>NC_089260.1:2572500-3285000 GCF_963930625.1 Muntiacus reevesi | reverse complement strand
GTCACCAACATTACCATTTAATAGAAAAATCTGTAATCACTTTTTATAATACAAATGCATATCAGAATTATATTGGAACTTTTTGAAAAATATAAATGCCCAGGTATTGCATTATTTTTTTTGCCAGAGCTCCAGTTATGTTTCTAATGAGCAAGCCTTGTTTAAAAGCAGCTGGACTCTGTGAGGATCTTTTATTTTTATCTAGTTTGTTTCACATTTTCTATTTCATATTCAGTGAAATAGAATTTCATTTACTTCATGTTTTTCAATTTCTCTGTCTCTTCTTTCTTGATGTTTTTTCTCAAGCCTATATTAAGTGTAGTAGAAAAGCTTTTGTATGCCTATACATAAACAACATGTATAATACATATATTATAAAACTTATGAATTTCTACCAATCTAAAAGATTTATGATGTTTTGATTTCACATGTTTGACTTAGTTATATTTCTAATTTTAAAAAATAGATACAAAAAGCAACAAAGCTTTACTGTGTAGCACAGGGAGCTATAGTCAATATTTTACAATAACATGTAATGGAAAATAATTTCAAAAATAGCATATGTGTATATGTATAACTGAATCACACACATACAAAAAGAATTCTACTTTTTGAAATTTAGTAATATTTATCTTTTTGCCAATTTTTCTAAATGTCCTTTGACATATAACAACAATGTATGAGATACAAAATTTTAAATATATTTGTGTAGGATATGATTAATATAAATTACTTAAACATAAATCTGTTATATTTAAATTATTAATGACATCACTCAAGATGCTCCTATTCTTATTTTTTCTGCACTTGATCAAATGAGAAATGTTAGTATGTCTCACTGTGACTATATATTTTTTCTTTTCCCTTTTATTTCTTCTAATTTTTGCTTTATGTATCTTTGTTTCTTTGTTTTTAAGGTGCCTACTTGTTTATCATGTCTATTTTCCCTGTGAATTGTACCTTTCATCATAAAAATATTTATCTTTGTTTCATTTAAAATATGTAAATTTTAAAAATAAAAAAGTATTTTATTGCTAAAAAATGCTGAACATCATCTTAATGAGTCATAATCTTTTTGCTGGTAGTGGGTTTTGCCTCAGTATTAATGGCTGCTGACTGATCTGATTGATCAAGGTGGTGGATGCTGAAGTTTGGGGTGGCCATGACATTTCTTAAAATAAGATAGCAATGAAGTTTCTCGCATCAACTGACTGTTTCTTTCATGAACAATTTCTCTGTAACATATAATGTCATTTGATAGCATTTTACTCACAGTAGAATTTCTTTCAAAATTGAATCAATCCTCTCAAATTCTGTTTATATAACAGTATACATTCTTTGTTGTTATTTCAACAATCTTCACAGCATCTTCACCAGGAATACTTTCCATCAGAAGAAACCACTTTCTTTGCTCATCCATAAGAAGCAATTCTTCATCTGTTACTTTTATCATGGATTGCAGTAATTCAGTCACATCTTCAGGTTCTACTTCTAATTCTAGTTCTCTTAGTATTTCCACTATACCAGCAGCTACTTCCTCCACTGAAGTCTTGAAACCCTTAAACTCATCCATGACGGTTGTAATCAACTTCTTCCAAACTTCTGATATTTTGCTCTCTTCCCATGAATCAAAAATTTTGTTAATGGCACTTGGTGAGCTCTTTCCAAAAGATATTCAGTTTATTCTGCCCAGATTCATCAGAGGAATCACTATCTATGGCAGTTATATGCTTACAAAATTTATTTTCTAAATAGGAAGACTTGAAAGTTGAAATTACTCTTTCGTCCATGGGCTGCAGGATGGATGTTGTGTTAGCAAGCATGAACAAATTAATCTCATTGTACATCTCCATCTGAACCCTTGGGTGACCACGTGCATTGCCAATGAGCAGTAATAACTTGAAAGGAACTTCTTTTCTTTTTTTAATAAAAATTAGTTTTCAACAGTGGATTTAAAATATTTGGTAAATCATCCTTTAAACAGATGCACAGTGATCCAAACTTTGTTCAATTTATAGAGCACAGGCAAAATGATTTAGCATAATTTTTAAGAATTTTTGGAATGGTAATGAACATCAGTTTCAACTTAAAGATGCATTAGCCCCTAACAAGAGAAGGCAGTCTGTTCTTTGCAACTTTGAGACCAGGTATTGCCTTTTCTCTTGCTATGAAAGCCCTAGATGACACCTTTTTCTGACAGAAAGCTGCTTTGTCTACATTGAAAACATGTTGTTTAGTGTGACACCCTCATTCATTACCCTAGCAAGGTCTTCGGGATGACTTATGCTCCTTCTACATCCACACTTGTTGCTTCCCCTTGCACTTTTATTTTATGGATTGACTGCTTATTAAACCTCATGAACCAACTGCTACTAGCTTCAAATTTCCTTCTACAGCTTCCTTTCCTCCCCCAACCTTCACAGAATTGGAGAGAGTTGGGATTAGAAGGGCTTGCCTGATAACTCAGCTGGTAAAGAATCCACCTGCAATGCAGGAAACCCCAGTTCGAGTCTTGTGCCAGTAAGATCAGCTGAAGAAGAGATAGGCTACCCACTCCAGTATTCTTGGGCTTTCTTTGTGGCTCAGCTGGTAAAGAATTCACCTGCAATGCAGGAGATCTGGGTTCTATCCCTTAGTTGGGAAGATCTGCTGGAGAAGGGAAAGGCTACCCACTCCAGTATTCTGGCCTGGAGAATTCCATGGACTGTGTAGTCTATGGGGTCTCAAAGAGTAGGACACGACTGAGTGACTTTCCCTTTCACTTTCACTTGGGATTAGCAAGGTCGTCACCCTAACACTGGGTTAAGCTTTGGCTAAAGGGAATGTTTTGGTGGTCTAGAAAAAAGACCAAGCCAACCCTCCATGTCAGCAATAAAGCTGTTTTGCTTTCTTATCATTCCTGTGTTTACTGAACTAGCAATTTAAATTTCTTTAAGAAATTTTACTTTGCATTCACAACTTGGCTAATTCACACAGGAAGCTCAGCTTTCAGCCTGCCTTGGCTTTTGATGTGCCTGCCTCCCTAAGCTTACTCATTACTAGCTTTTGACTTAAAGTGAGCGATGTACAATTCTTCCTTTCACTGAACACTTAGAGGGTATTGTGAGGTTATGAACTGGCTTCATCTCCATGTTGTTGTTCCTTGTTTCTCAGGGAATAGGGAAGCCCAAGGAGAGGGACAGAGTTAGAGGTCTGGCTAGTCAACGGAGCAGTCGGAACACACACAGCACGTGTGGGTTACGCTTGCTGTCTTCTAAGAGTATGACTCATGGCACCACAAAACAATTTCAATGGTAATGTGAAAGGTCATTGATCACAGATCGCCACAAAAATATAATAATAAATAATAACAAAGTTTAAAGCACTCTGAGCATTGCAGAAATGTGGCTCAGAGACATGAAGTGAACATAATTGTTTTGGAAAAATGATGCTGATAGACTTGCTCAATGCAGGGTTGCCAAATCCTTCGATTTGTAAAACACACAGACCCTGTGAAGCATATAAAACAAGGCGCAGTGAAGCAAGGTGTGCCTGCACAGAAATTGGTATTAGGTCAGTGGGGGGAGCGTGCTACCACAGATTGAGCGAACTTGATTCTGATTTAATTGGTAGAGAAAATATTATTTTGAAGTTTAAAGAGTGAGAGAGCCCTGTCAAGCTGTGAAAATATTTGGCTAAACTGTCATATAATATGGTGCTAGTCAGTCAATCATGTTCAACTCTTTGCAACTCCACGAACGGCAGCCCGCCAGGCTCCTCTGCCCCTGGGATTCTCCAGGCCAGAATACTGGAGTGGCTAGCCATCCCATCTCCAGGAGATCCTCCTGACCCAGGGATCGAATCCAGGTCTCCTGCATTGCAGGTGCGTTCTTTACATCTGAACCAGTAGAGAAGCATGGAAGCATATGAGGTAACTGAGAAAGCAGAGCAAATACGTGTTGAACTTTTAGATCTATTGGAAACAGTTGAAGAAAATAGAAGGTCACCATCTGTTGACTACTGCTTACAGCTTTTGGCAAGGTACGATAGGATTTGAGGTTAGGTGGGAATTGGCAGGTTTATAAAGAGAAGGAAGAAAAGAGAAAGTCCAGAAAATAGGAAAAGGGCTGAAAAAATTTAAGTTCATCGTCTCACATAGCTTCAGGGTATAACTACTATTTGAAAAGAGAACTGACAATAGATCACGGTTAAAAAAATAAAAATACGGTGGAACTAATAATGATGTTTTGCAAAGAAATTTGGTTTTGCCACCAGCATACAGAAGATGTTGAAAACAAATATGCCAGAAAACTACCAAGTTTTTGAGGGAATTTTATTGTCATATAAAACTGAGCTCTGCCTAAAAAGCCTGTGACTATTCAGACCTTAAATCTGTCTTCATGCTATCAAGCATCCACGAGCTGAAGGGCACTGTGAAAAGCAGGTGGATCTCCCAGGGGAACATTTTCTCTCTGCTCTTTTCAGATATGGCCACAGGGCATCATGGACAAGAAAAAGTCTTTGAGAGGACAAAGTTGGGAGTCAAAGAATGTTAGCAAAAGCTTAGAAAAATAACAAGGGTTAGGGTACACTGGGCTTTATATTCCATTGTAAATGACTTCGTTAGTTTGGGAAAAGGTGGGTTTATAGGATTTTGAGCTGAGCTATAAAACAATCTCAGTTAAAGGATTAACTGCTTTTTCTTTTTTTACAGGAATTACTCTGGATGGCAAGTTTTGTTTTGTTTTGTTTTGTTTGTTTTTTGGGTGGTGAGTTGAGAATAGGTTATAAGAGGTAACCTAGTGAGACCATTCAAGACATTATTGAAATAACCTAGAAGGACATGGTGGTGTACTGAACCAGGCTGAGTTGAGCAAAAGTAGTGAAAATTTCTGGAAGTCTGCATATTACTCAGGTTGAGTCAAACAGACCTCCTCATTAGATGTGGGGTATGAAAATGACAGAAGTGAGGGATTCTGTTTTTTGGCCTGAGCAACTGGAAGGATGGAGTTGTCAGCAGCTGTGTTGGGGAAGGCCTTCTGAAGAGCAGGGTCAAGAAAGGAGAACAGCCATAACTTTTGACGTGTGAAGTTTGAGATATACATTCCATAGTCAAGGGAAGAGCTTTAGTGTGAGTTAGATAAAATTGGCTAGAATTCTTGACAGAGGTCTGAGTTGACTACCTCTGGGAGTAGTAAGCACATATCACATATTAAACCACACATCAAGATGATATCACCCAAGGACTGAGGATTATAGAGGAAGAAGATAAAAGATTCAGGGATTGAGCCCTGGGCAATTCTAACTTTAAGAGTACAGAGAGAAGAAAATAGTTGAGGAGACTGAAAAAGAACAGCCAATGAGGCAGGAACATTGAAGAGAGTACAGAACCCTAAAAGCCATGTAGACAAAGTTCACTAGGGGAAGGGGACACGTCACTGATGCCAGGCGCTCCTGAGTGGCCGAGTAAAATAGTGTCTAGGGAGACTTTCTTCAGTAGATGAGTCCACGTGGCTATTTCTTTCTCACAGAACATGAACAAAAGTTATGCGAGCTATTTCCAGGCTTTTTAGAGAATGCTTATATTTCAACCACATCCTTCTTTTTATTAAATATGATGCAAAAACGATCAGCCTGATTCCCCCAAATGGAATTCCGAAGCCTCGTCACTGAGTCACTCTATGGAAGAAAGTCACAAACCACCTACAGCAAGTGCCCAGACTTATTACCTGAGCAAATAACAGTTTTTTAGTGATTATATAGCTCAAGAGTCTATTTTAGAGTATTTTGGCCTACCTTAATTAACACAGTAAGTTAGCATGACTCTTCGTCTCAATTTCTTCACCCAGAAAGTATAGCACAACTTTCTCTATTCAGTAAGTTGGTCATTTACTGATATGTTTACAAACACCTTTGAATGTTTAAATAAGTAAGCCCAATGCCTATTTTAATTTAGCTCAGATTGATGCTCAGAGATTAGTATACCACATATTAGGAACACTAAAATTCTATTAAATGACACTATACTGCTTAATTATTTTAAAAGGAGTAGATTAAAATTATGAGGGTGGTTTAGCAAAAATAAGAGCAAACTCTGCACCACATTTTCCCTTTTAATATGACAGTTGAATCCATCCTGGCTTCTATTAGTAAACTAGAGTGGTAGCTGCTGCTGCTCCCACTAAGTCGCTTCAATCATGTCCAACTCTGTGTGACCCCTTAGACGGCAGCCCACCAGGCTCCCCCGTCCCTGGGATTCTCCAGGCAAGAACACTGGAGTGGGTTGCCATTTCCTTCTCCAATGCATGAAAGTAAAAAGTGAAAGTGAAGTCGCTCAGTCGTGTCCGACTCCCAGCGACCCCATGGACTGCAGCCCACCAGGCTCCTCCATCCATGGGATTCTCCAGGCAAGAGAACTGGAGTGGGGAGACATGCCCTCTTCTAGAGCGGGAGAGGAGACTGTTTTTAATATTTGCCTAAATAACTTGGGCAATGAAATGGTTTCAGAGAAAAGAGAGCCATACAAGACTTTTCATTATAAGAGAAACAAGAAGTTTGCCTTTTTGCCACATGACTAACAAAGGTTATAGGAAATTTCAGAACCTGAAAACCAAAAAATTCTTGGAAAGCAAGTTTCTACTTCTTACTTTGGAGAAGAAGTGAATTCCAAAGACTGAACAAATTTGAGAGTTTTCAGTTTTGAGGTAGAATGGGAAATATTCTACCTTTGGAGATGAGAGGTGTGGTCAGCAAGTCTCTGGGGCATCCCTCCCTGGTGGTGTACGTGCATACTATGCCTCTTCAGTTGGGTCTGGTTCTTTGCCACCCCATGGACTGTAGCCCGCCAGGATCCTCTGTCCATGGGATTTTCCAGGCAAGGATACTGGAGTGGGTTGCCATGTCCTCCTCCAGGGGATCTTCCTGGCCCAGGAATCGAACCTGCATCTGTCATGTTACCTGGATTGGCAGGTGGGTTTTTTACAAGAATTCCTCGTGAATGAGCCATAAAGAATCCACCTGCCAAAACAGAAGATGGGGGTTTGATTTTTGGGTCGGGAAGATCTCGTATGGAAGGAAATGGAAACCACTCCAGTGTTCTTGCCTGGGAAATCTTGTAAACAGAGGAGCCTGGTGGGCTTTAGTCCATGGGGTCCAAAAAGTTGGACATGACTTAGTGACTAAATGATAGCAACAACAGCACAGCAAGTTACTGGAACACCAAGAGGTGCTTTAGGATTGATTATGGGTGCAAATAACGTAGCAACACATCAATGCTATCATGGTCAAGTTTAAAACCCCTCGTAATAGCTCCTCTATATTCACAAATTATGCACCCACTATATTT
Organism: Muntiacus reevesi; assembly: GCF_963930625.1. Taxonomy (NCBI): domain Eukaryota; kingdom Metazoa; phylum Chordata; class Mammalia; order Artiodactyla; family Cervidae; genus Muntiacus; species Muntiacus reevesi. The sequence goes on along the minus strand of NC_089260.1, from coordinate 3,277,676 downwards.
TCCAATTATCTCTTTATATATCTGTGTCCTCTTTTGAGCTGAATTCAAATACTCTCACTTGGTATTCCTACATTTGGTAAAGTGGCCCATTGTAGACCCATACTGAGGTTGAAGTGAACAAATAACTGTGAAAAAGTGAACAAAACAAATCATCATTGTTAGATGATGAAATTTTAATACTGAAGAGTGTGGAATAAAGATGCACAAGGTGGAATAAAAATGAGAAGTGGCACAAAGCCGAATAGCCAGAAATCTTACTCCTAAGACAGCTAATTTTTCCTTCCAGAATGTGATTTTTCATAATCTTACTCTTTTCAAGACACAGCCTGGGAGACACTGCAAAACAAATGACACCTGCATAAACACGTAATTTTTCTTTTCACAATTATTCTGCAAGATTGTAAGAGGAAAGCAGGGGATCTTTTGATAAGATAGATATATTTATCAGATTTCAGGATGAATGTGCAAAGAAAATACGAAAAGATTGGACTCTAAATCACCAGAGGCTCTGCATTCCACGATAATTCTAATAATAACATATGTAGGTAGCTTCTGCTTTGGCTAATTGTCTCTACTTTCTTTGCTGTAGGCCGTACCAAAAATGGAACTTCCTTGGTGGCTTAGTGGTAAAGAATCCGCCTGCCATGCAGGAGATACAGGAGATGCAGGTTTGATCTCTGGGTTGGGAAGATCCCTGGAAGAGGAGATGGCAACCCATTCCATGTTTCTTGCTTGGGATATCCCATCGACAGAGGATCCTGGTGGGCTACAGCCCATGGGATTGCAAAGAGTCAGACACGACTGAGCAAATGAGCAAGTGGTACCAAAAATATTAACATATACTCTACCTGAATTTCCATCATGGATGTTTATATCCTTTTCCTTCTCCCTATTTACCTTCACCAAGCTTCCCTGGTGGCTTAGTGGGAAAGAATCTGCCTGCCAATGCAGAAGATGCAGGTTTAGTCCTTGGTCTGGGAAAACCCCTTGGAGAAGAATGGCAACCCACTCCAGTCTTCTTGCCTGGAAAATGCCATGGACAGGGACGCTTAGCGATTAAACAGCATTTACCCCTACCAGCCCCTGACAGCACCATTATACTGTCTGTTGCACATATAAGCAATGCTATGCTGTAGTTATTTGTCTTTCTCTGGCTGCAATAGTTTAGCAAATGCTCTTCAAGTCTTTTGTGGCCAGAAATGGAAGAACTTTCTTTGCTTTTCTGTCTCATTAATATTATATCGTGTGTATATGTGTTTATATATGTATATATCACATTTCCTTTATCCATTCATCTGTGACCCACACATAGGTTGTTTCTAAACCTTGGCTATTTTGAATAGCACCACAATGAAGAAAGGAGTGCATATCATTTCAAGACAGTGATTTTGAAGTCTTGTTTCTGACCTTAGAGGAAACACCTTCAGCTTCTTTACCATTGAGCATGATGTTAGCTGTGATTTTGTCACATATAGCTTTTATTCTGTTGAGATGTTTCTTTTACATTCACTTTCTGAAGTGCTTTCATCATCAGTGGGTGTTGAATTTTGTCAAAAGTTTTTTCTATATCTATTGAGAGGGTCATATAGACTTTACTTTTCAGTTTAACGTACTATAGCACATTGAATGATTTCTGAATATTGATGATTCCTCGCATTCCAGGGATAAATCTCACTTAGTCATTCATATTCTTTTTTCAGTTAGTTCAGTTCAGTCATTCAGTCGTGCCCAACTCGTTGTGACCCCATGGACTGCAGCACGCCAGGCCTGCCTCCCTGTCCATCACCAACTCAAAGAGTTTGCTCAAACTCATGTCCATCGAGTCAGTGATGCTATCCAAGCATCATCCTCTGTCATCCCCTTCTCCTCCTACCTTCAATCTTGCCTAGCATCAGGGTCTTTTCCAATGAGCTAGTTCTTCGCATCAGGTGGCCAAAGTTTTGGAGTTTAAGCATCAGTCCTTCCAATGAATATTCAGGTCTGATTTCCTTTAGGATTAACTGGTTAGACCTCCCAGCAGTCCAAGGGACTCTCAAGAGTCTTCTCCAACACCACATTTCAAGAGCATCAGTTCTTCGGTGCTCAGCTTTCATTATAGTCCAACTCTCACATCCATACATGACCACTGGAAAAAACAAAGCCTTGACTAGATGGACCTTTGTTGGCAAAGTAATGTCTCTGCTTTTTAATATGTGTTCTAGTTTGGTTGTTACTTTTCCTCCAAAGAGCAAGAATCTTTTATTAAGTTTTGCTTTATTATAATAGTTAAAGAATTCACATGATTCAAGCTTTATTTTGAAAGAATATGACATAATTTAGGTGACTTTGCAAATATTTTGTAGTCGTTTGTATTGTCTTGCCATGGATGTGGTTAGTATATATCTTTTCAAGTACAAAATAATATTTTGTTGTTCAGTTACTCAGTCATGTACGACTCTTTGCAGCCCCATGGGCTGCAGCATGCCCGGCTTCCCTGTCCTTCACCATCTCCTGGAGCTTGCTCAAACTCATGTCCTTTGGGTCGGTATGCCATCCAACTGTCTCATCCTCTGCCATCCCCTTCTTCTCCTGCTTTCAATCTTTTCCAAAATCAGGGTCTTTTCTAATATGTGCGTTCTTCACATCAGGTGGCCAAATATTGGATCTTTCAGTAAATAATTCAGACATTACTGATAAGTATTAAAATAAAAAGTGAGGAAGTTACTTTTGTATTCTTTAACCATTAACAGTTTTACACTCAAGTGGTAACTGTGTTAACAGTTTGGTTTGTATCCTTCCATACTTTTTCTTTATGGACATATAAATACAGATATAAATTGAAGCATAAAATCTTATTGTTGACAAATTTTAAGTGCTTATTTTTGGCATCTTTCTTTATCACATATGCCTCTAAATCTTATCCTGAGTTTTCACATTTTTATGGCATCTTTTGCAAAAAGGTTTTTTGGGTTTTTTTTTTTTTTTAGTTTTTAGGTAGTAAATTATGTTAATTTTTACCTTTATACCATCTGGTTTTATCTCTTCTTGTGTCTTCAACTCTGACAGACAAATTTTCACCCTACTTGTAATAACAGGGATGTTGTCTGCTTTGCTTAAATCTATTTTAAAGTCACCTAGCAAAGGTTTTGGGACATAAGAAGGACTCAACAGACATTCTGGACAGACTGACTGTACATTTCTATTAAATGAGTTTTATCAATTGTACTCACTTTAAATTCTACACCAAGTCTAACTCTTTAAAATCTATGGGGTCTTGAAATATTAAGAACACTTGAAATGATTAAGCAAAACCTCTGCAATTAAGGTAAGTTTTATTACCATCATTTTGAAAATTATATCTTAATCCATATCAGAACAAATGTATCCTTCAGGCTTTGAAAGCTTGATTCTGTTCATAGAGAGCTTATTAGCAGAGGTCTGAAACTAGAGGCCAGATGCCTATACAAGACTATTTGCAGCACAGCTCTCATGCTGTGAAATAAAATTATAGTGTAAGGCTGATTTCATTTTCTTGCATTTGCTAAGGAAACCCTTAATTTTTTAAATATAAGAGGATTAATAGCTAATGCTATTATTGGAACATAATGCAAAAACCAATGGCTATTATTTAAACATAATAGCTAATAACTTATGGCATTAATTTTAAACTTTTATTTTTGAAACATGGCTGAATATCATGAGTTATTGCACTAATTGTCCACTGCTCTTGGAGGTAAATGGTGCCTTCAATATTCAAGGATACATAGGGGAAAAGGAGGGATGTTGTGTATAAAATATTGGAAAAACATGTCTACTGACTAGAAAAATTTCCCATCCATAGTGAGTATCCTGAATTTATTTATTTATTTATTTTGGTGTGTTCTTAGACAGTTCAGTAAAGCATTTCCCATCCATAGCTGTATTACTATTAAATGACTACCGTGTGATGGCCACCACACTTGGAAGGCTCCATATACCAGCTCATTAATCTTTACAACAAGCTTAGGTGAAAAGTCTTTCCACGTCATTTGACAGTTGAAGAAACTGCTGTTTAAAGGTATTAGGCAACTTGCCAAAAATTACATAGTGAGCAAGTGACAGACCTAGAAGTGCACCTCAGACCTGTTTCATTGTAAAGTTCATCTTCTTTGCTTTATTGTCCCTAGAGTTTCAGTTTTCTCAGCAGCGAGCTGAGTTCTCTTCAAACCCAAAGTCAAGGCAGGTCCAAGGGTTCTGTGAGATAGCTACTGGTGTCACAGGTTATATAATGAGGTTGATGACATAGCTACTGGTATCACAGGTTTTATAATGAGGTTGATGGCACAAGAGGAGGTCCAGTGATTGACAGAGCCTTTTGTGATGAATAAGTGAAGAATGTCCACCTCCATGCCATGAACTTGTAATCAAACTAAGAGTCTAAAAATCAAGACATACTTTCTGGAAATTAATGCCTAGTAAGAGTGTTTGATTGAGTTTTACAACAAGTTGTGGGCACGTTTGAAAAAGACAAATAATCGAAGCAGAGATTGTGAATAAAGAAAATGTTGGAAAGTTCTAGATTCTCTCATATTTTGAAATTGTGGACTTGAAACAAACTTTCCTAAATCATCAAGGTCCCAGACAGCCTAATATAGTTGTACCACTTTCAATACCGTATATTTGCCTCTGGGGAGAATGAAAAGCAATGGGATTATTCTGTAAGGAAGGAGCATTGAGTAACTCTCCACCAGTCAGACTCAGCCTTGTGCTAAGCCCTGGAGACAGAGTGAATGTGCATGTGCATGGGTCTAGCACCCAAGGGACGGCTGCAGAAAACAGGGAAAGACAACAATGATAGCTATAATAGTGCAGCGGTGGCGTTCTCTGGAGACACATCGTATTTTTTCAGCTGTAAGATGCCTTTAAGGTCAAAGAGCCTGATGTACCCTTGATTTAATAACACTCAATATTTTGGAAAATAGAAAAAAAAAAACACATAATACTTTGAATGAACATGCCATTTGAAAGATGAGTCTAGATTTCAGAAATATTTGAAACTGTCTCAGAATTGAACACGTCAGGGAAGACTTTCATGAAAATCTAATATTTAATTGAAGACCAGAAGGTTGAGCAAAAGCTAAGGGGCAGATAATTGAGGAGGGAATGCAGCAGGCAGAAACAGTAATTTAGGTAACGTTCCTGAAGCAAAAAGGAGCAGAGTTCATTGGGACTGAAGGACAGAAAGTCCTGGGACTGATCATCAACTGCAGCTCTGGGTAATGTTGCCCAGCGTGTGAGGACTCAGTAAGCTTGAAAATCATGAGATGGATTTCACACCCAGTGCACCAAAATCTTTAAGCACAGAAATGAAATTAATTAACGTCTATTAAAATATCTTGACTTCAAAATGAAGGAAAAGTTTGACTGGGACAAAGAAAGATCCGTGAAGAGAGATATCAATTAGTACAGTATTATAGCTGTCGCAGAGAGACATGAGGCTGAACCAGAGGAGCTGTAGGGATACGGGAATCAGATCTCTCTAAAATACGTGAAGGATTTTGAATAAGTTAAGGAAGAAATCGCTGAGTGAAAGCTTTGTTAGACAATAGATTCATCTATAGGTGTGTTCGAGAACCCCTCATTGGTGAGTATGTCACAAACTACGGCCTGCAGATCAGAGTTGGCCAGGCTAGTGCCCAGTGACCTGTGGATCTGTACATTTGTCAGTGACCAATTCAAGCAGTCAGCACTGCTTGAATTGGTAGGAAGATAAACAGAATGCAGAAAATAAAGTCATGGCTCGATTTTGATGATGTCTTTGTGTTGAGAAAAATTAAAAGTTAATCAACTTTGGACTAAGATGTTTGCAATTTTAAAGAGCAAGGGATAGAACAGGATGTGGAAAGAACAGATTGGATTTAAAGAGGTTGATGCAGGTGATAGAGGAATTCTGCCCAGGGAAAGCAACCTGGGGAAATGCAGAAGAGTGGATAGGAACAGTTTGTGCATAACATGAAGCTGACCTGAGTGAATGAAAAGTTACATAACCGGGCATAGGTCTTGCTACCACATAAATCTTTCACATAATCACAAAGGCCTACCTATTCTGCTTCTTGAATAGTTCTGCTGTCCACACTTTTTTCTGAAGTCTTTTCCAAAGTGAGTATCTGCTAATAGCTTTCGTGTGCTTAGCATCCATTAATGCTTCCTCCACTGTTGGCAGGACGAAGTTGACACTCCTTAATAGCGCCAGAAAAAAATGAAGCGACTGAGTCAGAGCAGAAATGACACTCAGCTGTGGATGTGTCTGGTGATGAAAGTAAAATCTAATGCAGTAAAAAACAGTGTTGCATAGGAACCTTGAATATTTTGTCCATGAATCAAGGTAAGTTGGACATGGTCAAGCAGGAGATGGTAAGAGTAAGCATTGACAATCTTAGGAATCAGTGAACTAGAATGGTTGGAATAAGCAAAAGAGGAGAGTGAGAAAGTCAGCTTAAAACTCACTTTTAAAAAACTAAGATCATGATATCTGGTCCCATCACTTCATGGCAAATAGAAGGGGAAAAGGTGGAAACAGTGACAGATTTCCTCTTCTTGCATTCTAAAATCACTGCGGATGGTGTCTGCGGCCATGAAATCAGAAGATGCTTGCCTCCTGGCAGGAAAGTTATGACCAACCTTGACAGTGTGTTAAAAAGGAAATATATCACTTTACTGACAAACGTCCCCATAGTCAAGACTATGGTCTTCCCAGTTGTCACGTACAGATATGAGAGCTGGGCGATAAAGAAGGCAGAGCCCTGATTGATGCTTTTGAGCTGCCGTGTTGGAGAAGACTCTTGAGAGTCCCTTGGAAAGCAAGGCGATCAAACCAGTCAATCTTAAAGGAGATAAACCCTGAATACTCACTGGAAGGACTGATGTAAAGAGCCAATTCATTAGAAAAGACCCTGATTTGGGAAAGATTGAAGGCAGGAGGAGAAGAAGACGACAGAAGATGAGATGGTTGGATGGCGTCACTGATTCAATGCACATGAGTTTGAGGAGCTCCGGGAGATGCTGAGGGACCGGGAAGCCTGGCGTGCTGCAGTCCGTGGGGTCAAGAAGAGTCAGACACAACTTGGTGATTGAAAAGCAATAAAACATGACTTGTGAGATCCATGGTCTGTGTGCTGCCTAACTTTCTGGCCTCATTTATTACTCCACTATGCCTCTCTTTTTCACCATGAATGCTTTAGACAGAAGAAGTTCTTTTTTCTTTTAACAGCCATGCCAAGTTTGTGCTCATCTATCAAATGCTGCACCTAACTTTGGTTTATTCTCCCTGAATCCTCCGATCTTCATTTAGACATCACTTCCTCCAGAAACTGTTCTCTGTCAACACTGAAACTGAATTTACAGCTTCTCTCCTTACAATATCTTATATTTTATTCAGATTTTAGCAATCTTACCCTGAATGATATTTGCTTATATTTCTATTTGAACCATCCATAAAGCACAACGCCGCCACCAAAGTAACCTGGCATGTAGTAGGTGTGTGTGTGCACGCTCAGTCGTGGCTGACTCTTTGCGACCCCCTGGACTGTAGCCCACCAGCCTCCTCTGTCCATGGGATTTTCCAGGCAAGAATACTGGAGCAGGTTGCCATTTCCTCCTCTGTATTTAGTAGGTTCTGAATACCTATCTGTTAAATGGATGGTTAGTTGATGAGTTATCCTTGTTGAAAAGTGAGATTTGGTTTGACAATTTGGGGAACTCTTTATGAGTGGTTTTGGCCACTTATGAATTGAATAGGGTTCAAAAACTCTTTGTATTAGCAGTCAGTAGTCTCAGGCCAAGCCTGGTATATGATTGACTCATATGATCTGTGAGCTAAGAATGGATTTTACACATTTAAAGAGTTGAAAAAATATACAATGAGATTTTATGTGGCCCAACTTGGAAACTATTTACTCTTTGCATTTACTATCTGGCTCTTTATAGAAACAGTTTACCCACCATTCTTCTATAGATAGAGGTAATGTGTCATCTTTGCAAATGTTCTCTAGAAAAATGATGAGATTGATGTGCTTTTAAAAATGTTTAGCAACTCATATTCTGAGACTTTTTGCTCTTGCCATCAGTGTTATGCCCTAACTGCTACTTTTTAAAAATTCTATTACCTAAATTATTTCTAATTATCTATATTAGCTTTTGAAAAAACAGGGAGATTAGCTAAATTACTTCTTTTATATATTTTGAGCTGATATTATTTTATAGTAATATGATCTGGTAGAAGCTATGAGGTCCCATTGTAATAAACACGTGGAGAATGGGGAAATAGAAAATGATACTTACATTTGCTTTTTGCATAAGTTAACCTCCTTAGTCTTCTGAACAACATATGAACCAAGAAATAGTTTACTTGTTTGCCACTACTTTTCTGGTTCATAGACTGCATCCATCCTCACACATCAAAGTTATCAAATAAATCATTGCTGAATAAATGAGCTAATGACCCAGTGGAGTATTTTGGTTCACAAAGGTTAGGAGACTTGGTTCTAGTCATATAACTAGTAAGGGATATAGTTGGGTACTTTAACTTAAGGTTACTCTTAAGGCCCATAACATTTCCGTGGTTTTTAAATACGAATGCCTTTTATCTTAAGATTTCCTTAAGGAACATTACAATTATGATATGTTCAATTATTCCTAGTATTAATATTGAATATTTATTGAGCTGAGGATTGTTGCAAAAATGTTACATGAATAAAAACACTATGGAGTAAATAAACTTATCACCTCAATTTTAGGAGACTAGAAATGAAGGCAGAGAAGAACAGGGCGTTACCAAAAATCAACCTTGAGCAAGTTCTGGCTTGAAGCAGCCTCACTGCCAGAGCTTATAGCCACAGCTGTGCACAGCCCAAGAGTTACGATAGCGTGTAGACGTACTGTTGTGTCTAGCAGCGTGCCAGGTAACGTTTGCCTAATGACTAGCTTTCCTTCATAACCATACTGCAGGTCACTATCATTTTCCTCTTTTGGAAGCTTTGCAATGAGTGTATTTGTAAATCAATACAAATTCTATGGAGGATGAAATTGAAACTTAGAGGTTAAGTCATGTATTTACAAAAGAATATTAGTATGAGTAAAGCGGATTTGTGGAGTTGTGATCTCTAGGCATCTTATTAAAGAAATATACTATATTTTTTCTCATGCTAATGTCATACAGTTATTCACTGGATGAGAGCTATTCAGAATTGTGATTCTTCTGTTCACAATTTGACAAAATATACATTTGATTATCAATAAAATAAGCAATATATTGAAGAGTGCACACTTTTAAATTGATGGCAGGTGAATAGCCAGCTACTTTGACTGAAGGTCATTTAATATCTATATCAATGATAAACCCATTTTTGTAGCATAGAATGACTTTCGTTTGGCACAAAGAAAGTTACTTGATGATATCAGAGAGATACAAGCAATAAATTGCAGAGATATTTGCAAAGAATGGCTTATACTATTTTGTAGGTGTATACGCACATCCATTTTTAATAGTGTCTACATAATATAGATGAGAATGATGTGTAATAAAATGTACCTGAGCTAGATTTCTGAGTAAATATTATATGTAGAAAACATGCATTTATATTGCTTACTTGGAAAACTACTAAAGGTTGGTAAAGGGATTTTCAAGAGACATAAATCAATAGGGTCAAAATGAAGCAATATAAGAAAACAATAAAATTGTGGAAGCTAAACTTCAGGTGGGAAAAATAAAAGTGATCCTTGATCTATAAGAAGTAAAAAAGCCCTCTCTTAAGGTGGCAAGTGAAAGCTGCAATGTAAGCTAAGTCATCACACAAAATGTTTTGAGGATGCAATAACTGGTAGCACTACTTGTTTTTGGAATTGGGATTATTTTCTTGAAGTGTGAATAAAAAACAACTGGACATCAGTAGAGCTTCTCTAGCTTCTCAGTACCAGGGAACTGCCTTTTATCAATTTCACATGAATGAATAAACAGCATTTGGTATATCCAGATGTCAGAATATTGCTTGACAATAAAGCAGAATGAAATACTGTTACATGCTACGGCATGGGTAAACCTTGAAAGCTTCATGCTAAGTAAAATAAATCCATCAGAAAAAACACACAAATATTGTATGACTCCATTGATGTGAAATGTGCTGACTAGGCAAACCTATAACGATAGAAAATAGACTAGTATTTTTCAAGGACTACGTGTGGGCCTAGGGGTGATGGGGATCAGTTACTAAAAAGTATGTGCTTGCTTTTGAGGGAGATAAAAATATTCTAAATTTAGATTATGATGATGGATGCACAATTCTGTGAAAATGATAAAATAATGACATATATTGTAGGTGGGTGAATAAAAAAGCACTGAAATATATCTCACTGAAGCTTTTATTAACAGAACAAAACAAAACGCCTCAGCATTTTTTCTGCAGAGAAGGTGAAGCAAAGGGTCTCTGAACTAAGGATATAAGATACAGTTGACAGTAGGAAACCTTGCTGAAAATAAAGATTAACTGAATGTTCACATACTGAGGTCAGTAGTCTGCAGCCATCTGCAGTCACTTAGCTCTAAGAACATTGTCGTCCAGCTGTGTGATTTCCCAAGACTGTCTGTCTCTCAGGCATCTGATCAGCCCCAACGGATGTGCTTACAGGTAAAAGCAACAAGGATTTCCCAAACACGATCAACCTGATCACCCCACAGGGGGATTAAAACAAACCAGTCCCATTCATCCCACACACTGAAAACCTCTCACTGGGTTTAAATTAGCACTCTTAATATGAGCAGGCAACCATGGTCCCAGACAACAGATAAAAGCCCTAAAAAGCAGAGGGAAAAAAGCAAGCTAAACAAGACATAGTTCATGCAAAGGTTAAAATAAACCAACAGAAAGTACTAGGGCTGATATCTTTGGAGAAATGAAGAAATATGTCATACCCAGGGCCAGGCTTCCCAGGTGGTTCAGACAGGAAAGAATCTGCCTGCAACGCCGGAGGCCTTGATCCCATCCCTGGATTGGGAAGATACCCTGGAGGGGGGCATGGCAACCTACTCCAGTATTGTTGCCTGGAGAATCCCATGGACAGGGTCTACAGTCTACAGTCTATGGGGCCGCAAAGAGTTGGACATGACTGAGTGACGAAGCAGAACACAGCACAGCACATGAAGTTCATGTAGGAATTCAATAGGAAGTAGTTGTTTGAAATTAAAAACATGAAATAATATGAAAAATCCATGAATAGCTGTGAACAAAAACTAGAGGGAAATCTTTCATAACTCTTCTAGGATTTAAAAGAAAAACACTCAGATAATATATACAAGTTAAGAAATTTGGAGAATCCATCAAGAGGTTTAATACCTGAATCAACAAAGCAGAGAAAATCATCACTGAAATAATTGAAAAAAATCTTTCAGAACTCAAGGCAAATATGACCCAGCAATCCCACTGCTGGGCATACACACTGAGGAAACCAGATCTGAAAGAGACACGTGCACCCCTGTGTTCATCGCAGCACTGTTTATAATAGCCAGGACATGGAAGCAACCTAGATGCCCATCAGCAGACGAATGGATAAGGAAGCTGTGGTACATATACACCATGGAATATTACTCAGCCATTAAAAAGAATTCATTTGAATCACTTCTAATGAGATGGATGAAACTGGAGCCTATTATCCAGAGTGAAGTAAGTCAGAAAGAAAAACACCAATACAGTATACTAATGCATATATGTGGAAATTTAGAAAGATGGTAACGATAACCCTGTATGCGAGACAGCAAAGGAGACATAGATGTATAGAACAGTCTTTTGGACTCTGTGGGAGAAGGCGAAGGTGGGATGATTTGAAAGAATAGCATTGAAACATGTATTTTATCGTATGTTAAATACATTGCAATCCAGGTTGGATGCATGAGACAGGGTACTCAGGGCTGGTGCACTGGGATGACCCTGAGGGATGGGATGGGGAGGGAGGTGGGAGGGGGGTTCAGGATGGGGACACATGTACACTCATGGCTGATTCATTCCAGTGTATGGCAAAAATGACCACAACATTGTTAAGTAATTAACCTCCAATTAAAATAAATAGATTTTTTAAAAAATTTAAAAAATTAACAAAATATCACAAATTAAAAAAAAAAAAGAACTCAAGACAGTGAGGATAAATGCTAACATACTTGGGATTACTTAAGTAAAAACTATGACAAACAAGATTTAGAGATGAGAAGATCATGCTCAAAATTCGTATTTCAGGTAGGTGACAACCATGGGCAGTGGATTCAGTGTATGAGAGAGAATGTCAGGGGTTTATTAAATGACTGGAAGCCAAGGGAAAAGTAGGGGGTTGGGATGATGGTTTTGAATAAGCAATGGAAATAAGATCATTTTGTCTTGGTGGAGCTAAACCCCTGATATGGAGATAAGAGGAAACTTGGATAAACAATGAAAAGTAAACCAAACAATAAAAAAAATCTTCATTTGAGAAAATTGCAAGGAAGGCATTATCATAAAGAGACAGCCAAATTGAGAAGGTGGTGAAGGGAATTCTTGGGGGCACCTTGGAAATAGTTGAGGGGAAGAAAAAGAAGTGGGAGACTGGGTGAGATTGGGGTATGTGCCAAACATCACAGAAATATTTGTTGAAATGGAAATAATTTGGAGAACATACAGCTTCTAGTAGTAATTTAGGTAAACTAGACTCTGAACTATAGTTTTGATAATTTCTTAGAGAAGGATGAGTAGTTATTGCGGTGATACGGACTGTTTCCTACAGTTTCTTATAGGGTACCCAATCACAGATGGTGTGGTCACACCTAGAGCCAGTCATCCCGGAGTGTAAGAGGGTGGGACTTAGAAAGCATTACTATAAACACAGTTATTGGAGGTGATGCAATTCAGCTGAGCTATTTCAGATCCTAAAAGATGATGCTGTTAAAGTGCTACACTCATTACACCAGCAAATTTGGAAAACTCAGCAGTGGCCACAGGACTGGGAAAGGTGTTTCCATTCCAATCCCAATGAAACGCACTGCCAGAAACAGTCTAACTGCTGCACAATTGTGTTCACACCACATGCTAACAAGGTGACGCTCAAAATCCTTCAAGTTAGGCTTAAGGAGCACGTTAACCGAGAACTTCCAGATATGCAAGCTGGATTTAGAAAGGCAGAGGAACGGGAGATCAAATTGCCAACATCATCTAGACCATAGAAAAAATAAGAGAATGCCAGAAAAACATCTTGTTCTGCTTCACTGACTGCGCTAAAGCCTTTGGCTGTGTGTATCACAACACACTTTGGAATATTCTGAAATAGATGGGAATACCAGACCACCTAACCTGCCTCCTGAGAAATCTGTATGCCGGACAAGAAACAACAGTTTAAAAAAAAAGAAAAGAAACAACAGTTAGAACTGGACATGGAACAACAGACTGGTTCCAAATCAGGAAAGAAGTACATCAAGGCTGTATATTGTCACCCTGGCTTATTTAAGAGCACATCATGTGAAATGCTGGGCTGGATGATGCATGGGCTGGAATCATGTTTTCCAGGAGAAATATCAACAACCTCAGATATGCAGATGATATCACTTTAATGGCAGAAAGCGAAGAGGAACTAAAGAGCCTCTTGATGAAGGTGAAAGAAGAGAGTGAAAAGGCTGGCTTAAACCTCAACATTCAAAAAACGAAGATCATGCCCTCCGGTTCCATCAGTTCATAGCAAATAGGTGGGGAAAAGTGGAAACAGTGTCAGATTTCATTTTCTTAGGCTCCAAAATCACGACAGAGGTGACTGCAGCCATGAAATTAAAAGACGCTTGCTCCTTGGAAGAAAAGTTGTAACAAACCTAGGCAATGTACTAAAAAGCAGAGACATCACATTTGCTGACAAAGTCCATATAGGCAAAGCTATGGTTTTTCCAGTAGCCGTGTAGAGGGGTGAGAGTTGGACCATAGAGAAGACTGTTCTGGTTCAGTCACTCGGTCATGTCTGATTCTTTTTGACCCCAGTGACGGCAACAAGCCAGGCTTCCCTGTCCTTCACCATCTCCTGGAGTTTGCTCAAATTCATGTCCATTAAGCTGGTGATTCTATTTAACTCTGCTGCCTCCTTCTCCTTTTGCCTTCAATCTTTCCCAACATCAGGATCTTTTCCAATAAGTCAGTTCTTCCCGTCAGGTGGCCAAAGTATTGGAGCTTCAGCTACCGCATCAATCTTTCCATTGAATATTCAGGGTTGATTTCTTTTAGGATGAACTGGTTTGATTTCCTTGATGTTCAAGGGACTCTCAAGAGTCTTCTCCAACACAACAGTTCAAAAGCATCAATTCTAGTAAAGCAATAGTTAAAAAAAAGAAGAAGAAAAAGAATTAGGCTGATTTTGATATATATTTGATATAACTTCTACATATTTCATTTGTCTTATTTTACCTTGATTTTGATTATAAAATATTTAATTCAAATGTCATTATATGCTAATGGCTAAAATGTGATCATTTTTTCATTTAAACAATAGCATTTTGCCTTGGAGCAAGCTTTTCATTTAATTCCTTATCAATGTGAAAATTCTAACCAAAACCAAGATACAATAGATTGCAATACTGCTTAGTCAAGCCACTGAAGTCAAGCCACTTCATAAAGTAGAAGGCAAAGTGCAATTACGTCTTGTTTGAAATACTTATGATAAGAAAATTTAAATAAGTATGAAGCTATTAAATTCTGATGATTTTAGGAAAAAAGGTGATAGATGTAAGGGACAAAGTTATTTATAATATATATATGGTGAACTTTAGGATCTTGAAATGTTATGTAGCATTTCTTTTACTTATAATGAAATTTATAGTAGTCAATCTGTAAAACTTGGAAAAACAAAGAATAACATAAAAGTTAATGTGTAAAACTTGAAAAAAAATAGACTTTTTCAAACCGGTGAGAATCACTGAATGCATCTTTTTGTTTCTTCAAGTACTTTTTAAATGTGTATGTTAATATATGCATTTTATGTAAGTAGGCTATATTTAGTTTTATATCCTGAAGTTTTAAATTTGGAATTATATATCATAATTTTTTTTAGATCATTAAAACATATTCTACAATGTATTTTAAATGATTGCATGATATTCCATTTTGTAGCTATGACAAGCACCTACCATTCTAGGAGTATCTATCTAGTGTGGCTATTGATTATTCAAAATATCAGGCAAAATATGTTTTTAGCCTTTGGATTCAAAGGTGACATCATATGCTCTATTTGTGTTTGCACGTGCGTGTGTGTGTGTATGTTTTAAGCAGTTGTCCAAAAGAAAGCTGTACATATGCTCTTGACCTTATCTGTGTAGTTACTGACTATATAATCTAATACTAGCTATGTTCCTAGAATGAATGTCAACCTCGCAGAGAATAAGCACCTCTAATCAATTTTTGATTGACTCACTTTAAAGAGTTTTACATTTATGTTCATCCAGTATTATTGTTTCAGCCAATGTTATTGTTGACGTATTTTAATAAATGACTCTCTCATTTAGTTAGAGTATGTTGCTAGCTTTGGAATTTGAAAGTGTGGTATTGTTGACTGAAAAAAAAAATTGCAAAACATGAGAAGCATGAGTTAAGTTTTATCCTGGGCAAATTGAGACTATAGTCTGGGAGACAGTATTTCAGAGTTCTCTGAGAATCTACTCTGAAGAGGCAAGAGGAGGGTCAGTATGTGAGTGATTTTCAGGAAGGGAGAGGACGTGCAATCAAGCACACACTTATTTTTGGCAGAAAGCTTCTGCTACTCTCATGAAGGTTACAGCTAGTTAGAAGCAGACCTCACCATGAAGGATTTCAGTGTTGTTCCAGACATGAGGAGACACAAGAATCGGACTCACGAAATCTTCTGAAATATCTACCTAAATGAAGATGCGTTCTGCCAGTCTGCCCCGCAGCACAGAGCGCCTCATTTCTCATCTCTACCTTGAACTCCTTTCAGGGGGTGTTGAACTTTAGCAGCTGCAGAGGCTATTAATTTGACCCTTGTAGAGGTAGATTGCAAGTGTCAATTTGTAGGTGACACGATCTAATTATTTCTCTCCAATAACATCTAGGACCCTTCGGCTTGCACAGTAAGCAGAAGAAAAAGTCAGAACATGTGGTTCCATGGATCATCTTGAGTTTAACTCTCTGCAGAGTTGCTTATTACCTATTTGACCACAAGCCATTATTTTAAATGTTTTAAAATCAGTTTTGTTCACTGTAAAGTCCACATTTCTACAGGTAGCTTTGCAGAAAGCACTGCAATCACTGTAATTCTTGATAACAATGGCACATGGAAGGAATGCCAACAAGTGGTGACAATTATTATTAGCGAGATTAGGATCTGGACGCATTAGGCCTACTTTCCGGAACTCAACATCAGATCAGCTACAGATAAGAGACCGTGAGAGGATGCTGTAGAAAGACAAACGGTCCCCTGTCGGGCAGTATTGAGACCTGTGACTGTTTCACTTTACAGCCTGCTGCTCTTCTTCTAAACCCCATTCAACAGCAAATCAGAGAGACAGGCAGTTTTAATTATATGGGCCCCAAGAAAGGTAATAAATGGTTGTTCATAACCATTCCCAGTGATTTTCATGAGATAAAGATAAATCTGTGGAACTGGACTTCATTTTTGGTTGATGCCCACAGATGGGCATTTGATTTTGATGCATCATCAGTCGGCAGAGGCTAATAGTCTTCGAAGGAAGCTGTGAGGCCTCACTTAGAAGCTAGTAAAGCCTCCAGGAGTGATTCAGATCAGCAGCTTCAGAAATGTATCCCCCTCACATCGGATGAAACATATCTGTCTAGAATTTCTAGCCATAAAGGAAGATCTACTTATTTAGTGTCACTATGGAGTTCTTAAAATTTACTCAAATTTTCTTTCAAAATTAAAGATAAGAGTAATAAAACTAATGTTTTCTATATTTTTACTAAAAGGTCGATAATTGATATATTGGTATATTTAGCTGGTGCAGCCACTTATAAGCCACTTATAAAAACACATACACAATTTAAAATAAAAATAAGAAGAAAGGTTATTTAAGCAAGTACACATGTGAATATTTAGTATTTTGCTCCAGTTCAGTAAAACAGAGTATATAAAAATATTTTAAAACAACACTTCTTTAAAAAATCATAAAGATTTTAGCTTTAGTTATTTAAGACTATTAATTTTCAGTTAATTCGAATAGTGTTAACAAGCATGTGATAGCTCAGATGATGGAAGATATAAGAAATAACATTCCTTTCTTTTTCTTGTGGTTTGCATATGGTAAAACTAGTGTTTATCTCTAATTCCAGATTAACACTGCTATTTCCAATAGCAAAAGGAAAATAAGAAAATTAAATATTTTCTTCAAACTAACTGCACTTTCAAACAAGCAATTCCTCAGGGTACTAAAGAAAGAAGCTCAGTTTATGCAAACAGCTTATGTTTTGTTATATAAGGCATGGTTATTTTTGTGTCTATGTGATGTTTAAGTGCATACACTTGTGCATATATACTACGAAAGCATTTTTCATATATAAGTGGATTTCTTTCATGATGAGCATATGAAGTCAAATTTATTACTGTTTGCATGAAAGTTGACTGATACTGACTTTTGTACAATGTATGAAGATAGGTTTTGCCCAAGTGCAGTAAAATTCCTAATGATATTGCAACAACAATGTTCAAATTTACTTTAAGGCATAAAATGTCCCCAATCCTTAAAATATTATAAAATGCCTCTTTTATTTTACAGACATCATATTTTAATTATAAGCCACTGATACTTTGTCACTAAAAATTCTTCTAAGAGACTTTTTAAAATTAATATACAAGTTGGTTCAATGTTTAACTGAAATGTATTAGTTTGCAACCCATTAATTCATCTGTAGATTAAATATGAGGGTGGCTTATTATATGCCCGTCAATTTTATAAGTGCTAAAAGTTAGGATAGTGTCTACATATAAGTAAACATCATTTATTTAGCATCTGCTATTTAAAAACTATTCATCTATTGTTAATACATTTATGACAGCAGAGCAAAATATTCCAGCACATGTATTCTTAAATCACACTAGTGAGTTTTGATACAGGTTTTCCCCTTGCTAGCTATGTAATCTTGCTCCAGTTTGCTCTGTTAATGATGTTTCCCATCTACATGAAGGAGGAAAAAATGCCTCCTGCATCATCAGATGCTTGTGAATATTAAATAAGCATTTCATATATAGCAAAAATTATTATTTTTGCTTTAAATGGTAGTAATAACAATCCCAAATCCGAAATGGTGGAAATAATTATTGCTGTGAGATCACTGTAAGCCAAGTTCAAGTGACTTGTCACAAATCTCACAGCCAGGAATTTTCGTAACTGGGAGTGAAATGCTGATCTGTCAGCTTCCAAATCCCAAGCTCCATTCCTGTTTCATCAAATGTTCCTGCGTCCATTGCCTATTAGGGCCTCTTTTTCCTATTTAAATGGAAATATTCAAACTTCATTTCTGGTCTTTGGGAAATCCAGAAGGGTTCCTAAAACACGTGAATACTGAGAAAGAGGTAGGAGAGTCTTAAGTTCCTTAGGTCACTCTAAATTCTCATTGAAATGTATTTATTCATTATTTTCAGTTTTAATTTTCACTCATCATTTCATAATCTATTGGGTATTCTTTCACCTTTGTGTTATTCACACTTCTTATTCCCTTCGAAACAAATTTTCTAAGGTTACTGAAAAAAGGTAAAAGTTGGTCTTGGAGTGTTGGATTAGCACTGTCATTAAAAAAAAAGAAATAACTTAAAATAAATAATAGACATAATTATTGTTTAGGTTTGTTGAACATTTTTTGTGAATCAGTGTAATAGAACCTGCCATTAAAAATTGTCTTCTCCCCGTAAACTCATCTTTCATATTTAAATTATTTTTATTGGAGTATAGTAACCCTAACTTACAATGTTGTTTTAGTTCTGCTATATGGCAAAGTGGATTAACTATACATATACATATAGCTCCTCTTTTTTGGATTTCCTTCCCATTAAAGTCATCACAGAGTATTGAGTAGAGTTCTCATCAATCAACTTTCATATGTTTTCAGTAACATACTGTATCGACATTTTCTTAGTGGTCATACAAAGGCATTCTGAAGAAACTCATAATACTTTTTGAAAGATATTTTATATGAAGTTAGAAATACAATCTAAGAGCACATTGGATTAATTTGTGTATGTGTGTGTGTGTGTGTGTGTGTGTGTGTGTGTGTGTGTGTTTAGTCATCCTGAATCTTACTACTTATGGCTGGCAAATAGAGATTTGGAGAATAGGTAGCTTATTCCTTGTAACAGCTGTAAACTTTTGCCATTTACTACGTAGAAATGCCTAGGCTTCCCTGAAGTTATTGAGCTTTATGAACATTATGACAATAATATTAGACTTCACAACCCTTAATAATAAATTCTTTATAAATCAGCTTGGTATGTTTAGTTAGATTGAATGATGTGGTTTCATTGTGCTTGCAGTAATAAATGAGAAGAGGAAGGCTTCTTTCCCCATTCTTTTATACCTCTGAAGGAGGATACTTCAAATTTTAAAAGAAGAACATTTCTCAACAACTAGACTCAATTAAACCACTACATGGAAAAAAAAATAGGAATCCATATGATCATTGCATTGTTCTAAGCAAGAACAATAAAATGAGCTTATTTACTTTATAAATTTTAAAAAGCACAACTTTTGGAAAAAAATTTCCTAAGGCTTGTAAACTTCTTTGTTTCTTAAATAAATGTAACATATAGGAAAAGTATTTACTCATGTTTTTTCCCCCACTTTCTTTTGAAAGCTGCAGGTTCATGGGATAATGCTGTATCTCTTTTCAACTGTATACTGAAAAGAGCACTTTATTAAAATATCACATGGACAGACGTACGAATTCAGAGTATGGATGACTGAATTATATTTTACAGAGTTTTTCAGTCAGTTTCTAAGGAGTTGATTTTAGAAAATTAAATTTAATTGAGAAAGTAACTATTTGCTTGATAACGCAAAAATGAACTGACGATGTGTTAACATACATGTTCTCAATGCAAGACGTCTGTATTGTCTCACTTTGCATATCTATATTGTTTTAAAAGTGTGTATGTCTATGTGCTCACACACACTCCCCACAGGCTCACATGTATTTTTCTGAAAACAAATAAATAAAAACCCATGTAAACTCATGGTTCAGTTCAGTTCAGTCGCTCAGTCGTGTCCGACTCTTTGCGACCCCGGGAAGCACGGCATGCCAGGCCTCCCTGTCCATCACCAACTCCCGGAGTCCACCCAAACCAGGGTAGAAAAATGACTAAAACATCCTGCTTCAAGGGATCAAGAGGTACTGAAAAAATGAAATATATAGTTGAGAAGACTCGAGGAAGTCAACAAGAAATGCTCACTTACACTGCAAGTTTATCTTATAGCAAAATAAAAGTAGTGAAGGATACTACCTGAATTAAATATCAGCTCTATTAGTTGTTTGCTGTATGAAATTTACTTAATCTCTCAAAGTATAAATTTCCTTACCTGTAAAATAAAATACTCGTTACCGTATAACAAAGATTTTAACAATAATAATGATAGCATTAATGTCATTATCAACTTATAAGAATAGAATATTTTTTATTAAGCTCTGTGAGAACTTTTCATGCAATATATCTTTTTATTTTTATTTATTTATTGTGGGCAGATTTTAGGTTTTAAGTTGTCTGAATTCACAAAGTTAAGTATTTAATATCTGGTTTTAATTCTCTTTATAATAAAGATCAAGGTTATTTATTTCTTAGTTTGTATTTAATTTTGTATGTAATGTTTAACGGTTGCACTCCATTCACAGCTTCTACAAAAGATTGGCCATGCTCCTCGTGTTGCACCATACGCCCTGCAGCTGGTCCTTCCAGCTCCTCCAACCCCATCTTGCTCCTCCCTCGCCCCTTTAACTGTTCTCTACATCTGCGAATCTGTTCAAATACATAAGGAAGCAAAAAAGACCCCAAATAGCCGAAGCAGTCCTGAGAAAGGAGGGCAGAGCTGGAGGAATCACGCTCCTTGGCTTCAGACTACTACGAAGCGACGGCCGTGAAAGCAGGGGATGCTGACACAGAAACAGAGGCGGAGCTGTGCGGGGCGGGAGAGAGGCGGGTGGACCAGGCTCCCAGCCGCTCAGTCTCGGGCCGAGGGGCCAAGAGCTTACAGCGGGTCAGCCGCTCAGTCTCGGGCCGAGGGGCCAAGAGCTTACAGCGGGTCAGCCGCTCAGTCTCGGGCCGAGGGGCCAAGAGCACACAGCGGTGAAAGCGGCCTCTGCAGTATGTGGTGACCGGAAAACCGGGCTGCCGCCTGTGAAACAGACTGGAACATCATAAACAAAGTCAAAATGGGTTAAAGATCTAAAAAGACCAGGTACTATGAAATTCTTACAGCAAAACATAGGCGGAACACTCTCTAAATCACTGCAATACTTTTTGGATTTGGCTCCTAAACTAAAGGAAATAAAAGCAAAAATAAACAAACGGAAGCTAATGAAACTTAAAAGCTTTAACACAGTAAAGGAAATCATTGACCAGATAAAAATATCTACTGAATGAGAAGAAATATTTGTAAATGAAATAACCGATAAGGGCTCAATATCCAACACAGATAAATAGCATATAAGGTTCAGCTTTACAAAATCAAACAACATGATCAAAACTCAGGTATAAGAACTAAATAGACATTTTTCCAAAGAGGAAGTGCAGATGGCCAAGAAGCATATGAAACACTGCTACTCATCAGGGAAATTCAGGTGAAATATCACCACACTCCTGTCAAAATGCTTATCAGCAATAGAGCTCAAATAGCAAATATGACTAGGATGTGGAAAAAGGGAACCCTCATATCCTTGCTGGGAGTATACTGCTGCAGCCACTGTGGAAAATTGTAAAGACTGGTTGGGGGGGGGGGGATCTCGCCCAAAAAAAGACTAAACTAAAAATAGAACTACTATAGGACCCAGCAATTCTACTCCTGGATATAGATCCAAAAAGGAAAAATAAAAAAGACAATAATTTGAAAAGATACATGTCCAATGCTCATTGCACCGTTATTTATAATTATCAAGGTATGGAAGCAACCTAAGTGTCCAACAACAGGTGAATGGATAAAAAAGATGAGGTTGGAATACTACTGAGTCATAAAAAGAATGAAATTTTGTCATTTGCAGCAACATGGATAGACTTGGATGGCTTTATGCTAAGTGAAATAAGTCAGAGAGAATGACAAATATTACATGATATCACTTACATGTGGTATCTAAAAATATACAGCAGCCTAGAGAATATGCGGCATGTCTTTTAAAACATAATGTATAAAATCACATACGGAGAAGTGCAAGTACTAATTGTTCAATGCTAGGAAATTTTACAAGTTGAAAGCTTTAGTGCAATATGCGTCAGATCAAGAAACTGAATATTATCGAAGATCCAGAATCTCTTATGTGACATCTTCCTGTCACCCTATTGCTAACAAACATTCCACAAGTGTACTCATTATCTTGATTTCCAACACTGCTAATTAGTAGTTTCTGTTTTTAATTATATATTTTAATTCTCTCATTAACTATTACATGTGAAAAATTAATTTCATTCAAAACCCTTATATATTGATAAAGTCAAAGGAAATTCATTCCCATGAAAGGTTAGAGGAATATTTCTTGAAAAATGGATTCACCTACTTCTAATTGTGATTCAGCTGGTAAACAATCTGCCTGCAATGCAGGCGACCTTGGTTTGACCCCTGGGTTGGGATGATCCCCCGGAGAAGGGAAAGTCTACCCAATCCAGGATTCTGGCCTAGAGAATTCCATTGACTGTATAGTCCATGGTGTTGCAGAGTCAGACACGACTGAACGACTTTCACTTCACTTCACTTCTAATTCACTGAATTGGAATTAAAAAGCAAAACAATGAGCTTATGTTTGAATGTAACCCTGCCTCTTGCCAATACCAGAATCCTGAGAAATGTATTTAATGTCTCTGATCCCGGATTTCCTCCTATCTTAATAAGATTGTCATAAGGATCAAATAAGAAGAATTACTAAATTTTAAGTTCTATACAAATGTGAAATGTCACCAGTAGCAGAAGTAGTAATACAAAGAAAAACATGAGCGATAGCTTTGGGCAAAGCTGACATGTACAAGGGTGTGTTCAGGAAATAGCAAGAACTGCATTCAGGTGAGGTAGCAGCTGCACTGCTGGGTACATGGCAAAAAGATTATTTCCGAGGATATAGATTAACATCTAGTTTAGGAATGTATAGCGTCAATTGTTTTCAATAGTCCGCATGGCCTGAATTTTTTTTAAAAGTAACATATGTTCTTTATCAGTGTCAATGGACGTTTAGGTTGCTTTCATGTTTTGGCTATTGTAAACTGTGCTGCAATGAACATTGAGGGGGCCTATATTTTTTCCTTTTTTTAATTTTTAAAAAAATTTTAATTTTAATTAAAATTTTTTTCTTTATTTTTATTAGTTGGAGGCTAATTACTTTACAATATTGTAGTGGTTTTTGCCATACATTGACATGAATCAGCCATGGATCTACATGTATTCCCCATCCTGACCCCCCCTCCCTCCTCCCTCCCCATCCCATCCCTCTGGGTCTTCCCAGTGCACCAGCCCTGAGCACTTGTCTCATGCATCCAACCCGGACTGGCGATCTGTTTCACACTTGCTAATATACATGTTTCAATGCTATTCTCTCAGATCATCCCACCCTCGCTTTCTCCCACAGAGTCCAAAAGTCTGTTCCACACATCTGTGTATCTTTCTTCAAATCATGTTTTTCTCTGGATACATGCCCAGGAATGGGATTTCAGGGTCATATGGTAGCTCTCTTGTTAGGTTTCCGAGGAACCTCCGTACTGATCTCCGTAGTGACTGTACCAATTTACATCCCACCAGCAGTGAGGGCTCCCTGTCTCCACATCCTCTCTGGTGTTTATTGTTTGTGGATTTTTTGATGATGGCTATAACGACTGCTATGCGCTAGTACCTCATTTTAGTTTGCTTTGTATTTCTCTAATAATGAGTGATGTTGAACATCTTTTCAAGTGTTTGTTGGCCATCTGCATGTCTTCTTTGGAGAAATGTCTGTTCAGTTCTGCTTGTTTTTGATTGAAGTGTTTGTTGATATTCAGCTGCATGAGTTGCTTGTATATTTTGGATATTAATCCTTTGTGAATAAAAAAAAAAAAGAGAGAACTATCTAGATATATGCCCATATGGCATATAGGGTCATATGGTAACTCTATTTTTAGTTTTTAAGGAATCCCATGCTGTTCTCCATAGTGGTTGTACCAATTTACATCCCCACCAATAGTGTAGGAGGGCTCCCTTCCCTCTATACCCTCTCCAGCATTTATTGTTTGTGAATGTTTTGATGATAGCCATTCTGGCTGGTGAGAGGTGATATATTATTGTAGCTTTGATTTGCATTTCTCTCTTAATCAGTGGTGCTGAACATCTTTGCATGTGCCTCTTGGCCATCTGTATGTCTTCTTTGGAGAAATGTTTATTTAGGTCTTCCACCCAAGTAGAAGTGGGTTGTTTGCTTTGAATTACTCAGACATTAAGAAGAATGAAATGATGCCATTTGCAGCACCATGGATGGAGCTAAAGAGTGTCATACTGCATGAAGTCAGAGAAGGAGAAATGTCACATGACATCCCCTATATGTGGAATCTAAAAAGAAATGATACAAATGAACTTACTGTTAGTGGATAGGGAGAGTCAAGGAGGACCCCTCCTCAAGAACCTCCGTTCTGGGAAGCCTCACCCATGGTAAAAGCAAGTTAATCAAGGAAAGAACAAAAACAACACCTCAGGGGAGAGGTGGGCCCAGACAATTGTGGGCCGTGGAGTGATGAGGTGTGGAGGGTTTCAAGACAGGCCTTTCACATCTTCATATTAGGTGGGTGTGAACTGACCATTTTGGAAGTTGCATAGTAACAGTCTCTATTGCATGTATCTCCCATAATTCAGTCTGCTATAATCAGTTGTATATATGTGAAGAATATTTATGAACCCTTAATGGGCTACTGGCTGCCTAAGGTCATTTGAAGACACAGCTGTTCATCAAGGGTGCATGCCCTGGAGTTGGAGAAGTCTCTGGTTATTCTGTAACATATATGTGAGCTCTCCTGGACCTCACTGGGGCATGTCTGGAGTGGGGTTTAGAGGTCTGCATCCTTTTTGGCTAGCCATCTCTCTTTACTCATGCCTGACTTCCTACCTAAAACTTACAAAACTGAAAGAGACACGCAGACTTAGAAAATGAACTTAATGATTGCTGGGAGGGAGGGGCGGTTAGGGAGGTTGGTATATTTAGAAATGGATAACCAACAGGTGTCTCACTGGTAAAGAATCCACTTTCCAATGCAGAAGATATGGGTTTAATCCCCATATTAAGAAGATCCCCTGGAGAAGAAAATGGCAACCCACTCTAGTATTCTTGCCTGGGAAATCCCATGGACAGAGGAGCCTGGCGGGCTACAGTCCATGGGGTCACAAAGAGTCAGACATGACTGGGTGACTAAGCACACACATGGTGCTAACACTGAGTGTGCATAGGAATCACTTGGGCAGCTTGTGAAAATGTAGGCTCTAGGTCCCATACCTTCAGAGACTCTAGTTTATTATGTTTGAAGGGAACTGAGTGATTTTGATCAAGTTATTCCAGAAACTGAATATCCTGACTCTCATTTTAAGGAAAACGAACTTGAGAAATATGCAACGTAGGCTAAAAGTTGAAGGGGGGCATTAGACAAAAATGAAAGCTGGTGGAACTTAGGAGGGGGAAGAGGGGAATGTGTGTTCAAATGAATCAGCAAAGAGGAATGTGGAAGAAAATCTGCAGAGGCCCAGAGCAGCAGCAAGATGCAGTGTGAGAATCACAGGAGTGTACATGGCGGGGAGATGGCTCAGAAGAAGAGAATCAAAGAAGTTTAGGAAAGAAAGCATTCCAGAGACTTATGGGGATATTGTGACAAATTGCACTTGAGAAACATAAAAGAAATCTGTAAACTCTATGATTTATACACATGAAGCACTACACCAGCCATTCATATCCATAGAATATGCACTAACCTAAGGCTAACCCAGGTTTTGTGGGCCTGGAATGCATACAGTAACAAACATAAAACAAATGTAAAGTAGGAGTGAAAAATAAAATATGCAAAGGAATATTTATTTAGAATGAGAAAAAAAAATCACAGAACATAAATTTTAGAAAGCGGAGAACAGTAACATAAAAAGCATCTCTCTGGCCCATATTGATAATGTGCTTCATAATCTGTTTCAGGTCTTTGGTCTCCATATTAAATGACAATTCAATTAATATTCTTAATTAAAATAATGGACCGATGGCACATTATTTCTTCTACTATCATTTATTGAACTATTGTTATTGCTATTGTTGTTACTATTGATGGTTTGGAAACTTTTCTTCCAGCTTCACAGCTCCTTATTGGTGCTCCTGCATTTGTGTCTCCTTCGCTTCTTTCTCAGGCGATGGTGAGTCTCTTGCCAGGTGGAAGCGTCAGAGAATTCCAGGACATTAGGCCCTCTTGGCAGAAGAACTGATGCATGTGAACTGTGGTGTTGGAGAAAACTTGAGAGTCCCCTGGACTGCAAGGAGATCCAACCAGTCCACCCTAAAGGAAATTAGTCCTGAAGATTCATTGGAAGGACTGATGCTGAAGCTGAAACTCCAATACTTGGGCCATCTGATGCAAAGGGAAAGAAATATCAATGAATCAAAGATTGAGTTACTCAGCCATATTAGCTGCTGTCCAGAGAATGGGGTTCAAATCCTTTTTCTGGGCACAGAGGCTGACTTGGACTATTCTGGTCCCTATAGAAATGTAATTTCCATGATTGTTTCAAGTATGAATTAGTATCAGTTCAGTTCAGTTGCTCAGTCGTGTCCAACTCTTTGTGACTCCATGAACCACAACACACCAGGCCTCCCTGTCCATCACCAACTCTTGAAGTTTACCCAAACTCATGTCCATCGAGTCAGTGATGTTATCCAACCATCTCATCCTCTGTCGTCCCCTTCTCATGCGTGCAATTTTTCCCAGCATCAGGGTCTGGATTAGTATAAGCTCATGGAATAAAAACCTATTTATCATTATCATATTAAATCATAAATACAAAGATATACTTGTCACCATAAAAGATTACCTAATTTCCTTCAAATTACAGACAAATTATTAAATAATTAAAGCTAAATTATTATTGTGAGTGATGTGCCCCATTTCTATCCCATATACCCACACTTTGTATAGCTAGCTAACTTAATGACATATTTAAATGTCTTAAAGCTGTTTTGTATCACATTCTATTTTCTGAGAACTTTTAGAAAGTTGTTCTTCAACTTTGTGTTCTAAATTGTAGGTTATCATAATCACCACTAATGATTTGTTCCATTGATTGAATCACTTACAGGACTCTGCCAGTAAAATGATGAACATTTTTTTTAGGGTATAATCTATGGAATAATTGAAGTCTCTAGAAAAACTGACTGTGAGTAATAATTCTAATTCTATTTGACTGACAGAAGGAACGCCTCATGATGAATTGGTGTGGGATCTAAAGCAACGCTTATTGTTGATCTGATTTTCCCGTCTTTGCTAAAGTCAAAATAAATTCATATTGTTGAAGAATGGAGACTAGAGAAAAAAAGCTTGGGTTTTTGAAAGGTAACATGCAGTGTGCTCAGTTAATACGTCATGTCTGACTCTTTGTGACCCCGTGGACTCTAGCCTGCTAGGCTCCTCGGTCTATGAGATTTCCCAGACAAGAATACTGGAGTGGGTTACCATTTCCTCCTCCAGGGAATCTTCCCGACCCAGGGATAGAACCCACATCTCCTGCTTGGCAGGCAAATTCTTTACCACTGAGCCACCAGGGAAGCCCTTTTTAAAAGGTATGCTGCCGTTAAAAACAATCATATCCTGAAGTTTTGAACACTGTATTCTTAGTGTCTGCGTCCTATGTATTGACTGGGCTCTCAAGCAGTGGTCTCGCCAAAGAGCACTGGTGTGTGTATGTGGGGAGGGTTGTTTTTTGGAGGGGGGAGGTAGAATCCAGTGGAATTGGGAGAATTCGACTGACATGATCACAATGTCCATCAGTGTGTGCTTTCTCAACCATCTAAAGCTACATTTGGATAACCACATCTGCTCAAAATAAGCATGCAACTTCATTAGTATTCATACACATGAATGAAGGTTTGGGATCAAGACAAACCACCTAGCTCCTGCCTTTCAACTATATTCTCATCAGGTTCCCTCTACCAAGGGTGTCCTATATAGGAATTTTGGAGCTGCTACTGCTGCTCTTCACTTATTTTCAGGAAAAGAGAAGTTTGTCCTATAATACTGTTTGAATAGGAAGACAACAATTGAACTTTTTATTATTAATAAAGAGTAGTTTAAAGAATAGTTACATTGTACTATATCAAGATTGTTGATATGTGAGACTATGAATTGTCAACATTTATTACACAACAATGTCTTATTTATAAAACTAAATAGCACTTATACTTCACACTTGTCTTATTTTCATCTGCATAAAAGCATAATGCATTATATACACACATTTACCATTTCATAGATGAGAAGCTGAAGGAACACACGTAGATAGTGGTCAAATGTGGAATCTTAGAACTCCAAGTGGAGGGTGTTGTGACCACACTGGGCTCCTAGGAGTCTGGTCTTTAATTTGATCATCTCACTTTCTTCCACTCAGGTTGGGGCTTTATTATTTTCCCTTTTTCTTTCAATGTTTGTTAAATTTTTCTCACTTATACCTATGACTTAGCTTGCATTTCGATTTTAAGAGAAATTTCTCAGAATCCAGGAAGATAAAGAGAAATTGAAATATGTGATTATGATTTCTAAGCATGCTAGTGATATTATGCTTAATCGCTCAGTCATGTCCAACCCTTTGGACCCCATGGACTGTAGCCTGCCAGGGTCCTCTGTATAATAGTGATATTACATATGACATTAAAAGTATATTTCTCTGGGATATTTGTTGCTCTGTCATTATAACAGACTTGTCAGAATGTTAAGGTCATGTCTCTGAGTTGCCCTTGTCTTTTTCAATGAAGTTTTCCATTCTCCCAGGAGCCAGCTCATTTTGCAAGCTGATTTAATGATCATGGTAGGAACAGTGTTGAAAGTGACACCGTGCCATCCTGTTGGTGGCAAAGAGGTCATCAAAAATATAGATGGCAAGGAACAATCAATACATTTCTATTATACACAGATGGAAGGGAAGTATTTAAGGCAGCAGTTCTATCATTCAAAGGTGCTTATATATTCTCATAGCAGCTGTCTTTAAAAGAATCAATTTTTAATGGGGTTAAGGCCTTATCACTTTAAAAACATTTGACTGGTCTACAACTTTTGCAAATACCATTACATCATTTCCCATTTGTGAAGCTCTTTCTCAGCATTAACTGCCTAAAGTAATATGTGTAAAAAACAAAGCAAACAAACAAAAAAAAGCCTAACTTTTCTTTGAAAGAAGGTTGTCATACAAAAGTTTCAAATTTTGTTCAACTTGGAAGTAACAATTATCAGTTAAAATATTAGTTTACAAAAATTAATTAAAGATCATGTGTTAAAAAATCTTTAGGCTCAACAGTAATAAAAATAAATTCTTCCCATAAGAGATTTAATAATTGGATAGGAGAGTGAAATGCGTTGGTGGGAGGTGAGTTTGGGCACTTTCATGCTGGCTAATGATGACACTGATGTGAAACCAACTCAAGCTTTTCACTTGAACTTGACACCCTGGCATTAACAGCCTCAGGGCCTCAGCTGTTCTCGCTGAGACTTACTGTAGTTATCTGCCATACCTGAATCTCCCTGGCATTGCATGACACTCCTATTTTAGTATAGTGATGCTGATCCATTGACAGTAACTTTTTGCTCTGATTGAAAGACTTGCACTATCTGTTACATGTCAGATTGACCCGCCTTAATTTGATCTGTACATTGTAGAAATTTTGCAAATTATTTTTGTTAACATTTTATTGGTACATAATTGACATATAATTCACTACACATATTTAAAGGGTAAAATTTGATATTTTCACGTACGAAGTCAATGCCACAATCAAGTTAACGATGGATCTATCATCTTCCAAAATTTCTTATGGTCTTTAGAAATCCTCCCTACCTTCCTGGTTCTGTCATATCCTTTAGCAGCTACTAATGCTTTGGTATGTTTAGTTTTTTTGATCTTAGACATTCAAATAGTATGCAGAGGTACCATTTTGTAGTTTTAATTCACATTTTCCCAGAGAAAATGATGATGAATATGTTTTTCCTGTGGTTATTTGCCATCCACATATCATTATCAATGAAGTAATTATTCAAATGCTTCTCTAATTTTTAAACTTTGGTCATTTATTCTCTTATTACTGAGTTTTAAGTAATCTTTATATATTCACGATATGGCATTTATCAAATTTGTAATTTGCAAGTATTTTAATTCAATTTGTAGCTAGATTTTTTTTCCAATTAAGAATAGTTTTCAGAAAGCACATGTATTTATTTTGTTATAGTCTAGTTTTACAATTTGTTTTATGGGTCATGCATTTGATGTTGCCTCTGAAGAATATTTGGTTAAAAATTTTTCTAACATCTTTCCTTACATCAGTTGAAGAGTTTTTGTCTTTATATTTGGATATAGGGCAAATTATTACTTATTTTAAGAACATATCAACACTTTTTTGCATATGAATATTTAACTGTTCTAACACCACTTGTAGAAAAGCTGTTTTTTTATCCCAGAAAGTACCTTGCACTTCTGTTAATCATTTGTTGAAACTGGTATGGTTCTATTCTGTTTCACTGATTTCTCTTTCCATTACCCCAGGTCCATACTGTCCTGATTACTAAAGTTTTGCAACAGGTCCCAGACTCAAACCGGGTGTATTTTCCAACGCTGCTCTTTTTCAACGTTGTGTTATCTAGTTTAAGTTCTTTTTTATCTACCTATGAGTTTTTGAATCAGCTTATAAAGTAGTACCAAAATGCCTGTTTGAAATTTGGTTGAGATTGTATTGAATCCATAAATCTGCAGAAATAGTCAGGAAGGATTAACATCTTAATATTCTGATTGAGGTATACAGCATATTTGTTCATTTACTTGGATTTTTAAATTTTTTTCAGCAATATTTTGCTATTTTCAGAGTACAAGTTTGAACAATTTTGTTAGATTTATCACCAAGCATTCTATGTTTTAATGTCATTTTAAATGACATTGTCATTTAAATGACATTATTTTCTTTATTTCAATTTCTGCTCAATTGCTGCTAGTATGTAGAAGTGCAATTGTTTTTTGTATATTCGTCTTGTAAACGTCAGCCTTGCTAAATTAGTCCTAGGAACATTTTTGAAGATATGATCATGCATTCTACAAATAAGAAGAGTTTACTTCTTCCTTTCCAATTTCTTAACCAGTGGTTTGTCTGGAATGGCCAGTACATTTTTGAATAGAAATACTGAGGGTGCACATTCTACATATTTTTGTGATTTTAGGAGGAAAACATTCAGTCTTTCACAGTTAGGTATGATAATAACTGTAGGATCTTAATTAACACCCTTTTACAAGTGGAGAAAATTTCCCTCTT
Source organism: Muntiacus reevesi (assembly GCF_963930625.1). Taxonomy (NCBI): domain Eukaryota; kingdom Metazoa; phylum Chordata; class Mammalia; order Artiodactyla; family Cervidae; genus Muntiacus; species Muntiacus reevesi. The sequence goes on along the minus strand of NC_089260.1, from coordinate 3,245,973 downwards.
TTCTTTTATATCAATATATTTTTATAGGGAATGGAAGTATAATTTTATCAATATTTTTGCATCTGTTGAGGTGATCTTATGTTGCTGGTACTTAGTCTGTTTATACAGCAGTTAATTTAATTGATCTTTTAATGTTAAATAACATGATATCCTGAAATAAATTCCAACTGGTTACATGTAGTTTCTTTTTTCAAAAAATATAGTTGTGTTGGGTTGGTAAATTTTGATAAAAATTTTTGCGTCTATTTCCAGAAGTATATCAAGGTGTTTTTTTCCTGGTGCTTTTTCTGGTTTGGACATTAGAGTAATGCCAGTCCCAAAAATGAGTTGAGTAATATTAATCCTCATCAATTTTCTAGAAATGTTTGGCAGAATTCTCCAGTGAAGACATTTGGTGCTGAAATTTTCTCAGTGGAAATATTTTTAAGTGCAAACTTAATCCATTTGCTACATATAGAAATATTATTTTGGAAATTTGTCTATTTTAAGATCATCTATTTCATTTTATCACATTCTAAAATGTTTCATGTTTATTTTATTAACCTTCTAATATGTGCACAACTTGTACCTATCATACCACCTCTCCCATTCCTCTTTTGATAATTTGTACTGTTTTCCTTTTTGTGCCTGATCAGTCTGACTAGTGATCATCAATCTTAGACACCACTCCATTGCTTTTATTTATTTATTTATTTAATCTATTTTGGTGTTCTCCACTTTCTGAGAACATATTTTGCAGTATTTCAGTTCTTTTAAAATGTTAAAGTGGGTTTTATGGCCCAGAATGTCATCTGTCTTTGTGAATGTTTGGTATAATTTTGAGACGAATGCTTATCTTGCTGTTTTAAGGTAGAATGTCCTGTAAATATCTGTCAGATCATATCTGCTGATTCTGCTGTTGATTTCCTCTTTATCTTTAGATTTCCTGTCAAGAAGCTATATCAGTTGAATATACAAGTTTATTGAAAACACCAACTGTAATTTTGAATTTCTCTATTTTTCCTTGTAGTTCTATCAGTTTTCAGTTTTCACTTATTATTATTTAGAAGTAAATTATTTAGGATCAGTAGATGGCTTTGAAACATTGAAATTTTATCATTAAGTTATTTACCTCTTTGTTCTTGATTATTTACTTTGCACTGAAGTTATATTTATCAGTTCTTAGCATTAGTATCTCTGCTTTTATAAAAACAACTCATGTTTGTTGCATAGTATGTCCCCTGTTTTTGTACATTTAACCTATTTATGCCGTATCTTTATATTTGGCATAAGTTCCTTAAACTGAAGTGAAGTGAAAGTCCCTCAGTTCTGTCCGACTCTTTGCGGTCCCATGGACTATAAAGTCCTTGGAATTCTCCAGGCCAGAATACTGGAGTGGGTAGCCTTTCCCTTCTCCAGGGGATCTTCCCAACCCAGGGAATGAAGCCAGGTCTCCCGCATTGCAGGCGGATTCTTTACCAGCTGGGCCACAAGGGAAGCCCAAGAATGTTGGAGTGGGCAGCCTATCGCTTCTGCAGGGGATCTTCCAGACCCAGGAATCCAAACGGGGTCTCCTGCATTGCAGGCAGTTTCTTTACCAACTGAGCTATAAGAGAGTACCTAATTTGATCGTTTAGAAAAATCGACTCTAAATATTTTAGTTGGTTATTTAGACCATTTTGATTTAAATTAATGGTCAGTTTATTTGGGATTTCACCATTTTATTATCTGTTTCTATTTCACTGAGGCACCTTTGTTATGACTGTTTAAAGCCTTTGTCAGATAATTTTATCAACTGAATCATCTCTGTGTTGGTATCTGTTTTTTATCTTCCCTTATATAAATTGTCATTTTCGTATATTTTGTGTGTGGTGAGTGATTTCAGTTTCATTCCGTATGAGCATATTATGAGAGTCTGTATTTTATTTAAATATTCTATTTTAGCAGGCACTCATCTTAAGTTTAATGCACAAGTCCTGGTCTGCTCTTCTGAAGTATACTTATAATGGCCATTTTGATTTCAGGGCCCTTCCAAAGTGCTATACTGGCCGGCCTCATTTATTGTGTGGTGATGGGAGGCGACTCTGAGAATCTGGATGCTCTTGATTTGAGTCAATGCCAGATTAATTGGGGATCTGTCCAGGGCATCCTTTGTAGGCTTAAGAAAACCACTTTTATTTTTAAGTTAGGTAAGTTTCAGGTGCATAGCATCGTAGTTCAGCATCCGCATACACTACAGTGTGATCACGACCAAGTCCAGCAAACTTTCTTCACCATACACTGACTCCCTTACACACTTTGCCCAACTCTTAACCTCCCCTTCCTCTCTGGTAACCATGAATCTGTTCTCTAATGAGTTTGTTATTTTATTTGTTCTTTTTTTTTTCTTTTTTAAAAAACATTCCACATATGAGTGAAATGACACGGTATTGTCTTTCTTATTTAACTTAGCATAATACCCTCAAGGTCCCTCCAGGTTGTCACAAATGACAAGATTTCTTTCTTTTTTTTACTACTAGTAAAGTATTAATCTTCCATATGCATTAATTCATCCGTGGACATTTAGATTGTTTCCATATTTTGTTTATTGTACAATGCAATGAACATAAGCGTTTGCACATCTCTTTAAATTAGTTTTGTGTTCTATAGATAAATACACATAAGTGGACTAGCTGGGTCATGTGGTAGTTCTAGAATCTTTTTTTTTTAAATTTTCTCCTTTCTGAGATCGTTCTTCCAATGCCTCATTGGGGTGAGGATAGCTGTGACTTGCCATCGACGGGCTGTAATTGAAAATCCCCACTCCTTGAACCACACACCCCTCTGCTGACACCGCAGCACGCGGGGACAATGGTGCTGGTCCATCTACTACCACTTCTGCTCATCACCACTCTGCCGGAGTGGAGGGTGCTCCTATGTGGTATTTCATTAGGGAAAAACATGTATTACCAAAAAGCTTTGGGTCCTGCTTGGTCAACCCTTATCCCAGGCCTTTGTCTGGAGAGACTGGGTTTTCCTTGGAACATTTTTGGTGTGTGCCTCTTGATGGCTCAGAATTGCAGGCTTCTCTATCAGCCAACTGGTTAGATATGGGAGATTAACACAAAACCCTGGGATCTGTTGCCAGTCAGTCCAACTTTCTCTCACCACCTTTCATATCCTCTCACTATTATCTGTTGTTAGTGGCACCTCACTTAGGAAGATCAAGAGGAAAGAAATTTATACTCCACTGTCACTAAGATACATTTTTTAAAAATGAGTATGCTTACTAATATACTGTGGAATTGCCTATCTATGGAAGCCGTTTTATGAGATGCTTATAGAAGAATGAGATATACTCTCAGCATTTGTCTTCCTCTGCTCTTTAGCCTTTTCTCCTCCACCTTTTCCCACTGGTATAAGCTACTCAAGAAAAAGAAGAACTTAGTAAAATAAATATTGTGGCATAGATTAAGTTTCCAATTAAGAAGCCATCATTCAGCTACTGCAGGACTTTATGAAAATTACTTGGCTTATTCCCAATTTATTTCCAAAAAGGAAATGGATGTGGTAATATTTTGTATTCCTCAACATTTTTTTTCATCTTTTATGCTGTTTCTCTTGCTTTTATGCTGTTTCTCTTGCTTATACATGCCTCTTGCTTTAAAGAAGATTTAATCTAATTTAGTGCAATGAGTCATGAGACTATCCTCAAATCTTTTTGTTCAAGGCTCTGAGAAAGAAAAGTCAGTCTTTTTCTGGCTGGATATGGTCAAAGAACATGCGAACCCAGCTGCCTTTTTCAACTGTTCTGCAACCATGATGTGAGCTAGATCTAGGATTAAAATCTATACTATGAATACACAATGTAAAAAAAACACACACATGTATCATTGAGAAAATTGATGAAATATTGAATCAAACAACCTTGAAACTTATCCTTTTTCTGGAATCTTCAAATGTGATTTATTATTTTTAGAAGTTAGTTTTTAGTTGCTAGAGTTGAGTGGTATAACTTTAAGTATCCTAACTAATGCAGAGAATAATAGTAGCCCCCAGGTTATAGAACAATGAGAATTAAATGAGATAATGAATATTGAATGTATACTATAATTTCAGGTACAAAGAAGAAGTTCAGTAACCAAAATTGTCTGTGTTAGATCTTTTGATATGGAGATCAGAGAGATTAATCCCATATGTAACATAACAATTGAAGTTTTTGGAAACAATATATTATTACTTGTAGCTATTCCTCCTTTGTGTTAGAGATAAATCAAGCATAAACAAGCATATTAACCTGTGTATTTGAATATTGAGCATGACACCCATAGCTTTAGATTACTCCTAGACAGAGGCTTCCCAAATCTATTTCAATCTATTTTTTCAATCTATTTTCTATGTTGTTGAGGTTCACTGAAAGCCTTTTAGCTTAGAATTCTTTGGTTGAGGATTGTTACTTATCCATCAATTTTATTAAAAAAAAAATAAGCATTCTATCATCTAGGAATTTTTACTTTCAAATTTGGCACTTTTAATTAACTATAGAAAATTTAATGAAGGTTTAGTATAGAAAATACAGTAAATGTGTGTTCTGTGTGTGTGTATCACCACATTCAGATAATATGGTCTAAAAAGAAACATATTAAGAGACTTAGATGTGCCAAATTATTTTAAAATGTAGGCAACCAAATTCATACAAACATTCTGTTCCTTGGATAGACTATACTCCCAAATATGTATGCCTTACCAAGTTTAAATCAATATACTGACTCACCAATATTATAGACAGGTCACAAAAGATCTACATGCCTTCCTTATATATCTTTACTATGATGAGACATTAAAACAATAAGTAGGTTCAGAGATATTGCTGATTGTGCAGTCAGCCAAGATTGTCAAAGTTATCACAATCATAAGTACCAGAATTTTTTAAACATTTTAACCTAGAGTTTAAATTTATCTGAATACAGGTTACCAATTTCTATGTTAAATCATACATATTACCAATATACTTAAACATTAATATAAGCAAATGTAAGTCTTAGTCTGTACTTGGTGAGTAATTTGATTTTCTAGGGTAAAAATTACTTTCAGAAGAGAAAAGTATTGTAATTGAAACACTTACTTGAAGAAAATGCAAATATTAAAATTATGTTTGAAAGATGTTTTAAAATTCTGTATTCATTTAGTTGCATACCTGCATAGCAGGATACCCAGGTCTGATCCTTGGGTGGGGAAGACCCCTGGGAAAAGGCAATACAATCCACTCCAATATTCTTGCTGGAAGAATTCCATGAACTGAGGAACCTGATGGAGCTATAGTCCATGGGGTCGCAAAGAGTTCGGCATGGTTGGGTGACTAACGCTAGCTTTAGCTTAGTTGTATAAAACTCGTTTTATATAAACCATAGATATGAACAAGGCTGTAGGATAGAGCCTTTTGCCTTTCTGGCTGCGATGGCCAGGTTATTACGCAGAAAAGTGGCAAAATTTGGAAATACATGATTACTAAGCTTTCCTGGTGGCTCAGCTGGTAAAGAATCGCCTGCAATGCAGGAGACCCTGGCTTGATTCCTGGGTTGGGAACAGCCCCTGAGGGGGGCACGGCGACCCACTCCAGCCTTCCTGCCTGGAGGGCCTGCGTGGACAGGGGAGCCTGGGGGAGGACGGAGTCAGGCCCGCCTGAGGGGATGAGGCAGCGCACGGCTGCTAAGGTGTGGAAATGAGCATCGCCCGCTCAATGCCGTCGGTGCTCCTGCTTAACTCAGTATTTCCTCCTTCGGCTTAGACAATTTTATGGACCTGGTTTTAGGGCTTGATTTTAGCAAAAGTCCTATTTCAAGAACTCGGGTGCTATATCGTATGAAGAACATCTGCTTAGCCAGCTGTTGTCACCATTCAAGTTCAAGCTGTTTCCAGGAAGCACCTTCCCCCAGTCGTTCCATTTGTTTGTTTGGGGAGGATGACCCGGGACTGAATGCAAGGCTAGATGAGATTATTACGGTCAAGACTGATTCGGTGAGCCTCAAGTGGGCCATCGTGTCTCTGCAAATCGCATGGTCTGAATTGCTGCCGGGACACGTTGGGGTGTGCTTGACAGATATACTGAGGAGCGCTGTCAGCGGGGATGGCGAAATGCTCTGCTCTGGTGAAGGTGAATGTGAGCTCTGCGCTGGGCCTGCTGCAAGTGCAGTCATTTAACCAGAACAAAGTACCTGCTCGGCTCTGGACGCAGGTAAGGGAGCCAAGAGTCTGACCTACACCGTTAAAATGAAATGCAGGTTGAGCGTGAAACTCAGTTAATTTTGGCAGTGTACAAAAACACCCACATTATCTAGGTCAGCTGTCTACATTTTCTTTTCTCTAGATGATTGCTAATCTCTTCACTTTCTATAAACAGGAAAAAAAAAAAAAAAGATCTGAGATCTAACAGTAGTCTGACTTAGTTGTAAAGATTAAATAGATGTTCAAATATCACTGAGAATTGCCTCCAATTATTCAGCAAGAGAATGAGATCAGAAACATAAAAATTATTTCCTTTGTACTTTGTCTCACAAATATATCTTTAATTAGAAGAAAGCAGTGATTTGAATGTATTTCTTGTCTGTTTGCCCCAGGCAATCACAGCTCCCTGAATTGACCTGTCCATCAAGAGAAAGGAGAGCTGAACTAAATGCTGAACTTTTAAAATTGTGATACAAGCAAGATTCCACCAAGGAGAAGAAAGAAAAATACTTTTTTACAAATGCTTTTACATTGTGCAAGGGAGGAAAGAAACTACAGGGTAAAATGACCTGTGTGAAAATGATTTTGCAGAAATAACCATTTACAGATGTTTGCATGGCTTCATCATGGAGTTAAATGACTTATTTTTAAGACAAAGGAAGTACGCGTCACACTTCTGAGGCCGTGTCTCTAAGACATTCCAGGAGTATATGCTGGCTTATCTGGAGCATTAGGGCATCTTCTCTGGAAAAGTTATCTGCACTGCAGTACCACCACATCCTTGTTTATCATGGGTTATGTAAGAGAGCTCAAGTTTACTTAGGTAGGATTTCAATGGGGACAGAGAGCAACTGTTATTAAGATTAGTATCAGACTTTTCAACAATTGAAACACATTATAAATCTTGATGAAAGAGTTGATAGACTGCATTCTCTTATCCTCAAAGAGAAGAGTTGCCCCTAGGGTGGCAGGACCTAGTTCCTTGGAAACGCTGGGATGCCATCTTACTCTTCACTTTCACGAGTCTTCACTTTACCTTGGTTTGCTTTTCCTAGACTTTGCTTCTGTACATCCACCCTTCTAATGACAATGCGCCCTTCCAGCTCTCCTCTTATACCTGTAAATCATCAGCCAGTCCTCACTCCACTTCACCACATGAACACTTCATGTCTGCAACTTGGCCGAAATGAGATTTAGGAAGTTTTTATATGTCACACCCAGGAGTTTTGGGTCTGTCTTTTTTGTCTAGCACAGAGATTGACTTCATCAAGCAACAAGGACTGGGCATCCTGGAAAGATTTAGCTTCAGTTTGTGAGGAACAAATTTGAGTGCTCCGGTGATATTTTAAGGCATTTTGACCCAGCCAACTCTTGTGGCTCCTGCCTGATGCAAACTGAAGATGAAACGGGGGCCCAGGCATGACGGCAAGTAGCCTGGTTCTAACAAACTTGAATCCGCATCAGCAGTAGAGCACATGGATGCTTGGCATGAGCCTGGGAAAGTGTTTTGACAATATCCATGCAGTCATGCCAAAAGTAGGCCAATCGCAGAATTTTCCTATAGCCCAGGAATCTGCTCTATTTTTTTTTTTTTTTTTGACAGTTTCTTTCTCATTTTGCCAAAAGAGGAACTGTGATTTTGGGAACAATATCTTAGGTACTTACCCTGTACCAGGGGTCTACAAGATGACCAGATCTGTGAATTCTTCTCTCTGAAAATGAATGACTGAGCAAGTGATTGTAGATCCATTGGCAAGTGATGGATTCAGCTGTTTCTCAATGCACAGCTCATCCAGCAAGGCCTTTGCTCTGGCTTCCAAGGCATACTATTTAACATTCAGTACTCAAGTACCCACATGAGTTATATATTCTCTGCTATTCATAGAACCCACTACACTTAAATAATCCTTGTCTTAATTATAGTAATTTAGTTGGGTTTTAGAATCAGACTGCCTGCATCAGATAGATTGTAGCTTCACCAAGCACTAGATGTACCCTCGGGCAAGTGCCTGAAGGTATTATTCTTTTTAATTAATTTGTTTATTTTAATTGGAGGCTAATCACTTTACAATATTGTAGTGATTTCAGTTTCCTTAATGGTAAGGGCTTTCCTTGTAGCTCAGCCTGTAAAGAATCTGCCTGCAGCGCAGGAGACCAGGGTTCGATCCCTGGGTCAGTAAGATCCACTGGGGATGGAAATGGCAACCCACTCCAGTATCCTTTCCTGAAAAATCTCACGAACACAGGAGCCTGGTGGGCTGCAGTCCATGGGGTCACAAAGAGTCGGGCATGACTGAACAACGAACACACCTACTTCCTTATCGGTAGGCTGGATATAATAGTATAGGGTTATTTCGATGTTAAGTGAGGTAATACATAAAAAACCCAATGGAGGAGTCTCTGCATGTGGTAAATGGTCATTAAATATAAACTAGCCATTTCTTTGGTATTCTGAAGTCTTGACCGCTTCCTAATGACATCAGTTTTCATTCTTTTTCTTTTAAAAACATTTCAGTTCATGTTTACTGAAACTAAGCTTTCCAAGCAAAGGTTTCTGTGTAGAAACCCAGCATGGGGTTAATATCCCCAGTTCAAACTACTATTCCCGACTAAGGAGCCTATAGCTCAGGGGGTAAATCTGAACATGCTCACATAGGGATGGAAGGGGAGCAAAGACTCTTCTCCTTCACTGATGAGTGAACACAAAGAAAAAAGGAGGAGGAACATCCAAAAGAAAAAGACAGTTTAACTTTTAAATGTCTTACTTTGTTTATCGCTCTCATTTTATAAGAAGAGCTTGAATAATTTAATACCATTTCTCTTTATCTCAGGAAAAACTTGAGCATGCATGCACCTTATCATGAAATACGTATTTTTGTATTGTCCAAACATGCTTGTTTGGGGAATCTTAGAAATAAAAGTCATGCTTGGATATTGGATTTGTTTTAGGAAGGATAAGTATTGTGACATTTAGCAAGTGAATGTTTATTTGGATTAAAAAGCTATGCTTGTACACAGTTCTTGAGAGGCAATATAGGGGATAAAAGATGTCATTTGGAAAAAGGGAAATATATTTGGAAAAGAAGGTGTGATTTTTTGATAAGAATTAATGCTTGATCTTTTGAGAAAGAAATAATGAACTCTACCCTCACTTAAATTCTTGATAAACAAAGCACTAGACTTTTTACTTTCTGAAAATTTGAAGAAGCTATTTCTGGAGTTTTCCACAAAAGAAAATGTCTCGGAGTTAAAAATGCACTTATTTCAATGCAAAAGCAGGAAAGCACAAACCTCTAAATTACAGAAATATTTGGAAGAAACAGCTGGGCAACAGGCACTAAATTCTGGATTTTTCTAGGTCCTGGAGTGAATCAGCTTTGGAACACAAAATTTATAATAAGCAAGACATGCAGAACTTTGGATTTTTTCTAGACAAATATTCAGACTGAATCAAAAAGAATGATTAATCTTTATTTTTCCTTCTATAACCCTCATGAGCCATGATAAATTAAGCAAGAAGCATAGTTCATATTTTATTGCTCTTCTCTCTCTAGGGGTAGATTTTTCCATTCCCCATTCATTTATTTTATTTCATCTAGTACCCTGTATATGTCTGTTTAGTTTGGTGATTGCTCTCTATTTATTTTCTTGTGCAGCATGTCAGTTAAGGGAAAGGAAATGTCTATCTATCTCTGTCTAACCATCTATCCATCCATCTATTCATCTATCCATCCCGTCTATCATCTCAAGTAATGGCTGCAATTTAAATAAAACTTTATGTAAATATTAATAACTATTTTAATATAAACAAAATACTACCATTACCACATTATCAATAACTTTTATTCATTCTCTCTTTCTTGATCAACATATCTAAACTTATGAGATTATTGATAGAAGGAGTATCTTTATATTTGAAAGACTGAAAACCATTTTTGCAAGTCAGCACTTCCTGACATATTAATTAGTGTGTAGAACAAAATAAGAATACATAGACAAACAGTTCCTGGAAATGCTCAGTGACATGAAGAAAAATTGGATTCTTAAACGTCAAACTTTACTGAGTTTTGGCCTACATATGTGTTATGTGTACAAAATATTATTCAAACCTGTACTGACTGATGGAATTTTCTATCCAAAGCCTTTTGAAGGACTGGTTTTGGAAGAAAATGTTTGTCAAATGTTGAAACTTACCTCTTCTGGATATATTTTAAAGTATTCAGTGTCATAGAACTGCTCTGCTTATAGATATTAGTATGAGTTTTGTGACATAGTATCCTCATTTGTAAAATTAGGAGCTTGAGGAGATGAATTCTAAGACTTCTTTGTTCCTTGTGAGTCAGATAATTTTTTATTATATAATTTTGTATGAAAAATTACCACAATAAATTTACACTGCAATGTTCAGGACAAATAATTCATTTTTCATTAGTAAACTCCATTTTACAAGAAAACTCATATATGTTGTAATTTTTAATTTAAGTAAAACTTACAAAATTTTGGCTCTCTTGAAAGACAAGTACAATATGCTTTCTGCTAAGATATACCTTTCACCAAGATTGTGCTCCGCAGTCCTGGATGCTAATTAGGCCGTGCAGCTGTCAGGAATATCATACAGAGTCTTTATAGCCCATATTCAAATAACTGAATCTGGAATGGAGATAGATAACTTTTTATTTCTTTACACTCAACTCTGGATATATTACTGTACCCTAATATCCCCAAATAAAAGATTTATGCAACCATGAGCAGAAAGTTACGGCAGGAAAAGCATAAAATAGGTCAAATTGTTGCTAAAGATAATTAACAATTTTGAGTCTTATATTTCATCACTGCAAAATGAGAGAGTAATTTCTCTTGTCGATCTTATAAGCTGACTATGCAGTTTATTTTCTAAATTAAGAAACTTTTACAAATGAAATGCGACACTATTAGTAATGATACCTAGTTAGCAGTTGTAGTCCAGTCTGTTCTGGACAAGCTGGGATGGATGGTTGCCTTTCCAAACAAGCAGGATCAAATAAAATAATGTGATAGAGGGCTGAAAACTCAGTAGCTATGTGAACACAGGGTCCTGTGAGATCTTTCAACACAAATGCTCTTTTGATGAAGAGATAGGGAGATGGTTGGGTTATTGGCAGTTTCTGAAAGGAGATACAGGGTTATGGCTCTCACTGACTACCCAGACATGTACCTGGAGGGGGCTCTGAGATTAGAAAGTTGCAGGACTGGTGATTAATAAATTAATGCTCTGAGTGCTTTAATGGCTGGCTAATTGCTTGAGCTAACGCCCTGTGTAGCAAAAGGAATACAAATGTTATTCTAGATATAAGGGAAACTGTCTCTAGCTTTTGTACTGTAGCTGAGCAAATTATATATGCAGAAATTTTCAGGGTCTTTTTCTCAGATTAAGCTATATTTTAAAATTCATGGATAGGTGCTCCTGTCTAGAAATATTTAGGATATTTGTTTTTCATTTTGTTGCTTAACAGAAAATATTTTATTCAATATTACCTTCTCCTGGGCTGTATAGGCATGTCTACAATAGAAATAGCCAAATTTAAACTTCCAAGAATGGCAAAGCAGGTTTTCCAATTTAACCTCCCTGTATTCTTTATTGAATTATGAAGAGGGTGGGAGATTGTGTCTCAATTACCATGCAGGATGAAATGTGAAATGTTTGGTCTCCCACATTACATCCATAGCATTCCAAAAATGAGATATTTGAAGTAAACCTTATATAAATCTCTCTAAGCCATTTGCCAGCATTACCATGGCATTCTCGAAACATGTAGTTTTTTGGTCCTCATATTCACTTAAACTTGTCATCCAAACAGGGGCTCTTTGTTATATGGAGGCAAGGATAATATGAAAACACTGATCAGTGCTGGGATCATGAAATCTACTTTGTCATTATTTACTCTAGCAATCTAACCAAAGTAATTCTTTGAAAAATCTTATTAGTCTAGATATGAGCCTGCAGTCAGCTATCTGTGATTAACTTATGCAGCTACTCAGCTCCATTTCCTATTAATAATGTGTTTATCATATAACTGTATTCAAGGACTTAGCCCTTTATCTGATTTATAAACACATTTAATACATTTTGCTGATGCAAACTTTAATGTATTTAATAAAACAGTCTACAAACTTTATTATTAATGTGTAAATTTAATAGATAACTGAGACTATCTTCTATCTAGGTCATACTCTAAACAATTTATAACAATTTTTAATGTTTTATTTAGAAACCTTTGGAATGTGGAATGAAGGAGTTGAAATGAGCCCGAGGCACCTTAGATGGAATACTTATTTCAAGTGGTAGTTTTACAATTCTAATAGAGAGTCCATGCACAGAGGACCTCCTGTGAAGCCTAGTTTTAATGTAGATCTGGATATAATATGGGCCGTTTTTCCCTCTGAAATAAAACTCATGAACAGGACAAAATTTATTTGGTTTAATTATTTTCCCCCACAACATCTAAGTTACAGAGTTTCTACTCTAACACTCTGAACTTGTCTTGTTTTAACATAGAATTTACTTTCATGATACTAGGCTAGATGAAAGGAAGACAGTTATAAACAACGACAAAATGTTTGCCTTTATGCTGTGTTTAAGTCAGTGTGTTCAAAGATAGGTGCCAATCAAGTGGAACAGACTCCCAGATTATGTCAAGAATCTAGAAAGAAGGACACAGAGAGAGAAATGCTATGGATAGGGAGGGAAGCTAACAGAAGTTTAAACCCCATCGAACGAGTAGGCTGTCTCAGAATGAAGATAACTAAGTGGGTAATGAAAACACAGGCAGAATTCTAGTGGCCTTGTAGCATCTAGAAAGGCAAAAGCCAAAGTGTTCTGGTCTAGACACTGCTACAGGCCACCACCACACTCTTTCTAAACTTGCTAAAGCGACTGTCCTTCCAGACAGTCTAAGACTTGCCTGCCTGGACCACTTCTGATTGTTGAAAATGTTACAAGAGACAAATCAATTTTACATCTGATCTTATATTTCTCAGGAAAATGTTTCCACTTCACTTGTTGTCTCTGAGTTAGGTCATTTAATAAAGTTACCCTGTTTTCCTTCTATTTATTTTTCTCATTGTACATTACTAAATTGGGCTTTTTCCCTTTTTTAATCAAAATATAGTTGAGTTACATTATTATACACTTTCATATGTAGAAAATAGTGATTTGTCATTTTTAGAAATTATGTAAGATGCAAACTTACTATAATATTACTGCCAAGCCAGCAGGGGAGTCTTCAAGTTGATGTTGGTTATCTATAAATCGTCTTCAGAAAAATGCCTAGTTGGGTTATCTGTCCAATTTTTAGTTAAGCACCTGATGTTGTTGTTTTTTTTTTTAATTGAGTTGTATGTGTTCTTTATATATTTTATATGTTAACCATTTGCATCATTTGTAAATATCTTCTCCCATTTGTTTCATTGTCTTTTGTTTTATTGATGACTTCCTTTTCTAGGAAAAGTTTTTTAGTTTGATGTGGTCCTATTTGTATTTTTCCTTTTGTTGCCCTTGCCTGAGAAGACAGATCCAAATAATATACTGATAAGGCTGATGTCAAAGCTTTATTACCTGTGTTCTTCTAGGTGTTTCATGATTTTAGGTCTCACATCTAAGCCTTTAATCCATATTAAGCTTACTTTTGTATAGAGTGCAAAAAAAGTACTCCCGTTTTATACTTTTGTATGTACCTGTCTGGTTTTCCCTACACCATTTCTTGAATAGACTTTCCCCCATTGTATATTCTTGCTTTATTTGTGACACATTAATTGCTGATATAAGTGTGGTTTGATTTCTGGGTTCTTTATTCTGTCCCATTGATATGTAGATCTGCTTTTGTACCAGTACAATACTTTTGTGATTACTATAGCTTTGTAGTATTGTTTGAAGTCAGGGACCTTGATACTTCCAGATCTGTTCCTTGATAAGATTGTTTGCCTATCAGAGTCTTTTGTCACTCCAATCAAATTTTAGAATTATTTATTCTAGTTCTGCGAAAAAAATGTCATTGGTATTTGATAGGAATTTCATTGAGTCTGTAGATGCTTTGGGAGTATGGACATTGTAACTATATCATTTCTTCCAATCCATGAATATGGAATAGCTTTCCATTTATTTATATTGTTTTCAGTTTCTTTTTTTATTGTTATAGTTTTCATAGTACAGTTCTTTCACCTTCATGATTAAGTTTATTTCTATATATTTACTATTTTTGATGTGATTATGAGTGGGGTGTTTTCTTGATTTACTTTTCTGGTAGGTTGTTATTAATATAAAAAATGCAGTAGATGTCTGTTTATTGATTTTGTATCCTGTAAAGTCACTGAATTTATTCATTATTTATCATATGTTTTGGTGGAGTCTTTAGGGTTTTCTATATAGAGTATCATAACATCTGAAAATAATGTGCTTTACTTCTTTCATTCCAGTAGCGTGAAAGTGGAAACAGTGACAGATTTTCTCAAGCTCCAGAATCACTGTGGATGGTGACTGCAGCCACGAAATTAAAAGACACTTGCTCCTTGGAAGAAAAGTTATGACAAACCTAGACAGCATGTTAAAAAGCAGAGATATCAAAGATCTGTATAGTCAAAGCTGTGGTTTTCCCAATAGTCATGTACGGATGTGAGACTTGGACCGTAAAGAAGGCTGAGCACAAAAAAATTGAAATGTTTGAATTGTGGTGTTGGAGTAGGCTCTTGAGATTCCTCTGGACTGCAAAGGAAATCAACCCCGAATATTCATTGGAAAGACTGGTGCTAAAGCTGAGGCCCCAATATTTTGGCTACCTAATGTGAAGAGCCAACTAATTGGAAAAGCCCCTAATGCTGGGAAAGATTGAGGGCAGGAGGAGAAGCGGGTAGCAGAGGATGAAATGCTTGCATGGAATCACCAGCTCGATGGACATGAGTTTGAATAAACTCCAGGAGACAGTGAACGATAGGGAAGCCTGGCGTGCTGCTGTCCACAGGATTACAAAGAGTCAGACACAAGTCTTCAGCTTTTCACCAATGTTTAAAATGCTAGCTGAAGGTTTGTCATCTGTTGTTGTTCACTTGCTCAGTTGTGTCTGACTCTTTGTGACCCCATGGACTGCAGCACGCCAGGCATCCACGTCCCTCGACATCTCCCGGAGCTTGCTCAAACTCATGTCCATTGAGTCGGTGACGTCATTCACCCATCTCATCCTCTGTCTCCTTCTCCTCCTGCCTTCAATACTTCCCAGCATCAGGGTCTTTCCAGTGAGTCTGTTATTAACATCAGGTGGCCAAGGTATTGGAGCTTCAGCTTCACCATCAGTCCTTCCAATGAATATTCAGGATTGATTCCGTTAGGATTGATAGGTTCGATCTCCTTGCAGTCCAAGGACTCTCAAGAGTCTTCTCTAACACCGCAATTCAAAAGTATAAATTTTTCGGCTCTCGGCTTTCTTTATAGTCCAACTCTCACATCCATAGATAACTATTGGAAAAACCATAGCTTTGACCAGACAGACCTTTGTCCTTTGTTGGCAAAGTAATGTCTCTGCTTTTTAATATGCTGTCTAGGTTTGTCATAGCTTTTCTTCCAAGGAGCAAGCATCTTTAATTTTGTGGCTACAGTCACCAACTGCAGTGACTTTGGAGCCCAAGAAAATAAAAGCCGTCACTGTTTTCATTGCTCTCCCATTTATTTACCATGAAGTGATGGGACAGGATGCCGTGATCTTAGTTTTCTGAATGTTAAGCTTTAAGCCAACTTTTTCACTCTCCTCTTTCACTTTCATCAAGAGGCTCTTTAGTTCTTCACTTCCTGCCGTAAGGATGGTGTCATCTGCATATCTGAGGTTATTGCTATTTCTCCCAGCAATCTTGATTCCAGCTTGTGTTTCATTTTCCCCAGCGTTTCTCATGGTGTACTCTGCATATAAGTTAAATAAGCAGGGTGACAATATATAGCCTGATGTACTCCTTTCCCAATTTGGAGCCAGTTCATTTTTTCATGTCCAGTTCTAACTGCTGTTTCTTGACCTGCACACAGATTTCTCAGAAGGCAGGTAAGGTGGTCTGGTATTCTCATCTCTTGAAGAATTTTTCAGTTTGTTGTGATCCACACAGTCAAAGGCTTTGATGTAGTCACTTAAGCAGATGTTTTTCTGGAATTCTCTTACTTCTCTATGATCCAGCAGATGTTGTCAATTTGATCTCTATTTCTTCTGCCTTTTCTACATCAAGCTTGAACATCTGGAAGTTCTCAGTTCACGTACTGTTGAAGCACGGCTTGGAGAATTTTGAGCATTACTTTGCTAGCATGTGAGGTTAGTGCAACTGTGCGGCAGTGTGAGCATTCTTTGGCATTGCCTTTCTTTGGGATTGGAATGAAAACTGACCTTTTCCAGTCCTGTGGCCACTGCTGAGGTTTCCAAATTTGCCTGCATATTGAATGAAGCACTTTAACAGCATCATCTTATAGGATTTGAAATAGTTCAACTGGAATTCCATCACCTCTACCATCTTTTTTTGTAGTGATGCTTCCTAAGGCCCACTTGACAAAGTGGACTTTATTATGTTGAGATACATTTTTATTATTCCAACTGCATTGAGAGTTTTTAAGCTTGAATGGGTATTGGATTTTTTCAAAATGTTTTTCTATATCTACTGGGATAGTCATGTGATTGTATCCTTTGCTTTGTTAATGTGGTATATCACATTAATTGATTTGTGAATAATGAATCCTGAGAGAATATTCATTCTTATATCCCTGGAATAAATCCCACTTGATCATGATGTGTGACACTTTTATTGTGTTATGGAATTCTGTTTGCTAATATTTTATTGAGGACTTTTCCATCTATGTTTACCTGGGAAATTAGTCTATAATTTACTTTTTATTAGAAGTGTCTTTGTCTAGTTTTGGTATCAGCATAATGCTGGATTCATGGAATGATTTTGGAAGTGCTCCCACCTCTTAATTTTTTTTTTTTTTTCAATAGGTCGAGAAGGAGATGTATTAACTCCTCTTTAGATGTTTGGTATAACTCCCCTGTGAATCTGTCTATCCTTTAGCTTGTTTTTAGTTTTTTGTTTGTTTGTTTTTAATTATTAACTCAATTTCCTTACTAGTCGTTGGTCTGTTCAGATTTTCTATTTCTTCCTGACTCATTCTTAGAAGATTTTATGTTTCTAGGAATTTATCTATTTCTTCTAAGTTGTCTGAATTTTTGAAATATAATTGTTTGTAGTATTCTTTGATGATTGTTTTTATTTCAGTTGTGTTTGTTGTAACTTCTTCCCTTTGATTTTTAGTTTTATTTATTTGAGCCCTCTTTCTTATTTTCTTGGTGAGTTGGGTTAAATTATCAATTTTGCTTTTCTTTCCAAAAAGAGGTCTTAGTCT
The DNA here is from genome assembly GCF_963930625.1 of Muntiacus reevesi. Classification (NCBI taxonomy): domain Eukaryota; kingdom Metazoa; phylum Chordata; class Mammalia; order Artiodactyla; family Cervidae; genus Muntiacus; species Muntiacus reevesi. Next base: position 3,228,392 of record NC_089260.1, on the reverse strand, counting down.
TAATGATATTTTCTTTTCTTGTGTTTTTCTGGTCTCTATTTCATTTATTTCTGCCCAGATTTTTACTATTTCCTTCCTCTACTAACTTGGAGTTTCCCTAATTCTTTTAGGTGCAAAATAAGATTGTTTACTTGAGATTTTCTGGTGTCTCGATGTAGGTCTGTCTTCCTATAAATTTCTCTCTTAGAACTGCTTTGCTAGGTCTCATATATTTTCAAAAATTATGTTTCTGTTTTCAGTTATCTCAGTGTAGTTTCTTTTCCTTTCATTTCTTTGTTGACTCATTGGCTTTTCAGTAGCATGCTGTTTTGTCTCTATATATGTATTTATTTCCAGTTTTTGTCCTGTAACTAATTCCTAGCTTTATTCTGTTGTGATTGGAAAAGATGAATGATATTATTTAATATTCTTAAACTCATCGAGACTTATTTTGTGGCCTACCACGTATTATTCCTGGTAGCTCACTGGTTAAGAATCTGCCTGCAATGCGGGAGACCTGAGTTCAATTCCTGGGTTGGGAAGATCCCCTGGAGAAGGGGTAGGCTGCCCACTCCAGTCTTCTGGCCTGGAGAATCCCATGGACTGTATAGCAAAGTCCATGAACTAGTCATGAGTGTCCGACACGACTGAGTGACTTTCACCATCACCGTGTTACTCTGGGCTCCCCAGGTGGCACTGGTGGTAAAGAACCTGCCTGATGACGCAGGAGAGGCAAGAGAAGAGGCTTTGATCCCTGGATCAGGAAGATCCCCTGGAGGAAGGCACAGAAACCCACACCAGTGTTCTTGCCTGGAGAATCCCTTGGACCGAGGAGCCTGGCGGGCTACAGTCCATAGGGTTGCAAAGAGTTGGACATGACTGAAGAGATTTAGCATGTGTACTAGATTGGAGAATGTTCCATGTGCATTTGGAAAGAACGTAGAGTGCTGGCTTTAGTTGGAATATTCTGTGGATATTACTAAGTTCATTAGCCATAATATTTTACTTAAGGTCAATGTATATTGATTTTCTCTTTGGATGACTTATCTGCTGATTTACTAGAGTGTTGAAGAAAGCTGAGCGCCGAAGAACTGATGCTTTTGAATTGTGGTTTTGGAGAAGACTCTTGCGAGTCCCTTGGACTGCAAGGAGCTCCAACCAACCATCCAAAAGAAGATCAATCCTGAATGTTCATTGGAAGGACTGATGCTGAAGCTGAAATTCCAATACTTTGGCCACCTGATGCGAAGAGCTGACTCATTGGAAAAGACCCTGATGCTGGGAAAAATTGAAGGTGGGAGGAGAAGGGGATGATAGAGGATGAGATGGTTGGATGGCATCACTGACTCAGTGGATATGAGTTTGGGTAAACTCCAGGAGTTGGAGATGGACAGGGAGGCCTGGCGTGCTACAATCCATGAGGCTGCAAAGAGTCAGACATGGCTGAGCAACTGAACGGAACTGAACTGAATTCCCCTACCATTATTTTATTACTGTCAATTTATCTCTTTATGTTTGTGAACATTTTCTTTACAAATTTGAGTGCCCCTATGTTAGGTGCTTATGTATTTACAGATGTTATATTCTCTTCTTGGATTAACATCTTTATTTTTATGGACTTTCTTTGTCTCTTGTTACAGTATTTATTTTAAAATCTATTGTGCCTGGATGTTAATCTCCCACCTTTCTTTTCATCTCCATTTGCATGAGATGTCTTTTTCTATCCCTTCGCTTCTGGTCTGTGTATATATTTAGCTCTGAGTTGAGTCTCTTGTAGACAGCACAGAGATGGCTATTGCTTTTCACCCATTTAGTCACCTTTTGGTTGGAGCATTTAATCCATTTACATCTAAAGTGATACTTAATAAGGAATGTACTTCTAGACATTCTGTTACTTGCTTCTTGGTGTTTTTGTGGTCCTTCTCTGTACTTCTTTTTGTTTCTCTGCATGCGTTTTGATGATTTTATTTAGTGTTATGCTTGGATTCCTTTCACTTTGTTGTTTCTTGTTTGTTGGTTTTGAGTGTGTATATAACAGAGGCAGAAGATATTAAGAAGAGGTGGCAAGAATACACAGAAGAACTGTACCAAAAAGATCTTCACAAGCCAGATAATCACAATGGTGTGATCACTAACCTAGAGCCAGACATCCTGGAATGTGAATTCAAGTGGGCCTTAGAAAGCATCATTACAAACAAAGCTAGTAGAGGTGATGGAATTCCAGTTGAGCTATTTCAAATCCTGAAAGATGATGTTGTGAAAGTGCTGCATTCAATATGCCAGCAAATTTGGAAAACTCAGCAGTGGCCACAGGACTGGAAAAGGTCAGTTTTCATTCCAATCCCTAAGAAAGGCAATCCCAAAGAATGTTCAAACTACTGCACAATTGCACTCGTCTCCCACGAGAGCAAAGTAATGCTCAAAATTCTCTAAGCCAGGCTTCAACAACACGTAAACCGTGAACTTCCAGATGTTCAAGTTGGTTTTAGAAAAGGCAGAGGAACCAGAGATCAAATTGCCAGTATCTGCTAGATCATCAAAAAAGCAAGAGAGTTCCAGAAAAACATCTATTTCTGCTTTACTAACTATGCCAAAGCCTTCGACTATGTGGATCACAATAAACTGTTGTAATTCTGAAAGTGTTGGGAATACCAGACAATCTGACCTGCGTCTTGAGAAACTTGTATGCAGGTCAGGAAGCAACAGTTAGAACTGGACATGGAAGAACAGACTGGTTCCAAATAGGAAAAGGAGTATGTCAAGGCTGTATATTGTTACCCTACTTATTTAACTTATATGCAGAGTACGTCATGAGAAACACTGGGCTGGAAGAAGCACAGGGTGGAATCAAGATTGCTGGGAGAAATATCAATAACCTCAGATATACAGATGACACCACCCTTATGGCAGAGAGTGAAGAGGAACTGAAAACCTCCTGATGAAAGTGCAAGAGGAGAGTGAAAAAGTTGGCTTAAAGCTTAACATTCAGAAAACTAAGATCACGGCATCTGGTCCCATCACTTCCTGGGAAATAGATGGGGAGACAGTAGAAACAGTGTCAGACTTTATTTTTGGGGGCTCCAAAATCACTGCGGATGGTGATTGCAGCCATGAAATTAAAAGACGCTTACTCCTTGGAAGGAAAGTTACGACCGACCTAGACAGCATATTAAAAAGCAGAGACATTATGTTGCCAACAAAGGTCCATCTGTCAAGGCTATGGCTTTTCCAGTGGTCGTGTATGGATGTGAGAGTTGGACAGTGAAGAAAGCTGAGCGCCAAAAAATTGATGCTTTTGAACTGTGGTGTTGGAGAAGACTCTTGAGCGTCCCTTGGACTGCAAGGAGATCCAACCAGTCCATCCTAAAGGAGATCAGTCCTGGGTGTTCATTGGAAGGACTGATGCTGAAGCTGAAACTCCAATACTTTGGCCACCTCATGAGAAGAGTTGACTCATTGGAAAAGACCCTGATGCTGGGAGGGATTGGGGGCAGGAGGAGAAGAGGACGACAGAGGGTGAGATGGCTGGATGGCATCACCGATTGGATGGACATGAGTTTAAGTAACTCCAGGAGTTGGTGATGGACAGGGAGGACTGGTGTGCTGTGATTCATGGGGTCACAAAGAGTCAGACACGACTGAGCGACTGAACTGAACTGAACTGAATCCATTCTCTGTTTTCTGTTTATATATATGCATATATATATATATATTCATATATATATGCTTTAAACTGATAGTTAAGTTCAAACTTTTTCCAAAAGTTCCTCATGTTTTTACTTTCCCACCTTACATTCTAAGCTCTTGACTTCATATTATATATCTTTATGTGTATTCCTTAACTTATTGTGGTTATCATTGATTCCTTCAGACTTTGGACTTCTGTCTTTTAACCTTCATACTGGCTTTTTAAGTTGTTGATCCACTACCTTGGATCCAATTGCCTTGGATTTTTTCATTCATATATTTTCATATTTATTTAAGGAAGATTTTTAATCTTCCCTATTTAATCTTCAATGTTTTAATAATATAATCTTCAATGTTTCTTTGCAAGCCAATTTAGTGGTGATAAGCTTTTAGTTTTTGCTTCTCTGGGATACTTTTAACCTATTTTTCAATTCTGAATGATAACCTTGCTGCATAGAGTATCTTTGTTTGTAGGTTTTACTTTTCTTTCCTTTCAGCACTCTAATTCCTTCATGACATCCGTTTCTGATCTTTAAAACTTCTGTTAGAAAAAAAAAAATCGATTTATAGTCTTAAGAGGGTTTCCTTGTATGTAACTGTGTTTTTCTCTTGGTGCCTTTAAAATTATCTTCTTATCTTATCATTTATCATTTTAATTATGACACATGTTAGTGTGGTTCTTTTTGGGTCTGTGTTGGGGACTCTGTACTTCCTGGACCTGGGTATTTGCTTTCTGCCTCAGCTTAAGGATGAGAAAACCTTACCAGTTTAGCTCTATTAGGTGACAGTGGTGGGATTCATTTCAACTCTGAAGATTCTGCCTCTACACAACACATCAGCATTGCTCTAATGAATTAAAAATAAAATAAATATTTCTCAAATACTCTTTCAACATACTACCTGGTCCTAAGGGCCACTTAAGGGAAAAAAATAAGTTTGATATTTCCCTGCAGGTGTCATGTGAAAGGCAGAGAGAAGGGAGGGGAGAATGAAGTGGAAAACCCCTCACAGAGCCTTCCCCCTCCTTCTGAGGCATGTTGCCCAGTAAAGGAGATTTCTGACTTCTCTGTAGACATTACAGGTAAGTTAAAAAGAGCTGGAAGACAAAACCTTGGTTAGGAGATGGAGAAACCGTAGCCTATAGAAACATAGTTTTGTTCATTACTCTTCCCACTTCTTATTTTTTAATTTCAAAAGTAGTATTGTTCCTTTTGTATCATGAAACAATGAAAATATTTTAAGGAAAAATGCAAAATAGTTCCCCTCAGCCCTTTTTAATATTAACAGCTTCATGGTATCTCCACAGGTTCTTATCCATACACATATATGGAATTTACTATTTTTTTTAATGTGATAATAACTGACTCCATTTCTTATTTAAAATATATTCTGGTCATTTTTCTAAATTAAAGTATAAGCAATTATTTTATGATAACTGCATTGGCAACCTCAATATGATCATAACCATAATGTCTATAGCTATTTTCCTATTAAGACATTCTGATCATTTCCAGTTATCTTGCTAATAAGGATTTATGGGGCAGTGTTCTGTAAGTACTGGTGCTTTTGTTTTATTGGCTAGATTTTCAAACGTTGCTAGTAGGAGATTGATATATATTTAGTTTTAATATAGAGTCAGATAACTTTTTGTATAGTCAGGCTCTAACATTAAACATTGATACATTAAAATTATTAAGTGTGAGAAGAATTTAATAAAAGGACCAATTATATAAGAGTGAGCTGGATTTAGGGGGAATACAAGATATAGTTCAATTCTCCAGTGCTAATAACACTGAGGAATTACTTCTAGAATTACTTCTAGGAATTCTTCTAGATCAGAAGGATTTAAAGGCAGATAGAATGGGTGTGAAGTGTGTAGCCCAAAGGAGCTGCAACCTTCATTGAGAAATGCAGTCAGCCAGTGGAGAATCTGACAACAAGGAATTGATAAAATACTATGATCTCAGGTTTCTATCTTTCTTGTCTCCTGCTGAACTCCCTCACTGGCTGAATAAAACCAAGAAATTCAAAGGGCTGAGATCCTGTTAATGTAATTTCTACAAGTCATTTTCCCCAAAACTTAAGAGGGGTGGGAAAATGTTGAGAATGAAGCCAGGGGAAGGAATGGAAAATATCCTTCCCAGCACTCGTCTGAGCTGTGTTCAAGCAAAATGTCTCTGCTCTTCTCACAGAGACCACAAGAAGCCCATCAGTTACTATGCTAATATGGGGTGAAATCAGTTAGTGAACGAAAGATATCTAGCCTCTCACTCAAATAAATATGTTAGATAAATTCATACCTCCTCCGTCTCTCCATCTTATATTTTAAAATTACTCCAATGGAAAAATCGATATCTCATTAAAAAAATTGCAATTACATTTATTCTGTTGGGTTAAGCATATTTTCAAGTTGCTTATTCGCTATCAGAATTCCTTACATATTTCCTTTCCTTGTCAAATTTTTCAACTTCAGTTCAGTTCAGTAGCTCAGTCGTGTCCGACTCTTTGAGACCCCACGGACTGCAGCACCCCAGGCCTCCCTGTCCATTACCAATGCCCAGAGTTTACCCAAACTCATGTCCATTGAGTTGGTGATGCCATCCAACCATCTCACCCTCTGTCATCCCCTTCTCCTCCTGTCTTCAATCTTTCCCAGCATCAGGGTCGTTTCCAATGAGTTGGTTCTTGCATCAGGTGGCCAAAGTATTGGAGTTTCAGTTTCAGCATTAGTCTTTCCAATGAATATTCAGGACTGATTTTCTTTTAGGATGGAGTGATTGGATCTCCTTGCCATCCAAGGGACTATATCATTTGAAAAAATAAAAACAAAAACTCTTTAAATATTAGGCATTCATTCATTCAATAAATAAGGAATTGAATAAATTGACATTGACTGCTCACTATGTAACAGGCTTTGTTCCAGGCAGTGAAATCCAGTGATTAAATAATGTCTGCCTTCATGAAAATCATATTCTAAAGATTAGAGACAATGAATTAATATGTTGGTCCTAAGTCGCCCAGTCCTGTCTGACTCTTTGCGACCCGGTGAACAGCAGCACGCCAGGCCTCCCTGTCCATCACCAACTCCCGGAGTTTACTCAGACTCATGTCCATTGAGTCGGTGATGCCATCCAACCATCTCATCCTCTGTTGTCCCCTTTTCCTCCTGCCTTCAATCTTTCCCAGCATGGTATATTAGATGGTGAAATCTAAGCAGGAGAGAGGAGGCAAAAGGGAAAGATGATTTTTGGAAATGCTATTTTAAATGAAGCAGTCAGAAAATGTTTGTCAGAGAAGGTGACAGGCAAGCAAAGATTCAAGAAAGTAAGCTAGGGAACTAAGCCTGTACCTTGCACGGAACATTCCAAACAGAGGAGAGAACAGGCACAAATTCCATTTGGTGAGCACTCCTGACTGATGGTCGAACTGTCAAAAAGCCTGTATGGTTGGAGCACAATGAGAGAGTGTGAGAAGAGCAGAACATGAGGTCAGGGAGTGTGTGGTGAGTCAAGGCTAACAGACAGTGTAGGGCTTAGGGGCCATTAGGAGAATCTTACTTTTTATTCTGAGTGAAGTGGGAAGCCATCAGAAAGATCCGAGCTGAAGAGTGACAAGACCTAACCAACTCGAGGGAAACACCCTGGCTGCCAAACTGATAGCATAATTTGGCTAGATAGAGCGGAGTCTTGGTAAAGGTAGACCCAAGAAGGTAGCGTTGGAAACTACTTCCATAAGCCAGGAGAGAGACGATATGAACTGAAGGGGCAGTGGGGAGTAAGAAGGTGGCTGAATTCTGGATATATTCTGAAAGTACAGCAGGTAAGGAGTCGTTGAAGTTTTAGACACTGCATTTAAGTTTGTTTGTTTGAGAATCTGAGGGCTTGCTTTCCCGCGTGGCATTGGTGGCATAGAACCACCTGCCAATGTGGGAGACGTAAAGATGCAGGTTCGATCCCTGGGGCAGGAAGATCCCCTGGAGGAGGGCGTGGAGACTCACTCCAGTGTTCCGGCCTGGAGAATCCCGTGGACAGAGGAGCCTGGTGGGCTACGGTTCATAGAGATGCACAGAGTCAGACACGACAGAAGCACGTTAGCACACTCAGAGCTGGTGTTACTAGCAGGATGCGTTTGAGATGCCTAGCACCCATCCCACATTGTTGATAAATAAAACATGTCTATTTAATTTTTCTTCCAATCATGCTTAAGATTAGAGGAATATCACATTATTTTATAAGCTTTGTAAGTTTGTATAATTTTAATCCACTTATATTTTGAAATACAGTATAAGTTAGGTGTTCCAGCTTTGTTGCCAGATGGAAGCCAATAGTAAAGCAAACGATAATTTATCTGCATTTTCAATATTGCAAAATAAGTGTTCTCCAGTCTTTTTTTTAAAGATGAATAATTTAGAGGAACATCAAAAAGAAAAAAAAAAATCAAAGAGTAAAATCTTAAAACCTTATATATTTACATATTCTGTGAAAAGGACCCTGATAAAGAAAATGTCAGATTTTTTCAACATTTAAAAGTAAATTGGGAAGCTTTTAGTTTGTGTTCTTTACAAATATCTTTATTTTTTCGTACAGGAAATGAAGAGCTCACTTTTTAAAATCATTCATTTTTTGGGTTTTTTTTTCAGTCTTGATAATGGCAGATACTCATTCCCAGTTTTTCCACACTTATTACGTATTTTTAAAACTGGATATGAATCACCTCTACAAAGTCCTGTGTTTCACAAAGACTGTTATCAATTATAATAAAGCAATTATTTTATATCATGGATATTTTCATGATTTTGTCTACAAGATGATTTTGGTTTACATCATATTTGCATCTAAGGATTTAAAAAAATGCTGAGTTCATCTAATAGTCATTAATGAATTATCAATGGTCAAGCAAGATTTAAGACTTTTTTTTTAATTTAACTAACTCAAATTTAAAAAACATTAGGGGGAAAATTCACCAATATAATTTAGCATTCTGAACAAACTTTTTTCAAACTTCTTTCATAACTTTCAAAACCTATTTAAAAGCTAAAGGACCAAGCAAACAAACAAAAAACTAAAATACCAGTACCAGTTATAGCAAGGGGTTATATTTTTTATCTGTAAAATAAAAACATAAAACTTAAGTCTGCATGGCCATGATAATTCATTAGTACACGGATCTCCTTAATTTTTGCATTATAATAGGTATATTTACACTTATTTTTAAATTGTAATATTTGTCTGGTTTTATTTGTTAAAATAGTTTCTTAAGTGAAGGTATTAAATCAGAGCTGATGAAATTTGACTATGAGATGAACTTTGGAGAGTAACGTAAAAATAATTTTGATAATACATGAGTGAAGCCTGAATTTAAAACAACAATAGCAACTCCAGGAAGGAATGGAAAGGGTGGATGATAAAATAGAATAATCTGTGCATTTCTGACATTTGGAGATAATTACAAAAGAAAAGAAACTACTAATCTTGTGGTAATGATTCAGTCTTTAAACCACGATTCTTTGGAGGTGCTATTTTCACTTCCAAATTAAAGAATGAATTTGGAAATTCACAGCAGAACTAAATCCATTTGCAATCAAAGTGTGTCACAGCTTAATGGAAACTTACAAATGTAATCCACACAGCTCCCAAAAGATTTTTAAGCAACTTGACCACAAGTTTGACTTCAGTGTTACTTGAAACTGTCTTCACATATTAGTAAGTAAAATAGCATGTTGGAGAAGAATAACGTGTCAAATGAAAGAAAAAGTTCACCAAATATTTTGCATGATGTAATTATCTCTCTCCTTAGACCAGCCATTAAGAGTCAAGGTGTTCAGGGCTTAGTGAATGAGGATTACCTGGCTCAACCCGTACTATTTATCTTCTACAAGAAGCAGTCAGGCCACTGAGCATGTGGACATGCTTGTTGGGAAAACATCCGAAATACAGTTTCATTAGTAAATTCAAACAAACGCGTAAACTCAGCTCACGTTGTTTCTGGCCACACATTAGTTCTGCTGAGAGTTGCTCTGGGTGCTATCAAATAAATAAACATGCTCACTTGGGGCAGAGCTCTGAAGCCAGATTAGACTGAGGCCAAGTGCTACTGAATGACAATTTAAGAGTCGCCAAGACTAACACGGTTTATCTTTTCAACTTTGCAGTTTTAAATATAACATGCAAATAATGGTATTATCACAAAGGTGTCTAAGAGATTCTCAGACATCATCAGCCATATGCTAGACAGTGAGTAGAAGACAGGAGGCGTCACCCTCTGACTCCGGTGCTTTTTACCCAGACAAGCCAGAGTGAGTGTTTCTCCAACTGACTGTGTCCCTCAGTTTTGCTTTGGTCTGAGTGACTAACTTCCAAGACATTTAAAGAGGTGACTGACACTTTCTTATGTCATTAGTATGACTAACCAAGAGAAGAACAACGGAAAGCTAACTATTCTTTACTTTTTAACCAAATGTATGGCCAAGTCAAAGAAATTGACCAAACTGGGAGTGTAGATTCCAAACCAGTAGATTGAAGTGTAACTACAGAATTGCTGTATCTGGAGGCTTTCATGTGACAGGTTAAATTTAGTTAAATTTTTTAAAATGAAAAGTTCTGTTCCTCTGTCATACCAACTACGAGTCAAGCTTTCAACAGCTGTATGTGAACTGCCACCATATTAAACAGTTCAGATGTGGTTTATATCCAATCAATTTAAGGAAGTCCTTTGGGGCAGCCTTGCTAGAATCATGAGGGCCTTGATCAGTGTTCTAGTCTTTGCCCTCCTTTCACCTTGAAGCACCCTACCCTGCTAGATATGAGTCTGGTCAGGGCAACTGTACCATGTGGTTTTCTTGCCCAAAACAGCATTTCAGAGCCATGTTCTGGTACCAGGAATATTGTCTCCATGCTATGTCACATTTCAATTGACTATTTACATACTAGTTCCTAACCAAGAGATTAGTGCAATGCATAGTTAGAGATAGCTAAAAATTTTATTCCATTAAGTTAACTATGTGCTTTATATAATATTTTCATAAATTTTTTAAAATGTAAGTTTTAACTTTTATCTGTTTATATTCATTTTGGCTCTAGAAATTTTAAAGAAGTGTGGGCCTCCCTGATACTGCCAATTATTGATATTTTGGCTGTAGAAATTTTATTGTCACATTTTTCTATACATAACTGGATATGCATCAGTCTGTAATGGGTTATATATAACTTGATTAATTTAGGAGCGCTCCTGCTCATTAGATAATCCAATTCGCAGTTCTGGACAAGTTTTCCCATGTTAAAAATTGTAGCCAACACTGAGAATGGTTTCCTTGAGAAATGCAAAAACATTTTCCCACTGGTTGAACGGACTTCCCAGGTGGCATTAATGGTAAAGAACCTGCCTGCCAATGAAGGAAACATGAGAGATGTGGGTTCGATCCCAGGGTTTGGAAGATACCCTGTAGAAGGAAATGGTAACCCACTCCAATGTTCTTGCCTGGAGAGTCTCATGGACAGAGGAGCCTGGCTGGCTACAGTCCATAGGGTCAAAAGGAGTCAGACATGGCTGAAGTGACTTAGCATGCACTGGTTGAATATAAGGTATTAAAATATTTCAGTACTTCGGCTTAATTGTAAAAGATGATGCATATGTTTTATATCAAATATGAATGAACACCCTGCAAAGCGTTTGAGGCTTGACCCATACCATGAGGGAAAAAAAAAAAGACATTACTGAATCTCAAGTAATTACTTGTATAATACTCATTTAATTTGTACAAGTTGTACAACTTTACAACTTATACAAATACTCAAGTAATTAATTGTACAATTAATTACTATAATGTTTGTGTTTAAAATATTTTGACTAATCACTTCATGTTGATTTTTCGTACTTTTAGTCATGAATTTGTTTACAAATTGTGGTTTAAACATCTTTGTAAGCATAAATGACAATATCTGATCAAAATAACAGATAAGCTAGAATGAGTAGATTTTGCAAGACACAATTTTATACATTTAGAATGTATCTTCATATATATATATATATATACACACACACATTATACTTCATGAACAGTAAAAGCACTATATATATATATATGAAGAAAGCTAGATGTTCCACAAATGAAAAAAATTAGAAGTCACCTTTTATCAATTCCTGTTACTTTTTTGATATATAGCGTTAGAGACATCTAACCTATCACATTTTTAGGTATACATGTATATGTTTAGTTTTCATATAAAACAATTCTAAAATGCAATACCTTATATTCTGTAAATTTCAATTGGTATTATTTGGTTCATTTTAAATCGTGGTTTTTTCATGTAATATGCAAAAAGTTGCTGCTGTTATATATCTTCTACAATAGCATATCCATGCTCTATGATGTGTTCTATTTAAATTAGATACATGTTCTTTCATCTTATGATGTGAAAGGAGAAAAAGCACGAAGGACATGTATTTCATGCCTTCCTCGTTGCTGTTCAGTCCCGAAGTCGTGTCCTACTCTGTGACCTCATGAACTGCAGCACATCAGGCTTTCCTGTCCTTCACTATTTCCTGCAGTTTGCTCAGACTCTTGTCTGTTGAGTCAGTGATGCTATCTAACCGTCTCATCTTCTGCCAACCCCTTCTCTTCTTGCCCTCAACCTTTCCCAGCATCAGGGTCTTTTCTAATGAGTCAGCCCTTTGCATCAGGTGGGCAAAGTATTGGAGCTTCAGTTTCAGCATCAGTCCTCCCAATGAATATTCAGGGTTGATTTCCTTAGGACTGACTGGTTTCATCTCCTTGCTGCCCAAGGGATTCTCAAAAGTCTTCTCCGACACCACAATTCAAAGTGTCAATTATTTGGCACTCAGCTTTCTTTATCATCCATCACTCATATCAGTGCATGACTGCTGGAAAAACTACCGCTTTGACTATACGGACCTTGGTCAGCAAAGTGATGTCTCTCTTTGTAATACACTGTGTAGGCTTGTCATAGCTTTCCGTCCAAAGATTGTCTTTTAATTTCATGTCTGCAGCAACTATCTGCAGTGATTTTGGAGCCCAAGAAAATAAAATCTGTTGCTTTTTCCACTTTTTCCCTATCTATTTGCCATGAAGTGATGGGACTGGATGCCATGATCCTCATTTTTTTTAATGTTGAGTTTCAAGCCAGTCCTTTCACTCTCCTCTTTCACCTTCATCAAGAGACTCTTTAGTTCCTCTTTGATTTCTTCATTAGAGTGGTACTACCTCCATAACTGAGGTTGTTGATACTTCTCCCAACAATCTTGATTCTAGCTCATGATTCATACTGATCATGCATGATATACTCTTCATAGAATTTGAATAAGCAGTGTAACAATATACAGCCTTGATGTACTCCTTTCCCAATTTTGAGCCAGTCTGTTTTTCCATGTCCGTTCTAACTGTTGTTACTTGTCCTGCATACAGGTTTCTTAGGAGACAAGTAAGTTGGTCTGGTGTTCCCATCTCCTTAAGAATTTTTCACAGTTTTTTTAATGATCCACACAGTCAAAGGCTTTAGTGTAGTCAATTAAGCAGAAGTAGATGTTTTCTTGGAACTCTGTTGCTCTTTCTATGATCCAAAGGATGTCGGCGATTTGATCTCCTGTTCCTCTGCCTTTTCTAAATCTAACTTGTACATCTGGAATTTCTCAGTTCATGTACTGTTGAAGCCTAATTTGAAGGATCTTGGGCTTAATTTGCTAGCATGTAAAATGAATGCAATCGTACAATAGTTTGAAGATTCTTTGGCATTGCCTTTCTTTGGGACTGGAATGAAAACTGACCTTTCCATTCCAGTGGCCCCTGCTGAGTTTTCCAAATGTGCTAGTATGTTCAGTGCAACACTTTATTTAATAGCATCATCCTTTAAGATTTGAAATAGCTCAGTTGGAATTCCATTGTCTCCACTAGCTTTGTTCATAGTAATGCTTTTGAGGCCTTCATTAAAATGAACCAATTTGAGAACTGCAACATGAGTGTTCTGGAAAAATGAAGAGGTTAAAGATTTTACAGGACATATTGGTGGTCAAAGTTGAATTAGTTGTAGGGCAGGATGTTGGGCCAGTAACACTGTGGTCATGATGGACTATTTGGTTGGATAATATGGGTTCAACAAGAGAGGTGGGGGAAAGTGTTGAGGAGTGAGGTCTTGAAAGAATCAGAGCTGAAAACTTTAAGTTCTCCAGGAGTTTTTAGAAAGATAATAATCCAGCTACAATTGTGGATATTACTTTCTTCATTAAAAAAAATTAAAACTAATGTTTAGAAGGGATTTCTAGCTCTTTGTATCTTCTACAGAGTTTATTAGGTTTTGTTTATAAAAATTAATATTCATAAGAATGGGTCTTGGGTCAAATAAATACACAATTTTTAATGCATTAGATACCCTCTTTTTTTGAATAGAAGGTTGGTAATAGCTTCTTTCTTTCTTGTTGATTATATTTGCTAAAACTTTATTTGATCATCTGTATTTTTCAATGATTCCTGAACACTTTATTTGCATTACTATATGATTTGCATTTCTATATCTTTTGTTTATGCAAGGTCTTGTGTGATTGATATTGATTGTAGTAACTGCCCCGGTTTTTCACGTCTTCCTGGTCTCATACCATTTTCTAGTTTCTCTACACTGACACTTAGCTTGACCATGTCACTTGCACTGGTCAAAATTGTAGCTCACAGACTTGACTGAAGCCAATTTGAAAAAAACTCTTACATTTTTCCTTTGTCTTTCCTCCTTGTGGTTGCCATGGGAAATGTTTTGCTAGTCTGTTAGAATGCTATGATGGATGCATGGAGGAGATCAAAATGACACATTGGCGGCCATTCTAAACCAGGCAGCACCCAGGTGACTGACTAGTTGACCAAAAACCCACAAGCTGAGTTGAATCAAGCCAGGCAATGGCAGCTGAACCGCCCAGGTGACCCTTAGATCTCTATGCAGAAAGGAATACGTATTGTCATACACCGCTGAGATCCGTGAGGTTTGTTATGCAGTGTTACTATAGGAATAGGTAACTGATACATGGCTGAACGTCATATGGCACAGGGTGGTGTTCTTTCCGTGTGACTAGGAGAGATGGATACAGAATTTCTCTGCAGATAGTTCTATTCTCCCAAATTGCCCCATTACAGGAAATAATTCAAACACCAGTAACAAGATTATTAGCGTTTTTATATTTCAAATTTTGAGTTATCTTTTCAAAAAGTACTCTTCAAAAAGTACTACCTCTCCTTTCATCTTCACATGTAGCTAAGGAGTCTTGTGCATTCAAACCACTTTTAAGATGTATCTTCTCTATAAGTGACTGTACCTTAATTTTGACCTGATAACTCTCACTTAAAGTATTTAAAGAGTTTTCACCTATCAGTTCAATTCAGTTCAGTCACCCAGCCGTGTCTGACTGTTTGCAACCACAGGGATTGTAACATGCCAGGACTCCCTGTCCATTACCAACTCCTGGAGTTTACTCAAACTCATGTCCATTGAGTCAGCGATGCCATCCAACCATCTAATCCTTCGTCATCCCCTTCTCCTCCTGCCCTCAATCTTCCCCAGCAACAGGGTCTTTTCCAATGAGTCAGCTCTTCGCATCAGGTGGCCAGAGTATTGGAGCTTCAGCTTCAGCATCAGTCCTTCCAGTGAATATTCAGGACTGCTTTCCTTTAGGATGGATTTGGTTGGGTTGTCTTGCAGTCCAAGGGACTCTCAAGTGTCTTCACCAACACCAGGGTTCAAAAGTATCAGTTCTCCTGTGCTCAGCTTTCTTTGTAGTCCAACTCTCACATCTATACATGACTACTGGAAAAACCATAGCCTGGACTAGATGGACCTTTGTTGGCAAAGTAATGTCTCTGCTTTTTAATATGCTGTGTAGGTTCTGCCTCTAATCTTTAATTTTTTCAGACTGACCCTCAAATCTTTCATGATTCATCTTTCTGATATACCTATTTTAGCATGCTTAAAGTTTTTCTATGACTATCAAATACCTGAAGCATAAAATTCAAAATTTTCTATTGATGTAAAGAAATAGTGAATTGAAAATTGAATAACGCAACAGACTAGAATATGCTTGGCCTCCTTCCTTCCATCTGGAGCCCAAATCCCAGGGGGAAAATGCATAAGTGTTCTGTGTGTGTGTGTGTGTGTGTGTGAGAGAGAGAGAGAGAGAGAGAAAGAGAGAGGCTTATCAATGCTAAAATCCAGAAAGTCTACTACAGGAAATTAAGTGTACTTTCTGGAAGTTGCATGGAAAATGGCATTAGATTCATAGAATAAAAATTCCTGTGGAAACCACAGTTTCAACTCTGCTAGAGAAATGCTGCAAAGTATGAAAGATGATTATAGGATAACTCTTATTTCAACTCTTATTCTCATGGAGTAAATGTGAGATGCAATAGTGATCCAGAAACAAACCCAAGAGTTTAATTGGAGCATTGCTTTAAGAAAAGCTGGGTCAACCTGTTTGCAATGTCCATGCTATTAGTAAAAATATGTTCTCACAAATAACAAGGAAGAACCATGTTATTTTCAAGCTAGAATCTCCGTTTACCATTATAAAATATGATATTGATCAGTTGAAGCCACATAAATAATAAAACAGAACACTGAAAGTAGATATAAATATACCCTCAGATATATAAACAAAGTGAAATTTGTTTTCAGTCACTGAACCCTGATGCAGTTGTGTATAGTTGATTTAATTTTACAGTTGATAGACCAAGTCAAAAAAACTGAGTCTGATGTTATGAAGACCAGATCACTTTGGCTATTTAGTGATGAGCTTGACCTCTGCAGATCTTAACTGAACAGATACACTTTGGCAAGAGAGCAAATTTTGTTTTAAGAAATGGGAAAAAAATACCTTCATATAGACAAGGTGATATTGAGCAATCATTTGAAAATTTTTTCGAATCCTCTTGTTCTGTAATGTATAAAATATTTTTTTGAGTGGTTGCCAGTTTGTCAGTACTTCAGTGTTCAATAATTCCCTAGATTTTATTCTTTAACTTCTCACCCTGCTGTGTGGACCACACACAGAGACACATACACATTGGCTGAGCTCCTGAAAACTTGCCTGTCTCTTCCAACCAAAGAAATGAGTATCTTGACCTCAGAAAATACTTTTCACCTGCGTGACAACATGAATAGATTCAATAGACTGACTCATTCTTGGAAGCGAAAAATAATCTTAAAATTGAGTGAAATATTTCATTTAGCAATTATTTGTTGATTATTAATTGGCGTGTACCTCTGATACCAGCACCAACATTGATATCATTGATTTGATCCATTTTATTTACTTATTTGTTTATTTATTTGTTGAAGTATAGTTAATTTACAAAGTGTTCATTTCAGGTGTTCTGCAAATTGATTCAGTTTTTTATATATATATATATATATTTTTTTTTTTTTCCTTTTGGACTCTTTACTGTAGGTTATTATAAGGTATCAAATATAGTTCTTTGGGTTACAGAGTAGGACTTAGTTGCTCATGTATTTTATACATAGCAGTGAGTGTCTGCTACTCCTAAGCTCCCAGTTTAAATCCTCCCACGTTTCTAAAGTCTCCCCGCCCTCTTCAGTAACCATCGGTGTGTTTCTTTTTCCTTTCTCTGTTCTGTACACGAGTTCACCTTTCTAGGTTTTGCATATCAGTGGCACTCTATGGTATCTGGCTTCCTCGGCGTGCACTTGTCACCCCGCCTCCCAGTGTATCTCCCTGCTTCCCCACCTGCCCCTCTAGTAACTGGAAGCTTGTTTGGTACATCTATGACTCTAGTTCTGCTTTGTAATTAAATTCATTTTTACCATTTTTTTTTAAGATTACACATATACATGATATCATATGATACTTGTCTTCCTGTCTGACATGTCACTCAGTATGATAATCTCTAGCTTCATCTCTAGGTTGCTTCAAATGACATTATTTCATGACTTTTACAGTTGAGTAATGTTCCACTTTGTATATACCCTGCATCTTCCTTACCCACTCGGCTATCAAAGCAATAAACGTGAGATGCAATGACTATTATATAGTGCTGCAGCGAGTGAGCATTGGGGCATGTGAGTCTTTTGAAATAAGAGTTTTCTCTGGATGTATTCCCAGGAGTGGGTTACAGGATCATATGAAATTCTATTTTGGGGTTTGTAAGGAACCTCCAGACTGTTTTCCATAGTGGCTGATCTTCCACATTTGGATATAGTGATATCATTGTAGCTACTTATTTGACAAAATGTAAAGTTAAAAAATAACTGTATGTACTATGTACCTTTCGGTATTTAAGGGGTTACTTCTTACCTGACTCTGAATATGTCGAATTGCTTTAAAAAAAAAAGTTGTCTTGATGAGCTCTTTGGAATATAGAGCAAATATAAAACTGGAGTGTTGTTCTTTACTCTGGGTAAATGCTCTTGAGACATCAACTGAAAACTATCTTAAGAATAGTTGAGGAACATACTCAACATTAAAGCCTCTCTACCTACTGAGTTTGTCTCATTATTGTGCCAGTTTGACTCGGGAAAGTGGAGATCTTCGTCTGCCTGTGTATCCAGTGTAATGTAATCAGGGTGTTGTGGAATTGTTCAGCTGTGAACGCAGAAACACAACAGGGCACCTGCAGAACCAAATTTCATCCCAGGGAAAACAAGATCTGTAAAAACACCAGCAGTTTCACACTTTGGCCAAAATGAAAGCTTCAAAATATAATATCCACTCTTGAAAGTGAACTAGATTTCATGTATTCTACAATAATGTGAAAGAAAGTAAGTGTTGGCCATTTTACTTATAGATGAAGAAAAATAGAGGAAAAAAGTAAAATTTTGAATTAAATACTACCCAAGATGTATTCAGTTTAATTCAAAAGACTATTTTTTTAAATTATACCAGTAACTTTAGAATAAGTTTATATTTTTGTAGGTTTATAATCTCTGGAAAGCAAAGAAACAGATATTCTATATACTAAATAGCAATATAACATGGCAGAAATGATCTTTTCAAGAGTGTACATGGCTAGTCTAGGTTGAAATACAGCTTGAAAGTGAGGGAGATTTCATTTGTCATTTTAATGTATGGAGCAAGTACTTACTTAAAAGTACTTATGTTTGTAGAGGAAACAGAAGAACTTAATCATGGCAGAATGCAAACGTTCACACCATGTGAATAGACAGGATATGAATGACTGTTGGTTCTGCGCTCTTCTTTGTTTGATGTTTTATAACATCGAAATTAATTATTTTATAATATAATATATGACACATTGTGATAAATACAACTTTTACACACTTATTATTTATGTTACTATTACTCTTAGGTTTATATTAGTGAATATTATCATAAGTGCAAGTTATATAAGATGTAAGTAGGTAATGCAATTTCTGAATTGAGGTCAGAAGCAAAAAACATATATAAATGTTAGTAATTTAAAACACAGAAGATTCATTTTTTTAAAAATTGAAGTACAATTGACATATAACATTATATTCCCTTTAGGTATATAACATAATGATTCAATACTTGTACGATCATTACTATAAGCTTAGCATCCATCACCATGAAAGATGAATGAAGTCACTCAGTCATGTGTGACTCTTTGCAATCCCATGGACAGTAGCCTACCTGGATCCTCCACCCAGGGGATTCTGCAGGCAAGAGTACTGGACGGGGCTGCAGTTTCTCTCTCCAGGGGCTCCTCTTGACAAAGGAATCAAATCCAGGTCTCTCGAGTTGCAGGCAGAAGCTTTACCACCTAAGCCACCAGGGAAGCCTCCATCACCATACACAGTTATAATGTTTTTCTTATGATGAGAAATTTTAAGACGTGATGTTTAAAATTTGTAGTTTTCCCGTTGAATTGAAGATAATGAACTTTTCATGAATGAAAAGAAAAAACATGTTTTCAGGAATTAGCTTGTTAAAGAATTTGATATGTTAAGTGCGTATGTGTTAACTTGATGGATACAAAGCAGAAGAGTCATAAACTGTCAGAGTACGGGCCACGCCCACTTTAAAACCTGAGTTTGAGCATTTATTTATACTGCTGTGGCTATGGCTGATCCTTTAGTCAGTAATGTGATTTCTCCCCCATCAGGCTGTGTAAAGCCATCATTTACTAATTAATCCACATAGAGATTAATTAGGAAAGGCAAGAGGTCATTATCCCCCCATTTTACAGAAGAAGGAGCAAAGATAAGAGAGGTGAAGATGTATGCCACAGGCCCCAATTAATGGTGGCACGTTTTACTTGCTACTGCCATTTGCTGAGAACCTCAAAGCACTAGACTGAATCGTTAATCCTCTTAATTTTAGCGAGCACTTGGTAGGGGACAGGTACAATTATCCTCACTTTACCTCCAAGGAGAATGAACTGCTCTCACATCAAAGCTTACCCAGGGCATTTGGCAGAGTTTAGAATTAATCCAACTTTTTAATTTTTAAAAGTTATTCTTTGCCTTGTGTCAGCATAATACACTCTTTGCTAATTGGAATCTGAAAATTTAGATGCAAATAAAAGTGTTTTGATATTCTGCCTTATTCTCAACCATTGTATAACAGTTTATTAAAATAATGAATGAATATTTAAAATAACACCACTTCAAACTGATGATACCTGCAAGCAAAATACAACCAGATGTTTTACTGTCTTCAAGATTGCTATAACAGAATACCACAGTCTCAGTGGTTTATACAAAAGAGAACTGTCTGACAGTTCTGGGGGCTAGGAAGTCCAAGATCTAGGCGAGGGCAGATTTGGTTTCTGGCGACAACCTACTTGTTCACAGATGGCCTTCTTCGCACTGTGTCCTCACGTGGCAGAAGGGGGACCAATCTGTCTGGAGCCCCTTATTACTTCACTCGCTCAGCTGTGTCCGACTTTTTCCAACCCCATGAATCGCAGCAGGCCAGGCCTCCCTGTCTGTCATCAACTCCCGGAGTTTACTCAAACTCATGTCCATCAAGTCGGTGATGCCATCCAGCCATCTCATGCTCTGTTGTCCCCTTTTCCTCCCGCTTTCAATGTTTCCCAGCATCAGGGTCTTTTCAAATGAGTCAGTTCTTTGCATCAGGTGGCCAAAGTATCAGTTTCAGCATGAATCCTTCCAATGAATATTAAAGACTGTTTTCCTTTACAAAGGACTGGTTGGATCTCCTTGCAGTCCAAGGAACTCTGAAGAGTCTTCTCTAACAGCACATTTCAAAAGCATAAATTCTTCAGGGCTCAGGTACCTTTACAGTCCAACTCTCACATCCATACATGACCACTGGGAAAACCATAGCCTTGACTAGATGGACTTTTGTTGGCAAAGTAATGTTTCTGCTTTTTAATATGCTGTCTAGGTTGGTCAAAGTTTTTCTTCCAAGGAGCGAGTGTCTTAATTTCATGGCTGCAGTCACCATCTACAGTGATTTGAAGGCCCAAAAAATAAAATTTCTCACTGTTTCCATTTTTTCCCCATCTGTTTCCCATGAACTGATGGGACCAGATGCCATGATCTTAGTTTTCTGAATGTTAAGCTTTAAGCAAACTTTTTCACTCTCCTCTTTCACTTTCATCAAGAGGCTCTTTAGTTCTTCTTCACTTTCTGCCATAAACGTGGTGTTATCAGCATATCTGAGGTTATTCATATTTCTCCCAGCAGTCTCGATTCCAGCTTGTGCTTCCTCCAGCCCAACGTTTCTCATGATGTACTCTGCATATAAGTTAAATAAGCAGGGTGACAATATACAGCCTTGATGTACTCCTTTCCTGATTTGGAACCAGTCTGTTGTTCCATGTCCAGTTCTAACTATTGCTTCTTGACCGGCATACAGATTTCTCAGGAGGCAGTTCAGGTGGTCTGGTATTCCCATCCCTTTCAGAATTTTCCAAAGTTTGTTGTGATCCACACAGTCAAAGACTTTGGTATAGTCAATAAAGGAGAAGTAGATGTTTTTCTGGAGCTCTATTTTTCTACAATCCAACGGGGTTGGCAATTTGATCTCTGGTGTTTCTGCCTTTTCTAAATCCAGCTTGAACATCTGGAAGTTCATGGTGCATGTCTTGTTGAAGCCTGGTTTGGAGAATTTTGAGCATTACTTTGAGCATGTGAAATTAGTGCAATTTTGCGGTAGTTTGGACATTTCTTGTCATTGTCTTTCTTTGAATTGGAATGAAAACTGACCTTTTCCAGTCCTGTGGACACTCCTGAGTTTTCCAAATTTGCTGGCATATTGAGTGTAGCACTTTTACAGCATCCTCTTTTAAGATTTGAAAAAGCTCAACTGGAATTCCATCTCCTCCACTAGCTTTGTTTGTAGGGATGTTTCCTAAGGCCCACTTGACTTCACATTTCAGGATGTCTGGCTCTAGGTGAGTGATCACACCATCATGGGTGCCTGGATCATGAAGAACTTTCTTTATATTTTTCTGTGTATCCTTGCCACCTCTTCTTATTATCTTCTGCTTCTGTTAGGGCCATACCATTTCTGTCCTTTGTTGTGCCCATCTTTGCATGAAATCTTCCCTTGGGATCTCTAATTTTCTTAAAGAGATCTCTAGTCTTTCCCATTCTTTTGCTTTCCTCTATTTCTTTTTTTGTTTTGTTTTGTTTTGTTTTCCTCTATTTCTTTGCATTGATCACTGAGGAAGGTTTTCTTATCTCTCCTTGCTCTTCTTTGGAACTCTGCATTGATATCTTTCCTTTCTCCTTTGCTTTTAGCTTCTCTTCTTTTCTCAGCTATTTGTAAGTCCTCGTTAGACAGCCATTTTGCCTTTTTGCATTTCTTTTCCACGGGGATGGTCTTGATCACTGCCTCCTGTACAATGTCACGAACCTCCGTCCATAGTTCATCAGGTGCTCTGTCTGCCAGATCTAACAGTCACTTCCTCTGTATAATTGTAAGGGATTTGATAGGTGCTACCTGAAAGGTCTAGTGGTTTTCCCTACTTTCTTCAATTTATGTCTGAATTTGGCAATAAAGCATTCACGATCTGAGCCACAGTCAGCCTCCAGTCTTGTTTTGCTGACTGTATAGATCTTTTCCATCTTTGGCTGCAAAGAATATAATCAATCTGATTTTGGTATTAATCATCTGGTGATGTCCATGTGTAGAGACTTCTCTTGTGTTGTTGGAATAGTCTGCTTGCTTTGACCAGTGCATTCTCTTGGAAAAACTCTGTTAGCCTTTGCCCTTCTTCATTTTGTACTCCAAGGCCAAAGTTGCCTGTTACTCCAAATATCTCCTGACTTCCTACTTTTTCATTCTAGTCCCCTATGATGAAAGCGACATCTTTTTGAGATGTTAGTTCTAGAAAGTTATGTAGGTCTTCATAGATCCATTTAGCTCCTTCAACATTACCGGTCAGGGCATAGACTTGGATTACTGTGATACTGAATGGTTTGCCTTGGAAACAGAGATCATTTTGTCATTTTTGAGACTGCGTCCAAGTACTGCATTTTGGATTCTTTTGTTGACTATGATGGCTACTCTATTTCTTCTAAAGTATCCTTGCCTACAGTAGTAGATATAATGGTCATCTGAGTTAAAGTTACCCATTCCAATCCATTTTAGTTCTCTGATTCCTCAAATGTTGATGTTCACTCTTGTCATCTCTTGTTTGAAGAAGGAGCCTCTTCTATAAGCGCAGTAATCCTATTATGACCTAATCACCTCACCAAACACTCACCTTCTAATAACATCACAGAGTTTAACATATTAATTGGGAAGCAGGGACACAAACAGGTCTATAGCACCAGAGCAAATGAGTTTTGGTTTCAATATATGAGGAATGCTGTGAGATGCCTGTATGAAGCCTGTAAGTATAACGCTAATCTTGATTATACATCCTTACTACTGCCTGCCCATAATGACAGTTTATTATATCTTAATCAAAATATTTTAAAAATATACATAACGGCTATGAATAACCACATGAATATCTCTTCTCTGGTCTTTAGTTCTAAGTTTTTTTTCTGTGCCTTTGAACATTGTTGAGAGTATTTAATCATTAAGGATGAAGGATAAATACATGCTTTAGAAAAAGTAGTTAATTTATTCTAAATAAACAACATTAAAAATTTTTCATAGTTTAACTAAAATATCAAAATATTCAACAATAGTAAAATGGCAAGTTTTTAAAGCTAAAATAAGCCAAGACTTCTTGCTCATTCCTCCATTTCTAATTAGGAAATTGAATATCTGAAAAATGGTTTGCTCAAGATTGGACAATTAAAGTAGATACATGTCAAGAACATAGGGCTGTAAATTTTATTTCAGTACTTTTTCAGTTCAAATAAAAGTAAAACCTAGTGAATATGATATCCAGACAAACTGAATAGCAATTGGTCTAGTAAGGCTTGTCTATTAATGACTTATTCTGAGATAAGTTTTAAATATCCCACATTAGTAGTAGAAGATGGCATTCCCACTCTCAGTGGGTGACATTAACATAATCAGAACAAAAATTACAAATGCCGATATCCATACTTTTTGCACATGGTAATATTGATGAGTCATTAAGTTACTTCTGTTTTTGTTTTTTTGGTATAGTTTTTATGTGTATTCTTGCCACCTTTTCTTAATATATTCTGCTTCTGTTAGACGAGTTGACTCATTGGAAAAGACCCTGATGCTGGGAAAGACTGAAGGTAGGAGGAGAAGGGGATGACAGAGGATGAGATGGTTGGATGGTAAGATTAATTCAACAGACATGAGTTTGTTCAAACTCTGACAGATGGTGAAGAACAAGGGAACCTGGTGTGCTGCAATCCATGGGATTGCAAAGAGTCAGACATATCTGAGTGACTGAATGACAACAAATGCTGTTAAGTACATCACACACATTTAAAGCTTTGAATTCAGTTTTGGCCTTTCTCTTTATATTGGTAGCTCATGTTACTCACTGGACAAGTTCTATTAGTCCATCTCCAAAATATCTCTTTAAATACTTGTTTATCTCTTGGCCATTCCTAAGGTCATTTGCTAGAGGAAAGACTTTATTACTTATTACCTTGGATACTACAAATAGATTTCGGCTAGGCTTATCCAGTACCCTCCCTACACCTTAGAGTTTTTACATTGCATCCAAATTTATCTTCTAAATACCATAATGTCAACCCTCTTTAGTATATTTCATAGTGACTTATTACCAATTAAACGTATATATTCTATTTCTCAAAAATGTCAGTGGGTCTCTGCTTTAGGAACTCTGTATTTCCTGTCCCCTTTCCTGGGCTGTTCTCTCTCCCATATCTTCTTGTGAACAAATCCTTCTTGTTAAGTCTGCTCCAGGCCACAGGTGCGATGCCTTGCACCAAGGTCACAGAAGTGGAGCCAGAACCAAGACCACCCCCAAAACTGACTGAACCCCTTTGCAACCACAGCCAAAAGGCCCCTGATCATCACTAATGAGCTTCCTGACTCCCAATTAGGCAAAGATGCCCACTTTAGTAAATATCCTGCAGTGCCCCAATCAATGTGCCCCAACCAATCACCTAACACCAACCTTCCAACAGAAATGTTCTCTGTCTTGAGCCTATGAAGATTGATTGTTAACTCAGGAGAACTGCCAAAGATCCCTGGCCCATCAGGAGTTGTCGGCCCACTGCACCCGCAGTGCCCACTTTTTCTGCTCTTTGTTCTTAGTAAACTTGCTCCTTTCTGCAATACTCTGTGTCTGAAAATTCATTTCCAACCAACGCTCACACTACCTCAAAACTTTTAAATTTTTAAAGTTTTTCTAAAAGTTACTGCCCTAGTGACCTTGTTCCCTCCCTGATTCAATCTTTTTTGTGACTCTCAGTATCTAAGATAATCTCGCTTACCTTTGTGTTTACTTTCTTATATTAATTAGCATGCAAATCTGGGGGTATAAATATCTACCTTTTTTTTTTGGATTCATAAAGCCTTGACTAGCAATTGGCTCTCAAAAAATTTTTAAAATAAATATTAGAAGTAATAGCTTTATATTTAAGATTGCATTCTCTGACAGTCATTTCAAATGTTATTAACCATTTTTTTTCTTTATATGTACTAAAAACCTTCAATCCCAATTAATTATAATTCCATGTCAAGCCTTATCTCAAGTTATTTCACAATCCAGAGGACTGCAAACATCACTGACCTGTAGATTGTTTGCTTTATTCGTGTAATTTGTTAAAACACAAATTGGTTTACCTCTTACCATGCTCCTTGTCACCCTAAGATTCTGATTTAGAAGTATATAAATTTCTTTGAGAAATTTAAAAGCGACAAGTTTGTGCAATCTAGTTTCGGAAACAAATCCTTAATTACCCCTTCTCAACCTGCACAAAATTATTCATCTCTTAATCATAGATTCAAATGACAGATCTTTCCTGAAATATTTCACAATCATATGCCTAAACAAATATAATTTCTCACCATCTATGACTGTGTACTCTCAGTTTATCTCTTTCGTGGTTCTGATAAAATTATTTTACTGCAATAGTTAAATATATAATGCATGTATAGTGCTTAGGACATTTCTTGATGCATAGTAATACTTTGTTAAAAAAATCTGCTGTGGTTCTTATCATAGCTCTACTTTTCTCTTCAGCGCACATTTCTGTCCTGAGAAAACCACCTGCTATCCATATTTACTTCTACACGTGTATACTAGAGAGCTGTTCTTAAGGAAAAGAACTTTTCTGTTGACTGATTTTGCTAAATCAATATTTCCTAGAGGTCATAGTATAATATTTTTCACTAAAAAGAATATCATTAAGTACTTGATACAGATGAACTTGCTTGCAAAGCAGAAAAAGGAAACAAATATTAAGGGGAGAATAGAGAGGTAGAATGCACTGGGAGATTAAGATTGACATATATACACCACTAGGTATAAAGCTTGCAGATTTCATGAGGAAGATAAGAAACATTCTCAGAGAAGAGGCCAGCATCAAAGGAGTCAGGGTAGTGCAAGAGTCTGGTGGAGATGCTGCTGCCACCACCGATGTAAGCCGTATCTTCTGCTTGACACAGTTGCCACTGTGGACAGTCACTGTTTCTAGGTTTTTCTATAAAGGGCGTGGGACTCTACGCATTGTCTGTCTGCGTTGATCGAGGCCACAGCGACCACGGGCTCCCAAGGCAGCCGCTGGGAGTGCATGACTCCCAGCAAGGAAGTCCTTGACTCACGCAAGGAAGGACAATAGCTTGGAACTTGGCTGGTGTTTCCAGTGGGACAGCTTCACACCCTGCTGGGAAGACTGGGGCGTAATGGAGAAGCTCTATACAGTGAGCAGAATCAAGACTGGGAGCTGACTGTGGCTCCCATCATGAACTCCTTATTAACACATTCAGATTTAAATTGAAGAAAGTAGGGAAAACCACTAGACCATTCAGGTATGACCTAAATCATATCCCTTATGATTATACAGTGGAAGTGATAAATAGATTCAACGGGTTAGATCTGATAGCCACAGTGCTTGAAGAACTATTGACGGAGGTTTATGACATTGTACAGGAGGCAGTGATCAAGACCATCCCCAAGAAAAAGGAAATGCAAAAAAGGCAAAATGGTTGTCTGAGGAGGTCTTACAAATAGCTGAGAAAAGAAGGAAGCTAAAGGAAAAGAGAAAAGGAGAGATATACCCATTTGAATGTAGAGTTCCAAAGAATAGCAAAGAGAGATAAGAAAGCCTTCTTCAGCGATCAATGCAAAGAAATAGAGGAAAACAATAGAATGGGAAAGACTAGAGACCGCTTTAAGAAAATTAGAGATACCAAGGGAACATTTCATGCAAAAATGGGCTCAATAAAGGACAGAAATCGTATGGACCTAAAAGAAGCAGAAGATACTAAAAAGAGGTGGCAAGAATACACAGAACTATACAAAAATATCTTAATGACTGAGATAACCATAATGGTATGATCACTCACCTAGAGCCAGACATCCTGGAATGTGAAGTCATGTGGGCCTTAGAAAGCATCACTATGAACAAAGCTACCAGAGGTGATGGAATTCCAGTTGAGCTATTTCAAATCCTAAAAGATGATGCTGTGGAAGTGCTGCACTCAATATGCCAGCAAATCTGGAAAACTCAGCAGTGGCAACAAGACTGGAAAAGGTCAGTTTTCATTCCAATCCCAAAGAAATGCAATGCCAAAGAATACTCAAACTACCACACAACTGCACTCATCTCACACACTAGTAAAGTAATGCTCAAAATTCTCCAAGCCAGGCTTCAACAGTATGTGAGCCAAGAACTTCCAGATATTTAAGCTGGATTTAGTAAAGGCAGAGGAACCACAGATCAGATCGCCAACATCTACTGGATCATTGAAAAAGCAAGCGAGTTCTAGAAAAATGTCTACCATGCCAAAGCCTTTGGCTGTGTGGATCACAACAAACTTTGGA
The DNA here is from genome assembly GCF_963930625.1 of Muntiacus reevesi. Taxonomy (NCBI): domain Eukaryota; kingdom Metazoa; phylum Chordata; class Mammalia; order Artiodactyla; family Cervidae; genus Muntiacus; species Muntiacus reevesi. The sequence continues at coordinate 3,200,371 of NC_089260.1, read as the reverse complement.
AAATTCTGAAATAGATGGGAATACCAGAGCTCTTAACTCGCCTTCTGAGGAATCTGTATGCAGGTCAAGAAGCAAGAGTTAGAACTGGACATGGAACAGCAGACAGGTTCCAAATAGGGAAAGGAGTATGTCAAAGCTGTATATTGTCACTCTACTTATTTAACTTCTATGAAGATTATATCATGAGAAATACTGGGCTGGATGAATCACAGGCTGGAATCAAGATTGCCGGGAGACATATCAATAACCTCAGATATGCTGATGACACCACACTTATGTCAGAAAGTGAAAAAGAACTAAAGAGCCTCTTGAGGATAGTGAAAGAGGAGAGTGAAAATGTTGTCTTAAAACTCAATATTCAGAAAACTAAGATCATGGCATCTGGTCCCATCACTTCATGGCAATAGATGGGGAAACAATGGAAATAGTGACAGACTTTATTTTTGGGGGCTCCAAAATGACTGCAGATGGTGACTGCAGTCATGAAATTAAAAGATGCCTGCTCCTTAGATGAAAAGTTATGACCAACGTAGACAGCATATTAAAAAGCAGAGACTAGTTCGCCAACAAAGATCCATCTAGTCAAAGCTATGGTTTTTCCAGTAGTCATGTATCTGTGTGAGCCCTGGACTATAAAGAAAGCTGAGCGCCAAAGAATGCATGCTTTTGTAGTATGGTTGTTGGAGAAGACTCTTGAGAGTCCCTTGGACAGCAAGGAGAATCAACCAGCCCATCCTAAAGAAATCAGTCCTGAATATTCATGGGAAGGACTGATGCTGGAGCTGAAACTCCAATAATTTGGCCACCTGATGCAAAAAGCTGACTCATTTGAAAAGACCCTGGTTCTGGGAACGATTGAAGGCAGGAGGAGAAGGGCATGACAGAGGATGAAATGGTTGGATGGTGTCAGCGACTGAATGGACATGAGTTTGAATAAACTCTGGGAGTTGGTGATGGACAGGGAAGCCTGGCGTGCTGCAGTTCATGGGGTCGCAAAGAGTTGGACAGGACTGAGCAACTGAACTGAACTGAGGTATTAAAGAGATAACTAATGGGACCTGTGTAGCACAGGGAACTCTACTCAGTGCTCTGCAGTGACCTAAACAAAAAGGAGGTTGAAAAAACAGGGATATGTGCATATGTGTGACTGGTTTACCTTGCTGTACAGAGGAAAGTAATTCAATGCTGTAAAACAACTATATTCCAACTTACAAAAAAAGAAATGAAAGAATGGAAATAAATATTTTTAAGAGGAGGGCAAAAAGTGAAAAGAAGGAAAGAAAAGAAGGGTTTGTACTATTTTTGAGTAACAATGACTGTTTTCTTACTAAGCCGGATGCAGAATATATCTTATTTTAATTTAAATGTAAAATGTATACGCTCTTATTTCCACCCCCTTATGAAAACATATGGAAAATATTTGGGCTGCCTCATTATATATTTAAGGTTGATAATGATTCACTAACTCTGGCTGCTGTTCCCGTGTCCCTATTTCGGTTCACATTATGCCACTCTCTTCCTGGACCTCCATTAGCTGGCCAGGAGTGGCTAGTGCAGATAATATTTTGTACAAGACACAGTCCAGTATATTGTAGAGCAGCTTCTGTCCATGGTACAAATAGATATAATGCAATGAGTAGTTTAGCATTGCAATTCACTGTCTCTGAATGACGATATTAACAAGTATCTTAGAAAGAAAAAGATGAAGTAAGTGCTTGAAACATGTGTAATGTACGGAAGGACACGGATCATAAGTCAGGCTCCACTCAAGAGACTGAAAGGTCAAAATGCAAAAATAAAGGAGGAGCTATAAATTTTCTGCCTCCATCTCCTGCACCCCTCAAAACATGTGACAGAAGACGCCTATAGCCTGAGAATGACAATGGAAACCCGCGTTCGTCAAACTGAACAGGTCATGTCAAACCACAAATAAATAAGCACCATGTTTGCACGTCGATGTGCAGCTGATGGGAGGATATTATAAGCATAAGGGAGTGAACCAGGAGACTCACTGCTCCTGGGCAGCTTGTTTACATCTCTAGAGGTTGGTGTTTGGGAGAAATTATGTCTTCCTTTTCATTCTTTTCCACATCAAATCAACTGAAGTGACTGTTCCAGAATAATCACTTAGTACTACAGTCTCACATGAGGGAGTTGCTAAATTTTATTTTTTCTGCAGATGAAAAACAAACAAATAAAAAATGAAATGTCAATGGCATGTTTCCTGTGGGTCAAGATGTAGGCTGCTTGATGAATATATGAGTGTATGTATGTTTGTATAAATAAGATACATAGATAAATTCATCCATTTATTCAGTGTCTTTGAGTTCACAGACCTGCAACTAGAAGCATGATTTAGAGACAGAAAAGCAAACCAAGAATGAAGCTAGTTAAATGTTGAAATAAAATATCAATAAATTCAGTGTACTCTGGGTGTACAGAAGAGAGACGAATATCCTTGACTGTGTCAGTCACTAAGAGCTTTCTGAGGGAAAAGACATCCGTTCCTCACTATCAAAAGTCATGTGCCCACAAGCAACTCATTCTTCTCTAATTAGATAAACACTGCACCAGCAAAACGGACCCCTTTCCATGGAAATCCAGAAGACAATGCCAGCTGAAGAGTTTTAAGAAGTTTATTTTATCGAAACTTGAAGAATGTCCTATAGTTTGTGATGTGAAAATGTGGGTGAAGCACCTCGTAGGCAGTGGTATAAGAGGTACATAAAAATGGCTAGTTAAGAAACAATCGACAGTTGGAATTCAGTTAAAGATATTTATAGTAGAAGAATGTGGGCTGATACGGGATGTTGCAGGACATGAGTTTGGGAGCTAAATTAAGCCAGATTGTGATGGCTTTGTTGGCTATCCTGAGCAAACTGGAGCTAATATTGTAGGCTTTTACAGTAGAGATGGAAGATAATGAAGTAGGGAAAATGCATTTTCACCCAGGATTTTACACTTCGATCATAAAAGATTTAAAAAAAATAAGAAACCCAGTTATGGGGCTAGTATATAAGGTCATTTGAAAAGACCCTGATGCTGGGAAAGATTGAAGGCAGGAAGAGAAGGGGATGGCAGAGGATGAGATGGTTGGATGGCATCACTGATTCAATGGACATGGGTTTGGGTGGACATTGGGAGCTGGTGATGGACAGGGAGGCCTGGTGTGCTGCAGTTCGTGGGGTCTCAAATAGTCAGAAACAACTGAGTGACTGAACTGAACTGATATTAAGTGATGACAACAAGACTTCTAGCAAGGACAGTAATCAGAATGTTAATTTGGAATTGAACTTCAGTTGATACAGAGAGGAAATATTATATATGTATATATATATATATATATATATATATAATATGTTCAATATATTTTGCTAGAAGTTTTCTTGGCCTTAGGTGATTTAGCAGCTTGGGAGGTATATATAATTTCCCCTTCTTTCTGCCATGAGAAAACTGAGGCCTAACCTCTGTGACTAATATATGGCAAACACAGAATTCAATTGATGCTGCCTTTTGACAAAGATTTTTTTCCCTGCTCACAAAAGATGATTCCAGATGAAAATATGCAAATAAGAGAATAGTGGCAAGTGTACTAAATACAGTATTTAAGGCTGGATGCACACATTCATTTCTCAGATCAGCAGGGCACCATTTAGCATGATGCAGTAAATTAGAAAAACTCAGCTTAATACGAAGGAATGTCGTAGATACCAGAAATTATGAATCTCCAAAGGATCATAAAACCTTGAGCTAGAAGAAATGTTAAAATGTAATATAGTCTATTCTCAACTTCGACCAAGATTGACTGAACATAAAACTCCTCTAAGAGATGAGCCTAACCCCTATGTGTTCTAGGCCTGAGGCTCAAACACAGAAAATTCCATAAGAGTGAAAATGAATTTGGTGACCAGGTACCCTGAACCCTCCTGCTGTGAAGATTATCAGGAATCAGACTGACTCCAGGTTAATGTGCTTAGCATACTCATGCTCTGTACTTGTTAAATGAGATCAGATAGCTCACATTTTCTGTCTCACCTTCCTTCTTCCATCTCTTTTTTTTTTCTTGCAAATACTATGATTATTTAATTTTCTTTAGCAATAGAAGTATGTCCCTTTGTTTTGCTCACCCATCCATAAAAATACCTTTAAGCATGGGGAGGAAAGAGAAAGAAAAATGACAACCATGTCATGGTACAACCTGGAGCTAAATAAACTGCAGGCATTTTACGGGCAGCCCTCGTAATAAACCCCTCTTCGATACTGTGATTGTAACCATTCCAGGCAAGAAGGAAGCGCTGAAATATGGCAGAGACAGATATGACTCCTTTTGTGTGCTAAATCTGTCTTTTCTATGAAACTCACCACTCATCACTGCCAATAAAATGAATTAAAATACCCATTACTTTACAGAGTTTTTTAAAGTGTCAAATGGAAAGATCATATAAAAGAGCACTGGAAACTGAGGAGCGGCATGGCATCCGTGCAGACTTTACTCAAGGAGCAGGCCGTCATCACGTAATGGCCACTGCGTCCTACTCTACACGCAAGGACAGAGCATATCTTTGCCTGCAGTTTTCACCTGAATTCACAAGGTATTCATTAACAACGCACAAACAGTTATTGAAAATACTATTTAAAATTGTGGCAGGAAGAATTCGTTAGTGAATCCAAATTTTTTTAGACACACAAAGTGAAATCCATCTTTTTCCATTACTTAACCATTACTTAGAATTCCATTCTATTACTTATTCCATATAATAGAATATCACATTTCCTCTGACTGTATTTATGACCAATATGTATCCCAAATTGAATGAGAATTTAAATTAACTGATGTTTTTGATTATTTCTCTCCTCATCATAAAAAAATGGAATTCAGTATTTATATGAAACTCTGCAGACAGTATTTTGAAATATATGAAATGAGGAAAGCAACTTAAGTTAGAAAATAGATATATAATATCCAATAATTCTAAATCTATAGTTAAAGTCAGATACTTAGAATAGTTATTTATTCTAAGAGAAGAATTTATCTTGGCTCTACTGGATTTTAAATTTACTGATGACTCAAACTCTTTAATCTGTAATCTATATCAAATTCCTTTTTTATAGTAGTAATTAACATTTGGGTTATGAAGTTATCACCCGTTATTTCAATTTATATCACCAGTATCCCTGTGAGGAAGTCAATATTTTGTTCTAAATTTGTTAATAATTTGAAAATAATAAAATAATAATTTGAAAATTCAGGGAGGTAAAATAGTTTGACCAGCATCAAATTCATTAAAAGATTTGGAACTCTCATGCAAGGTCTCTGGTGTTCAAAATATACTCTTTATACACAAAATTATGACTATTTTTGTCTGATCTTCAACTTCATTAAATTCTGTACATTTTTTAGATGCTGTCAGAATAACTGTGCTTATCTTTGAACTCTACTGCCTAGCACATTATTTGGCACAAGCATATTTAATGATTATTTAATTAGAAAAAAACCAGAAAGATGATTTGTTTGCCAGATCTTCATATAATTGTTCTATTTTCTTGCTTGCTCACAACTGTCATCCATCCAGTTCTCTATAGACACATATTAGTTGCTTATTTTTGTTAGAGTGAACATTTTTAATAAAATATAATAATTTATGCCCCTCAAAATAACAGAGGTAGTTTCATGACAGAAACTCTTTCTAGGGCAGTTTTGTTTTGTTTTTTCAAATACTAGTCAAAAATAAAATGGAAGAATTAGAGTGACTACATTTTTACACTAGGTTACTGAATAAAATATAGGAGTGAGGCATGCCAAACTCAACACAGAATATCACTTTATAACTTTTGATTCCCCAGAACTTAACTATGGAGAGCTTACTGTTGACTGGAAGACTTATTGATAGCATAAAGAGTAGATTGACATATATTTAAACTGTATTCTGAAAACAAAATAGGAAAAAGATGATACAAGTGAACTCATTTACAAAAGAGAAACAGACTCACAGACGTCAAAAACAAAGATTTGGTTACCAAAAGAGAAAGAGAGGGGATGGTTAAATTAGGAGTTTGGACTAATGTGTATACACTGCTACATATAAAATAGTCAGCAAGGATGCACTGCATAGCACAGGGCACTGTACTCAGTATTCTGTTATGAACTGGTGGGGAAAGAATTGGAAAAAGAATGGATGTGTGTATGTTGTTGCTATTCAATCGCTAAGTCGGGTCCAACTCTTCCTGACACCATGGACTGTAGCAGGCCAGTTTCTTCTGTCCGCCACTGTCTCCCGGAGTTTGCTCAAATTTGTCCACGGAGTCTGTGATGCTAGCAAACCATCTCATCCTCTGCCACCACTTTCTCCTTTTGCCTCCAGTCTTTCCCAGCATCAGGGTCTTTTCCAGTGAGTCAGCTCTTCACACCAGGTGGCCAAAGTACTGGAGCTTCAGCTTTGGCATCAGTCCTTCCAGTGAATATTCAGGAATTGATTATTCACTGGAATTCACTGGAAAATGAATATTCAGGGTTGATTTCCTTTAGGAATGATTGGTTTGATCTCCTTGCTGTCCAAGGGATTTTCAAGAAGCTTCTCCAGCACTGCAATTTGAAAGTATCAGTTGCTTGGATCTCAGCCTTCTTTATGATCCAACTCTCATATTTGTACAAAACTACTGGCAAAACCATAGCGGTGACTATACAGAATTTTGTTGGCAAAGTGACGTCTCTGCTTTTTAATATGCTATCTAGATTGGTCATAGTTTTCCTTCTAAGTAGTATGTGTTTTTTGATTTCATGGTTATAGTCACCATTGACAGTTATTTTGGAATCCAAGACAGTAAAACCTGTCATTACTTTTACTTTTTCCCCTTCTATTTGGGTGTCCAGATCATTAAAACATTTTTCGTACAATTCTTCTGTGTATTCTTTCCACCTCTTCAGTTTCGTTAGGTCCTCACAGATTTTGTCCTTTTTCATGACCATTCTTGCATGAAATATTCCTTTGATATTTCCAATTTTCTTGAAGATAGCTCTAGTCTTTCCCCTTCTGTCATCTTCCTCTATTTCTTTACATTGTTCATTGAAGAAGGCCTTCTTGTCTCCCACTGCAATTCTCTGGAACTCTGCATTGAGTTGGGTATACCTTTTCATTTCTCCCTTGTTTTCCAGCTTTCTTCTTTCTTCAACTATTTGTAAAGCCTCCTCAGACAACCACTTTGTCTTCTTGCGCTTCTTTTTCTTTGGGATGTTTTTTCTCTCTCTCCTGTACAGAATCACAAACTTCCATCTGTATTCTTCAGGCACTCTGTCTACCAGATCTCATCCTTTGAAACTAATTGTCATATCCACTGTATAATCATAAAGGATTTGATTTAAGTCATACCTGAATGGCCTAGCTATTTTCCCTACTTTTTTCAATTTAAACCTGAATTTTGCAATAAGAAGTTCATGATCTGAGCCACAGCCAGCCCCTGCTTTTTTTTTTTTTTTTTTTTTGCAGACTATATAGAGCTTCTCCATCTTTGGCTACAAAGAACATAATCAATATGATTTCAGCATTCGTCATCTGGTGATGTCCTTGTGTAGAGATGTCTTGAGTATTTGGAAAAGGGCAATTGCTATGACAGGCTTGTCTTCTTGGCAAAACTCCTTTACCTTATGCCCTGCTTCATTCTGTACTTCAACGCCAGCCTGGCCTGTTATCCTGGGTATCTTTTGACTTTCTACTTCTGCCTTCTGATCTCGTGCAATGAAACAGACATCTATTTTAAGTGGTATTTCTAGAAAGGGTTGTAGATATTCACAGAACTGGTCAACTTCAGCTTCTTCAGCATCAGTGGTGGGGGCGGAGACTTGAAGTACTGCGTTTGGCCTCTTGTTGACTTTGAGGGCTACCCCATGTCTCCAAAGAGACTCTTGCCCACAGTAGTAGACGCAATGGCCATCTGAACTAACCGCCCATCCAGTGCATGTTAGCTCGCTGACTCCTTAGACGTCTGTGCACACTCGTGCTGTCTTCTCCTTGCCCGCGTCCGGTTCACCTCGGCCCATGGACCTGACGTTCTTGGCTCCTATGCAGTATTGTTCTTTACAGCATCGGACTCTTGCTTTGCACCAGTCACATCCCCAACTGGGGGTCGTTTCGACTTTGGTTCACTGTTTCATTCTTTCTGGAGCTATGAGCAACTGCCCTCTGCTCTTCCCCAGCAGCATATTGTACGCATTCCGACCTTGTCTTCTGCTCTCTATCCTTGGGTCTTTCAATACTGTCTCTGGGGTTCTCCAGACAAAAATACTGGAGTGGGTTGCCATTTCCTTCTCTGGTGGGCCACGTTTTGTTGTAACTCTTCACGATGACACGTCCATCTTGGGTGGCCATGCATGGCATGGCTCGTAGCTTCATTGAGTTACGCCAGCCCCTTCACCACAACAAGGCTGCGATCCACGCAGGGGAGATGGACATATAACTGAAGCTCTTTGCTGAACACTTGAAGCTAAGACAGCATTGTGAATGCACTGTGTTCCAATACAAACTAAGAATTAAAAAACAGAAGACAAAAAAGGAAACAGGAAGACAAACTATGTTTATAGTGTTGTACTTTATTTATCAATACCGTATGTTTGTGGCTTCTATTAACAAGATGAGTAGTCTGTCAGTATATATATATCTAATATTGTCTAATGTTCGACAAACATTTTAGATGTTATATATACTACTAATAGTAGACATCAAGAAGAGAAATTAATGTGAAAAACGAATTCATATTTTTTGCAGAGTTATAATTGCTTCATGAGCCTGGTATAATTGATATTGTTTTCTAGTGGCTTAGAATGTATATTAGTGAATTGTTATAATTTTTTTTTATGAAATACAGTACAACAGTCACATCCACAATACACTATTCAGAATTTTGTTACATTAAAAAGTGTCCCATAATGACAGGCTGATATGCAGTTTCTTCAGTTATGAGAGAGAGAGAGAGCTAAGTGGCTTGTAGGTTTTTTAAAATTGCTCAGATCTCCAAAACTGGTTTCAGTATATTTGCTGAAGTAATCTGTTTTTAAAAGGATCCATGCAGTTCAAACTTGTGCTATTCAAGGGTCAGCTATATAAATAAGATTGGAGAAAAAACTTTATCTCTGCCATAGTAAATCACAAAATTCTCTTTTTTGTTCTAACATTTTTAATGATCATCATGTTTATACATACACATATATACATACATGTATATACATACACATATATACATATATCTTCCAAAAATGTACACGGGTAAATTATAAACATACTAAACATAAAAATAACAGTTTTAATTGAATAACAAGCAGAGATTAAATCTTTGTTTCTCATTATAATTTTTATACCATGTTCTCTTATATACGTGCCATTGCCTATAGAGCAAAATTTTTATGATCATGTCTCTCTTTCACTCTTTCCTTTTTTATGTTTAAGGAAACAACAAGAGTAAAAAGAAAAAAGACAGCAGTGACAGAGTTTATATTAAATGGTTTTAAGTTTAAGCAAGAAGCATGCAATTTTAAAAGCACAGCAAGTGATGAAATCTTTTAGATTTTTAGTAGTATAATATGCTATGGGGTCTGGAACTGGTAATTTACATTTTCATTCATTTATCTTTCCTTCAAGGAGGAAAGGATTTAGAAGGGGTTGACAGACAAGTTAACAGATAATTACCAGACATTGTGATAAGTGCTTTCATAGAGAGAAGCAATTTGAAGTGCTGTTTGGTTTAGCAAATTGCCCTTACACATATCACACCATCTGATGTTCAGTAACATTTTGAGTAGGTAGGGTATGCATTACCTTTAGTATTCCCATTTTGAGGTTGAAAGAAGCTGAGATGCAACAAGTTCAAATTAATTTTGCAGAAATAATTTAAAAATCAAGAAAAGTGTTGCAATAGGGATTTAAAACATGTCTTCTGACTTTTCATTCTGTGACCAATTCAGTGAATATATTTGTACTGGTTAATATTTCTTAATAATCTTGGTCTTCAAATTTCTGTCCAAGTGACTCAGAAATGGGTGGAAACTATATTCTACACTGGGAGGAATAGAAAAAGAAAGGCATAATTAAACAAATAATGTTACAGTGAGTAGAAAAGCATGGGCAAAAATATTCTCCTGAGATCTAGTCAATACTGCAAAGATCTTGGTTCAATATCAATATCAAATGAAGTGTGTAAGAAGTTACCATATTTATGAAAACTTCAAAAGTATATAGGAAACAGACTGGAGAAATCATATATTTAATTCATACAAGACAAGAATGCAAAAAGCAAGATGTAGAGGAAAAATTAATTGAACAAAATATCTATTTGAAAAAAAATACTTTGGAATGATACTGAATAATCAGGAGTCTATTACAGAAAATTAAAAAACCTTCCATACAAATGCCTAGCAGGAGTAAAAGAAAATGTGGTGCTATATTTTACTGGCAGAAAACAGAATATAATTCTAGACAGAAACCACTGCTTCATTTGTTAAAATTGTCATAAATATAGCATAAAAGGTGTCTTAATATTGCATTTTTGCACAGCTCTCCTTTTTCCTCGAAATACCCTTCACGCTAAAATACATTCTAGGGAGAGTCCTGAAGTTTAGGGTTGAAGCCTCCCTTCTTTTGCTAGTATTGATATATATATATATATATATATATATATACACACACACACACACACACACACACACACACACACACACACACATATATATATTTACAACTTTTAGAAGTTTAAAATATTTTTATTTTACAGAAGTCCAGACTATTAAATGAATTTGGCAGTTCTCTTTTGCTTTCTAGGGTGATTACACAGAACACTAGCCTGAATTGGAAAGAGTTTGATTATTCGTTAAAGATGTGTGTTTTCTATGATCTATCATTCTTATTGACAAGCAGAGTTTAAAGGAAAGTTAAGAATGAAATGCAATACTTAACACAAGGGAAAGATCTAATACATTTTGATGACGTACTTTGGGCAGGTGTGCCAAGTTCTTAGCTCTTTTAATTCTCACACAAATAATGTAAAATAGGGTACTAGGGTTCTTAGTAGGAAGCAAGAGAGGTTGACTCTGGTTAATTTAAACAGAACTCGAACCTATTGCAGGGATTTAAGGTGTCTCATGGTATTACTGGAAAGTTTGGAGAATCAGGCTTGTAAACTCACATGAACAAAGGAGGCTGGGCAGGTGAATGTGGCCGCATCCCTAAGACAAACCGCCTCCAGAGAGAGCAGAGACAGAGCCCCAGGCACTGCATGGCCAGCGGGGAACACTGGGCTCATCGCCAGATCTGTTGATATCCAGTCGCTGCAAGCTGACTTTGCTTACTAATGTCCCTGAATGAATGAGTTGGAGAATTCTTTGTAATCACTCCTGCATTCCCCTGACCTTGCTTCACTTCTTGGAAAATAAAATCCTGGGTGTTTGGGAGTAACTGACCAAACATTGATTATATGTCCATTCCCTGACAATCAAGGAGAAGAGAAAGTGAAGATTTAGTCTCTTTATTTCCACTTCTTGACACTACTCTTAATATAGGATGAAAGTGAAAGTGAAAGTCACTCAGTCGTGTCTGACTCTTTGTGACCCCATGGACTATACAGCCTGTGGAGTTTTTCAGGCCAGAATACTGGAGTGGGTAGCCAGTCACTTCTCCAGAGGATCTTCCCAATCCAGGGATTTAACTCAGGTCTCCGGCATTGCAGGCAGTTTCTTGACCATCTGAACCACAAGGGAAGCCTCTTAATATGGGATATTCAAATCCAAATTTGGGGATTATTAAATGATTAAAAATGTAAAATGAATATTTCAAATACATAATTTTCCATTATTTTGTGGGTGAAGAAACAAATTATTTAAGATTCTCCTTCAAAGTTAAAAAAAATAGTAACTAGAAAAGTTAGAGTTTTAAATAGGATTTATCTATTTCAGGGATTAAATGCTATTTTTTTTTTCCATTTCATAATTGTAATTGAAAACCAATACTTTTAAAATAGCATCACAATTTATAAAATATTAATGGTGAAATTCAATGTTCTTTTAGAAAAACTTCTGCCCTGAAAATTGCCTAACAAAGCCGAAAGGCATTAAAAACCCAAATACATAGAGAGATTATATTATGGTCATGGATTCAGTCCAGTTCAGTTCAGTCACTCAGTTGTGTCCAACTCTTTGCAACCCGTGGACTGTATGTCGCATGCCATCCATCTGTCAATCACCAACTGCACTTGTCCATCACCAGCTCCTAGATCCTACTCAAACTCATGTCCATTGAGTCGGTGTTGCCATCCAATCATCTCCTCCTCTGTCGTCCCCTTCTCCTTCTGCCTTTAATCTTTCCCAGCATCAGGGTCTTTTCCAAGGAGTCAGTTCTTCACATCAGGTGGCCAAAGTATTGGAGTTTCAGCTTCAGCTTCAGTCCTTCCAAAGAACATTCAGAACTGATCTCCTTCAGGATGGACTGGTTGGATTTCCCTGCAATCCAAGTGACTCTCAAGAGTCTTCTCCAACACCACAGTTCAAAAGCATCAATTCTTCAGAGCTCAGTTTTCTTTATATAGTCCAACTCTCACATCCATATATGACTGGAAAAACCATAGCTTTGACTAGACAGACCTTTGTTGGTAAACTAGTATCTCTGCTTTTTAATATGCTGTTAAGGTTGGTCATAGCTTTTCTTCCAAGGAGCAACTGTCTTTTAATTTCATGACTGCAGTCACCATCTGCTTTGATTTGGGGGCCCCAAAAAATAAATTTGTGGATTGGAATAGTCAATTTTGATGGTATTTCTCATGCTATTTTTACATCGGATCCAAAACCATTAAAATCACAAAAGTATGATATTTTAACCCCTTCATGGATCACTGCTTTGTAGTGAAGGGTCTTGAATAATTCAGTGAAGCTATGAACCATGCCATGATGGGCCAACCAAGATGGGCAGGTCATAGTGGGGAGTTTTGACAAAATATGATCCATTGGAAGAGGGGACAGAAAACAACTCCAGTATTCTTGCCATGATAACCCCATGAACTATATAAAGACACAAAAAGATATGACTCCGAAAGATGACCTCCCCAGGTCAGAAGGTGTCCAATATGCTACTGGGGAAGAAGAGAGGGCTATTACTAATAACTCCAGAAAAAACGAAGGGGCTGGGCCAAAGTGGAAGCAACGTTGGTTGTGAATGTATCTGTGGATAAAAGTAAAATCCAATGCTGTAAAGAACAGTGCTGCATAGGAACCTGGAATATCACGTCTGTGAATCAAGGTAAATTGGAAGTGGTCAAACAGGAGATGGCAAGAGTATACATCAACATCTAAAGTGAGTTAAAATGGATGAAAATGGGTGAATTTAATTCAGATGACCATTATGTTGACTACTGTGGGCAAGAATCTGTTATGGAGTAGCCCTCATAATCAACAAAGGAGTCCTAATTGCAAGGCTTGCAACCTCAAAAATGACAGAATGATCTCAGTTTATCTCCAAGGCAAACTGCTCAACATCATAGTAAACCAAGTGTATGCCCCAACCGCTGATGCAGAAAAGCTGAAGTTGGTCAGTTCTATGAAGACCTATAAGACCTCATAGAACTAACACCAAAATAAGGTGTCCTATTCACCATAAGGGATTGGAATGAAAAAGTAGGTAGTCAAAAGATACCTGGAGTAACAGGCAAGTTTGGTCTTGGAGTACAAAATGAAGCAGAGCAGATGCTAACAGAATTCTGCCAAGAGAACTCTCTGGTCATAGTAAATATCCTTTTTCAACAACACAAAATACAGCTTTATACATGGGCATCACCAAATGGTCAATAGCGAGATCAGACTGATTGCATTCTTTGTAGCTAAAGACAAAGAAGCTATATAAAGTCAGCAGAAACAAGACCTGGAGGTGACTGGCTCAGATCATCACCTCCTTATAGTAAAATTCAGGCTCAAACCAAAGAAAGTGGAGAAAGGCCACTCAGGTATGACCAAAATGAAATTCCCTATGATTATAAGGTGGAAGTGAAAAATAGATTCAAAGGATTGGATCTAGTAAACAGAGTGCCTGAAAAAACTATGGACAGCGGTTTGTAATTGTACAGGAGGCTGGAACAAAACCATCCTAAAGAAAAAGAAATGCAAGAAGACAAAATTTTGTGCAAGGAAGCTTTGCAAATAGGTGAGGAAGGAAGAGAGATGAAAAGCAAGGGAGAAAGGGAAAGGTATACCCTACTGAATGCAGAGCTCCAGAGAATAGCAAGGAGAGACGAGAAGGCCTTCTTCAATGAACAATGCAAAGAAATAGAGGAAAATGACAGAAAGGGAAAGACTAGAGATTTCTTCAAGAAAATTGGAAATATCAAAGGAACATTTCACCCAAAGATGGGCACAATAAAGGACAGAAACAGTAAAAACCTAATAGAAGCAGGAGAGATCAAGAGTAGATGGCAAGAATACACAGAACAGTTCAGAAAAGATTTTAATGAGCCAGATAGCCACGATGGTGTGGTCACTCAGCCAGTGCCAGAAAACCTGGAGTGTGAAGTCAAGTGGGCCTTTGGAAGCACTGATGCCAGCAAAGATAATGGAAGTGATGAAATTCCAGCAGAGTAGTGTAAAATCCTAAAAGATGATGCTATTAGAGTGCTGCACTTAATAAGCCAGCAAATTCAGAAAACCCAGCAGTGGCCACAGGACTGAAAAAGTTCAATCTTCATCTCAAGTTCCAAGAAGTGTAGTAATAAAGAATGCTCAAAGTACCAGTTGATTGCAGTCATCTCCCAGGCTAGGAAGGTTATGATCCAGATCCTTCAAGCAAGGCTTCAACAGTACATGAACCGAGAACTTCCAAATGTTCAGTATGGGTTTAGAAAATGGAGAGGAACCAGAGATCAAATTACCAACATTCTCTGGATCATAGAAAAAGCAAGGGAATTCCAGAAAAATATCTACCTCTGCTTCATTGACTATGCTAAAGTCTTTGTGCAGACCATAACAAACTGTGGAAAACTCTTAAAGAGAAGGGAATATAGACCATATCACCTGTCTCCTGAGAAACCTGTATACAGGTCAAGAAGCAGCAGCTAGAACCTTGTATGAAACAACTAGCTAGTTCAAAACTGAAGTGAAAGGAGTGTGACAAGGCTGTATATTATCACCCTGCTTATTTAACTTTATATGCAGAGCATACAATGTGAAATGCCGGGCTGGCTGAGTTACAAGCTGGAATCAAGATTGCCAGGATAAATATCAACAACCTCACATATGCAGAGGATAACACCTTATTGACAGAAAGTGAAGAGGAACTTAAGAGACTCTTGATGTGGGTGAAAAAGCAGTGTGAAAAATCTGGCCTAAAACTCAATATTTCAAAATCTAAGATCTTGGCATCTGGTTCCATCACTTCGTGGCAAATAGAAGGGGAAAAGGTGGAAGCAGGAACACGTTTCCAGCTTTAAAATCACTGTGGATGGTGACTGCAGTCATGGAATTAGAAGACGATTGCTTCTTGGCAGGGCAACTATGACCAACCTAGACAGACTTTAAAAAGCAAAGACATCACTTTGCCTGCAAAGGTCCATAAAGTCACAGCTATGGTTTTTCCAGTGGTCATGTATGGATGTGAGAGTTGGACCATAAGAAGGCTGAGAGGAAAGAACTTATGCTTTTGAACTGTGAAGTTGGAGAAGGCTCTTGAGAGTCCCTTGGACTGCAAGGAGATCCAACCAGTCCATCCTGAAGGAGATCAGTCCTGGGTGTTCATTGGAAGGACTGATGCTGAAGCTGAAACTCCTATCCTTTGACCACCTGATAAGAAAACCTGACTCATTGGAAAAGATCCTGATGCTGGGAAGGATTGGGGGCAGAAGGAGAAGGGAACGACAGAGGATGAGATGGCTGGATGGCATCACTGATTCAATGGAAATTAACTTGGGCAAATTCTGGGAGACCATGAAGGTCAGGGAGTCCTGGCATGCTAAAGTCCATGGGGTCGTAGAGAGTCAGACACGACTTGGAAACTGAACAACAACAACATGATATTTTAAAAGAAATCTATGAAATTTTTTCCTAAAATATATATAAAAATTCTCTATGAAGGATTTAGAATATGCAAAACAATTTAGAAAAGCTTTGGAGACACATATAACTAGATTTGGACATTTGTCATATGTGTATAGTATTTGATACTGTGATAATAGCAATAATAATAATAAATCAATTGATAAGATGAGAAAATCCTGGCAGACCTAGAACACATATGTTCAATATGTCAGCCAATGCTGTAAAGCGATTCAATGGGGGAAACAAAGCTTTGTCAACAAATGGAGCAGGATATTGAAAAACAGGAAAGACAGCATTTACCTGAAAACATTCACAAATACTGATCTGTGAATGATATGGATCATAAACCTAAACGTAAAATCTAAAACATGTAGCTTCCCAAAGAAGATATGGGGGAGCAGAGTCAGTGTCTTCGTGATCTTGATGCAGCCAAGTAGTTTTCACATAGATCCTTGAAAACACTAGTCATTAAAAAAAAAAGTACATTAAACTATTTAATTTCACTTTAAAACATATTTGTTATTTAAAATATATCATTCATAAAATAAATATTCAAACCAGCAGGATAAAAAATTATTTAGAATTGATAGGCTTAGAAAATTACTTATATCCAGAATATGTATTAAGATAATACAGCTCAAAAATAAATCTCCCCCAAAACAAAATAACAATGGGCCAAGCCACTAAAAAAGGAAAGATATCTGAATGGTCAATAGTAATTGTTAACAATAATGGTTAATAATTGCATTAGCAGGGCTCAATATCATTAGACATTAGGTAAATATAAATTAAAGCCACAATATATACCTCTATGTTCCCACTGTGTAGGAAAAATAAAAAGCTTAATGTCCTCAGGTGTTGGTGAGGATGTGGTGTAATAGGGCTCCTGTGCTTTGCTGGCAAAAATGCAAAACACATAACTTTAGAAATTAGACTGGAAGATTTTTCATAAAACTAAATATACACCTACCCTGTAACCCAGAAATTTCACTCATGAGTGTATTTCCAAGAGAAGACCCACAGGACAAAAATGATAAAAGATTATAAAAACAGTTTTAATCACATCTCCAAACTAGAAAGTACCCAAATTTCCATCAATATATAAAAGAACCAAATTTTAGTGTTTTCATAGAATGGACAGTACTCTGAAGTAAAAATGATCCATTCACTTCTTGATGCATGTAATAGTAGGGGCAGATCTCCACGAAGGCTGATGAAAGAACCCGTGACACAACGGCACATGGCTAAATGACTCGGGAAGGAAGGGATGTGTGTGTTCTCACAGCTGATTCACGCTGTCCTATGGCAAAAACCACCTCAACCCTGCACACCGATCACATTCCAATTAAAAATAAAATAACGTCAGTCTCAAAAAAGAAATTATTGCATATGTCAAAGTCTGGCGCTGGCAAATCAAACAGAGGAAAGGAAATCAGAACCCTGGCTGAGAGTGTGGGGCTGAAGCGGCAGATTAATTGCGAATGGACAGCCTGAGGGAATATTTAGTAGTGATTGATACATGTAAACGAAATTATGGCCATTTTTTTGGGAGCTCACAATACAAATAACATAAATTTTAGATTTTGAAATCTTAACATATCTGAAATAACTAAACTGGCATGATTAAAAGAAGTGATGTCTAAATATGTTGACCATTTTCTGTTATTTTGAAAAGAATTATGCTTTATTAAATTGCAAAATGAATCCACTTCATAAAACTCTTTACATTGTTCTACTTAACTTTTACAGATTTCCTTCTTTAGCTTAAACCTTTTGTTGTGAAGCAACATAAACATGAAATAGAGCAATTCAGTTTTCATTTTACTTCATTTTCTAATAAATTTAGCTAAAATTAACAATGTCTAACATAATGTAAGCATATACATATAAAATACATAACTGAAAAAAACATAAGTATAAAAGAAATAAAATAGATAAATATGTATTTTATGCATATTATATATATAATCTACTTTGGTAAAATATATTCCATTTGGGCTATGGCAGATGTCATAACTAAGGGCTGTTTTGCATAATTTCCTTGTATTAAGGGTGTATTGTTTGCTGGACAATGAACCTGTGACCACTTTAGACACAGCGAAGAAGTGTGAATAGAGAAAACTGCTTCCCAGAATAATCTGAGATGACAAAACACTATATTAACGTCAGTGTCACCCACAGCATCATTTGAGTACCAAAGTTGGCAAGAAGTGATGGTAAATATAAAATCTTTTGCAAAAATCAAGAAGACTCAGCTTCCACTCACTTTTTCACACTGGACATGCCAGTTTGGGATTAAAGGAAAGAGTGATGATGAAAGTCTATACAAGTTACTTGTGTTAATTACTTAAGAGATCAGCTCGCTAAAAAATAAGCTGGTTAGTTGTTTCTCCCACCCCCAACCCAGTGGGTGAACAGAGGAATCTTTTCCTGGTGGAGAGCATGTCTGCTAAGAGGAAAGGGAGGAGGGAAAATGGGAAACTCTTGGAAAGAGCGTAGGCTAGATTCATGCAAACGTGTGTTTGATTTTTTCTGTCTGTCACTAATTAGCTGAAAAATCTTGTTTCAGTGCTGCAACTAGAATATGGGGCCAGTTTAGGCCAGTGCGTATAGCAGCTGTGATAGCTCAATGAGGTGATGCTTGTCAAGTCCTCACAATCTGCTATATGACAATAGAAATATCAGCTCTCTTAATATTTCTTCTCTTTCTCAATCTTGTGATAAGGCAGCCTGTCAGAGCTTTAACTGTGTGAGTAACGTGGTAAGCAGGAGTACGGTTCAGTTTCACCATCATTGAGAGGAGAGAAAATGCTGAAAGAGGTTATACATGCAAGGAAGAACGAAGGACCGAATGACCCATCACTCTGCTGTTCCTCTGAGTAGCAGGTGCAGGATTCCGTTTCCAAGCAAAGAGAGCTGAGGAGCAAGTCACTAAGCAGTCAGTGAGGTCAGTGTTGTCCATGAAAAGTCAGGGCACAGAAATAGAACCAGAGTTCAGGATATTCGGTTTCTCAAAAATGTGGAAGCTGATGACTATAGATTCTGGCCATGGAACAGGTTTTTTTTTTTTTTTTTTTAAATGAGGTTAGAGTGAATGTTCAGAATATTTTTGCCTCCTTGAACTGCTATCATTTAATCATTTCTAGCTGCAAAAATGTCCTTTGGTAAGATACTCCCTGTAGCTCCATGAACTTTCTATTTTTTCAACATCAGAACTTCTTATAACTCAATACCCACCGTCCATAGTTTTTAGTATTTTGCTCATGAATTAAAATCAAAGAAACAATGATTGAAGTGAGATGAAGAACATATTCTGTCTATTAATTTTTTATATCACACCAGGGCTTCCTAATGCTAATTAAAATTTACTGTTGTTTTTCTTATTTGCTTGGCCGTGTCTGACTCTTTGTAACGCCATGAATTGCAGCACACCAGGTTACTCCTAAATAAAAAGAAAACTCACAAATCAAAAAATGTAATCGTGAGAAAAGCACTTATGGTTGGAGTAGGAATGATCTAAAATCCTCTACTTCATAAAGTAAGAAGCACTGTAAAGCTTTTAATTTGTTTGTTTGTTTTTCTTTTTTTTTTAATCAACATGTTCAGAACTCTGGACATTGACCAATGGCTTACAAAAATTAAAAGAGAATTTATTCAACAAAAATGGCTAAATCTGACTGAAAGTGAGCTTTGTGATGTTTAACTTGCCTGAGCTCTTGAAAGTCAGCAGCTCTACAATCTCAGTGAACGCCAGCAGCTAGCAGCCAGCGGCAGAGCCAGACGGCTTTGGAGCAGCCCAAAACATCCCATTCTTGGAAAATGGTCATAATCTTACCCATCTGGCAACTCTCATGAAAAACCCCACTCACAGGGCTTGTCTTTGTTTTGCCTAACTGAAATCTTACTCAGTGAGGACAAACACTTCCCTAAAGCTTTACAGAGGCACCTGTTGCATTAATACCAATTGGGCCAAATAAGAGGACTGCCAAAAACCTGAAAATCTGTGGAGAAAAATGTCCACAGGGTTCTGAAAAGCTCTGCTATATTTCTGAAGACCCCGAAGCCGGTTCACACCTTCAGGCCTGTGTTCATGATCAAGGAGTCTTCGTATTTTCCTTCTGGTTGATACCAATGCTCTGTGCAAGCAGAAAATGAAGTCGAAGTCACAGTGGTACTGCCAGAGCCATGGAGGTTTGCATCAGCACCGAGGAACACCAGGCAGAAAGTAGGAGGTATTGCTTCGAGGAATTTAAGGACATATCTGTTGCATTGTATTTTTCCACTATTCTTATTGAGATATACTTGACATAAAGCACTGTATAAGTTTAAGGTATACCGCATAATGATTTACTTATATACATCATAAAAAAATTATCCCAGTAAGTAATGAACATCCATCATGGCATATAGATCCAGCATTAAAGGAGTAGAAAATTATTTGCTTTGTGATGAGAGCTCTTAGGATTTACTCTCTCAACTTTTATGTATAATATATAGCAGTGCTAATTATATTCACCACGTTATATATTCAATCACTAAAACATTTATCTTATAACGGGAAGTCTGTATTCCTTGGCTGTCTTCATGCAACTCTCCCCTCTTCACACCTACCATTGGAAACCACAGTTTTGATCTACTTTTCTTATGAGTTTGCTTGTTTTTGAAGTATAATTGACCTATAACAATATATTCATTCCTGGTATAAAACACAGTGATTCAATATGTCTATATATTTCAAACATTCCTAAGTCAAGTTACAGTCTGCAAACCCACAAAGATATTCCATAATAATTGACTATATTCTCTGCACTGTACATTCCATACCTGTGACTCATTTGTTTTGCAACAAAATGCTTTCCTCAATACCCTTACCTATGGATCTCTTCTCCCCACCCCTATTTCCTCGGGCAAGCACCTTTTTATTCTCTGTATATATAAGTCTGTTACAGTTTTGTTATCTTTGCTCACTTGCTTTGTTTTTCAGGTTCCACATGTGAGTGAAACCATGCAATATTTGTCTTTCTCTGACTTATTTCATTATCATAGTGGCATTGCTAGATCATATGATAGTTCTGTTTTTTAAAACTTGAGAAATCACCATGCTGTTTTCCACAGTGTCTGCACCAAGTTACATTCCCACCAACAGTGTATGAGGGTTCCCCTTTCTCTACATCCTCACCAACATGTGCTGTTTATTATCTTTCTGATACAGCCATTCTGACAGGTGTGAGATGATTTCTTACTGGAATTTTGATTTGCATTTCCTGATGATTAGTGATATTTGGTGTCTTTTGGTGTGCCTATTAATCATCTGTATGTCTTCATTGAAAAAAAATGTCTAGTTCTCATTCTCTTCCCACATTTTAATTGGGTTGTTCATATTTTGATGTTGAGTTGTATGATTTCTTTTCATACATTGGTTATTAAACCCATATCAGATACACCCTTTGCAAATATCTTCTCCTATTTAATAGGGAGCTCAGCCTTGTAGCTCAGCTGGTAAAGAATCTGCTGGCAATGCAGGAGACCCAGGTTCAATCCCTGGGTCAGGAAGACCCCCTGGAGAAGGACACAGCAACCCACTCCAGCATTCTTGCCTGGATAATCCCATGGACAAGGGAGCCTGGTGTATTACAGTCCATGGAGTTGCAAGTCAGACAGGACTTGGCAATTAAACCACCATTAATAGGTGGCCTTTTGGTTTTGTTGATAGTTGCCTTAGCTGTGCAAAAGTTGTTAGTCTGATGTATTCCCATTTAAAAAATTTTTACTTTTCTTCTCAGCTAAGGAGATAGAACCAAAAAATACTACTAAGATCAGTGTTATAAAGAATACAGATTATGGTTTCTCCTACAAGTTTTATGGTTCTAAAAATTACACCTAAATTTTTTAATCCAATTCAGTTTATTTAGAATTAGATGTGTGATGTGAGAGAGTAATCCAGCCTGATTCTTTTGCATGTGTTATTCCCATTTCCCAACATCATTTATACATTAAAACAAAAGCAAAAACAAAAACAAGGCTTTTTCCCTTGGTACATTTATGCCTCCTTTGTCATAGAATAAATGCTCATTCAAGTATGGGCTCATTACTGCCCTCCCTAGCCTATTCCATTTATCTATGTATCTGCTTTTGAGACAGTTCTATAATGTTTGATGAAACTGAGGTAGATGTTTTTCTAGAATTCCCTTGATTTCTCTATGATTAAACCAATGTTGGCAATTTGATCTCTGGTTCCTCTGCCTTTTCTAAACTCAGCTTGGACATCTGGAAATTCTCAGTTCACATAATATTGAAGCCTAGCATGCAGGATTTTTAAGCATAAACTTCCTAGCATGGGAGATGAGTGCAACTGTCTGGTGATTTGAACTTTTATTCATACTGCCCTTCTTGGGAATTGGGATGAAGATTGACCTTTTCCAGTCTTGTGGCCACTCCTGGGTTTTCCAGATTTGCTGACATATTGAGTACAACACTTTGATAGCATCTTCTTAAAGAGATGGGAATACGAGACCATCTTACCTGTCTGCTGATAAACCTCTATGCTGGTCAGGAAGCAACAGTTAGAACCATACATGGAACAATGGACTGGTTCCAAACTGAGAAAGGTGTATGGCAAGGCTATTTATTGTCACCCTGTTTATTTAAATTATATGCAGAGCGCATCATGAGAAATGCCAGGCTGAGTGTGTTACAAGATGGGATCAAGTTAGCAGGAGAAATATCAACAACCTCAGATATGTGAATGATACCACTCTAATGGCAGAAAGCAAAGAGAAATAAAGAACCTCTTGATGAGGGTGAAGGAGAAGAGTGAAAAGGCCACCTTGAAGCTAAATATTAAAAAACTAAAATCATTGCCTCAAGTTCCATCACTTAATGGCAAATAGAAGGGGTAAAGGGGAAAGCAGTGACAGATCTTCCTTTCTTGGGCTCAAAAATCACTGTGGATGGTGACCTCAGCCTTGAAATCAGAAGATGATTGCTTCTGGGCAGGAAAACTATGACAAACTTAGACAATGTGTTAAAAAGCAAAAACATCACTTTGCCAACCAAGGTCCATGTAGTCAAGGCTATGATCTTTCAGCAGTCACACACAGCTGTGAAAGCTGGACCATGAAGAAGGCTGAGCACTGAAGAACTGATGCTTTAGAACGGTGGTGCTGGAGAAGGCTCTTGAGAGTCCCTTGGGCAACAAGGAGATCAAACCTGTCACTCTTAAAGAAATCAACCCTGAACACTCACTGGAAGGACTGATACTGAAGCTGGAGCTCCAGTACTTTGGTCACTTGATGCAAACAGCTGACTCGTTGGCAAAGACCCTGATGCTGGGAAAGATTGAAGGCAGGAGGAGAAGAGGACGACAGAGGGTGAGACGGCTGGATGGCATCACTGATGCAATGGACTTGAACTTGGGCAAACTCTGGGGGATGGTAAGGTTAAGGAAGCCTGGTGTGCTGCAGTCCCTGGGGTCACAAAGAGTTGGATATGACTGGGTGACTGAACGACATGCTGTTTGAAGACTGTAGCTGCCAGCACCGTGTCCTCGTTGTAGAATACTCTCCCCAAAACGGTTCCCACGAGAGTCTGTGTCTGCAGGGTGAACTCGAGTTGGCGCCTGCCTCTCCAGGAAACTCCCTCTCCAAGACAAGCAAGTGGGTCTGGCCGAGAGTCCTTTCAAATCACTGCTTCTGTCTTGGGTCTCAGGGTGTTAGATATTATGCGTACCCTTTAATGGTGGAATCTTTACTCGCCGTAGCTCTCTACCTCTTTCTAAAATAAGCTACTCTTGTCTTCAAAACCAAACTTTGTTGGGGTTGGTCTTCCTGGTGCAGGACCCCCAGGCTGGGAGTCACGCATGGGGCTCAGACCCCTCACTGATGGGGGAGAATCTCTGACTGTAATTATCCTCCTAGTAGTTGGTCCTTCATCCAGGGGTAATGGTCCTGACTGTATCTTATCTCCTTTCCTCAACCCAAACTCATGGTGGTTCCTTTTGTATATCTTTGGTTACAGAAGATCTTTTCTGCAAGTTTTTAGATTTTTCTCATTGATAGTTACTTTGTAAATAACTGTAGTTTAGGTGTGTCCATGAGAGGAAGTGAGCTCAACTGTGCCATGCTGGCCCCCTTTACCCAATTATTATCCAACTACTAATCTAACTGAGCAGGGACTTTAGTGGCTGCTCATCGTAAGAAAAAATGCTGATTTTACAGAATTGGTTCAACAGAGTCACTAAACCAACAAGAAACACCAACAAAAATAGCACCAATAACAAATTCTGTGGTGGGGGAAGGGTGTGAATTTTGTTTTGGGGATTTTCATGTTATATAATTTAAAATATTGAATTTTCAACTCAAAATCTGAGGATACAAATAAATAGAATAATATAGACATATGCAGAAAAAATAAAATGAATTTTAAAAAGCAGTCAGTGAAAACAATCCCTGAAGTTGAATAACACTCTGAAACCAGCTAAACTTACAGAAACCTTCTCTAGAAGTCTCAAAATTATATGTCATTCTAAAAAGGCATATTTTTAAAGGGAACAGTTGCTTTTTCCTAAGTGTAGGATGCTTAATTAATAATTCAAATATATTTGAAAATAAGGATGTTTATCAGATACTTGGACTATGTTTCTTAGAATAAGCAGTTGTTCATCAACACCAAATAAATTCTGACTACTTAATGACTGACTAAACAGCAAAAATTAAATATTGGCTTTTCTAAAAATGTAGCTACTGGGATCATGATATGAGGATTGTAAAGCATAAGACTAATAATTCATAGTGAAAAGTAGAACAAAACCTCAGCTGTTATCAATAACTCTATTTATCAAATTTTAATTATATTTCTTGCAGCTGCACGTTCTTTGATTTTGGTGAAGTAATCAATGTATTAGTTTTCAAAAAATTGATTCTAGCTCATAATTGTGTCAACGTTAAATAAGATACCATGTTTTATCTCCTTAGCTTGGTATAAACTTCCACAATTAAAATGCTTTTTTCAATATAGCTACTGACAATGGGTAATGTTCTAAAGTGATGTTGAAAGGAAAAGATATCCTGCCTCATCAGGCATTGTATTAATTTCTCCAAGTTTTTATTTGCATATTTCTTTTGAAATTTTCAAGGAAACATGATCAATACAAAGCAAAGAATGTTTATAATTTTGTTGATGCTGAAGAAATCAAGGCCACACACATGTAGTTTTAAAAACCTTGATCTCAATAGCTA
Organism: Muntiacus reevesi; assembly: GCF_963930625.1. Lineage (NCBI taxonomy): Eukaryota > Metazoa > Chordata > Mammalia > Artiodactyla > Cervidae > Muntiacus > Muntiacus reevesi. The sequence goes on along the minus strand of NC_089260.1, from coordinate 3,175,084 downwards.
AACTTTAGGCTAAAAATGAAAAAAAAAAATTTCATTTGTTCTTTTTTTATCTTAAACAAGTATGTGTTCATAGAATATTTAAAAAATCATTCTGCAGTTTCATTAACAGAAAATGAAATGAAAACTGCAACATGACATAAAGTGATGCTTGATCTCCTGGACTACGTGAAGATATGTTTTATATGATTTATGTTAAAAAGTTAACTAGCCAAACCAGTAATGCTAACTGATTGTTGCTTTTTTTAACTTTGAATTTGTTTGGGGTAGGCTGTGTAATAAATAAAAAATCATCTTGGTAGGACCCAGGTCTTTGAATTTTGAAAATTTTCTGGGAAAATTAATTAAAGGTATGGGAAATTTTCCTCTAGTGGTTCTGTAGAGAAGTGAATGGATACAATAAACATCTTTCTGTGGGCTGGACATGGAGGTCTTTTTGAAAGATGATAATCAGGTGAGATGATGTAATATGTTCATTGTGGTTCCAGATAGAGGAGATATCACTATGAGATGCTTAAGACACAAAGGCTCAAGAGTAATAGCCAAGGAGCTTTATCTCTGTGCAACCACAGGATCATGATGGTGTGATCACCCACCTAGAGCCAGACATCCTGGAATGCAAAGTCAAATGGGCCTTAGGAAGCATCACTATGAACAAAGCTAGAGGAGGTGATGGAATTCCAGCTGAGGTTTTTCAAATCCTAAAAGATGATACTGCACTCAATGTCAGGAAATTTGGAAAACTCAGCAGTGGCCACAGAACTGGAAAGGTCAATTTTCCTTCCAACAAACTACCACACAATTGCACTCATCTCACATGCAAGCAAAGTAATGCTCAAAATTCTCCAAGACAGGCTTCGACAGTATATGAACCAAGAACTTCCAGACGTTAAAGCTGAATTTAGAAAAGGCAGAAGAACCAGAGATCAAATTGCCAACATCTGTTGGATAATAGAGAAACAAGAGAAATCCAGAAAAACATCTATTTCTGCTTTATTGACTACACCAAAGCCTTTGACTGTGTGGATCATAACAAACTGGAAAAATCTGAAAGAGATGGAAAAACCAGACCACCTGCCCTGCCTCTCGAGAAACCTATATGCAGATCAAGAAGCAACAGTTAGAACTGGACCTGGAACAACAGACTGTTTCCAAATAGGGAAAGGAGCACGTCGAGGCTATATATTATCACCCTGCTTGTTTAACTTATATGCAGAGTACATCATATGAAATGCCAGACTGGATGAAGCACAAGCTGAAATCAAGATTGCTGGGAGAAATATCAATAATCTCAGATCTGCAGATGACACCACCCTTATGACAGAAAGCTAAGAGGAACTGAAGAACCACATGGCAGCTGGTCCCTTCGATTCATGGCAAATAGATGAAGAAACAATGGAAAGTGACAAACTTTATTTTCTTGGTCTCCAAAATCACTGCAGATGGTGACTGCAGACATGAAATTAAAAGATGCTTGTTCCTTTGAAGAAAGGCTATGACCAACCTAGACAGCATATTAAAAAGCAGAGACATTACTTTACCAACAAAGGTCCATCTAGTCAAAACTATGGTTTTTCTAGTAGTCATGTATGGATGTCAGAATTGGACCATAAAGAAAGCTGAGCACCAAAGAATTGATGCTTTTGAACTGTGGTGTTGGAAAGACTCTTGAGCGTTCCTTGGACTGCAAGGAGATCAAACCAGTCAGTCCTAAAGAAAATCAATTTTGAGTATTCATTGAAAGGACTGATGCTGAAGCTGAAGCTCCAATACTTTGGCCACATGGGGTGAAGGACTGACTCGTTGGAAACGACCCTGATGCTGGCTGGGAAAGATTGAAGGCAGACGAGAAGGGGATAAGTGAGGATGAAATGGTTAGACAGCATCACAAACTCACTGGACATGAATCTGAACAAGCCACAGGAGAGTGGAGGACAGAAGAGCCTGGCGTGCTGCTTTCCAAGAGGTCATGAAAGCTGGACAGGACTTAGCGACTTAACCCTTTCAAGAATTAAAATTTGTAAGTCTTGTGAATGACAAAAGGAGAAAAAATTAGTTTAGGCATGAAGTTGATTGAAGGATTTCAAATGGACTTATCTGAGAGAATGGTTTGAAAGAATTGTTGGACTAAAATAATATTTCAGGTGAGCTCATATTGAGTAGTGGCATGGAGCCAAGTGGAAATAGCCACTGAATAAATGCATATAGATTAAGGACTAGAGTGCAGGAGACAGGGAGGTGTGTGAGATTTGCAAGATGATAAAACAGTGCAGGAGGCTAATGTTCAATGATATCATGGACAATGTAGCATATGTTGTTTCAGTAGTAAATTAATGTGTTTTCTATTTGTTGACTTTACATTTTTAGAGTAACACTTTAGTTTTCGCATCTCTAAAGTTAATGATTTCTTTTATCTTACATATATATATAACTTAATAAACCAGTGACTGAACATTCAAGGGAAAAAATTAATGCAAAAAGCAAACAACAATCACCATTATTTAATAAAGTCATCGTGCTATCCAAAACATCATTCTAAATCTCTTTACCTGTTGTATGCCTTCTAATATTCTCAACATTCTTATAAGATATGTACTATTTTTACTCCAATATTGAGATTAAGAAGTTGAAACATAAGTGAGCTAAGTTCATTGATTATTTAAGGAAAATATTTATTGAGATATAACCCTGAACCATTCACTGAACCTGTGTTGGATATGCAATAATAAATAAGACCGCTAGTGTTCCTGTTTTTCAATGGTAACAAACTATATGAAGAAAACAAAACGATGAAAGTAGTGTATAATAGGTAAAACTTGGATCGACTGTTGGGACAATAACTTGTCCAAAGTCACACAATTAATGTATACTGTGATCTGAACTCAGTTCCATGAAGGTGGAGATTTTGTTCCCTCTTTATCACTGTTTGTTTGTCAAAATATCACTTAACTATTTGATGAATATAAGGAGTAATGGCTAATGTTTATTGGTGATGTGTCACGCATTGTACTATATGATTTCTGTAATATTTTTAAATATTCATAAGAATACTAATGCTATTCTTAAGACTTTTAAATTCAGATTTTACAATAGCAAAATAAATTGTTCAAGCTTGCACTGATTTTTTAGGACTTCTATTTTAAATTGATGTCTCTCAAAGTCCAAAAGGAGGAGTGTCTCACTAATGTTGATTTGAATAAACCTTTTTATTCCTGGCAGGTCTGAGGATATTGCCTTAGTGTGAGTCTTGATGGGAGGATATAGGAAAGAGCCATATTCTTTTCTCCGCAAATCTAGATGTTTACCTAAAACAGTCACCAGGACTAGTGACCTGAGGAGAAGCGGAATTTACAATACTTCCAGAATGCATTAGTCCATTGATAGAGGAAAAAGAGAAATTACAAAACTGCTAAAAACCTAAATCTAAAATTGTAAACATGTCATAGCATAGATTAAGAGTAAAAATACTCCCCTTTGGTTCAAATGGTATGGTTTAACGTATAGAATCACATTTTTAATGATTAATGAGTTATTATCATTAATGTGTATGCCCCATAGAAGAAGATGAAGCTTGGATTGGGCCCATTCTGGCGCCTGTGATATGGAATAACAATGGATAAATCCTAAAGAAATCCACTTTGGCAAGGAAGTTGCCAAAAAAAAAAAAAAAAAAAAAAAAAAAACGGACAAATTTAAAACTATGCCTTGCTTTCTGTATTATAGATATTTTAAATTTTGGCATATTGTAATAAAATTGATTCTAATATGCAACTCTCAAAACCATTATGATTTCATATGTAATTATATAAAACAGTGTTTTTAGTATACTACATGGTATAATATATGCATTTGATGTCTTGACAATGATTGCTGTTATACCTTATATAATTTAAGCAAAGTTAGAAAATCTGTTGACATTTCTTCCTCTGGCCGGGAAATGCTCCAGGGCAGGATGAGCCGGTTAAGTGCAGGGGTCGGTTGATAGTGAGGGAATGCCTCATCTTCCGTATTTTCGTGACCTCCTCATTACGCATGCTCGGAGGACACGCAAAGAATTGGCAAGCCAGGCTGGAGCTGTAGGCTTCCCACATCAGCCGGGACAGTGATTTGCTTTGCTGCATCGCTGAAGATACCCATCAGCTGCTTCCTTAGAAGAAACGCACCAGAATATGCTTTTGATTTGCTTTGACTTGAGAATGAAGTGCCCCGTTTCTCATAGCACAGCGAAATCATTAGTTCTCCGCACTCCCCAATGTTCAAAGACCAGATATGCTGTAACAGAGTCCGATGCATTCTCTCGAGTTTGGCTTCCCTACTCTGGGGCTGACTCAGCCTCCTACCCTGTGCCGGCGACTCTCACAGCTGAGTCAGTATATATCCACTGCATTTGGGGGAAGGCAGTGGCAGCCCACTCCAGCGTTCTCGCCTGGAGAATCCCGTGGACAGAGGAGCCTGGCGGGCTGCCGTCTGTGGGGTCGCACGGAGTCAGATGCGGCTGAAGCGGCTTACCTGCATGCATGCATGCATTGGAGAGGGAGATGGCAGCCCACTGCAGTGCTCTCGCCTGGAGAACCCCAGGGACAGAGGAGCCTGGGGGGCTGCCGTCTGTGGGGTCGCACGGAGTCAGATGCAGCTGAAGCGGCTTACCTGCATGCATGCATGCATTGGAGAAGGCAATGGCAGCCCACTGCAGTGTTCCCGCCTGGAGAATCCCAGGGACGGCGGAGCCTGGGGGGCTGCCGTCTGTGGGGTCGCACGGAGTCAGATACGGCTGAAGCGGCTTAGCAGCAGCTGATGGCCTTTTTTAAGTGCCACACTCAAACGTTGGCACTGGGTGTACAGTGGTGAACAAAACTGATTACTATTTCTCTTCTCATGGAGACTCCTTGTCAGGGGAAATCTATAGCCAAACTAATTTTTCTATCCACGTTAAACTCTTACACACTTCCTGCCTACTTTAATGTCTCAAGTGGCCTATTGATTTTTGTTCAGGCCTAGGACTCTGTATACACAAACACAGTCGAGGTATTGTAAATGAGCGGATAAGTTCAAAGTGGCAAATGGAAATGGAAATGAGCAATGATGTGAAAGGTAGATAGTTAATCTCATTCATGCAAGCATCCAAAGATAGACCAGAAACGATTAAAAATATGGTGTCAACTTCTTGCTTCCTTTTAGTTGGATAAAAATGCAGGGAAAAAGGCTATTCGCTAGCATGCTTATTTATAGTTCTAGGATAAGACTAGGTGGGACGAAGGTAATCTATCACCTACCAGTTTATTGCCTGTGATCACTGCATTTTTTATGATTCTCGTCTTTCATGCACATTGATTTATCTCATGCTGCAACTCAAGGACTGTAAATGATGAATGACACTGTTCACAATTAAGCCATTAAGGCAACATAGTCTTGTAATAATATGAAGAGATATTATAAAGCAAGTTCCAAGTGAAGAAGTGGAAGTCCATTTTTCTATTCTTTTCTGTGACAATAATACGAAGATCCCATACAGACTTAATTCTAAGTCTGTGCTTACCAACGTCACCATTTACAACGGTTCTTGACTACAAGTTTCCTTTTATTCCTGGCATCTTCTTCTCTAAGATTTCCAGTTATTTCATAATGTCTTATAGATGGAAACCAGATTTGTGTTTAATTTCTAAAATTTAATGATAGAATTTCCTAATACTTTATAAGTTTTTAAAGCATTTTGAGAATCCTATCATATAATTATTTTGGGAAAGCAAGGGAAAATAATGCTGCTTTGCTTATTTCTCTCCTAGTATGTGTTTTGTCCATGAATTTTCATGTTTTTTCAGCAGGGTTTGTTTGATATTACATTCATAAAACACCCACTGATTAAGTAACCCACACATATTTTATGAGCATTTATTACAAACAAGCCAAAGTTCCGATTTCTGAAATTAAAGTTTTTGAGTTCACTCTGTATGGGATGTAAAAGTAGGTAATAAGGATATCCACGTGCCAGAAGAAGGACTGAAACCATGAGAATAGTTAGGAGAAGAGCTTAACCCACCTGTGTATCCCTTCAGATCTTATCGTAACATGCTAAGCACCAACCCACACTCATCTGATGTGTTCAAAATTTATCAGTCATTTGATAAAGAGCATATCATCTGGCTGAGATATGTACTTTCTACTTCAATGTATATATCCGAAAACATATATTTTAATATATACTAAATGCATAATATTAGTGAATATACATTAATGAGTGTTTATGTAAATGAATGCACACATATACACATAAAATGTGAGAGATATCTAAAGACTGGATTGAGTCAAATCTTCAGATAAGTTCAATTTTTAGATTATAATGCTTTTGACCTTCATGGATTTGCCTCTACAGGAGAAGTTTTGTCATTTCACCCTTAGTTTGCTTTGAGGCATATGTACATCAGATGTCATATAAAACAAATTTTACAATTTTCTTTATTGCAATGGCATTTTGAAGGATACCATCTCCCACATCACATAGAATCTTCTTTCAAAAAAATGCTATTGGGTTGGGAGTGGGAAAATTATTCTTGTGAACCAAGACAATATTTTAATCTTTTGAAACCAGAGATTTTTAAAAATACTCATTTTTTTTTTCTTATTTTACCATTGCTTTAGCCACCTGGAACTTTGTAAAAATATAATCGCTTTACTTTTTTATAAGCATTTTTTTTCAATTGTTTTGTTTTCTTATGTATTGTCTTTTTTTTAACATTTTAAATTTTATTATCCTACTTTTATTATGAGGATATCTGCTAGTCCATATTTATGGTGTTAAATAATAGAATATTTTTAAATTTTTGATTACACATTTCCAATAAAAGTAATCTGGGCTTCTTTCCATTCAATCCTATTCTGCTGGGGTGCAGAGTAACCTTTCATGGCAGAGGACAAGTTCCATTTGTCAATTTAATGACAGAGGTACAAAGAGAATATAGCTGGTCTAAGGATGTGAAGAGACTGTGTTTCTTGTCAGTGTAGAATCAGACAGAGAAGGAAACCAGAGCAGCAGTATTTTCAAAACGGGTTTTGGTTGTACTTCATTGAGTTCTTTTCACTATTGACTGACTCATAGACTCTGCATTGTTAGAGCACTTCACTTCCTTTGGATTTATTTTTACCTACTCAGCACTCTTCAGTGGACTTGCACATTAATAAAGGCGTCTTTATGGGTCGGATTCAGTGATTCTTTGGTAAGAGTGACGGTTGGGAGTGACAGCTCAGGAGACAGTGTAGACAGACCTGGATAATGAGAAGACTTCACTTAAAAGGTGTGAGTCTCCTTTGTTCTCACCTGAGTCTGTGTTTGTGTACGTGTGAGTCAGTTTTTAGCTTATAAACATGATACATTCAGAGGGCCTGGGATAGCTAGGAAACCGAGAGAAGGCAGGGTAGAACAGGAGTAACCATGGACGGTAGGAACATTCTTTCCATTCAAATTCACTAGCAAAATCACTTAGACCATTTGACAATTTTACCCTATTGATTATTGTTTGATAATTTTATGTTAGATATGAGTTCAAGAGCTGCAGACATTGAAATGATTTCTTTGTATCTTGAATTTTGATGACTTCTATTTTCAAAATAAGCAAATTATACTCCGCCTTCACTTTTAAAATAACTTTCAATAACCATAGAATCAGGTTCAGTGTTCTGTATGCTCTGCTGAAAGAACATATATGAATTTTCTTGTAATTAAATTACTCTTGCTATTTAGTACCCCTTAACATCAGCTATATTTGCAATCAATTTGGACTGCATATGTAAAATATCACTTGAAGTGGTAAGAATAATTTTTTTTTTTTTACTTTTGGTAACACCAGAGGCTTTTTGCAGGATGTTTATACTTAACACATATTGCGTAATTTACTCTTAGAAGAGGACATGTTGAAGACACAGGTGTTGGTGTACATACCTGTACTTGTGCTGAAATGAAGACACGTCAGTTGCACGTAGCCATCAGAAACAGAAAAGTGGAACCTTAAAATGGGCTGGTGAAATGCTGGCCCTTCTAACTCTAACTTGATACGTTATGCTTTGGGAAATGTGAGAAGACACTTTTAACCAGAAAGTGAAAAATGAAACGAATAAATCTATTGATAATAAAGACATTCTTCATAGCTAAGAAAAGCAATGATAAACACACAGGGCACGTATTTTAAAAGTTCACCAAATCCATGATCTTGGATAAAACTTAAAATTACTTGTAAAAAAATTTAAAGAATGAATAAACCTTTGTTTATAACAATATAAATAAGAAATTGCAGCCATTGTTTACAGATGTTTAATTGAGGGGTTCAGCTTAAGTTTAGGCTAATTCCTAAACATTTAGATTCCCAAGCAACGAACAGAAATTGTTGTTTGATGACATATGGATTATTTACATGAAAAAAGAAACTGTAAAGTGTCTTTATTTTCATAACAATTACCCATCGAGCCCTTATTGGATAGAGTTTATAGATAAAGTGATCAAAATTTCTTTAACTTGTGGAATGCTTTTATTTAGGCAACACATTTTTATTTTTTGGGATTCAATTTGCTTCAAATTATTGCTCAAAATTGATAGTGGGATCTGGGGACTGACAAATAGAATTTTCTCATTTTTGAAGGAATTGCTAAAGTAGAATAGGCAAAGAACTTGCACAGCTTTAAATCTAAAATAAATTTAGCTAGCAAATATTTATTGAGAATGATTTGTTGGAAGCATAGATAAAAAATAATCAAATGATGTAATTTCTTCCATGAAAAGATACATATATTTCCAATTAGTTAAAAACATTTGATCATATAAGCTTAATACAAATAACTAATAAATGGCAAAAAAAAAGAAAATATACTAAGACTACCATAAAACAGTCTATCAATAATCAATTGCAAACTTTTATTTACCCATTATATTCAGTATCACGTACACCTTCCAGACACTGTTGAAAAGTTATAAGGACCTACATATTTTTAATATTCTTCATGGTCAGTTTCTTGAAAGTTTTTGCTCCCTAAATTTCTGACTTCTGAAATCATGGAAATCCATATAGAAGATAAATTCTTAATGTCAAAAAAATAAAAAGTAAACTACACAAATGCAGCATCAGTAAAATTGTAAGTCAAATACTTAGGTTCACAAAAGTAAGAAATTTTACTAGAATAAAAGAGTAGTTATAATCAGTCATTAAAATAGCATGCTCAGTAGCTTTTACTTATTTATATGTATATATGCATTTATACTTGCTGCTGCTAAGTCGCTTCAGTCGTGTCCGCCTCTGTGCGACCCCATAGACGGCAGCCCACCAGGCTCCCCCGTCCCTGGGATTCTCCAGGCAAGAACACTGGAGTGGGCTGCCATTTCCTTCGACTGCTTAAATAAATTAAATTTAAAAGCTATAATGAATTTTTTTAGATATCTTTTTTTTTAAACTTTAGAGATAAAAATTGTTGAACATCTGATTGACTGGATAAGCTCATTTGGATTTAGAGGATTGATGTGATGACCAAAGACTGTATTGTTTTCTTTCTAAGACGTAGCTAGAGAATTTAGAGTACAATCATGGTCAAATAAAAGTTTTGTGTCTGACTCTTTCCACACATTGATTGAAAAAGCCCTGTCTCCCTGAATTTAAACTTTTTTTTTGGTAGCTCCTGTGTAGTGACCAGAGAAGGCGATGGCACCCCACCCCAGTACTCCTGCCTGGGAAATCCCATGGACGGGGGAGCCTGGTGGGCTGCCGTCTATGGGGTCGCACAGAGTCAGACACGACTGAGCGACTTCACTTTCACTTTTCACTTTCCTGCATTGGAGAAGGAGATGGCAACCCACTCCAGCGTTCTTGCCTGGAGAATCCCATGGACGGAGGGGCCTGGTGGGCTGCCGTCTACGGGGTCGCACAGAGTCGGACACGACTGAAGCGACTTAGCAGCAGCAGCAGCATTGTAGCAGCCATTCAGATCATAGCCAGTAACAGTTCATATCACCTTTTCAGGCAAGGGTTGTTAAATCTGTAAATTTCCTGATAAAATATGCACAGTTTTGCATATATTCATTTTTTAATTTTTAATTTTTAGCAAGAAGCAATCACTTCGTTTTCTAAATTATCAACAGTTCTAAGGCCAGTGAAGAATGCGTTTATGCTGGCACAGGTCTGTGTTGGGGATGGGTGTTGGAATTTGGATGATCAGGATGACAAGGGCTCATATTTACCTAGCAGGTATGGAAATACGGTAAACAAGAGTGAATAAGATATAAAGTTGCCAAATTCAGTTAAAAATGAAACAGACTCCCTAGTGTGACTAATGAACATTGAAGTTTAATTTCTTACTTTGTTTTCTCTTACATGTGTGAATCTCACAGAAAAAATTAAGTATAAAATGACTTACATTTATTTGATAGGGATGAGTTTTAAATATGTGATTATCTCATAACTTAGGATGTTTATTTAAAAATTCTAAAAGTATAATTTTGTCTCATATTTAAACAAAGTTCAGTTATATTTTATTTTCTCATTTTTCCAGTAAAATTGTGGCCAGTTACTGCTTTTTGGTTAAATAATATATTAATCGCTTTAAAAGATACTTGGAAAAGGTAATACATACAAATTATTTTCAACACAGAAATTCCTCATTAGAAATTATTCGTGTTACTTGCATAACACTTACTTAATACAGTTTTATTGACAGTGACAGAAAGTGAAATTGAAAGTCACTCAGTTGTGTCCAACTCTTTGCGACCCCATGCACTGTAGCCCGCCAGACTCCTCTGTCCATGGGATTCTCCAGGCAAGAATACTGGAGTGGGTAACCATTCCCTTCTCCAGGAGATCTTCCCAACCCAGGGATGTAACCCAGGTTTCCTGCATTACGAGAGGATTCTTAACCATCTGAGCCATCAGGAAAGCTCAGTGACAGAAAATAAAACATTATTCATTATTTTTATTGCTGGGTTAACGTTCAATATAGAGTATTTCCTTTTTTAAAATAACCTGAATAACCATCTTGATTTTGAAGACTATATAGGGAAATTTTCAGGCTGTTTCTAGTATTTAATTGAAATCTATCTTCCCAAATTTAGCTCACATTTGAGTTCCCAATATTTAGAATAGTTTGCCCTCCATTATCAGTCTAGGTCTATATGAAATAGAAATTAATGTACAGAAAACATTATAATGCTTTCTATCATAACATTTTGGGCTGATATTAAAGAGGAGAAACTTGGAACTTCAATGTTTAACCTGAAAGTTTGATTTTTGCCCCCCAACAGTTTTCAATCAAGAGATTTTTTTTTTTAATAAATTCTAATTTATTTTGGGACTCTTTCGAACTTCATTTCTGTAAAGAAATGTGTCATTATTCCTTTCACCCAAACTTATGAATGCATCTTTTGTGTAAATAATCTTGAATTTTAATGAAGTGTAAAAGGGGAAGCTAGAAACTTCAGACAGATACAGTATTATTTATTATAGGATTATCAAACAATAAGTTGGGAAACTTCTTTGGGTCCAAGATGGGATTTTGCTGCTTCTACATAGGCAGTATTTTTTACCTTGTTGTGAAAAAGAAAGACTGGAGTATTTCACTGAGATCGTGGCATCCAGTCTATGACTTTATGGCAAGTAGAAGGGGCCAAGGGAGAAGTAGTGACAGGTCTCCTCTTGGGCTCAGAATCACTGCAGATGGTGCCTGCAGCCAGGAAATCAGATGATTGACTCCTGGCAGGAAAGCTATGGCAAACACAGACAGTGTGTTAAAAAAGCAAAGAAATCACTTGGCCAACAAAGGTCCATCTAGTCTAAGCTATTGTCTTCCCTGTAGTCATGTGTGGATGTGAGAGTTGGACTGTAAAGAAAGCTGAGCGCTTGCTTTGAACTGTGCTTTTGAACTGTGGTGTTGGAGAAGACTCTTGAGAGCCCCTTGGACTGCTAGGAGATCCAACCAGTCCATCCTAAAGGAGATCAGTCCTGGGTGTTCATTGGAAGGACTGATGCTGAAGCTGAAGTTACAATACTTTGACCACCTGATGTGAACAGCTGACTTATTGGAAAAGACCCTGATGCTGGGAAAGATTGAAAGCGGAAGAGGGTGACAGAGGATGAGATGTGTGGATGGCATCACCAACTCAAAGGACATGAACTTGATCAGACTCCAGGAGATGGTGAGGGTCAGGGAAGCCTGGTGGGCTGCAGTCCATGGAGTCATGAAGAGTCAGACACAACCTGATGACCGAACAATAACAAAGAAGATTCCATATTTACACATGAAAGAATTTCAGGTAATAATAAAACACAAGTTCTTTCACTAAATTGGGTGATTGTAATTACTCAGAGAGTAGACATTTTCACTGCTAAAGCCTTAATCAGTCAACCTAATTAATATTTTGTGTTCCCCTATATGATTGTACAAGACCTCTAGGCTTTAAGATGATCCAACTTGCAGTAATAATAAGCTTGTAGAAATTAATCAATACTCAACTTATCAAATATTTAAGTGCAAGCAGACACCTTATTGTCCATCATTTAGATAAAAATCCATGTAACTGTGAAATACAGCTGAAACAATTACACATTTGAAATATGATTCTGCTAGAATTCATTACAATATTCTGATTCTTTATCATGTGCTATTCCACTGCATATATTGATACTGGGATGACCTCATTAATTACACTGACAGAGTAATGGATAAGGGTTGTATTACCCTATCATTAATGGCTACGGAGGAAAGCTAAAGTGTCATTTTCAATTCCTTTAACAGTGAGTATTAGAATAACATAAAGATTAAAAGCTTAACACTAGTATAATTGTCACTTTTTAAAATATATCTAAAGCCTTTCAGTCTAAGGAAGAGAATGTTTGGACTTATCACGTTTTTGTACATCAATGCAGTTGACATGATGAAATCAGTAAATCTGAGTCATCTCTCCTCAAGTGACAAAGGAAGATACATCTGTTTAAGCTTTAGAGTAAAAGTAAACATCCATTCTCACTGTGGGAAAAAGTTAATTTCATCAATATATGTAAAAGTTTATTTCCAAATGCAGACATGAAGCAGAGTAACATATTTAATCAGATTGTAGAATTATGTTTTGTCCTTAACTGACAAGAACTGTGACTATATTATTAAATAATAATAGTCTTAGCTACTTGTTTTATAAAATGTTTGCAAATAGAGAAGTATAGTAATCCATCCTTATTCATGGTGGACACCAAGACCCTCAGTAGATGCCTGAAGCCTAGGACAGAACCAAACCCTTACAATGCTTTTTCCTATACATACATATCTATAACAAATTTTAATTTATAAATTAGGCACAGTGAGAGATTAACAATGAAGTGAAGTGACTCAGTCATGTACGACTCTTTGCAACCCCATGGGCTGTAGCCCACCAGGCTCCTTAGTCAATGGAATTTTCCAGGCAAGAATACTGGAGTGGGTTGCCATTCCCTTCTCCAGGGGTTCTTCTTGACCCAAAGATCAAACCTTGGTCTCTTGCATTTCAGGTGAATTCTTTACCACCAGAGTCACCAGGAAAGCCATCTTCATGTATGGTGGGACTCAAAATGATAATAGGGGACAGAAACCAAAGCTATTAAAGAACAATTTTGTGGAGTAAAACATGAATGGTCCCTAAAACAGAAGCTGGCCTCTGACATTCCAATTCCCCAGATGTTTTTGTGACCACTGTCCTTTTGCCGTATAGGGTCTGTTGCAGCAGCAATTATAAGGTACAGAGTAAATGGGTATATCTTGATAAAACAATATTTCCCTGTATAACTATATTTTTCTAAGTATTTTAAAATTTTGCTTTGTCTTAGTCTTTCTCAGTTATGGCGTGGACACTCTTGACTACGGTTTGTCTCTCCATTAGAGCTCTTTTCTTGGACACTGCTAATGCTGGTCCACTCAGGTCTATGGGATTCAATCCCTTACACCAATCAGTTCAGTTCAGTTCAGTTCATTCGCTCTGTCGTGTCCGACTCTTTGCAACCCCATGAATCGCAGCACGCCAGGCCTCCCCGTCCATCACCAACTCCCGAAGTTTACTCAAACTCATGCCCATCGAGTCAGTGATGCCTCCAGCCATCTCATCCTCTGTCGTCCCCTTCTCCTGCCCCCACTCCCTCCCAGCATCAGGGTCTTTTCCAATGAGTTAACTCTTCACATGAGTTCACCAAAGTACTGGAGTTTCAGCTTCAGCATCAGTCTGTCCAATGAACACCCAGGACTTACCTCCTTTAGGATGGACTGGTTGGATCTCCTTGCAGTCCAAGGGACTCTCAAGAGTCTTCTCCAACACCACAGTTCAAAAGCATCAATTCTTCTGCACTCAGCTTTCTTCACAGTCCAACTCTCATATCCATAGATGACCACTAGAAAAACCATAGCCTTGACTAGATGGACCTTTGTTGGCAAAGTAATGTCTCTGTTTTTTGATATGCCATCTAGGTTGGTCATAACTTTTTTCCCAAGGAGTAAGTGTCTTTTAACTTCATGGCTGCAATCACCATCTGCAGTGATTTTGGAGCCCCCCAAAAATAAAGTCTGACACTGTTTCCACTGTCTCCTCATCTATTTTCCATGAGGTGATGGGACCAGATGCCATGATCTTAGTTTTCTGAATGTTAAGCTTTAAGCCAACTTTTTCACTCTCCTCTTTCACTTTCATCAAGAGGCTTTTTAGTTCCTCTTCACTCTCTGCCATAAGGGTGGTATCATATGCATATCTGAGGTTATTGATATTTCTCTTGGCAATCTTGAGTCCACCCTGTGCTTCTTCCAGCCCAGCGTTTCTCATGATGTACTCTGCATATAAATTAAATAAGCAGGGTGACAATATACAGCCTTGATGTACTCCTTTTCTTATTTGGAACCAGTTTGTTGTTCCATGTCCAGTTCTAACTGTTGCTTTCTGACTTGCATACAGGTTTCTCAAGAGGCAGGTCAGGTGGTATGGTATTCTCATCTCTTTCAGAATTTTTCACAGTTTATTGTGATCCACACAGTCGAAGGCTTTGGCATAGTCAATAAAGCAGAAATTGATGTTTTTCTGGAACTCTCTTGCTTTTTCATTGATCCAGCGGATAGTGGCAATTTGATCTCTGGTTCCTCTGCCTTTTCTAAAACCAGCTTGAACATCTGGAAGTTTTCGGTTCACGTATTGCTGAAGCCTGGCTTGGAGAATTTTGAGCATTACTTTACTAGCATGTGAGATGAGTGCAATTGTGCGGCAATTTGAGCATTCTTTGTTGCCTTTCTTAGGGATTGGAATGAAAACTGACCTTTTCCAGTCGTGTGGCCACTGCTGAGTTTTCCAAATTTGCTGGCATATTGAGTGCAGCATTTTTACAGCATCATCTTTCAGGAGTTGAAATAGCTCAACTGGAATTCCATCACATCCACTAGCTTTGTTCATGGTGATGCTTTCTAAGGCCCACTTGACTTCACATTCCAGGATGTCTGGCTCTAGATGAGTGATCACATCATTGTGATTATCTGGGTCATGAAGATCTTTTTTGTACAGTTCTTCTGTGTATTCTTGCCACCTCTTCTTAATATCTTCTGCTTCTGTTAGATCCATACCATTTCTTACACCAATACCATGACCTAATGTGGCTGCAGAGATGTTTCCTGGATTCGATTCTGTTATCTATTGCTGAGTAACAAATTATTGCAATTTATTGGCTTCAAAGAAAATAAGTGTGTCTCACAGTTTCTGTTGTTAGTAATCCAGACATGCCTTAGTTGGGCCTGCGTCTTTCAGGCCTTTCACAAAGATAGACTCAAGGGCTGACCAAGGCTAAGCTCTCATCTGAAGGGTAGACTGAAGAATCGTTGCCAGGTTCACCTTGTTGTAGACGAAATTATAGTTCCTCAAGGACCATTGGAACGGGATCCTCTGTACCTCGTAGACTCTTGGCAGGGGATACCCTCAGATCCTTGCCACTTGGGCCTTGCCATTTGGGCCTCCCCAAGATGGTGCCTCACTTCATCAATGACCACAAGCAAGTGAGTTTGCTAGCGTGAGGAAAGCCATTGGATTCTATACACAATCCATTGATGGAAAAGACATGCCATCAGCTCATTAGGCGCACAGAGAGTTAAAGCAGGATCTGAACTCTAGGGGGCGAGGCTATTTGAGAGACATCCCAGCAGCTCTGTACTATAGAGTCAGTGACTTCCTGGCGGCTCATCGGTAAAGGATGCGCTTGCCAATGAAGGTTCAGTCACTGGGTCAGAAAGAGCCCCTGGAGGGGGAATAGCAACCCATTCCAGTATTTTTTTCCAGAGAACTTAATGGATAGAGGAGCCTGGTGGGTTATAGTCAGACATGGCTAAAGCAACTGAGCACACAAGATATTTCTAAAAGATTTCCTAATTTCTCAAAACCTCGGGATTTGTTGGTTTGCATATAAAAGACGTACCCACAGGCAAATGGTTTGCTGTCTCTACAAATTCACTAAGGGAGGTTAGCTAAGCCCTTCCCTGGATGTGTAGGTCCTAAGATATCAAGACATCATAAAATATAGACAGTAACAAAGCATGATTACTATACTTTAATATTGTTATGCTGTCTGCCAAACTTTGTTGGTCCAATATTAACGTTATAAGGTAAAAGAACTGCATTAGTTGATCAGAATAGCAAAGTGATTGAAAATATGGAAATACAACTGCCTGGGTTTGAACACTAATTGTACCACTTGTTGGCCCCATATGATCATCTCTGAAAGTCAGTATCCCTGCTTGTATGATGAGAATAGTCACAGTTTTCACGTGATATGTTTGTTTCAGCATTAACTATAATCATGTATATAAACTAATTAGCCCAGTATCTTGTAAGTAAGTGAGTTTTCAGAAGATATTAATTATTATCATCACTATCATCATTGAAAGTGAAAGTGAAAGTTGCTTAGTCATTTGCGACCCCCTGGACTAAACAGTCCATGGAATTCTCCAGGCCAGAATACTGGAGTGGATAGCCATTCCTTTCTCCAGGGGATCTTCCCAACCCAGGGATCGAACCCAGGCCTCCCACATTGCTTGTGGATTCTTCACCAGCTGAGTTACCAGGGAAGGCTACTACTACCATCATTAATAGCATTTTACTTTCCAAGGCTCAGAACTACTGCTTAAACTTTTCTACATCATTATCTTCCTATCTTGGTTCAGAGCAAGACAAATATAAAGTGGAATGGAATTTTACTTGAGGAAAAAAGTCAAAGGAAGAAAGTGAAAACAGGAAATCAAATGGTTTATGGGAAGGGATGTGATTAGAAAAGAGAAACGATGAGGAAACTGGATGTAACGGCTGTGAGCAGCGCCTTGTCTGAGACGCTCCACCCGCTTCGCCTGCCCGTGGCTTTCCCCCACACTCTTTAGGGCGCTGCTGTTCACCACACGTCACCATCTCTCAGTATCTTTGTGTCTCCTTCCCTAGTATATGACTCCCATAGATTCTGAGCTTCTTACGGAAAATGCAGGCTCAGAATAACTGAACTCCGAATCTCATGAACATCAGTGTGTGTGAGAGGGTTGCTGAGTCGTGTCCGACTCTCTGTGACCCCGTGGACTGTAACTCTCCAGGCTCCTCCGTCCATGGGATTCTCCAGGCAAGATACTGGAGTAGGGTGCCATTTCCTCTGCCAGGGGATCTTCCTGACCCAGAGATTGAACCCGGGTAATAGCAGTATCAATAATAGCATCTAAAACAAAAGTATCAATAACAGTGTCAAAGGCAGAAAAATAGTGTTGAAGCAGGAAATGCAACAAAATGTGGAGAACTCTCTTCAGGTGATAGCTGAGACTTATAAATGAGACTCAAGGTTTTGTGTGTGTGTTTTGTTTTCAGTGTATTTAGTAAATCTGATGAAGAGATTTTGCAATTTTCTTTTCCCCCTGCAGCTTCCACTTTCTCAGGATGACCAGATTCCTTAAGCTTCTGCGTCCAGAACGCCAAGAGTGTTATGGTCAGCTCGCCGCTTGGTTTCCACTGAGAGGACTGGAAATTAGAAAGACTTAGCCACTTATTTTCACCACACTTGTGTAGATTTTTTAGGTAAACAAGCATACGGACCTCTGCCCTTAAACTTCTGCTCTCCTTCCCGTCCCCTTCAAGCTGTTTTAAGCACACTAACCCTTAAGCACACGTCGCCCTCACAGAGACGCACACCGCCCTCTGCTTTGTTCCCTTCCTGATCGCCCTTCTGTTTCCTCCGTCCCAGTGCCGCGTCCGCGGCCAGGCTGTGCCGTGAGCGAGGCGCGTGTCTGCAGGGGCAGGGAAGGGAGCCGTGACCGCCTGCGGCTCTTCGGATGATGGGGGCAGGGATGATGCAGCTCTCAGGAAGACCTGAGATCAAGCCCGCTCAGGGGCAGATGGGGCTGGGTCAGGAGAGGACTGATGAATTGCCGACGCTACCCCTCTGCCTCAGCAGCGTATTCAGAAACCCCAGTTTCCCCACATTTATCCTATCCGGCAAGCCTCCCGCGGCGTCGATCACAGTCGAGGAGAAAGCCAGGTGAATTTCAGATCCGAGAGACTGTCTTCTTCGCGGGCTTTCTAGAACATATTTGCTGACAGCCTCCTGTTGTGCAGTTTCCACTGGCTCCAAATATTTCTCTTCTCCCCGATCAAATCCAAGGCTATTATTTATGGAAAGAAAAAGAAGTGGAAAAAAAAAAAAAAAAAGCACGTAGAATTCCTTCACTGTCCCAGCCTGTCTATGGTAGGAGAGAAAAAGGCTGGGCAAGGCGAGAGGGGCAGTACGAGGGGCAGGGAGACTTCGGTCAGCGGACAGCGGACGCCGCGGTGGACAGCAAGCCCAGGGCGATACCAGCTCCCCCTTCTCCTCGCCACCCTCTCCTCCACCATCTCGCTCTCTCTTCAAAGCTTAAAAGAGCTTCTTTTAGCTTTGCAGATATTAATCTGTTTCAGCCATTTTAATTTTATGAGATAGATGCAATTTATAGAACTATGTTTCAGATTAAAAAAATATATATCATCAACTTTAAATACCTTGTTCAGCATAGTCCCAAAGTGATTCAGGTGCATCTTTAACCAGCATTCCCAGTGTGTGCGAGCTCAGTCGCTCAGCCATGTCCGACTCTTTGAGACCCCATGGACTCACCTCTGTCCATGAGATGCTCCAGGCAAGAACACTGGAGTGGGCTGCCATTTTCTCTTCCAGATTATTCCCAGTAGTTATTTGTAAATACACCCTTAAAAACTGCCTGACTGAATGCTATTTGATACTATCAACTGAACATTGATATCTTTGCTGTTATTGTTGTTCAGTGGCTAAGAAGTGTCTGCCTCTTTGCAACCCCATGGACTGCAACCTGCCAGTCCTCCCGGACCCTCACTATCTTCCAGAGTTTGCCCAAGTTCATATCCGTGGAATCAGTGATGCTATCAAACCAGCTCATCCTCTGCCACCCTCTTTTCTTTTTGCCTTCAATGTTTCTTAGCTTCAGGGTCTTTACCAATGAGTCAGCTGTTTGCATCAGGTGGTGAAAGTATTGGAGTTTCAGCCTCAGCATCAGTCCTTCCAATGAATATTCAGGGATGATTTCCTTTAGGATTGACCTCATTTGGATATATGTATCTTGGTTTCACACTGGGTTGGGAAGATCCCCTGGAGTAGCAATTGGCTACCCACTCCAGTATTCTTGTCTGGAAAATTCCATGGACCGAGAAGCCTGCAGGGCTAGAGTTCATGTGTTCAAAAAGAGTTGGACAAAAATGAGTGACTGAGCACCACCATCTTGGTTTCAAAGGGAAGTCTGGGAGAATATAAACTTAGGAGCCAATCACAAAACAGAATAAGGAGCGTAAGTCCAGAGGTAACATTGACCTGTCGTCAGAGGTTGCTTTGAATCCCTTCCCCAGTGGCTAAGATGGTAAAAATCTGCCTGCAGTGCACAAGGCCTGGGTTCGAACCCTGGATCAGAAAGACCCCCTGGAGAAGGAAGTGGCAACCCACTTCACTATTCTTGTCTGGAGCATCCCATGGACAGAGGAGCCTGGTTGGCCACAGTCCATAGGGTCACCAAGAGTCAGATGACTGAGCGACTAACACTTTCACTTTTCTATTTGTTAACCACTGTTGTCATTTAGGGAGAAGGCAATGGCACCCCACTCCAGTACTCTTGCTTGGAAAATCCCATGGATGGAGGAGCCTGGTGGGCTGCAGTCCATAGGGTCGCTAAGAGTCGGACATGATTGAGCGACTTCCCTTTCACTTTTCACTTTCCTGCATTGGAGAAGGAAATGGCAACCCACTCCAGTGTTCTTGCCTGGAGAATCCCGGGGACAGGGGAGCCTGGTGGGCTGCCGTCTATGGGGTCGCACAGAGTCAGACACGACTGAAGCGACTTAGCAGCAGCAGCAATGTCATCTTGGATATAGTACTTAGTAGTCCAAAAATTCAATGTGAGAGGCAGCATATTACAAGTGTTAAGAACATAAATTTCCAACTCTACCACTGTGTGAAGGTGAACAAACTATTTACATTTCTAAGTATGATTTTTCCTCACCCACAAAATGGAAAAAGTAATTATAGCTATTTCAGAAAATCATTTTGAATTTTATAAGCATTGATATTTAGTAAATGTATGCTCTGTATTAAGCTCCATGCATTAATATTTTTCACTTCTTAAAAATAAAATTAGTAACAGTACTTACTCTATACTCAAGAAACAAATGAAATAATGCACATATTCTGGAGTTCAGTTCAGTTTAGTTCAGTCGATCAGTCATGACTGACTCTTTGCAACCTGGAGTAGGAAATGACAATGAACATATAAATACTAAATAATTAAATATTAACTTGTTTTTAATAAGACATCTTAAATTCTGATGACTATGCCATGCATAATATATACATTCTTAATTTGTTATATTTTTTTTACATAGATAAGATTGTTGTAGTTCTGCATAAATAAATATAAATTCTTATTTTGCTTCAATATTTATTCTTTTGATAACTTCTGAAAGGCATATACAGTGGCTCAAAAACAAAGCTGATGTTTTAAATATCCTTTACCTTGCCATGTACTTCAATATATGTTGATTCTTTCAGTTGAATCACTTCAGATATTTAAATGAAGTGTTTCTAGTTGATGCATAATTCATTGAAATTATTCTATATGTGATGACAGTGAATTTAAAGGATTTCAGATCTTTAAGTTTCCCTTTTATAGTATTTCCCATTTTGTCTAATATTTCAGTTAATAAATATTCTATGTTTTTCCATAATAAGTGACCTCCATTGCCAGTTTACAGATTTGTTTAAATGTGATCTTTTACAGTACTATATTTGGTAGTTTTAACGATCTTTTTACAAGTTAGAACATTATTTAGCTTCTAAAAACTTTTGAAAACCTTCTCTTCAATGTCATTATCAACGTGTTTCCAGTGGGTGTATTTTTTTCTTTTTTAATTGGAAAGGGTTTGCACAGCAAGGATTATTGATCCTGTTACCGAAGTCCTTATCCTTGACGGCTCTTACTGACCTGACTGCCACAGAAAAATACGTCTTCATGACTGATGAGGGAAACTAGCTGAGTTGTCTAGAGACATTTACGAGTTTTCATTATTCAGTACCCATCTAGATGCCCGCTCTCTAAGTAAAAACCCCAGGAAATTTGATTGTTTTTCTAAACAGATAACATTGTAACCAGGCTTCCTGGTGGTTCAGAGGCTAAAGAATCTGCCTGCAATGTAGGAGACCCAGTTTCCACTGCTGGGTGGGGAAGAGCCCCTGGAGAAGGAAATGGCAACCTACTCCTGTATTCTTGCCTGGAGAATTCCATGGACAGAGGAGCTTGGTGAGTTACAGTTCCAGGGGTCTCAAAGAGTCAGACAGGACTGAGCCACTAACACACACACACACACACATCATTGTAATCAAAGACTGTGAAAAAATTCCTAGGTGTTTTTCAAAGAAACATCTTGAAATAAACATTGCAACTCCACGGATTGAGCCCACAGAGAGCATGGTTTCTGTGCACCGTGAAAAGTGTGAGCACTTCTCCCCTTCCCTGGTCATGAGTGTTAGTGCGGAAACTGCTACCAGAAGGATACGGGAAGCCCGAGGGGAGCTGAGATCACTGGAAATCTAGAGAGGTGGAGACTGTGACTGCTGCTTTTTTCTGACTGGAGCTAAGGGGCACCTTTGATTCTGCCAAACTGCCAAACATGCCCGAGTAACAGTGCAGCTTTTGGGTAAGATTCAGCCCTCCCAACTTGTCTGACTTGGTGGTCATAGCACTGCACGGAGGGAATGAATGTAGAGGAATTGCATTTGTGTGCTCAAGGCTCCATATCTAGAATTTCTTCCCTAAGTTAACTTTTGAAAATATAAATAATAAATAGACTATGAAAGCTAGTGATAGAACACTAGAACAAATAGAAAGACAAGAGGTTCAGAATAATGACACGATGCTGGGTAGGTACTTATGAGTTCTCTTGAGGCCAACACTTGAAGGGATACAAAGGGTGATGAGAAGAGCAGAAGCATCAGAGAAAGAAACCTCTGCTCCATTTTGACTCTTTCATTAAGCTAGCTGTGCAACACATCTAAAGTTTTGCTCCATGGTGACCTATCTAAAAATCAAGATGATTTTTCAGTGTTATTCCAACTGTGTTCCTTGAACTTTTGAGGTTAGAGGGTATGGTTCTGGGAAGATCAGAGTGTGTAGCCCACTTCCCTCTGGAAATAGAGGTCACATTTTATTTTTCTTCTGATAATATCATATTTTATTAAGCTAGACTTTATCTGAGAACTTTATTTCTCATAAAGCAATCCCCTTCACAGTGGAAACATTACCTCTTTACCATAGTGTCTAGAACATACTAAATATCCAAGGAACCACTCCATCACTATCTTTAATAAACAGATACAAATATAATTTAGGATTCAGATACAAGCACAGATGAGGATACAATAAAACACTTTTATTCATTCCATATACCTTAACTTAGAATGCAGTGTGAATTTTCATTCAGTACAGATTCCCCAAGATACTAAAGGAAGGAAAGATTTATTAATTGGTAATTATAGTATTAATAATGATACTGAGTAAAAGTTAACTCCTCTGATGTTTTTTCAAGTATTCTAAACAGTAAGCTAAATTGTTTTACAACACTATCTCATTTGTTTCTCAAAATAATCTAAAGTAGTTTCTTTTACAGTTTCTTTTCTATTTGGGGAAAGGGACTTAGGGAAGTAAAATTGCTTCTTAAAGATTACAAAACTAGAAAGTGGTGATGCCAACATATGAACCAGATCATGTAACAGTATTTCCAAACCTATGATTTTCTGCCATAGTCAGCTTAGTCAATCTGCTGGCCGGATTTAAACTGTGAATCAGTTAATTATTATTGGTTATTTTATCTGTGTTAACAGTATTATTAATAGCATATTTACTAACTTGCAAAATATGAGGAATTTTTCTAGTTTCTAATTTAATTAAGTGATGGTTAGAGAAAATTTTCGGCTTCCCTGGAGGCTCAGTGACAGATTTTATTTTCCTGTACTCCAAAATCACCATGGATCATGACTGCAGCCATGAAATTAAAAGACACTTGCTCCTTGAAAGGAAAGTTATGACAAACCTAGACAGTGTATTAAAAAGTAGAGACAAAGGTCAACATAGTCAAAGCTATGGTTTTTCCAGGAGTCATGTACAAATGTGAGAGTTGGACCATAAAGAAGGCTGAGTCCTGAAGAATCGATGCTTTTGAACTGTGGTGCTGAATAAGGCTCTTGGGAGTCCCTTGGACTGCAAGGAGATCAAACCAGTCCATCCTAAAGGAAGTAAACCTTGAATACTCATTGGAAGGACTGATGCTGAAGCTGAAACTCCAATACTTGGGCCACCTGGTGTGAAGAACTGACTCATTGCAAAAAGACCCTGATGTTGGGAAAAATTGAAGGCAAGAGGAGAGGGGATGACAGAGGATGAGATGGTTGGATGGCATCACTGACTCAATGGGGAGTGATTTTTCAGCAAACTCTGGGAGACAGTTAAGGACAGGGACGTCTGGCATGCTGCAGTTCATGGGGCTGCAAAGAGTTGCACACAACTTATAGACTGAACAACAACTGCTGGCTCAGAAAGTAAAGAATCTGCCTGCAATGCAGGAGAGCAGGGCTCAGTCCCTGGTTTGGGAAGATCTCCTGGAGGAGGGAATGGCCATGCACTTCAGTAGTTTTGCCTGAAGAATCATGGACAGAGCCTGATGGACCACCATCCACGGGGGTCCCAAAGAGTGGGGCACAACTGAGAGACAACACTTTAGAAAAACGTTTATGGCCACTTTCTGTGGTCAGTTACACAGGTCTTCCCGTCAGTAAAGTAATAGCTGCTATGTTGCTGCTTATGGTAATTTCTTCATGTTGCATTTCTTACTGTTCTTAAAGCTTTTTGTGCTGTGTTCTTAGTTGTTCAGTCGTGTCCGACTCTTTGTGACCCCACAAACTGTAGCCCACCAGGCTCCTCTGTCCATGGGACTCTCCAGGCAAGAATCCTGGAGTGGGTTGCCATGCCCTCCTCCAGGGGATCTTTCCAACCCAGGGATTGAACCCTGGTCTCCTGCATTGCAAGCGAACTCTTTTATCAACAGAGCCCCCAGGGAAACCCTGAGATAGTTGTTGACTGACAAAATCAATTCTCAACCAAAATAATACAGACTTCTCTATTAACACCAAAAATTGTACTCTGTGATTTCATACAAAAATGTTTTACTTCATTTTATATTTGGCCAGATTGATATTGTCCACATTATTAATAGAATATGAGCATCTATGACATAGGAAATGTTTTAAAATTATGTGATTAGTTTTAAAGCGGCTCGAATCCTGTCCTGATTCAGATTATAAAGCATCTGACTACAATGGGGGAGACCTGGGTTTGATCCCTGGGTCAGGAATATCTCCTGGAGAAGGAAATGGCAACCCACTCCAGTATCTTGCCTGGACACTCCCATGGATGGAAGAGCCTGGTGGGCTACAGTCCATGGGGTGGCAAAGAGTCGGACACGACTGAGCGACTTCACTTTCTTTCTTTCTTTAAAGTGGCTTACAGAGTACCTCATGAAGATAAAAGATTTATCACCTTTGCTTAATTTTTCTTCTCTAACCTTTTCTTAGTTTATAATTTCTTATAATTCAAATATCTGCTGAAATTGCACTTCCTTAGATCATTTTTCTGACTGTCCAGCCTAATAATAATTGTATACAATATGTAGATATACATGAACATTAAGTTGACAATATAATTTTTGGTAAAATTTTATTGATTGAATAATAGTAAATGATATTTATGAAACTTTCTGTATCAATTTTCTTCCAATAATACTTGAACAATTGAAAAAGAGAATGTGGTTACATCTTTAATGATGCAAATTTAATTGTCACAAGCTAATACTTGATTCATCATCACGTTTTCTTTTGTAGTTTCATCACTTCTTTCTATTTTGCACCTTGTATCTTTGCCCCATCTCACCAATTCTTTCTTCTCTTCCTCCTTTCCTATTTTTCTGAGTCTGGCTGGTTAAACTCTTTGTCCTTTCTAATGCCTAGCAGTCAGTAGACTTTGCAAAGGAGGAAATTAAAATGGCAAACTCAGAAAGTTCGGGTCAGATATTAATGCTCATCTTTATGAGTAGAGATGCAAAGGATGCAGTTGCATTTTTCTGAGAGTTTCAGTGTGGAGCTGTTATTGTTTATGATGAAGATAAGCCATCGTGGGGATCAACCTGCATTTTGCATTCACTTTAATAAGTTTCCTTCTTGTTGTCCAGAGATGTGCATTAGCGTAGATTGGAAGCTACTGAACCCTCCATTTTCCATTCAAAGAAATAACTGTGCCTCAATGAAATATTAATACCCTTTCCTTTCAGCTTTTAAAATATGACCTATTTTATCAATTGTTTCCTCCTGATTGTTGTTAAGAACAAAAGAGTCTGTTTATTAAAATAAAAAAACACACACAAGTAGAGCCCTGGTTATTAATAACATGCCGTCATTGAATTTGACATTGTTTGACTGGTGGAGAAGACATAAAGTAGAATCATGAAACATAATAAATTGCAACACAAAGACAGTGTGTGTGCTGAAGCCGAAGTCAAGTTAAGGGCATATCCACACATACCGTTATACATTTACTCTGATTCCTGAATACGAAGGGAGGTTGTGTCTAGATATACCTGAATTGACACAAAATGTGCCTATATATGAGTAAACTTCCACAACACTAAGGATTTCAAGTTATCCATTTACTAATTATAGAGAAATTCTCATTAGCGTGTATTTCCATTTACATATTCACTCATTTATTAAACAGCTATTGACTGCTTATAACGCAACAATTTCTAGGCTCTAGAAATAGAGCTATAAACCATGTAAGACTTCTATCCTCATAGAGGAGGAAGGACATAGTAAAAATGAAAACAAAAATATCATTTCAGACTGCAATAATGGCCTTGCAAGATGAGTATATATGCTGAGTGCTGTTAGAGATATTTTAAAGATGGTAAGGAAAAACTTTTGGAAAGAGGTGGCTTCTGAGATCAGATATAAATAACAAAAAACCATGCAAAGCAGAGGAAGCCCCTGTGGTGAAGGGAACAAAAGATACAAAGGCAGTGGTGTTCCTGAGACAGAAAGAAGACCTGTGAGGTAGGAGTGCCCTGATTGTTGTTGCTGTCTAGTTTCTAAGTCTTGTCTGACTCCGTGACCCCATCCTGAAGCCTGTCAGCCTCCTCTTTCCATGGGGTTTCCCAGGAAAGAACTATGGAGTGGGTTGCCATTTCCTTCTTCACTGACCTTGATTGGAGAGAGGAATAGGCACCAGGTTATGTGGAGTCATGTAGGGTATTTATAAAAGAGATTGAATGTTATTATAAGTTTTAGAACAAGTTATTGAAATATTTTTATTAAAATTTTTTTCCATTTATTTTTATTAGTTGGAGGCTAATTACTTTACAATATTGTAGTGGTTTTTGCCATACATTGACATGAATCAGCCACGGATTTACATGTGTTCCCCATCCCGATCCCCACTCCCGCCTCCCTCTCCATCCCATCCCTCTGGGTCTTCCCAGTGCTATTTTAATCAAGATAGTGAATGATCTTCCCCGGTTCAATTCTTGGGTTGGGAAGATCCTCTGGAGAATGGATAGGCTACCCACTCAGTATTCACGGGCTTCCCTGAAGGGTCAGATAGCAAAGAATCCGCCTGTGATGTAAGAGACCTGGGTTGAGGAGACCCCTCGGAGGAGGGCATGGCAACCCACTCCAGGATTCTTGCCTGGAGAATCCCCAAGGGCAGAAGAGCCCGGCAGGCTGCAGCCTACGGGGCTGCAAAGAGTCAGACACGACTGAGCGACTAACAGCTCAGCACAGTGAATGGTCTTACGCTCTTTTTAAATGCCATGATCATGTTGTCCTCTGTGTGGATAGCTGGTTGTGATGTGATAAATTTGGAAGTGGAGAATCAGTTAGAAGGATATTTTTGGCTGTACTAATGAAAGACAGTGTCACTTTTGAACAGTGGAGAAAGTATAGACAGCGAGAGTGTTCAGGTTTGGGTGAAAATTTGTGGATTAAAGTCAACCAGAATTACTGGTGGGAGGCATGAGTATATATAAAGAAAGAAAGTAATCAAAAGTGAGTGTACTTTTTGTTTTAAACAATTAGATGCATGATAGTGTCATTGGAGAATAAGAAGATTGATATAGATTTAAATTTCATAGCTTAAAATCAATAAAGATAAATCTGATATGTACCTTGTTATGAATATTATACATTTGTTATAAATAGTAAAGTCTTGATAACTCTTGAAACTTTTATTTTGGGACTCAGGGATAGACTCTAGTGGATACCAAATATGTTTATTTATGAAAGGAGTTTGAAAATATATTGCATCCCAAACTTTTATATCTTGTCTGTCATATATGTACATTGGATTTAAGTCTTGAATAACTTTTAAAAGAATACTGGAGTGGGTAGCCATTCCTTTCTCCAGGGAATCTTCCTGACCCAGGGATTGAACCCAGGTCTTCTGCTTTGCAGGCAGATTCTTTACTGTCTCAGTGACCAGGGAAGCCCCAAAAGCATACTAGCCCCTTATACTGAAAATTAATGATGGATATAGTTAAGTTGAAGGGTTACAACCTAAATAATGGATGATATTTTTGTAATTTGGATGGCATTTTATTTTATAGTGAAAAAATAAGTTAACATAAATGAGCACTGAAAAATTCAGTAACGAGCATTAACTGAAGAGATATGAGGAAAACAGGGTAAGGCTGGCTTTTGAAATTTTTTTTCTTTTTAAATCAGGAGAGAAAAGGGGAAATATTATATGCAGTAGTCTGGATGAACTATATCTAATAGGACTAATTCACATATGAAAACACTTGTCCAAAATGGTCTGGGTCATTTAAAACATGACTGAATACACAGCATGTTCTAACCTGTAACGTTTGCAGGCACATTTCTTTGAAGGATCCAAGTGCCTGCATCTCTTCAGATACTGTTGGAAATCACCTGAGTAATTTCTATTATGCTTGTGCAACTGTGTTGCCTGACTTTCATTTCCTTTGAAATGTGAACACAATTTACTTTTCTGGCATGAAGCAATATTTTACTTCCTCACTGGTATTAATAAGAACAAACTTTTGTAAGAAGCATATTTTGGTTAAAGATTTAGCAATTTTCAGCCCATCTTTATTTTGAAATTCAATGTTGTTAATCTACAATCTTCCTTGAGGTATTTTTTATTACTTCTGCAAGCAGGTATTTAAATCACTTTTTTAAAGCTATGAAGGCATATGGTTATTTTAATAAATTAATTTTTAAAAGTATGTTAATCTTTGCAATGAACAATACAACACTATTTCTATAACTATTTCATTATTTTGTGTATTATCTCATTAAAATAATGAGTCACAACAAATGCACTTGTATAAATCTAGATTCATATAATTATTTTTATATGAAATATTAATATCTCCATGTTGATATAATGTCAATGATATCAGCAATGAAAATAGACCCTGAGGGGAAAAAAAATAGACCCTGAGGTAAAAAGCTCAAAATCTTTGAAGTAAAACAAATCTGCAATTGGTATAGAACAAAATAGTATCCGTAGACATTGGCTTTTTAATATAAATTTAGATGAAGCCAGATATATTGTCTCATATGTCTATGTCTTGCATAATACCCTTCAGGTCTGTCCTGGTCTACTTGAGATAAAGCTTACTCTTAAATTGGAGAAACAGAAAACGTAACCCAGATAATTTTGGTGAGGTTAGGCTACAACTTTCCCATTTCTTGGAAATGCAATGAGGAGATCTAGAGATAATTCATAAAAATAAAGTATCCAATGACTAGCTAAATAATTAACCTCAAGCAAGAAAAATGCTGCCTGTCTTCGCTAGGTTTGATTAAACATAATGCATGAGTTGTGTTTTCATTCAAGTAGTTGCTGCAGAGGATGTTTAGATGAAAACTTTTATAAATAGCAGAGTAAATAAGGAAATTATCTGAGTTTTATGAACTGTGTGTTAGAAGTTTGATTTACCATAAAGTACCTTTCCCTTAAAGAATTATTATGCATATATTATATGTTGAATACAATAATACATTTAGGGATACAAAAGTGAACTAGATGGGTGTGTATCTAGCTTCTCAGATTTTACATTCTAGCATAAAAGGAAAAGGAAACACAAGCACCTAAAACAGCAAAGTATTAAGTTTTCTAAACAAGAACAAAAAAGATTAATATTGGCTAGAACTACTTTGAGCAAGAGGTTAGATCAGTATGCTTTAAGGGAAAGATATTTAAGCTAAGTACATCAGAAAAAAAAAAGAATTAGCCAAAATATATAAAATAAGTTCAAGTGAAACTTTCTGCAGGAAAATGAAAGAATTTGGGAAAATTTTTTAAATGTTAAAGTTACACTTGATCATAATTATTGTGGGACCACTTGTGGTCACTTTGACAAGGTGATATATTGTGCTTTTTTCAAAGAATCCCTAAACCATTAGACATTCATTCAGTTCAGTTCAGTTCAGTTCAGTTCAATCTCTCAGTTGTGCCTGACTCTTTGTGACCCCGTGGACTGCAGCATGCCAGGCCTCCCTGTCCACCACCAACTCCCAGAGCTTATTCAAGCTTACGTCCATGAGTCAGTGATGCTATCAACCATCTCATCCTCTGCCGTCCACTTCTCCTCCCACCTTCAATCTTTCCCAGCAGCAGGACTTTTCCCAATGAGTCAGTTCTTTGCATCAGGTGGCCAAAATATTGGAGTTTCAGCTTCAGCATCAGTCTTTCCAATCCAGGACTGATCTCCTTTAGGATGGACTGGTTGGATGTCCTAGCAGTCCAAGGGACTTCTTCTCCAACACCACAGTCCATTGGGTCGCAAAGACTCGGAGACAACTAAAGCGATTTAACACAGCATACAACCTTTGTCAAGTCCTTAAAATACACAATTTGGGGTCCGTTTTCAAGGACCCAATTTGCCTGAGACCTCAGCCTTGGAAAAATTAGAATTTCAAGCCAAGGGAAAAAAAGAGAGAGAAAAGAGTCAAAGAGACATTTTTAAATCTCTGCCTGTCCGAATTTATCTATGTCTCAGTGTGTGTCTTTGTTTTTGGATAATATGAGGTTAATTTGTAAATGAGCTCTTATTCTATTGACTTAAAAAAAGCAAGCAGTTACAAGGTGAACAATTAAAAGAGAAATTAACCTAAATGAAATTGCAGGTTCACGTGAACTGGGATATATTCAATTTAAATATCTAGTATTAATGCTTGCCTGCTAATCTAAGACATGTCTTGAGACATCAGCATTGTGTAAAACTTTTATTGTGCCTAGGTTTAATGCAGCTAAATTTGTCAGCAAGGAAAGTAACTCAAGTGAAGAAACTTTTAAAAAAGGAAAACATAAATGAGACAAGAGATTTTAGATCAACTGTTAATAAAAATTATACTTTGGGAATGTCTATCTAAACTAGTCTCTCCAGCTTGGGGTAACTTGAATTTCTAGGATTGTGCTAAACAAAGTGATGAAAGTTTATTGAATAGCTAGGTCGTTTCCAAATAAAATAAGACTTTGAAACATTAATTCCTAAACACTAGCTTCCTCTTACAGAGAAACTAAAGAGGTTTTAACTACTCACGGACATGTTTGGTTACCGTGGTACACACACACTCACATATGTGTGTGTGTGTGTGTGCATGATAAGCTGTTTCAGTCATGCCCGACTCTTTGATATACTGTGGCCTGTAGCTCTGCAGGCTTCTCTGTCCATAGAACTTTCCAGGCAAGAATACTGGAGTGGGCTGCCATGCCCTCCTCCAGGAGATCTTCCCCACCCAGGGATCACATCCGTGTCTCATTATGTCTCCCGCACTGACAGGCGGGTTCTTTACCACTAGCACCACCTGGGAGCATCTGATAGTTAAGTTCAAATCTTCTAAAACTCAATATTTTTTTCACTCCCTCTGTGTTTTATGTTTTGGGCTTCATCTTTTATGTCTATTTGTGTATGCATCAACTAATACTGTGATTATCACTGATTTCATGATTTTTTTTTTCTTTTGCCTTTAGGCTAATTTATTTAAGTGGTTGATCCACTGCCTTTACTATGAATTTGCCTTTACTATTGGGATTTTCCCTCCCTACATATTTAATTTATTATTATAATCTTTACTCTTTCACTGAGAAACCTCTTTTAACAGTTATTGTATGGTCAGCTTAGTGATGGCATAGGCTTCCTGTATTCTTTTGTCTGTGAAAATCTTTATCTCTCAATTCTGAATGATTTTGGGGTAGAGTCTCCTTGATCTGAGTATTTTCTTTTCCCTTCCAGCATTTTAAATACCTCATGCCACTCCCTTCTGACCTTCAAAACTTCTGCTGAAAACTTAGACTTTATGGGTTTCCCTTTTATGTGATTCTTTATTTTTCTCTTGTTACCTATAAAATTCTCTCTTCAAATTTTGCAGTTTAAATTATGATCAATATTGGGGGGGGGGTTGCATTTTGGATTCATCTTTGTGTGATCTTCATGCTCCCTGGACCTTGATATCTGTTTCTTTCTTCAAGTTAAGAAAGTTTACAGCCATATGGTTATCAAATATATGTCTTGCCTTCTTCTCTCCGTCTTTTCCTTCTGTTACTCCAAAACGCAAATGTTGGTGCTCTTGATGTTGAACCACAGGTCCCTTAAACTATCTTCCTTTAAAGGTTTTCCTTTTGGCTCCTATGATTGGGAGATTTCTAGTACTGTATCTTTCAGATCCCGTGTATGCTCTTCTGTATCCCTTCGTCTGTTAACGCCTTCTGGTGTATTTTTCATGTTCATTTCAGCTGTGATTAAAACATACTTTCTACTTTTGCTACAGTTCTCACTGTGGTCCTTGATTCTTTCTCTGAGTTCCATTAGCATATGTGTGACTATGGCTTCGAACTTTCATTGGGTGAATTATTCATCCTATTTCACTGCCCCTCCCCGCCGAGATGTAAGGGTTCTTTCACTGAAACATGACCTTCTTTTTACCCGTGTGTGGAGCTCTCTCGGTGTGAAGGCGGCTGAAACAGTCACCCAGCGCGGCCCTGAGGCACGCTCCGGCGGACCCTCCCGGCGAGGTCTGTGCGCGCCGCCGGTAGCGGAGGGAGAGGCGGACCGACGCCCACGGCCGGGGCCGCCCCGCGCGCAGGGACCTGCTGCCCGGCCGCAGCGGCAGCGTCCGTCTGGGCCCGGACCTCCCGGCGGCGCTGGGCCGAGGGCCTGCAGCAGGGCCCGGGCCGGGGCTCCTTTCCGGTGCGATGGCCGTGCCTCCTTGGCCTGAGGGGTGCCGGGCCTGGGGCGGGTGTTTCCCGTCCGAGCGCTTTCTGCACCTTTCCCGGTGTGCGCCGAGGCCAGGGCGGGCTGGCGGCCGGAGGCGTCGCGGTCCCCCGCCGACCGCGTGTGCAGGGCGCGGCGGCCTGCAGACAGGCGGGGACCCGCGCCCACCCGGCTCCCCTCGGGCCTGCCTCCACCGTCCGCGCCGCTCCTGCCCCGCGGGGAGGCCCCGGGAACGGGCGAGGCTGCGCGGGAGGCGGTTTTCACTCGGCTCCCGGCAGTGGGGCCGGAACAGGCGAGGGCCATATCTCGAGTCTGGGTTTCTTCAGTGTGGGGAACCTGGATGATCTTCCCGGCATCGCTCCTCCAGCGCTGGGGGCCCGATGCGGGGCCCAGCTCTTGGCTGCCGGGGAGGGTGTCTGAGCCTGCGGTGCCCCTATCTTTGCGTGGGTCACCCTTCAGGCGTGTGGGTGCAACCAGCCTGCTTTCCTTCCCTTCCCCCAGATGCGTGTGGCTCTTTCCCAATAGTCTCCTTGTAGGAGAGCTGTTCTGCTAATCTTCCAGCCATTTCCCAGTGCGAGTTGCTCTGCGTGTCATTATAGTTTTGATACATTCATGAGGGAGGCGAGTCTGGGTTTTTCTACCTCACTATCTTATCGTCATCCCCTTTCCCACCATTAATAGCTTATTTATTTCGCTGTGAATGGTCAATTACATTTTTTAAATTTAAAAATATTTAAATTTAAAAATAAATTTAGACTTTTCGTGTGAATGGGCAATTACATATTTTAAATGACTGCAAGCAAGTTAGCACGCAATATTCTTGTCCTATATAATTTTGGTCTGATAAATTTCTGAAGGTAATATTTCTGTTCTAAAGTTTCTGTATTATATCTAAGGTAAATTGCCCTTTAGAAATATATGTTTCTGTTCTTTTGTCTTTTAATCAGAATACAAACTTTCTGTACATTTTTGCTAATATTGTAGGTGAAATATGTTAGTTTTTAAATTTGAGATATTTGATTTTTACTGGTGAACTTGAACATGGTCTATCACAAATTATATCTACACACTTTAAAATATTTTTTTTTTTGAAATATTTGCTTTACTCAAGAGAGGTGGGGTTATATGAAACTCCAATACTTTGGCCACCTGATGCGAAGAGCTGACTCATTGGAAAAGACTCTGATGCTGGAAAAGATTTGAGGCAGGAGGAGAAGGGGACGACAGAGGATGAGATGGCTGGATGGCATCACCCACTCGATGGACATGAGTTTGAGTAAACTCCGGGTGTTGGTGATGGACAGGGAGGCCTGGCGTGCTGCAGTCCATGGGGTCACAAAGAGTCCAAGATGACTGAGTGACTGAACTGAACTGAACTGAGGTTTTATGTAGTAATAATGAAATCTCAGTATCTCAGGAGCTTAAAATAAGGAAACAAAATATTTTTTTATGTGTGTCCCAAGCAGATGAATATGAAGCAGCACTCCTTGAATGTTCCTCTCCAAGTCTAAAAATTGTGCTGAAACCCTGGACTCTTTCCCTAATGTAGCTGTGGATTGTGGAACTCATAACTGTGAAGTTTTGGGAGAGAGAGAGAGGCCTGGAGCACTGCAAGTTTGCTTTCAAGCCCGTATTTGGAAATGATTTATGTTTCACATTTCATTGGCCGAAAATAAGCCATAAAGCTCCCAGCTTCACTTCAGGAGAGACTGAGAAAGGTGTGATGATGTCTCCACTGCTGTGATAGTGTCTTGGTACTGTGTTCACAAAGTTTGTCCCCATCTAAAGATTAAAGAACTATTGTCACTGCTACATTCAATGATGGTGATAATAATGCTCATTTCTATTAAGTTTAAGATTTTCTTATTCTTTATCCAAATGACTACACAGTATTCATTTTTAAATCAAATAAGAAATAGTTCTTGAATCTACAAATTTAGTACATTTTTATATAGTCATTTTTAAGCATTCTGTCATAAGAAGTGTTAAAATATAAGTCAAGTTGTATTGGTCCCTTCTTATTGGTGTAAAAGTACTCTGTGGCGTTGAAGTTACAGTTATTCCAAGCCAACACTATGACACCAGTTTGATTAAGTAGACATTTCTCATATGTTAAATTTCAAGGAGAATTTGAGTTTATTATGTGCTTTTCCACTTGTACTCACATTATGAAGGTAAATAATGCACAATCCTTGCCATATCCAAATATAGTAGATTGAGTGTTAGTATTCTAGAAAATTAGGTTCATGTTTAACTCCCAGAATTTATATATGTAACCATATTTGGAAAAAAGAGACTTGACTTATGTCATTAAGTTAAGGATCTCCAGATGAGACTTTTCTGGATTTTGCAGAAAGCAATGTTCAATGATTTTATGAGGAAGAAAGAAGGAAATTAGACACACACAAAAGAGAAAATGATCAAGGAAGTGG
Source organism: Muntiacus reevesi (assembly GCF_963930625.1). NCBI lineage: Eukaryota > Metazoa > Chordata > Mammalia > Artiodactyla > Cervidae > Muntiacus > Muntiacus reevesi. The sequence continues at coordinate 3,139,786 of NC_089260.1, read as the reverse complement.
AAGGAAGGTGAAGGAGAAATTGGAGTTATGCAACCACAAACCAAGGAGCATTTGTATTCATCAGAAGCTGGAAAAGGCAAGGAACTTTCAGTCTTAGCTAAGGATTCTCTCCTTGACTCTGTAGGGAGAAGCAGGCCCTGCTGATACCTTGATTTTGTCCTTTGGACTCCAGAACTGCTTGAGGATAATTTTCAGTTGTTTTAAGCTAGCAGGTCTGTGTTAAATTGTTGCTGCAGTCCCAGGAAACTAATAAAGTAACAATTCTGTTCTCACAAAGCTCAGTGTGGGGAAGACAGACACATATATGCACAAAAATCTGTGAAATACTGCCTTTGAACTGGAGATGAATTCAGTCTCCTATTCTTCTAATTCACTGCTCACTGCTTTCTTAAAAATTTGACTATACTTTAATTTTCTCATCTATATAATGAAAAATATAGTTCTTGACTATTGCATATTCTGATTAGTGAAGGAACTGATATTCATATCACATGTTCATCCTCTCAGGAGAGAGGGTAGTATTGTCCATTATTTAACAACCGTATTAATCAAGTACACTTGAGGAATAATAACATACATGATTTTACTTTTCTGTATGTTTACATTGCTTCTTTCAAATTGTATTGCCTCAACAAGAGGGTCAATGTGGGAATAATTCCTTCGCATTAGGAACTCTTTGTCCGTTTAATACTCTCACCACCATCTCTGGGTTCTCAGTGGATGTAACTCCTTCCCAATAGGTTATTTGAATTCTGTCTTTCCTCTATAACCTCTGTGTGAATCCTTGTTACTTATTTTTGTCTTTTTTTCCCTATCTTTTTGTCTACTTGCCCATGTCGTCCTTGTTCTGCTAAGTAGGATGAAGTCATTTCCTTAAAATCCCATTATTCTTATTTCTTCTTATCACATCCTTCTATGCTAGAAGTGTTTCCATATTTCCCTCAGCTGCATATTAAATATGCAATATAAAAATTTGAACAATGTGGTTTTTAAAAAGTGATATAAATTTCTTTGGATATGAGTAAGTATATTCTCAACCTTCAATAAATCCTTGCAATGGATGATCTCTTGGATTTTTGTTCCTGGCTTGATTCTTTTTCCAAATATGATCAATAATAACTCAATTCCCAAAATGATGAAACTTGTCAGAGCTTGAAAGACTACATAAATGTTCAAGGAACTTGATTTTTTCCAAGGAGCTTGATTTTACTGCAGAAAACTGATGGGTAAATACACCACAGGAAACTCAATTTCAAGACATAGAAGTATTGCTGAGCTTATTGATTTGATCTGTATCTTCACCCTGGGATGCCACTTTCTTAACAAACTTTCTATCAATATCTTGTTTCTCTGAATATAGAGGAAACAAAAATATTAAAAAAACCTTTTCTAAGGTTTATAATATAATATTACCCAAATTATATAGCAAGTTGCTATCTAATGAAAACCTGAAGAAGGTCAAAAGATAATAAGTATCATTTTGAGACTGACTAAAATAGTAGAGATTAAGTAAAAAGAAGTAAGGCTGATTCAATTGGAATAAAACAATGAAAGCCAAGACTAGAAAGAACTTACCATGTTAATATAGTACTTACATAATATATTACTTAATCTCTCTGCTCGCAGAACTTATTTGACAAATTACATGAGCAAGACTGGCCCTTCCTTGATTTTGAATCATTGCACAGTGCATATTTAACAACTCTGTGAAGATGCTTTATCACGACACTTCAGGATATTCTTGAAGTCTTAGAATTCCACTTTACAACTTAGGAGTAGAGTGAATAGAACTTTCCTTAGTACTTTCAATGTGGTATTAATGCAGAACAGAATATTGTACTCTATGACAGAGCAGAAAGGAGTGGATTCTCCTTCATAGCAAGCATCCAGGGGAACGGATCTCAGAGCAGGGGTGTTAATAAGTAAGTGATAGAGAACAAAGATTCCTGAACATTGTCTTGCCTGGTGGTGTTTTTAAAGGTAGAATGAAGGCAGCTCAAGGGAACAGGACAAAGTTGCAGAAGGAAAGTAGAGGTGACACCAGATCCCAGTTAATCTGCGTCCCTGGTCTCATGACCTCGGAATCCTGGGTCACTGTGCCCTAATGTGTGGTTTACATAGCCGTGCTTTTCTAGGCCATAATTTTTATACAGGATGTAATTCACAATATTAAAGCATTCATTCATTCTTGCAGCACATATTTCTCAAGCGCCCACAGTGTGACTACAAGGCCTATGATTTAGTGACACAAAGATGTGTAAGACAGTCTTCACACAGATGAACCTTCTATTCTAGAGTAGGACGCAAATACAAGTAATACATGTTTTTAATGGAAGGAGACTGTACTAAATGTTTAAGTTTTTAAATAGTTTTAAAAATATTTTTTTAATTTTTAGCTTTTTTTTTTCCTTAAGTTTGCTCTGAGCAAACTAAGCATTCTTGCAGAACAGTAGAATTCACTGTTAAGAGAGCTAACATTATATGGTAATCTTTGTACAAAATTTTAATTTTTGTGTATGGTTTTCATTCTTTAGAAACATATGTGAAATAGATGAATGGAAATATGTAAGTGTACTAGAATTAAAATACTAATATTTAATTACTGGAAAACCAACAATCCAAAAGACTTAGTCTAGTGCAATGTACTGTAAGCTTTAAAACAAATTACCACTGAATTAATAGGCATTTCTAAACTATAGTGAAATATAAAAGGACTTACCATATTTTTTATTTTACTTTTTTGCTTTTATTGATTCAGTACTTAAAAGAAGATTTCTGTTTTTAGTAAAAACATAATGAAAAAATATATTTAAAAATATATATAATTCAAAGTCTGTATTATGCTACAATGGAAATTTCCTAACTTAAAACAATTGAAGATAAAACTATAATGCATAATGAGATATTATTTATAACATGTTAAGCAAGAGGAATAATCAATCCTCTGCTCTCCTTGGAGAAGAAATCTGAGATAATAGTGTTTATTTCAAATTGAGTCATATTACGTTTCCATTTTCTTTTAAAAATACATTGGAGTTACAGTGAGATGCTGATATCTGAGCTAAAATTTACTCTCTTCTAAAGATAAAAAAAACTAAAACTTAACATCTGTATTTTAACAACAATTAGTGTTCTATTGCAGAAGGTTTATAGGTTTAGGTAAATTTGAAAAAATATTTAACCAAAGTCTAGGTTATCTAATTCAGTTTAATTCACTTCAGCCATTCAGTCATGTCTGTCTCTTTGCGACCTCATGAACTACAGCATGCCAGGCCTCCCTGTCCATCAACAACTCCTGGAATTTACTCAAACTGATGTCAGTCGAGTCGGTGATGCCATCCAGCCATCTCATCCTCTGTGATCCCCTTCTCCTCCTGCCCCCAATCCCTCCCAGCATCAGGGTCTTTTCCAATGAGTCAACTCTTCACATCAGGTGGCCAAAGTATTGGAGTTTCAGCTTCAGCATCAGTCCTTCCAATGAACACCCAGGACTGATCTCATTTAAAATGGACTGGTTGGGTCTCCTTGTAGTCCAAGGGATTCCCAAGAGTCTTCTCCAACACCACAGTTCAAAAGCATCAATTTTTCAGCGCTGAGCTTTCTTCACAGTCCAACTCTCACATCCATACATGACCACTGGAAAAACCATAGCCTTGACTAGATGGACCTTTGTTGGTAAAGTAATGTCTCTGCTTTTTAATATGCTCTCTAGGTTGGTCATAACTTTCCTTCCAAGGAGTAAGCGTCTTTTAATTTCATGGCTGCAGTCACCATCTGCAGTGATTTTGGAGCCCCCAAAAATAAAGGTAGCACAAGCTGGAATCAAGATTGCCGGGAGAAATATCAATAACCTCAGGCACACAGATGACACCACAGTTGTGGCAGAAAGCAAAGAAGAACTAAAGAGCCTCTTGATGAAAGTGAAGGAGGAGAGTGAAAAAGATGGTTTAAAACTCAACATGCAAAAAACAAAGATCATGGCATCTGGTCCCATCACTTCATGGTAAATAGATGGGGGAACAGGAAAAAGTGAGAGACTTTAATTTGGGGGGGCTCCAATATCTCTGCAGATGGTGACTGCAGCCATGAAATTAAAAGACACTTACTTCTTGGAAGGAAAGTTATGACCAACCTAAACAACATATTAAAAAGCAGACATTACTTTGCCAACAAAGGTCCATCTTGTCAAAGCTATGGTTTTTCCAGTGGTCTTGTATGGATGTGAGAGTTGGACTATAAAGAAAGCTGAGCGCCAAAGAGTTGCTGCTTTTGAACTGTGGTGTTGGAGAAGATGCTTGAGTCCCTTGGACTGCAAGGAGATCAAACCATTAATTCTAAATGAAAACAGTCCTGAATGTTCATTGGAAGGACTGATACTGAAGCTGAAACTCCAACATTTTGGCCACCTGATGTGAAGAACTGACTCCTTGCAAAAGATCCTGATGCTGGGAAAGATTGAAGGCAGGAGGAGAAGGGGATGACAGAGGATGAGATGGTTGGATGGCATCACCGACTCAATGGACATGAGTTTGAGTAAACTTGGGGAGTTGGTGATGGACAGGAAGGCCTGGTGTGCTGCCGTCCATGGGGTCACAAAGAGTCAGACACAACTGAGCAACTGAACTGAATTGAATGGTTAAAAGATCCAAAGCTATTTTTTTTTTAAGTAGAGGTTAAGCTGAAAAATTGATGCTTTTGAACTGTGGTGTTGGAGAAGACTCTTGAGAGTCCCTTGGATTGCAAGGAGATCCAACCAGTCCATCCTAAAGGAGATCAGTCCTGGGTGTTCATTGGAAGGACTGATGCTGAAGCTGAAACTCCAATACTTTGGCCACCTGATGTGAAGAACTGACTCATTTGAAAAGACCCCGATGCTGGGAAAGATCGAAGACAGGAGGAGAAGGGGACAACAGAGGATGAGATGGTTGGATGGCATCACCAGCATGATGGACATGAGTTTGAGTAAGCTCCAGGAGTTGGTGATGGACAGGGAGGGCTGGTGTGCTGCGATTCATGGGGTTGCAAAGAGTCAGACACGACTGAACGACTGAACTGAAACTGAAGCCTATTGGTTTTAGATTTTAGTCAATCTATTTTTCCTTTAGGCAAAGAAGTTAGATTTCTAGCAAGACTGACTTCATGGGTAAATTAGAAGTCCAACTTCGGAAGTCTGGAAGCTTTGCATTTTACGGTAGTTTCTTCCTGCTCTGTGCCCGGCAGGGGTCACGGCCTTGTCAAGGTGAAGGGGCTTGTGTAACTCGGTGAAGCTGTGAGCCATTCCACGGCAGGCCACACAAGAATGACAGGTCATGGTGGAGAGTTCTGACAAAATGTGGCCTACTGGAGAAGGGGATGGAAACCCACCCCAGTATTCTTGCTTGAGGAAGCTCATGGACAGGACGAAAAGGAAAAAAAAAGAAATAAACTTGAAGATGACCCCCCAGGACAGAAGGTGTCTGATATGTTACTGGGGAAGAGTGGAGGCCAATCAACAATAACTCAGGAAAGAATGAAGCTGCTGGGTCAGAGCAGAAATGGCACCCTTTTGAACGTGTCTGGTGGTGAAAGTAAAGTCCGATGCTGTAAAGAACAATATTGCTTAGGAACCTGAAATGTTAGGCCCATGAATTAAGGCAAGCTGAATGTAGTCAAGCAGGAGATGGCAAGACTGAACATCTTAGGAATCAGTGAAATAAAATGGCAGGAAATGGACAAATTTAATTCAGATGGTCATTATATTTACTACTGTGGGTAAGAATCACTTAAAAGTATTCAATCTTTACTGAAACTGAAGGTTCAATACTTTTAGCCACCTGTTGAAAAGAGCCAACTCACTGGAAAAATTCATGATGCTGGGAAAGATTGAACGCAAAAGGAAAAAGGGGGCAGCAGAGGATGAGATGGTTAGATAACACCACTGACTCAGCGGACATGAATTTGACATGAATTGTAGCCTGGTGTGCTCCAGTCCATGGGGTCGCAAAGAGTCATGCATGACCTAGCAACTTAACAGCCACATTCCTGGTTTGTAGGAATGTAGTCCAATTTCCATCTGTATTCATGGAATGTAATTGTCATTAAAATTCTTCACAATAAGTCATTCATTCTCATTCAAGTCCTCAGGTTTCTGTTAGTATATTAAACAGTCACGCAGATGTTCATGGCTTTTCCTTTAAATAACATACTTTGTATAAATTATGAAGTAAGGGTATAGAAATATGGCTCATATACAACAGTGAAGGCAGATTTCACATATGTATTGCTTCTTTTCTAGTGCCATGGATATGTTATGCAACAACATTATTCAAGTCAGTAGTTTTAATTTGTTAAAAAAATATATATATATATCAAAATATCATGCTGCATATGTGTGTGGTTTTTGGAGACTGAACAGCAGCTTTGACCCTGAATGTAAGTCCATATATTCTAACTAGTAACTTACTTGACAGTGTTTCAAGAACATACAGAATGGTCAAAACAGTGACTGTGAAAACATGAAGATGATAATACCAAGCCTTCTTCTTCACTTCTTTTGTCAGGTCTCTATGTAACTTTCTGAATTTTGACTGCATGTTATGAATATGTCCCGACATACACAAAGATGAAATGTACAGTGAGCACACCAGTATTATTAGCATGAACAGGCATCACAATTGGCCATGTTTTCATCTATGGTTTCCAAAACCAGATTTCCCTTGGAGTATCAATTAAAAGTCTAATTCTTCAACTTTTAAATCTATTTTTCTGCCCCTAGGCTTGAAGCCAACATTGACATTCAAAGGCACATGAATGGGCCAAACAGAGCCTTTGTTTTTTACCTCAGGTGCCAGCAAAGTAGCTATACATGGCAATCATATTCCTGTGGGGCAAAAAGCATGCAAAACTAGTGAAATGTTTTAGATGAACTAAAAACATGTTTGGTAAGACAAAGGGGCTGGGAATACCTGATGCACTAGCTCAGATTTTATAATACTATAGTGAGTTGTAGATTATATTTGAAAACCAATATTTTATAGTTATCTAATTTCTATTTCACATCATAATGCAGCAAAAAGTCCATCACTTCTATAATTCTTAAATATAAATTTTAAGTATATTCCTTTAAAAAAATTTGGCATAGAGCTGCTTTACAGCATTCTGTTATTTTCTGCTCCACAGCAAAGTGAATTAGCCGTATGTATATATTCACATTTTCTTTTTATTTGAATTTCCTTTTTAGTTTACTCTGGAACATCAAGTAGAATTCCTTGTGCTGTACAGTCGGTTCTCATTAGTTGTCTGTTCTATACCTAGAAGCACCCGTATGTCAATCCCAATCTCCCAACTCATGCAACTCCCTTCTAGCCCCGTGGTGTCCATGTGGTTATTCTCTGTGTCTATTTCTGCTTTACAAATAGGCTCATCAGTACCCTTTTTCTAGATTTCACATGTATACATTAATTTAAGGATATTCTTGGTGAGACATATATTTTCCTCTTGCTTGAGATAGTGGCATGATTTATAACTAAGAATTGTCAATGTAAAAGATTTCAAACAAGTAAATCAGAATTTTAAAGTCCAAGTAAATGTTTGCTTTTGAGTGATTATTATAAGAGCAATATATTTATTAATATTATAATAGTACTATCTTTATAGGTGCTATTGAAATGCTCATATTTGAATAATTTGAGCACCTTCTATTGTCTTCTGTTATGTAACTTAATGTTTTAATGTACCTATACTCATCCATAGGTAAATCTATTATGTACGGAATGAATGTTACATCTACAATCTATGCAATCATCTATTTCCCTGAGTTGGCTTGCCATATAAAGAGGCCCCTATATACTGGATGATACTTTTGGTGGTAGGTAATAGAGTAAAAGCTTTTCTAATTTAATCAAAAAAGAAAAAAACCAACTTGTGAAGGAAAATCCATAACTCACCTAATCATCGTATACATAAATAAATGGTGTTCAGTGCTGAGAAAATTGATAAAGCAGGAAAGGAGGATGGAAAATGCCATTGAGATATTAATTAAAATATGATAACCTGTTAAGGCTTTAATAGGACAACAGCATTTAAGCCAAAACACACTAAGAAAATTAATTAAAGAAAACCAGTTTTGCAGATGTGTGAAGAGGGAATTCCGTGAGAAGAGGGTAGAGTAAGGACACAGAGAATATCTGAGGCGTGTGGAGTTTGCACAGACACCTGTAAGCCGCCACGCTGTAAGTAAAGTGCAGAGGCTTTCCACATGAAGCTGGGCGGTCAATGGGGCCGGAGCATGTACGTTTCTTTACACTGCATGTAAAAGGAAAACTGTGGACTAGATTGAAAAAAGGGAAGAGATGAAACAAGACCAAAGAACAAACGAAAAATAAGTCAGGAAAGAGATGATGTCTTTAGATAAATTCTGAGAACCGGTTTGGAACAGAATAAAAATAAGCAAGATTGGCTGAGGGATTGAATGTGGAGTGTGACAGAAGAAATGACCAATGAGGCTTATGGCTTAAACAGAAGGGGATGAGGTAGCAGTTACTGATGGGAAAGACATGCTGTCAGCTAGCTTTTCTGGAAGGATAGAAGATCAAGGGCTTCCTTTAGAGCTACATTTATGTAAATATAGAAAACAAAATTTTTATGTATTCATACAAAAATATTGGTAAACTGTAAAAGTATATGACCCTGGAAGGAATACAGATGTAAAACTGAAACTCATCAGGAAATTGCTTACATTCGTAAAGTAAATTGGATAGCATTACAAAGGGATGGAAAACATGGTCAAAAAACGGAAACAAGTTGGTTTCAGCATTCTAGTTGAATAAGTGTTCCAAAGGACTTTTCTACTGCAGAAAATTGAATCCTGAAAAGAGAAGATTCCTTGAGACATTACTTCAAACATATGAGTTGAGACTGGGCTTACCCTTTTGTGGCAGTTATTCTTTCTCTCTGTCTTATACACATACATGCACACAAATTATGAAATTGCGGTTCAGTAATTGCCAAGAAAAAAGTGTCCCAATCAATTAGTTTTGAAATTCAATGAGAAATAAAAGCATTTAGAGATTAAAATAATATTTGAGAAAGTTTATTAGCCAAGAGATCTGTACTAAGAACTAAATAATTCATTATTGGAAAAATTAAGTCATTTCAAATTACATATAGAAGAAGAAATAGTGAGCAAGTAAAAAAGTAAAATGTGTGTAAAGAAAACTTCAAAACAAGCAACATATATTTGACATAAAAACACATGTGGCATGTACAAGTTGTTCACATATAATATTAATAATGTTACATATTATTTTAATTTTAATCTTGATCTTAAACATACATGCTATGTGAAAACAGCACATAAATGAATATGGGACTGTCTCATATGCTTGCCCCACCATTATATTTTGAACGTAGGTATCTTGTCTTTAAAAATTTTCTACCGTTTGTTGTGATCCACACAGCCAAAGGCTTTGGCACAGTCAACAAAACAGAAGTAGATGTTTTCCAGGACTTCTCTTGCTTTTTCTATGATCCAGTGGATGTTGGCAATATGATCTCTGGTTGCTCTACCTTTTCTAAATCCAGCTTAAACATCTGGAAGTTCTCAGTTCACACAGAGAACAGTGTGAACACACAGTTCACACTCAGTTGAATCTAGCTTGGAGAATTTTGAGCATTACTTTGCTAGTGAGTAAGATAGTGCAATTGTGTGGTAGTTTGAACATTCTTTGGCATTGCGTTTCTTTGAGATTGGAATGAAAGCTGACTTTTCCAATCCTGTGACCACTGATGAGTGTTCCAAATTTGCTGGCGTATTGAGTGCAGCACTTTCACAGCATCATCTTTCTTTCAGGATTTGAAATAGCTCAGCTGGAATTCCATTACCTCTACTAGCTTTGTTGATAGTGATGCCTCCTAAGGCCCACTTGACTTCTCATTCCAGGATGTCTGGCTCTAGGTGAGTGATCACACCATTATGATTATCTGGGTCACGAAGGTCTTTTTTGTACAGTTCTATCTGGATATTCTTGCCACCTGTTAATATCTTGTGCTTCTGTTAGGCCCATACCATTTCTGTCCTTTACTGAGCCCATCTTTGCATGAAATGTTCCCTTGGTATCTCTAATTTTCTTGAAGAGATCTCTAGTCTTTCCCATTCTATTGTTTTCCTCTAATTCTTTGCATTGATTGCTGAGGAAGGCTTTCTTATCTCCCTTTGTTATTCTTTGGAACTTTGCATTCAAATGGGTATATCTTTCCTTTTCTCCTTTGCTTTTCACTTCTCTTTTCTCAGCTATTTGTAAGGCCTCCTTAGACAGCTATTTTGTCTTTTTGCATTTCTTTTTCTTTGAGATGGTTTCATAGGTTTATAGGAATTTTTCCTTGGATAGGCTATACCCAGGCTCACTAGTACCTGATTTAGATGACTTAGAAGATCAGATTTGAGACTTTTTAAGTTGATATATGAAGTTAAGGTTTTAATTAATGCTGGAATGCTTTAAGACTTTTAAGAATGTTGGGAGGAGGCAATATATTTTGCATATAGAATTTTAGAGTGTTGGAAGGCAGATTCTAATGGGAAGATATGTAACATTCCCTGAAAGAGATGTTAAATCTTAACCACCAGAAACTATAAATGTGACCTTATTTGCAAAAGGGTTCTTTATATATGTGCTTGTGGTTTAGTTGCTAAGGCATGTCCGACTCTTGTGACCCCATGGACAGTAGCCCGCCAGAGTCCTCTGTCCATGGGATTCTCCAGGCAAGAATACTGGAGTGGGTTGCCATTTCCTTCTCCACTTTATAGATGCAATCAAGTTGAAATTGGTTCATTAGAGTGCTTTGCATTCTTTTTTCTTTCTTTCTTAGTTGACTCAGTCCTGAAACAAATTCTCATTCGCTGCATTGGACTGCCAGAAGCTTATTCATGCAGCTGTATGGCAAAAGCAAAAGACGCTGGAAAACAGAATATATTTCCATTTAAGACTTTATGTTAGGGTTTGCACTGCGGGAGACAGTATCCAACTATAAAGCGCAGCTGCCTTGCCCACGCTCTTTCTCTAGTCACCCTTCCTGACCCTTGCTGGCTGAATGCTCATGAAGTTGACCTCACACAAGGGGAGAAGGCTGTCATTCCGTAACGAGGGTGTAATGAACTCATGCCCTGACTAGATTTTTAGTTTATAGAATTTCCCAAAACAATGCACAAAGCAAGAGAACTAATTAAGTTTCTGTGACTTACACATAGGCTTTGAAGGTCATTACGATAAAAGAGCTCAAAATTCAAAAGTATTAAATGATTATAAAATATTTTGTAATCATGGCATAGTGAAAACATTCACACACACACACACACACACACACACACACACACACACACACACATTCTGGAAAATGTTTTACAAGGGAGCCTGGATAGTGAAAGACCTGGGTTTATTTTACAGTTTATTTTACTTTCCTTCCCTTCATGACTCCATAACCTCAGAAATGTGACTAACTTCTGAAGGGAAAATAATTTTTTTTGAAGCATTTTTGGTATTTTGGAACCTAGGCATCAAATATAATCAAGAGGTAGATATAATATAAAGTTGGTTACTGTTAGTAATATAAGTTTGATTCAATTGCTTTTCCCTGAAATCCTACTCTTCGCTTCCCCTTTTACTAGATGTTAGGGATAGAATTCAAAATTGGGTATCCCTTATGGTTAGAGATGAAAGATACACTCCAGCATAAAGCTATGGCAATGCAAAAAGGGTTCTGAGATGCAAGGTTGTGATGCTTATTGCAGTTCAGCATTAGAATAAGTGACAGTGCCTATATGTCTTGAAAAGTCAGATTGTAACCAATTTGTGGATGGTAAATTTGGAAGATTATAGGAGTCTCTTAACGCTTTTGGAACAGAGGATAACATGGTCTATGCTACTTTTTAAGAAGATTACATCAAGATTTCTTCACCTAATAATTGAGAGGTATAAAAGATATTTATTTCTAAAGTGCCGTAGTAGGTATAATCTTATTTTATCCACATAAATGCCTAATGTCAGGCAGGTGAAAGATAGTCTTGCCACTTTTACTCTTAGGAGGTTTACCAATTTTCTAATGTCAGATGGTTCACTTGACACAAATCTACATTTTAAGGTGTGGTTATATTTTTAAAATATGTTTCATGGAATTTTTCAAATCTTAAAGAGGTCAAGCTGTATTTTCTTTTGAATGACTGAGAGCTGCGGATCATCTTGATTGAAATATTAAGTTAAAATTAACTGTTGGAAACAGTTTTAAATATGTCAGTAGAGGCTTGGAGATTATGTGATCTGTTAGCAGTAAAATAGATCTTGGTTTGGAGGGCTTCAAAATAGATGAAGCACTCTCCTTCCTAATAATAGCTATTAGAGTGAAATGTGCTGTGTTTACAAACACTAATCTTTAAATTGGTTTTGCTCATCCATAGTTACTATACTAAATTAAACTACTGTGAAATTATGAAATTAACTTTACTAGTCAAATTTGTAGAAAAGATTTTCAATGCAGAAAAGTAAGGTCAAAAGGTTAATTTAGTGGCATAGATTTAGGTAGTTATTAGCGAAGCATAACTGGAGTTTTGTATACTCGAATCACATTTCCATAAACAGAAATTGCTTTATAACAAAATCAGACATGGAATTATGTATAAATCAGGGGAACATTAGACATTTGGACCTTGAGAAAAATATTATTTTTTGAATTGTGTTCTCCCAGGAAAGTCAGAAAATGATTCATATTTTAGGTATATTATTACATGTGCATGAATATATTGATGTGTTTAAATATACCTGTGACATAAAGTAAGGATTGCAGCCTCTTGACAGTTTTCTTACTCCTTGCTCTAAACATTGAGTGAGTGCCCTCATAACTTAAAAACACTGGCAGGCTCTGAGTGCCCGACCTTTGGATACAGTGGAGAAAGCCTAAAGTAACACTTTCAGTGCTATTAACATTTAGACATGGAAGCCCACTTCACGCTGATGTCTTAAATACGTGTATTTTACTGAAGCACAGCTGATTCACAGTGCTCAGGTCCACAGCAAGATGACTCGGTTGCACACACACACGCTGCTTTACTGCGATGTGTGCGCTACGGCCCTGAGGGCGCCTGTACCTTTCATGCTATTACCAATCAGAGCAGAGACATTAAGAGCGTTATTTCTTCCATCCGCATTATCGTTTTCTTGACATGGGAGAAAATATCTTCGTTGTATAAGAAAAAAATCAATATGTTTGTTGCTTTTTCTCCTAAAATATATTTGATTTTGTAATAGCAGTGAAATATTCTGAATTAAAGCAACTCATTTTTCCTTCTTGGTGAAAGCATTTACTTTATGCCATCATTTGGCTATTAATACTTGACCATGGGTGAAGTGTTATTGCTTTAGGGAACAAAGGAATGCAATTAAAAAATTGTGTGAAATTACTTGCTGAATTCCAGACTTATCTTGAAATGCATTTTGAATTTTGATAGCAAAGGCTATAAATTTTGCAAAGATTTTAAAAACACATTTACTTCCATTAAGTTTGGGCTTGATCACCATCTTAATTGGTTCCAAACTGGGAAAGGAGTACAAAAGGAGTAGGTCAAGGCTGCAGGTTGTCACCCTGCTTTTTAGTTTATATGCAGAGTACATCATGTGAAATTCCAGGCTGGATGAAGCACAAGCTGGAACCAAGATTGCAGGGAGAAATATCAATAACCTCAGATATGCAGATGACACCACCCTAATGGCAGAAAGCAAAGGACAACTAAAAAGCCTCTTGATGAAAGTGAAAGAGGAGAGTGAAAACGCTGGCTTAAAACTCAACATTCAAAAAACGAAGATCATGACACCCAGTCCCATCACTTCATTGCAAATAGATGGGGAAACAGTGGAAACAGTGACAGACTTTATTTTCTTGGGCTCCAAAATCACTGCAGATGGTGACTGCAGCCACAAAATTAAAAGACATTTGCTCCTTGGAAGAGAAGCCATGACCAACCTAGACAGCATATTAAAAAGTACAGATATTACTTTGCTGACTAAGGTCTGTCTAGTCAAAGCTATGGTTTTTCCAGTGGTCATATATGGATGTGAGAGTTGGACTATAAAGAAAGCTGAGCACCAAAGAATTGATGCTTTTGAACTGTGGTGTTGGAGAAGACTCTTGAGAGTCCCTTGGACTGCAAGGAGATCCAACCAGTCCATCCTAAAGGAGATCAGTCGTACATATTCATTGGAAGGACTGATGCTGAAGCTGAAACTCCAATACTTTGGCCACCAGATGTGAAGAACTGACACATTGGAAAAAACCTTGATGCTGGAAAAGGTTGAAGGCGGGAGGATAAGGGGATGACAGAAGATGAGATGCTTGGATGGCACCACCAACATGATGGACGTGAATTTGAGCAAGCTCTAGGAGTTGGTGATGGACAGGGAGGCCTGGCATGCTGTGATAATAATCGGACACAATTGAGTAACTGAACTGAACTGAAGCAAATTAAAGTTTAGAAAACTGTATTGCCTAAAATACAAATTTTGAGAGAAGGTGAAAGTCACTCAGTCGTGTCCGACTCTTTGTGACCCCGTGGACTACACAGTCCCTGGAATTCTCCAGGCCAGAACACTGGAGTGCGCAGCCTTTCCCTTCTCCAAAGACCCTCCCAGTCGGGGAACTGAACCCCAGTCTCTCGCATAGCTGCTGATGCTGCTGCTAAGTCGCTACAGTCGTGTCTGACTCTGAGCGACCCCGTAGATGGCAGCCCACCAGGCTCCCCCGTCCCTGGGATTTTCCAGGCAAGAGTACTGGAGTGGGTTGCCATTTCCTTTTCCATCTTGCATTGCAGGTGGATTCTTTACCAGCTGAACCACAAGGGAAGCCCAAGAATACTGGCGTGGGTAGGCTATCCCTTCTCCACCAGATCTTCCCAACCCAGGAATCGAACTAGGGTCTCCTGCATTGCAGGCAGATTCTTTACCAACTGACCATCAGGGAAGCCTTAGAAAGTTTAGAAAACTGTACTGCCAAAAGTACAAACTGTAGAGAAATGCAAACTGATATTAAATGTTTCCATTCATGCTGGAAAAAAGTATGCAAACTGTCTGACCTGAGGACAAAACTTTGAAGAGAACTTAAGTGCCAAGCTGTGAGTTTTGTGGGGAAGCCTGTCTCCTGTGCGTTCCTTCATTGTGTACATCTGAAGGAGGTGGGGGCAGAGTTTCCACAGCAGAAATCCCAGGATGGTTTGGGGATGGTAAGAAATTAATGGACTCATGCTTTACATTTTGATGTGAGCCGGGATGATTACATATAACATTAGCACATGAGTGGTCTAGACTGAGGGCGGTCTCCAGGACGATGGACGTGGGGCAGCCTCCCAGAAGTGTGTGCACCACGGTGAGGGGCGGGAAAAGAAGCCGAAGTTCTTCATCTCTGAGTAGGAATGGTGGGAGAAATAGCCTAGAACATCTGTGGTCTATGAGGAGAAGAGCAGAATGCCTGGACCTGGTAAATGAAGAACATTTACTAACTGTACCTGTCAGCAGAGGTGCAGATGCACTCAAGAAACCCCAGAGGAGCTCTGCTTCTAACCAGACCCCTAGAGAGCAGAAGTACCACGCCATTAACGTAGATGACATAATGCTCCGTCAACACCAGGCTGGAATTCCTGTGTAGTTCAGATAACCACGGAGCAGACCCCGCATTTTCATCAAGTACTGTCAAAAGAAGACAGCAAGGTCAAGTTTAAAGTTTCATTCCTCCAAAAAGAGGAATGAAAAACCAGCTTATTTGTAGTCCATAGTGGTAAAATAAATCCTTGCATACTTGAGTTTTATGAACTACTGAACTGTGAAGTATGTCTATGCCAGAACCTTAGAAATCTATTATTTCTCAATAATATCTGTATATACAAATTATTACATTCCTAATTATCCCAATTGAAAGCAATTATAAATTATATATTTAGTATAACTGGATAGTTAATTTTTATGTTAATTTTGAACATTAATACTGAAAAGAATAATACATTTCACAAAATACCCAAATTGTAACCAATATATCAGCTAGTCACTAAATTTTAGAAAATAGCAATCTCATTTGTAATCAACTGGAAAAAAATCTGTTTATTCAAGAATATTATATTCAATACTTCCTAATGAAGTAACATTTAGAATTTTTCTGGTAGAAGAAGAAAAAGTCTCTGTTCTTTAAAATTAGTTTCTCCTTACATGACAGTTACTAATAGCAGACTTGACTCTCAGGTACTAAATACCATAAGCAACTCAGATCATTACAAAGTAGACAACCTGATCATTTCCAACCTCTTCCTATTAGATTTTGGTACCAAAGAGACTCTATACTGTGGATGTACATGCATTCTTAAATTTAAAAAAATCTTTAATTCAATCTATTACTATAATATATTCATAGTTTGTAAAAATATTAGAAGAGTGTTTTGAAAGAAAAAAAATATGTAATATAAGAAGGCAGGTGAGAACACTTGTAGTGTAAGAAATATGAAAACATCTAAACTGGTATACTGGAATTATATCCTTATATAAGTACAGATGTACTGAAACTTATGCAAAAAGAATGGTGAGCGCCTTAATTGGATCCCAAAAAAACAATTATTTTCTTTCTAGATTCTGTCATGCTCTGCCATGAGGTTATAAAGGAAGTACTGAATCAGTTTCATTCTTTGCATGTAGATATCCAGCTTTCCCAGCAGTATTTCTTGAAGAGACTACCCTTTCCTTATTGTGTATTCTTGTTGAAGATCAGTTGTCCGTGTATCTGTGGGCTTGCTTCTGAGTTTTCTATTCTGTTTTACTGTTTATATTCTATTTTATTGCAAAACTGCAATGTCTGATTGCTGTAGTTTTGTAGTTTGAAGTTAGAAAGTGTGACGCCTCCAGCTTTATTGCTCTTCAAAATCACATTGACTATTTGGAATCTTTTGTGATTTCATAGAAATTTTAAGATTGTTTTTCCTACTTCTGGGGAAAATGTCATTGCAATCTTAGCAGGACCTGCACAGATCACTTAGAACATTGTTGTTGAGTCGCTAAGCTGTCTCTGATTCTGTGCGACTCCATGGACTGCACGTCAGGTTCCTCTGTCCACTGTCTCCCAGGGTTTGCTCAGACTCATGTTTATTCAGTTGGTGATGCTATCTAACCATCTCATCCTCTGCCACTCTCCTCCTTTTGCTGTCAGTCTTTCCCAGGATCAGGGTATCTTCCAGGGAGTCAACTTCTCACATCAGGTGGCCAAAGTATTGGTCAGTTTGAAAATTATGGATCGTTTTACAGTATTAATTCATCTAATAGATGAGCACATGATGCCTTTCCATTTTTATGTATTTTTTAAACTTCTTTCATAAATGTTTTATAATTTTCAGTGTACAAGTCTTTGGTTAAGATGATTCATATGTATTTTTTATGCTATTGTAAATGGATTTATTTTCTTGATTGACTTCTCAGACACTTTGTTGTTATTGCATGAAAGTACAAATAATTTCTGCATGTTAACTTTGTGTTCCACAAGTGTAATGACTGCTTTATTAGTTCTAACTCTTCCTTGTACACAATCTATAGTTTTCTACATATAAGACCATGTCATCTGCAAATAAATGGATTTTACATCTTCCTTGTTGATTTAGATGATTTTATTTCTTTTTCTTGCCTAATTACTCTAGCTAGTATTTTCATTATCATGTTGAATAGAAGTAGTAAGGGTGGGCATCCTTGTCTTTTTCTGGATCCTAGAGAAAAAACTTTCATTTTTCCCCAGTGATCTCTTTGTTAGCTGTGGACATTTCCTATATGGCCTTTATTGGGTTTAGGGAAGTTTATCCTATACCTAATTAATTGATAGATTTATATCATAAAATTATATTTGCTGTTTTGTTGGTTAGTCATTAAGTTGTGTCCTGCTCTTTTGCAACGCCATGAACGGTAGCCCACCAAGCTCCTCTCTCCATGGGATTTCCCAAGTAAGAATATTGGAGTGGGTTCCAAAAGATGTTGAATTTTCTCGTGATTTTTCCGCTTCTAATGAGATGATCATGTAAGTTTGTCTTTCTTTCTGTTAATTTGTTGTATCACATTCATTGAAAGCCAATACTTTGGCCACGTGATGTGAAGAACTGACTCACTGGAAAAGACCCTGATGCTGGGAAAGATTGAAGGCAGGAGGAGAAGTGGACGACAGAAGATGAAATGCTTGGATGTCATCACTGACTCAACGGACATGAGTTTGAGTAAAATCCAGGAGTTGGTGATGGACAGGGAGGCCTGGCATGTTGCAGTCCATGGGGACAAAAAGAATCGGACACAACTGAGTGACTGAACTGAACTGATTCATTAATAGTACATTAAACCATTCTAGGATGGCAGGAATAAATCTACTCATTTCTGGTGTGTGATCTTTTTAATGTGTTGTTGAATTTGGTTTGCTAACCTTTTGTTGAGAGTCTTGGCATCTATGTTTGTCAGAGATATTGTTGTGTAGTTTTCTTTCCTTGTGGTGTCTTTGTCTGGCTTTGGCATCTGGCTTCACAAGTTCAGAACTATATTTTCATCTTCTGTTTCTTGGAAGAGCTTAGAAAATATTAGTATTAATTCATCTTTAAAGGTTTGGTGAAACTCACCTGTGAAGCTATCTAGTGCTTTTATTGGGAGGTTTTTGATTATTGATTCAACCTCCTTATTTGCTACTGATCTCTTCCATGTTTCAATTTCTTCTTGATCCAGTGTCTGTAAGTGGTGAATTTCTATCATACACCATAAACAAAATTAACTCAAGATGAGCTAGACTTAACTATAAAAACTGAAGCTAAAGAAAAAAACAAACAAACAAAAAAAAAACCCAAAACATGGAAAGTAATTCTAGAAGAAAACATAAAGCAAAACTTCTTTACATTGACCTTGGCAATGATTACTTGGATATAACATCAAAGGCACAGACAACAAAGACATAAATGGACAAATGGGGTTATGTCAAACTACAAAGTTTCTACCATTAAAGAAAACTATAAACAAAATAAAAAAACAATCTATGAAGCAAGAGATATATTTGCAAACCATGCCTTGATAAAAAGCTAATATCTACAATATATAAGGAGCCCATAACTCAAAAGCAAAAACAGAAAAAAAATGGACCAAGGATGTAGACACATACGTTTATTCAAAGAAGACACGATAGTATCATAAGTAGTCTCCACACTTATTTATTTGCATACACTAAATGGCACAGCTTTTTCTCTGTCAGTCATACCATAAGTGACTTTTAGGAAAGAATTCATAGGATAAACTGAAACTAACAAGCTCACCCTATGTGTAGCCTGCTGTGCTGCAGTCTGCGGGGTCACAGCAAGTCAGACATGACTGAGGGACTGAACTGAACTGAACTGCTGTGTTAAGAAGATGGTTTGCCCCAGTATTCATTAACTATGTCTCTTAGGGATGCTAGTCTCACAAAGATAAATTTTATCCAAAACCTGCAGGCTATCAAGTAAACTTATTCTGTTTTTGGAACTATTCTCTGTTCAAGAAACAGGATCCAGGAATCAATAAAACCTGCAAATATTTTGGTGAATTCCAAAGTCTGCAAGAATATATATCTTACCAAATTGCTATGCAATGGACATGTTTTTATAAATATGCAATATTTTAAAACAAATATGACAAAAGCATCTATAAGATTTGGAACAAAGTTAGCCATTTTAAGTCATATATATGAAATTCTAATCTGTATTATTAATGGTGATGCTGTAAATATTCATAAATTATATCAAGGAATATTGCTCTATCTAATTTAATACTTACAATACAATTTGCTTCGATTTACCAATCCTTAGACTACATGAAACATGACTTTATTAAACATATAAGTAATTTTACAAATAATTGTATTCTATAATTTATAATTATTTGCTTTGTTAAAAAATAATTCCACTATAAATGGAATGAATATATGAAAATCCTATTACATCATCTGCTTAATGAAAATCATTACTGCAAGAAGTTATTGACAAGGGAGTTCTTCAGGAAATCTTTTTCAAAAGTAAAGCTACACACACATAAAACTCACTAATAAACTAACAATTTAAAAATTGGATAAAAATTCCAAACTAGAAAAATTAAATTATTAATTAAAAAAGAGTTAGAAAAAAAATTGAATGACACTTTATCAGGAACTGTGCTAGATATATTTCTTTAAATTCTCTTAACTCTTTCAAACAACTTCATAATGTGATAATTGTCTATGTTGCATATTTTAGCTGAGACATGGAGAGTTTGTATCATTTTAAATTGGTGATACAGTGGTCTTTCCCTTCTAGTCCAGTAAAATATCCATATTTTCAACTCCTGAAAAGCATGAGATAGAATCTGGACTAATTCAGATTTGCTTCATTCCAAAGTATAAAATAAAATGACTTTGCAATACTTTCCTAATCTGATACAAAGGTAGAGCTTAGATACATTTTATTTAAATGTGATTATCATCAACAAAATTATTACTGCATTTACATGTTTGAATCTTATAAGTGAAGGTTCACATTGTTTAAAATAAATTTAACTTCACAGTTTTTTAAGAGTTATGTTAGGAACGGGCTATGCTAAAATCTTCAGAAGCTAGAGGTGGAGAATCAATTGCATATTTAATAATTTCTGTTATACATTAGGGCTTCCCTGGTAGCTCAGCTGGTAAAGAATCCTCCTGCAATGCTGATGACCTGGGTTCAATCCCTGGGTGGGGACGATTACTTGGAGAAGGAAAAGGTTACCCACTCCAGTATTCCGGCCTGGAGAATTCCATGGACTATATAGTTCATAGTGTTGCAAACAGTCGGACACAACTGACCAACTTTCACTTTCACTTTTGCTATACATTCAGTTCAGTTCAGTTCAGTTGCTCAGTCGTGTCTGTTTGTGACTCCATGGACTGCAGCACACCAGACCTCTCTGTCCATCACCAATTCCCGGAGTTTACCCAAACTCATGTCATTAAGTCAGTGATGCCATCCAACCATCTCATCCTCTGTCATACCCTTCTCCTGCCCTCAATCTTTCCCAGCATCAGGGTCTTTACAAATGGGTCAGCTCTTTGCATCAGGTAGCCAAAGTATTGGAGTTTCAGCTTCAGCATCAGTTCTTCCAATGAACACTCAGGACTGATTTCCTTTAGGATGGACTGGTTGGATATCCTTGCAGTCCAAAGGACTCTCAATTCTTTAGCACTCAGCTTTCTTTATAGTTCAACTCTCACATCCATATATGACTACTAGAAAAACCACAGCCTTGACTAGATGGACCTTTGTTGGCAAAGTAATGTCTCTGCTTTTTAATATGCTCTCTAGGTTGGCCATAACTTTCCTTCCAAGGAGTAAGTGTTTTTTAATTTCATGGCTGCAGTCACCATCTGCAGTGATTTTGGAGCCCCCCAAAAAATAAAGTTAGCCACTGTTTCCACTGTTTCCCCATCTATTTCCCATGAGGTGATGGGACCAGATGCCATGATCTTAGGTTTTTGAATGTTGAGCTTTAAGCCAACTTTTTCACTCTCCTCTTTCACTTTCATCAAGAGGCTCTTGAGTTCTTCTTCAGTTTTTGCCATAAGGGTGGTGTCATCTGCATATCTGAGGTTACTGATATTTCTCCCGGCAATCTTGATTCCAGCTTGTGCTTCTTCCAGCCCAGCATTTCTCATGATGTACTCTGCATAGAATTTAAATAAGCAGGGTGACAATATATAGCCTTGACATACTCCTTTCCTGATTTGGAACCAGTCTGTTGTTCCATGTCCAGTTCTAACTGTTGCTTCCTGACCTGCATACAGATTTCTCAAGAGGCAGGTCAGGTGGTCTGGTATTCCCATCTCTTTCAGAATTTTTCACAGTTTATTGTGATCTACACAGCAGAGGGAAAGATATTTGAATTTTACTGGAAGTACCTTGTAGCTAGTTATGATAATGGTAGAAATGAACATTATTCAGTTTGAATGAAAATAAAGATTATCGAGATAGAGTTCCTAGGCAGACAACATGTTAATTCCTCTTAATTTTCTTTTAGATAGAAATAAGAGAAAAGCATGAAAAGTGATTTGTTCTCACTGGATATTGAAACATAGCCGCCAACTGGGATGCCAAGTAAAGATTATATGGCTTAAGCTAGATACTGGCTTTGGAATTCATAACGGAAAATTTTGCCATTGTTTAAAATATGTCTTCATTCACATCAGCTACCTTCTGCCACTAGAGAATTTGTTAGCTTTCTAGATCTTACTTATCTTCTTCTAAAGTGAAGAAATGAGAAAGTAAAATGAAGGACTGGGTTTAATAGGTTTAAATAGGTTTAAAGGGGTTCCTATCTATCATTCTGTGATTCTGTATATGTTCCTGATTTTTATGGGATAGCTCTTAGGTAAATGACAAATAATCATAAGCTACAGTGCATTTGCAGGATGGAAAATCATTCTAGCCCTTTTAGAGATAAATATGAGAGTACAGCTCTTTGCTAATGCTGAGTTCTCCTTATACACTTATGCTTTAGAAAGTTAGAAAACTTAAAATTTCTCTAACAAATTGAAGAAATTAACTGTTTTACTCTTAAAATATGATTCTGTAAAGCTAAACTCTGTGGACTTTATTATCTTTGTTCTAATGTAAGACTATATGAAAAAAATTGTTAAAATGCATGTATTAAAATTGATCATCTATGGATTCTCTTTTTCCTAACATATGCATTTTTAAATTTGTCCTGAAATTGTAGCTTTTTCTATTAAGAACAGAAATACTGAAAATGGAAACAATTTTAACTGAGGGATATTGCATGAGACAAGTTAATAGGAAAATCTTTTTTCACACTACTTTTCAAAACAAAGTAAAAATGAAGATAAATATACTATATGCTATATATTCCTTGCTATTCTATCAATTTGAACACGTTTGGGTAGAAATTAATTTCAACCATTTCTAAGTTCTTGTTTGTATCTATATATATGCTGCAGATCGATTTGAATGCATGTTGGAATCTCTACTTAAACCTGACTTGTCTCTAAAACTCTCACTGACATGATAGCCTATGCAATAGCTATGCTGACTTCATGACTCTATTATGTAAATAAGATAATATATCTATTTATGCCTCTCAGAATGTGATTGAAAACTGTGGAGAAATACAGCAGGGTAGAATGTGCCTGGAAAATTTTTATGGAGTTTTTTATATCTAGTTATCAAATTCCAACAGGAGTTGTTTATATCTAGTTATCAAATTCCAGCAACTAATTACATTGAGATGAGAAGGAAAAGCATCTCTCCCTTACACTGTGTATAGCGTCACAAAATAAAATAGAGAAGGGGAATAGCTGTTTAGTTTTATAAAGTATGTTACTTCAACTTAGTTATACTTAAAGAAAATGATTATTTTAGCATGCATGTTTTAAGGAAAGAGTTGCATCAATCAAATTCTCTATTTTTGGTCTATGTAATTTTGCACATTTCCCAATAAAGTATTACAGTGAAATACTTCAGGGATTTAATCATAAAGCAATTTTACTTTGGTTTCCCATTCTTCCTCTACATAGATACAAGGGAGCTAATTTTTCCATTGCTGCTGGATGAAATATAGAGAGTTCTATTGTCATGTGTTTGGTAATACAAACTGTATTTGCTTAGTTATTAGAGTCTCTAATTTCATATCAGATTCAAACTTTGAACTCGGTTCAAAGTCAAAATACTTCCCTACCCCCAGTTTGGATGCATGCATTTATTGACTGATAAAAAATGCATAACCTAAAAGGTAAGAGTTAGTTTTATTTGGGAGACACAATGGAGGGCTTAAGTCCAGAAGACATCCTCTCAGATAGCTCTGAGTGACTGCTTGGGAAGATTAAGGGAGGGTCCAGGGTATACAGAAGTTTTGCAAAAAAGAAAAAGAAACAAAAAAACAAAAAAACCAGGCAGTCAGAACATCAAAAGATTACTATAAATTAAAACAAACAAATAAAGAAACAAAAAACCCTAGACATCTCAAGTTAATGAATGTAACACTTTTCTAATTATGGAAAAATGCAAGAATCTGGGCTCACTGAAATGCTCCTTTGATCTGCACCTTGGCTGCCTGTGACTGGTACGCTTTTCTGCATCCTTGAATCCCCTCAGGGTGCACAGTCCAAGAGGCTGCAGTGGCTGCTGACTTGAGGGCTCCAACATCCTTTGTTTAACTGATATGGTAGACAAAGTTTTTCATCCACAGTGGAGGCGTCCCTAATGAAGAATAATTGAAGGCTTCTTCTACACTGGCACCTTGATGACAGTTGTTTCAAATCCACACCCACTGCCAAGTTTGTACTGGCAGAATGAGGGGGAAATGAGCAGAATATGTGTGTGATTGGTAATGTTGTGAGCTAGCGTCACAATTTTAGAGTTGGGCAGATGGTTAAAGCTGTTCTCTAATAGGTGTTTTCAAACGGTGATTGGATAATCTACGCACACTTGGGCAACAGGTCATCTGCATTTCTCCTGCTGCAGATGAAACTCTTCTCCTCAACTCATGGTTTAGTTTCCTTCTCAGACTCTGCAATTCTGTGGCTCCCGATACTCTTCTAGAAAGCCTACTTAGAAACTAACACAAGGAACCCCAGTCAGTTTTCAGCTGCATGTGGCTCAAATCTGGTCTATAGGAAAAATTCACGGGCTCATTCCTACACAGGAGAATGAATACAAAAAGAATAACATCATTCTATGGAAAAATTAGGACAACTTCAAGGTTTTATGAACACAGAATAAAATGTAAGTGGGCATATAGAGAGCAATGCTATTAATATGCTGAGAATGGTGTTAGTTAACTATTGCTGTATAATTAATTATTTAAAAATAACTATTTTTTATCTCACAGTTTCTCTAGGTCTGGAATACAGAAGCAGATTAGCTAGGTGGTTCTGGTTTAAAATAGCCAGCTCATGGTTTAACGTAGCTCATGCTATTCACTTAAGATGAAACCTGGACTGCAGTTATCTAAAGGATAGGCCTTGTTTGTAAGGTCTGCCTCCAAGTTTCCTCTCCTGTGTGGTACTGTGGGCAGGTCAAGAAGCAACAGTTAGAACCGGACATGAAACAATGGATGCATTCCAAATTGGGGAAGGAGTACATCATGGTTATATATTGGCACCTGCTTATTTAACTTATATGCAGAGTACATCATGGGAAATGCTGAGCTGGATGAGTCTCAAGCTAGAATCAAGATTGCTGGGAGAAATAGCAACAACCTCAGATATGCAGATGACACCACTCTAATGACAGTAAGTTAACAGGAACTAAAGAGCTTCTTGAGGAGGGTGAAAGAGGAGAATGAAAGAGCTGGCTTAAACTTAACATTAAAAAAAACTAAGATCATGGCATCCAGTCCCATCACTTTGGCAAACAGATGGAGAAAAACTGGAAACAGTGGCAGGTTTTATTTTCTTGGGCTCCAAAATCACTGCAGACAGTGACTGCAACCATGAAATTAAAAAACACCTGCCCCTAGGAAGAAAAGTTATGACCAATGTAGACAGTGTATTAAAAGGCAGAGACATCACTTTGCTGACAAAGATCCATGTAATCAAAGCTATGGTTGTTCCAGTAGCAATGTACAAATGGGAGAGTTGGATGATAAAGAAGGCTGAGTGCCAAAGAACTGATGCTTTTGAAGTGTGGTACTGGAGAAAACTCTGGAGAGTTCCTTGGACTGCAAGAAGATCAGACAAGTTAATCCAAAAGGAAATTAATACTGCATATTTACTGGAAGGACTGATGCTGAAGCTGATGCTCCAATAATTTGGCCACCTGATGCGAAGACTTGAATCATTGGGAAAGACCCTGACGTTGGGAAAAATTGAAGACAAAAGGAGAAAAGAGTGAAAGAGGATATGATGGCTGGCTGGCATCACTGACTCGTCAAAGATGAGCAAACTTTGGGTGACAGTGAAGGACAGGGAAACCTGGCATGCTGCAGTTCATGATATCACAAAGAGTCTGCCAGGACTTGAAGACTGGAAAACAGCAACAACAACTGCCCATTTGGTGAAAGTTCTTGAACTGGTTTGGGGAGCAAATCCTTCCCACTCTCTAGAGTCTGTTACACGATTAAGAAATATACTTTGGTGCTACTTAAGTCAGTGATTTGAGACGTCTTTAGTATAAGACAAGACTGTGCTCTGCTTAGTCATTCAGTTGTGTCTAGCTCTTTGAGATCCCGTGGACTGTAGCCCTCCAGGCTCCTCTGTCCGTGAGATTCTCCAGGCAAGAATCCTGGAGCGGGTTGCCATGCCCTCCCCCAGGGGATCGTCCCAACCCAAGGATCAAACCTAGGTCTCCCGCATTGCATTGAATTCTTTGCCGTCTGAGGCACCAGGGAAGCCCAAAACTACTGGAGTGGGTAGCCCAACCCTTCTTCAGGGGGCCTTCCTGACCCAGAAATCCAACCACGGTCTCCTGCGTTGCAGGCGGATTCTTCACCAGCTGGGCCACCAGGGAAACCAAGACAGAATGTTCACTATAAGGAACTAGGAAACATGAGAGAAAAAGAAGAAAAATACCATGATGTGATTGACCTAAATGAGCAAGTCTGGGAGGTAAAAGGTAGAATTCAAACCTAAGAAAGGCTTCTTTCCCATAGATCGTCCCTAATGTCGCTTCAAAGATGGGTCTTGAGTAATTTTGTCCCCATATTTAAAGACTATGATCAGCTTAAACTTCCTGAATTACTTTTCTGATTCTGTTACACCTCCAATTATACATTATTAGTGTACTCCTGGATAATATAATAAGACTAGATACATTAGGCCAGGACTCTCAAACTAGTGTCTGTAGCATTCTTTTATTCTATCAGCACTTTCAAAAATACAAACCTAAATATATTAATGGGATAAGGCTGCAGGCTGTACCGCTGATAATAGCAATATCAATGATAGACATAATGCTTAAGTGAGTATGTTGGCGCTCAGTTGTGCCTGTCTCTGACCCCATGTAATGTAGCTCACCAGGCTCCTTTGCACATGGGACTTTCCAGGTAAGAATATTCGAGTGAATTACCATTCCCTTCTCCAGAGCATCTTCCTGACCCAGAGATCAAACCCCAGTCTCCGTTGTTAAAGGGAGATTCTTTACCATCTGAGCTACAGGGAAGTCCTAAATAATAATAACAATAATAATAATAATAATAATAATAATAATGCTTAACAGGAAAGAATTCTTTAAATCTAAGAAAAAATATTTTAAAAGCAATATTTTAAACACAAACTTGTAAAAATCATAGTCATTCTCATCAGTTTATTTAGTCCAACATTACCAACATTAATCATATTTATTCTGCTTGAATCCAGTTTTTCCATTAGCTCTCTTAACCTTCCCGGATGATTCCAAGAAGTTTACAAGGTTTTCATTAAAACGTATATGATTTGCCTTGATCCCTGGAAATTGTGGAATATATCCTTCAAATGGGAAACATTTTCCAGCAGATTTTTTTTTCCCTTTTTTCCACTGTGAAGATGTCAGCCTTGAGACAGGGGAAGGTTTCACCCCATCTGGAAAGCATACGTAACTGGAATATGTGGATAACTCCCAGTGAAGTTAGGTGAATGAAATCCAGCTGCAGGTGTCCAAAAAGTCCAGAGGAAGGAAGTCTGTGACCTCTGAGGGCAAAATTGGTTTCTCCAGGATTATGTACCTGGGTCAGACATCTCTAGTAAATTGTCTTTGCAGTTTTATAGATGTTTCCCCATCAAAGTCTATTCAAAATATTTCAGTCATTTTAGATGCCCTATGGTGAGTAAAGGGATGCAAAAAAAGGAAATGGGGTTTTCCAGGAAGACCCTAGTATCTATCTTGGGCTTTCCATAGTCCTATCTATTTGTTTAACTTACAGTCATTGTTTTACCATCTTAATTATTTTGACTCAGAAGCAGAACATTGTCATATTACAAGGAAATAATAATGGCAAAATTCTGATAATGGGGGATCATATTTTTGTAAAGCAGGATAGACAATATCCACACACCTCAATTTTTAAGGATTCTGTTCAGTTCAGTTCAGTCGCTCAGTCATGTCCGACTCTTTGTGACCCCATGGACGGTAGCACACCAGGGTTTTCTGTCCATCATCAGAGCTTGCGCAAACCCAGGTCCATCGAGTCAGTGATGCCATCCAACCATCTGTCATCCCTTCTCTTTCTGCCTTCAATCGTTATGTGAGGAATTTTTTTTAGACTAGCAAATTTATGAACACATTCATATATTCTAGAACTGTGCTTTTTCACAGTATAATCTTTCAACATGACACAAATCATGGGAACCATTAGAACAAAATTTATCTTTAGCTTCTCTAAAATAGGAAACCAAAAGTAGGTAAATGTATGTTCAATAATTAATGTTTCACTATTTTATTTTTGGAAATGATCTAGATAATTAATGAATATCTATCATTTAATTTAATTTATCAAAACTAACATCTCAAGGTATCAAAAAGATTTTGGAAACTATTTTTAAGTACACATAAAATATAATTGTTACTAAAGAGTTTATCTACAAAGTCTTAGTACATTTACATCTATCTAAAGCACTTGCTTCCAAAAATTACAAACATAATTACCCATGAAAACTTCATGAGACATTAGAAAAAATGAGCTATTATTCTGTCATTTTATTTTATTCCTTTCTTCTCTCTCTCTCTCTCTCTTTTTTTTTCCTTGCTGAAAATTTTGCAACAGAGATAACATGAATTCGACCACTAAACCCTGGTACAATAAAAGTTGCTTAATCTTCATTATATTTAATGGTGATAAGGTTAAGGACATGTCTGTTAATTAAGCCAACAAATTTAACCTTGATTTTAGTTAACAAAAATTATCCCAGATTATGTTGAGACAGAAAAAAAGGGATTGCTACACAACCATTAAAAGAACAATACTACCTTTAAGAAGATCAGGACAACACAAAAACTGGTTAGAACTTATTGGACCCCAGATGGTGGAAGATTGACTTCCAGTGGGCTTGAGTTTCCTTGTACACTCAGCGCCATCATTAGCGCGCTACAGGACATACCCCAGGCGCCAAGGCAGCGCTGAACATAAAAAGCCAGGAGGTGGAGGCGGCCCGAATTCTGGGAACCCCCTCCCTTTCCCCCAAGTGGTTGGAATAATCTTCCCAGTTGTTAGCCTATGAAATTACTCAGCCCATAAAAGCTAACCACCCCATATTTTAGGGCTGGTCTCAAGCCTTTCAGGATGGACACATTCTGTTTCTGGACATGGATCTTCCAGGGCTGCTCTCATTTTCGGAGACAATCCCGTACCCTGGGGCAGCCTCTCATCTCCCGAGTCGGCCCGCACTCTGTCTGTGGAGTGTGTAGCTCTCTAAAGAAGAACAAAGCTGCTTTCACAGTACTGTGGCTTTATCTTGAATTCCCTCCTGAGAGAATTCAAGGACCCTCGCTTTGTGGCCCACCCTAGGGGCTCACCTGGGACCTAGGGCGTGACCATCCTCCTAGGCTCTCCTTTATTCTCCTGAAACAAGGTGAACTAGAAAACAGCTGGCTGAGTGTTTTCTTTTGTTGTTGTCATAGCTCTGAGTACTTTACAATGCCCGGTTCTTAAAAACAGATGCCTTCACATCAACTAAATGAGCTCTTTCACAAATTAATTTTGGCAATACCATCTGAAGGTAAAACAAACTATATATATATATATATATATATATACACATATATATACACACACACACACACACACAGCATACACACATAACCACACACACAGTGATGTAGAAAAACAGCTCATAGTTACTAATATTAGTGGTGAAGATTTGTTAAAAATAGGCAAAATTGGAGGTTTGGGGTGGGGGAAAGGCAGATGAAATTTGAACTTTAAAGCCACACATTTAACCCTATGGAGATTTGTAACACAGAAGCAAGCCTTTCCAATTCTCCAAAGAATTAGTGTCTAGCTTTTGTTTTAGGTCCCTTTTATCTCTTTAATTTTTATTAGTCTTTTGCAGTAAATATTTCAATGAATCTATTTTGGAAATTTGAAAACTTTTGGAGGCTTCTGCGTGCTAATTAAAATAAGTATCCCAATCTGTTTGTTTGATTTGGAAGCCCTTGTTTTTATGTGCACTTTTTAAATGATATTATCTATTTAGAATGTTCTTACAATGTTTTGTAAGTTTGGTGGGTCCCTGGCCACAATGGAATTTAATCCACATTTTTATCCAGCTATATCTAGCCACAAATGGGGTGCAACTCACATTTCTATTTGGCCATATTTTGAAGCCCCAACCTGATGGCTACCAAGCCAAGCTTTCAGGATACAAAACAAGCTTGAAAAGATCTTGTAATTTTTGTAAATGTCTATAGTTTCTGGGATCACAGTTCTTGGGTGTAAAATAAGCAAGTGTATTGAAAAGAGGTATGCTTAACTATTTGGATGTAAAGAACCCCACTATCAATTAGCCTTTGTTTACACAAAACAAGACAAATAAACATGCACCTTAATATATCGGTAGTAACCAAGTTGTATTAATGAGTCCAGGGAAAAAAAAAAAAAAGCCCCTTCTGCATTACCATCTTGGACTGGGAAAGGAAGGCAAGAAGCCCCAAGGAATGGGGTCTGCAAACTGAGTCCAAAGAAAAGCGGAAAACCGCAGTGGCCGCCAGCTAGGAAAAGATGCCAGACAACTGAGCAATCGCAGACTAAACCGTGAGCAGTTCCTAGTGTGGAACCTGGGAACGGAATTAAGAGCTAGGGTTTTCAACCAAAAAACCTGGAAACTGTGATTTGAAAGTCCAAGTTACCCGCTCTAGACAGAACCGTCTGCCAGCCTGGATACAAGGAAACGCAGAGCTCAAACTGAGAGGCTCTCTGCCTGCATTTCTCTTTGAGCCCTAGCGCTATTGGAAGTTTGCTTTGGATCCCATCATTGCCACCAAATCTGTTAAAAAGAAAAGAAAATTCAACTACGTAAATCTGAAGATGCAATTAGTCTATTAAGCAATTCATGACCTGGCAGTATCCCATTCTAGAAAGTGGAGAGATGTTCCAAAGAATTCTACAAAATGGAAGATTCTCATAGAAGCAAGGTGTAGCAGGGATGTTTTTTAGCAGAAGGAAAGAAGGAATTGTTTCTTTCCAGGTTACCTTCATTGGGGAGAAAGGCAGGAGTCTATCATGTAGATTACTTCTTCTTCCTTGGGGGAAAGGAGCAGGCCTCCCTTGGCAGATTTGCCTCATTGGTGCTGACAAGAAAGCTCCAAAGTGGCTGATTAAGGTTACATTCCTGGGAAAGGGGAAACTGCAATTAGACTGGGTATTAAATCAAGGTTTGGTACCATGGGATTCAAGGCAAGTGAAGTCACTCTGGGCCTGCAGTTTTCTCTTTAACAACTTTTACAATATTGGCTCAGGTTTTTATCAATTATTGAGCTTCCTGATAATTTTGTTCAGAGAGATTTTGGTCACTTTAATATCCTATGGGGCATTGCATTAATTTGCTGGATCAATTATTTAAGATGATATGTCCAGGTGGATAGGAAGTCATGGGTACTTTATAGGTACCTTGTTAAATTACTTCTGTGCTTGGAAAATAGAGATAAGTCACATGAAAATTCAGGCTCCCGCTGTCTCAATTACTTTCTGAGTGTCTTACCAAATTACATTCTCTGTGTTACATCTTCCTCAATTTGAAAGAATTTAAATTTGAGGTGATTCTCATTTTGTTTTAGAACCAATGATACCAAACTTGCTCTCCTGCCTTTCCGGCATGAACTGTAGGTTGTAGGTTATAGCGATTTCAGCTGACCAAGGCTGAAATACAAGTATCAGTAGCAGTGTCTCCTGATGATCCCTTGCCAAAACTTAGTGAGTGATGCATGCTATCCAAGGAAGGCTTTTATAGGTACATCACAGAAAAGAATTCTAGGATTTTGTTGCTGCTGCTATTTGTTTTTGTTTTAACAATGTCAAGTTTTATTGAGCAAATAACCATTTTTGATCTAGAGGCAATTCCTGGTTTGCTATGACGCTCGTGTAAGACCCTAACAATAATACAGCCCAAAGTTCTCTGGTCCACCAACCATAATCAAGTGTGTTAGGTAATTCTTCATGATCATGTGGAATTATGCCTCCAGACTAGATCTGAAAATCTCCTGAAAACTAAACTACTCGTGTGCTGATTTTACTGCCTCTTCTCAAACAACTCACATTTATGGTGAAAGAATTTTCATGCAGATTCCTTATGACCTCCTGAATAAAGTTTAAGTGAACCTGGTTTATTAATGATTCTGCTTGATAAGTTAGAAGCAATAAGAAAGTAAATACAGTGTATCTTTAGTGACACACTCAGGGCCCTCAAAAAACAAAAGAAAGAATCTTTTCTGTAAACATTTAGCAGCATGCCAAATTTCAATATCAACTGGAAGGAGAGGAGGTCTAAGGTAAAGATATACACTGGATGCAAGGACTCTTGGTTTTTACAATTTATCAGGCACTTGAAAGGAAAGAGTTTGGAGCATGGATAATAAGTGGATTTGATCAAAAGGTGTATGGATCCCCTCTCAAAATGGACATACACTGCTAGAATGTTTTATTGGAAAAAAAAATACCTTTGCAAACTCAAGCAGGCAAGATGACAGGCTCTGTGGCAATCAACAAAAATTCTTGCTTCATAAGCTGATTGGTTATGATAGAAGGAGCAAGGGTTGCATAGATTTAACACAGTATCACTCAGCAATCTGACTTCGTTACTGCCAGTGCTGGGTGTCCATTTGTGTCTTATGTGTGTGTGTATATATATATATATATATGCATTTTCTAGAAATGTGGAAATAGATGTTTTTAAACTCTGTAATATTTTAGAAATCATTGACTTTATACCTTAATCAAAGATTTCCAAAAACTTTAAATGAGATGATTTTCACTAAACTAGAAGAGAGATAATTGTCAGTTAGAAAAAGTTGTGGAAACAATGAGAGTTGGGTTATCTATTTGGGGGAGAGTTGAGAGTGAACAGCTATGATGTGAACAGCTAAATGAAGATATACACGATTTTTGAATAGTCAAAATGTTAAAATGTGTACTTACTCAAATGTACTTCAATTTTACTCCCAAAAGACCCCAAAAGCAAAACTTGAACTTGCTATGGGCTGGTAAATATTTACCTAACATTTGTATTATATGAAATATTATAAGTAACCTAGAGATGCTTTAAAATATATAGGAGTATGTGCATAAGTTAAGCAAATACTATGCCATTTTATGGGTTTCCCTGGTGACTCAGACAGTGAAGAATCTGCCTGCAACGCAGGAGACCGAGGTTCAATTCCTGGGTCCGGAAGATCTCCTGGAGAAGGGAAGGACAACCCACTCCAGTATTTTTGCTTGGAGAATCCCATGGACAGAGGAGCTTAGCAGGCTATATAGTCTATGGGGTTGTAAAGAGTCGGACATGACTGCGCGACGAACACTCTCACTCTCTCACATGCCATTTTAAGTAAGGTGCTTGAGAGTCTGTAGGTTCAGTGTCCCTGCTCCTTGAGGCGTCCTGGGGCCAGACTCTCACAGACACTGAGGGAAGACTGCATAATGTCTCTGTTTTTAATAAGGGAAAAATTAAAACAGTGCAAAGTGAAATTCAGGCTTTTACTGAAAAGTGCACTTGCATAGTCCTCTCTATTATTTTTAAATTATGAATGCTATTTTTAAACCCTACACGTTATTATCACATGTGGGACTTTTAAGGATGCCTAAGGTATTTAACTGTAACTACAACACAACTGTTTCCAAAGACAGGCTGTTTAAATGGGTTCAGAGCAGATCACCAGCTAGAAAGCATCATTAAGGACTTCCCTGGGGGTCTGGTGACTAAGACTCTGTGCTCCCCCGAAGGGATCTGGGTTTGACCCCGGGTCAGGGCACTAGATCCCAGAAGCCCCAACTAAGAGCTCACATTCTACAAGAAAAGATCCCACATGCTGCAACTGAGACCCAAGGTGGCCAAATAAATAAACATTTAAAAGATCCAAAGTTCCTGCTGTTAATGATACTTTGTCCCAGGGTTGTTAGCTGTGAAGGGAAGCATCCTTCAATATAGATTTTTAGTTCAGGTCATTTGTCCTTTGTTTTCTAGTTGTATAAATTGGCAATGGGATGTGAAAAAGGCCATTTACAGCAGAAAGAAGTGTTTCTATCCAACAACGCTTGACTTAAAAACTGCAAGCTTTTGGCAGTTGTTTGTTGCACGTTAATCATTTATAGGTTACTGTCCATGTTACAGCGGGACAGTCACTGATGGGTTCAAAATGCAGAAGTTAGTAACCAGTAGAAGGAAGGCCTGCATTGATAACTTATACACATTACCTGTAGACTACTGGGGACAAGTTCTAACATTTGAAATAGTTTGATGCAGCTCTTTCATGAATTATATCTATTCTGATAAGATATCATGCTACATCTGAACCTATAAAATATCAAAAGGTTTTGCCTATTTTCATTTCCATTTAACTGGTTAGGTATCACCCCACACTCTGAGGTGAGGCCCAGCCTTATTATAGAGATGGGGATGAAGCAAGACTTTGAGTGCAAATTAAGCACATTTGAAAGACAAATAAACATTCAGGATGTGTGTTTGTAGCACTTAGGTGTATAAGAAAAAGGTATCAATTTTTAAAAGCATATTATCTGCACTATATACTAAGAGTCACTTTGAGCAGTTCATTCCTCAAATTCTCAGATTTCCTCCTTAAAGTCATATTTTAAATTTTTCTACTAAATAATTGTGTATGTTCTCTTTTCCATTAACAAACCTAAAAGTGTGTCAACTTTTGTTGTAAACTGTTTAACGTGTTAATCTTACCAAGTGAGTCAATAAAATATAGAGACAAGAAATTATGGGAAAGATATGTGAGTCATAATGATTCCTTACTTTCATTTCCATATCACAGACTAAATCTTTAATATTTTCTAAGACTTAAAATGGTACTCGGTGTTATGAAGGTATATTCTATTTAGATATGCATAAATAATAGTTTTAGAGATTGAGTATTAATATTATGGAAGCTCACTCAATTACACATATACTTTATAAGCATACTTCTTTTTTTATTTTTCCTGCCATTGCAAGTGGAAATGGATAGTGTGAAGTTCTATAAAGACCTCTTCCTAGACAAAGAGGTTATCAAGTGATGAGTATATTAGTGAAAAGGCAAAACATTTAATATGGAAATTCTTAAAATAAATTTGAATTTAGACTGCTTGTTTATTGTTCTGAGATTTGTGTCTCTGAAAATAAAATGAAAACCAAACACTAAATGATTTTTCCATTTTTTTTTTTTTCCCTTAATGTCAAAGGCTAATGTGAAAGAGGACTGGGAGCTAGGACAGAATTGCTTTTTCTACTCAGGGCATCTAGAAGGAGGATTATTTCGGTGGCCTTCTTGCCCACGCCCCCTCCCCGGTTGCAGTATCACTGGGTGCAGCTGAACCTCCCTCTGTCCCAAGTACAAAGTCAGAGTGGCTGATTCTGTATCTGAAAGTTACTGAGGCCCTGGGCTAGCAGAGTGATGCCGCCGTTGGGAGGCATCAAAGGGAAAGACAGAACGCCAGGCTTCCATAGGAGGCGTGAAGAGGTTACCTTTCTGTCGTCTGACGCCCTGTGGACACGCACATCCCCTGGGCTGAAGTGACACAGGGGAATGCTTTAGGGGCTGAAAGCCTATGTTTATCTTATGTAGGGCTTCCCCTGAATGTGGAAGTCCCAGAGTTAAGAGTTTGGTGGCTTCACCAGTGGTGAAAACTAAAGCAGGAGAGTGGTGGAGACTAGAGTCAGCTCTCTGCTTCAGGGGACGCGCCAGGGCGAATCGTGAAGGGTCAGCAAAGTCTCTCTTCAGATGCCAGCATTTGGGTCCCTTAACAGGATAAATTATAAAGGTCCCTGTCACAGTAATGAAATTACCCAAGAGCAAAACACACTTCCCGTGGCTGACATGCTGTTTCATAACGTCAGTCGTGTCTGACTCTGCGACCCTTTGGAGGGTCCAGCAGGCTCCTCTCTGCATGGGATTCTCTAGGCAAGGATACTGGACTGGGTAGTCTTTCCCTCCTCCAGGGGATCTTCCTGACCCAGAGAGCAAATCCAGGTCTCCCGCATTGCTGGCAGATACTTTATAGTCCGAGCTACCAGGGAAGTGTAGGAGGGATTATAGTCAAAAGGACAAAACAAAAAAAAATCTGAGGATGGATCCTGGGTTCAGCATTGTTTGCAACACTGAAGAGACGAAGAACTAGCAAAAGGAGCTCAGAAAGGAGTGGTAAGTGAGGTAGAAAGCAATTCAAGGGAGAGAATGATGACCCAGAAGCCTAGAAGAGAAAACATTTGAAGAACAAAGGAGTAATTAGCGAGGGGAAATGCCCTTAGTTTTTGAGTAAATGAAGGCTGAGAACCACTGCTTTGTTGATGCGGAAGTTATCAGTGATCTTCACCAAAGTATTATCAGTTGAAAGGTGGGGAGATAACCTGACAATACTTTGTTTTCCAGATACTTAAAGGATGAGGAGACAAGATGGAGAGTAGAAACAACATCCTAAAACAATTTTACTATCAGAACTTAAAATTGATATTTATGGCAAGGCAAGAAAAATGTAAACATAAGCATTTTTCTCTGCCTTGGATCACCTCACCTCCCACCTACTGAGCATAGTGTATCTGTGTTCAGTTCAGTTCAGCCACTCTTTGTGACCCCATGGGGCCTCCCTGTCCATCACCAACTCCTGGAGCTGACTCAAACTGCATTATGCAGCTGAGCATCTGCATTATGCATCAGCTAAACCTCCTCCATCAGAAGGAATACCTGCTCGGCCACAAAGAGCAACATTCTCCTAGTATCAGTATGACAACTTTTCAAAACGTAACATTCCTTCTTGATCTTATAAGAGACTGCAAAGATGCTTAGCTCTGAATTAAACTGTCAATAATATGACATTTAATGTATAGTCCTCTGTATCAAAAAACTTATATAACTATGCCCAGGAGACCTGTGTTTGATCCCTGTGTTGGGAAGTTCCCCTGGACAAGGGAATGGCAACCCATTCCAGTATTCTTTCCTGGAGAATCCCATGGACAGAGGACCCTAGTGGGCTACAGTCCATGGGGTCGCAAAGAGTCAGACAGGACTGAGCAAATAACATTTTCACCTTCGATGACTTCAAAAGGGCAGAATAGTTGTCAAAACTTTCTGAGGTACTCTTCTTAGGGGTAATAATTTTTAAATTTGGTTCAAATAAAAATTCATATTTCTAGGATTGATTAATTTTTCACTGACATGGCATAATAATGAATAAGGAGAAAGTTAGAGGGTGGAATGGACACAATAAAAGTACTTTGAGATGGTAAATGATATAGTATACTTCAACACTGTTGAGAGTGATCAAACAGAGAGATAAGGTAATTCTTAGATCAAAATCCAGCATAGAAAATGGTTCCACTTGCCAGTAATGGCAATGGATGCAGACCAGATGTCCTATAATTTGATTCAATTCTGACATTGTATACCTTGAGATAGAATCAGATTTCACAGGTACAGGGTTCAGTCCCACAAGACGGCCCACCCTCCTTCAGACACCAGAGGCAAGCCCAGGTTGTTGCCTGTGCTTCTGAACAATTTGGTACAGATTGTATGTTCCAGGACCCTCTCCTTGGGTTCAATTTAATCAGCTAGAGGCCTCATAGAACTGAGGGAAACATTTTACTTACTCAGTAGTGGCCACAGGACTGTAAAAGGTCAGTTTCCATTCCAATCCCAAAGAAAGGCAATGGCAAAGAATGTTCAAACTACCACACAATTGCACTCATCTCACACACTAGCAAAGTAATGCTCAAAATTCTCCAAGCCAGGCTTCAACAGTATGTGAACGCTGCACTTCCAGATGTTCAAGCTAGATTTAGAAAAGGCAGAGGAATCAGAGATCAAATTACCAACATCCACTGGATCATCAAAAAAGCAAGAGAGTTCCAGAAAAACATCTATGTTTGCTTTATTGACTAAGACTTTGGCTGTGCGGATCACAATAAACTGTGGAAAATTCTTAAAGAGATGGGAATACCAGACTACCTGACCTGCCTCTTGATAAATTTGTATGAATGTCAAGAAACAACAGTTAAAACTGGACATGTAACAACAGACTGGTTCCAAATCAGGAAAGGAGTATGTCAAGGCTGTATATTGTCACCCTGCTTATTTAACTTACATGCAGAGTACATCATGTGAAATGTCAGGTTTGATGAAGCACAAGCTGGAATCAAGATTGCCAGGAGAAATCTCAATAACCTCAGATATGCAGATGACACCACCCTTATGGCAGAAAGCAAAGAAGAAGAGCCTCTTGATGAATGTGAAAGAGAAGAGTGAAAAACTTGGCTTAAAACTCAACATTCAGAAAACTAAGATCATGGCATCTGGTCCCATCACTTCATGGAAAATAGGGAAACAGTGGAAAAAGTGAAAGACTTTATTTTTCTGGGCTCCAAAATCACTGCAGATGGTGACTGCAGCCATAAGATTAAAGGACGTTTGCTCCTTGGAAGGAAAGTTTTGACCGACCTAGATAGCATGTTAAAAAGCAGAGACATTACTTTGCCAACAAAGGTCCATCTAGTCAAGTCTATGGTTTTTCCAGTAGTCATGTATGGATGTGATACTTGGACCATAAAGAAAGCTGAGCACCAAAGAATTGACCTTTTTGAACTGTAGTGTTGGAGAAGACTCTTCAGAGTCTCTTGTATTGCAAGGAGATCCAACCAGTCAATTGTAAAGGAGATCAATTCTGAATATTCACTGAAAGAACTGATGCTAAAGCTGAAGCTCCAATACTTTGGCCACCTGATGCTAAGAATGGACTCATTGGAAAAGACCCTGATGCTGGGAGGGATTGAAGGTGGGAGGAGAAGGGGAAGACAGAGGACGAGATGGTTGGATGGAATCACTGACATGATGGACATGAGTTTGAATAGACTCTGGAAGTTGGTGATGGACAAGGAGGTCTGGTGTGCTGCAGTCCATCGGGTCATGAAGAGTTGGACAGGACTGAACAACTGAACTGAACTTACCAATTTATTATAAAAGGACACAGATGAACATCCAGATGGAAGAGATGCATAGGACAAAATTGGGAAAGAGCACAGTTTCCATGCTCTCTCCTAGCTCACCACTCTCTTTAAATCTCTAGCTTTCCAACCCAGAAGCTCTCTGCACCCTGTTCTCTTGGGTCTTTATGGAGGTTTTATACATAGTCATGATTGATTAAATTGATGGTCATTGGCAATTGATTCAACCTCTAGGCCCACACACCCCTTGATGTGGGGTAAAGATAACACTGAGATTTCCAACCATCTAATCACATTGTTGATTCTCCTGGCAACTGTCATCATCCTTTAGTGGGGTTCAAAAGTCACCTCATTATTATAGCAAGAGACACCTTTGTCACTGTCAACACTCAGAAAACTCCAAGCATCATGGAGTTGTCCATAAAGAGACCTAAACAACAACCAAGTATATATGAAAAATATATTTTGTTCAACTGAATGACCAAATCCATATTTTTTTTCTTGTAAATCACACTATCACAAGAAAGAATAATTAAAGATCCAGGAGAGGAGCTAATTTTAGGAATAATGATGAGTTAGACAAGAGAGGATTGGCCAATATCTTGATGAAAGGATAGGCATTCTAAAGGGTGATGTGCAGTTTATTCATTGTAATGGACAAGAAAGCAGGGCACATGTGCAGATGCAAGTACATTGATTATCTTGGTCTTGTAAAATATCAGTGGTTTTAATTTTAGCCACTTGTAGTTGCTATTTTGTTGTTTGCAGCTGAAATCATCTTAGCATACTCCCTGCAGTCATGAATTATTTCACAGCTACCTTTGTATTTCCAAAATCTTATTCAAAGATTGTCAGTGAGTTGGTTCTCAATCAATATATGATGAATGAATGCATGCAGTAAATGATCCTACTATAAATGGAAATTCACTGTATTTAAATGGAGCTTTCTTTTAAAAGAAAAAGAGAGAGAGAATTCTAGCCCTGCACAGGTAAAGTTATCATAAACCAAAGAAAAGAAAGCAATTGAACATGGATATTTTACATGCAGACCAACAGATATGCTGCCTTCACTTGAGAATATGATGATACTGCTGCTGCTGCTGACACTTCTGAGTCTCCTGAACTGCAGGTGGATTCTTTACCACTGGGCTCCTGGGAAAGCACCCTAAAATAAATTTAAAAATGAATATTGGTGAAAATGGTGATAAAGGCACATTGATGCTATTGGCTAAATCTAGTTTTTGTTGATTAAAGCACTCTGCAAGAATGTTTAGATTCAATACTTTCATCTACATCACACTATCCGTTATGACATAACAATATTATCTTCAATTTACAAATTATAATTTTAACAGAAGAAAAAGTAAGATAATGAATCTCCCCAGAATGTCACAGTTATGATAGTAAGCACAGTGAGGGTTTTTTTTTTTTTTCCTTTTCCCTTAAAATCACTTTGTATAATCATTATTTAACTACTACAGTTTGATTTTTTTATTTTTCTAAAAGGAGTTTAACTGAACTAGCTTTAACAAAATATTTTTTAATATAAATTTAAGGGTAACTTTCTTTAGCTACTTGCTATGAAGCTGAATATTCTTTTTTTTTTTTTATTTTTCAGAGTTGGAACCATTTTAAAACAATTAACTCATAATTGACTCTATTTTATTTATCAATAAAAAAGAATTGGCATTTTTCTTCTTTTGGTTGTACAGATTTACTCCTAAAAACAAGAAAGATCAATTATTTTCTTTCTGACTATCAGAATATAATTCCATCACTGAAAATAAGACTTATAGAATAAGTAAGAAACAGAGAAACTCAAAATCAGTTCAACTCAGTTGCTCAGTCGTGTCCGACTCTTTGCGACCCCATGAATCGCAGCATGCCAGGCCTCCCTATCCATCACCAACTCCCGGAGTTTACCCAAACTCATGTCCATTGAGTCGGTGATGCCATCCAACCATCTCATCTTCTGTCATCCCCTTCTCCTCCTGCCCCCAATCCCTCCCAGCATCAGGGTCTTTTCCAATGAGTCACCTCTTCGCATCAGGTGGCCAAAGTATTAGAGTTTCAGCTTCAGCATCAGTCCAATGATCACCCAGGACTCATGTCCTTTAGGATGGATTGGTTGGATCTCCTTGCAGTCCAAGGGACTCTCAAGAGTCTTCTCCACCACCACAGTTCAAAAGCATCAATTCTTCGGCGCTCAGCTTTCTTTATAGTCCAACTCTCACATCCGTGCATACCTCTTACTTTCTGATAAAAAATAAAAGAATATTCTGGTCCAGTCTTTTACTTTCTATTAAACTTGAAAACATTTTTATATTGAGATGAGTGCAAATGTGTTAACATTTATTATCTATTCAAATGTTACTGGTTTTATTGCAGACTATATATTTTTATTTTATTTTATTTTATTAGTTGGAGGCCAATTACTTCACAACATTTCAGTGGGTTTTGTCATACATTAACACGAATCAGCCATAGAGTTATACGTATTCCCCATCCCGATCACCCCTCCCACCCCTCCCTCCACCCGACTCCTCTGGGTCCTCCCAGTGCACCAGGCCCGAGCACTCGTCTCATGCATCTCACCCGGGCTAGTGATCTGTTTCACCATAGATAATATACATGCTGTTCTTTTGAAACATCCCACCCTCACCTTCTCCCACAGAGTTCAAAAGTCTGTTCTGTACTTCTGTGTCTCTTTTTCTGTTTTGCATATTGGGTTGTCATTACCATCCTTCTAAATCCCATATATATGTGTTAGTATGCTGTAATGTTCTTTATCTTTCTGGCTTACTTCACTCGGTATAATGGGCTCCAGTTTCATCCATCTCATTAGAACTGATTCAAATGAATTCTTTTTAACAGCTGAGTAATATTCCATGGTGTATATGTACCACAGCTTCCTTATCCATTCATCTGCTGATGGGTATCTAGGCTGCTTCCATGTCCTGGCTATTATAAACAGTGCTGCGATGAACATTGGGGTGCACGTGTCTCTTTCAGATCTGGTTTCTTCGGTGTGTATGCCCAGAAGTGGTATTGCTGGGTCATATGGCAGTTCTATTTCCAGTTTTTAAAGAAATCTCCACACTGTTTTCCATAGTGGCTGTACTTGTTTGCATTCCCACCAACAGTGTAAGAGGGTTCCCTTTTCTCCACACCCTCTGCAGCATTTATTGCTTGTAGACTTTTGGATAGCAGCCATCCTGACTGGTGTGTAATGGTACCTCATTGTGGTTTTGATTTGCATTTCTCTAATAATGAGTGATGTTGAGCATCTTTTCATGTGTTTGTTAGCCATCTGTATGTCTTCTTTGGAGAAATGTCTGTTCAGTTCTTCGGCCCATTTTTTGATTGGGTCATTTATTTTTCTGGAATTGAGCTTCAGGAGTTGCTTGTATATTTTTGAGATTAATCCTTTGTCTGTTGCTTCATTTGCTATTATTTTCTCCCAATCTGAGGGCTGTCTTTTCACTTTACTTATAGTTTCCTTTGTAGTGCAGAAGCTTTTAAGTTTCATTAGGTCCCATTTGTTTAGTTTTGCTTTTATTTCCAATATTCTGGGAGGTGGGTCATAGAGGACCCTGTTGAGATTTATGTCGGAGAGTGTTTTGCCTATGTTCTCCTCTAGGAGTTTTATAGTTTCTGGTCTTACATTTATATCTTTAATCCATTTAATTAATGAATATAGTAAAGTTGCAGGATATAAAATTAACACACAGAAATCCCTTGCATTCCTCTATGCTAACAATGAAAAAACAGAAAGAGAAATTAAGGAAACAATACCATTCACCATTGCAACAAAAAGAATAAAATACTTAGGAGTATACCTACCTAAAGAAACAAAAGACCTGTACATAGAAAACTATAAAACACTGATGAAAGAAATCAAAGAGGACACAAACAGATGGAGAAACATACTGTGTTCATGGATTGGAAGAATCAATATTGTCAAAATGGCTATTCTACCCAAAGCAATCTATAGATTCAATGCAATCCCTATCAAGCTACCAACGGTATTTTTCAGAACTAGAACAAATAATTTCACAATTTGTATGGAAATACAGAAAACCACGAATAGCCAAAGTAATCTTGAGAAAGAAGAATGGAACTGGAGGAATCAACCTGCCTGACTTCAAACTCTACTACAAAGCCACAGTCATCAAGACAGTATGGTACTGGCACAAAGACAGAAATATAGATCAATGGAACAGAATAGAAAGCCCAGTGATAAATCCACGAACCTATGGACACCTTATCTTTGACAAAGGAGGCAAGGATATACAATGGAAAAAAGACAACCTCTTTAACAAGTGGTGCTGGGAAAACTGGTCAACCACTTGTAAAAGAATGAAACTAGAACACTTTCTAACACCGTACACAAAAATAAACTCAAAATGGATTGCAGACTATATTTTGAAAAAGCCACTTTTCTCTGTCTCTCTAATATGTTGGTACATACCTGGAAGGTAATTCCTTATGCCTAAAGATGGAGATATTGTTAATATGGAAGTTGACTAGAGGCACCAGATTGTCACCAGAAGCAAGAGTGAGGATCAGAGGACCAAAACCTAAACAGATCATTCAAAAGTCTATATGGAGAACAACTTATGCTCTTTGTTCGCATTTTCTTTGTGTGTACTCAGATCACTCTCTCTCCCTCATCTTCTAGGAGGTAACCTTTGTCTCAAAGGTAAGCAGGTACATAGTGTAGAGGCAAAAAGAAATTGAGTCCTGAGAGAGAAAACCTGAAATTAAGTTAAAGGCTCTTTACTCAACTGTGAAACTCCAAACACTCACTGCTGAGCTGCAGAACATCAGTTTCTGGGCTGCTAATCCACAGCCAAAGGGACAGGATTATCTTTTGTGAAGTAAATGAGCATCCCAG
Organism: Muntiacus reevesi; assembly: GCF_963930625.1. NCBI lineage: Eukaryota > Metazoa > Chordata > Mammalia > Artiodactyla > Cervidae > Muntiacus > Muntiacus reevesi. Next base: position 3,095,772 of record NC_089260.1, on the reverse strand, counting down.
GGGAAAAGCATAAGCATTTTCCAGAGAAAATCTGACAGCACTTTCACCCTAAACCAGCTCACCAGTAGCAGCTCCTGTCCATGACAAGAGCTTTTTACTGCCTCAGTCTTAAATATGAGTCAACAAAGATTCCCAAACTTATAAGGGACTCTTCTAAAACAAGATATAGAAACTAAAAGAGATGACAATAATAAAGGGAATGTTGACCGATATTGATAGAAATGTATGATCTGACTAACAGAGGTATCAGAAATAGCAAACGAAAATTTTCCATGAGGAGGAAATTGTTTATTTTTTTTAAACAAAATGACATAAGTCTTGGGGAAGAGAGCATGGTGGTGGCAACCTGTTTTCATGTTAACTTTTAGAACATTTAAGATAAAATGACATTTAAAAATTCTCTAAAAGGGGAAAATAGTGTAAAAAATTTTAAGAATCTAAAAAAATCTGAATTTGCAATAGCAACCTTAGAAAACAGAAGAAAAGAGAGGGGAAATGTCTTCAAACTTATAAATTAAAATAATTTGAATGCTGAATTCTAATCCTGTAATTTGGCATTCTAATATGAGGGTAGCATGAATAAAACTTAAATGTGTGATATTTGGAAAATAAATGTTCTTTTCACTACTTCTTTCTCAGAGAGCTATAGGAGTATGTATTTGTTTATTTTTTAAATCAACTAAATAAATGAAGAAAGAGCAAAATCAAATATATAGGAAAGAAGATATTTAGTACCTGAAGAGGCAAAGGGAATGCTAAGAATAGCTATGCAGCATATCTGGAGAGCAGTCTGGGAGAGCTCTAGAAATCTGGAAAGTCCTGGGAAAGAAAAAAAGGAAAACTAATAGATTATGTGATCAATTTGATCTTATGAATGTTATATTACCCAGAAATTTTGCAGAGTTTATAAACTGTGAGATTGTGAAGTCAAAGAGTCTAAGCAAAGCAAATAAAAGCTTCAAGAGTCAATTATTAAACCCAGGAAAATGCAAAATATATACAAAAAAAGAGAAAGTCTTCATATAATGGCACTTAGAACAGCAGTTAGTGATATCTTAAAAGTTAGAAAAATCAAAACACTGAATATGTATTTATTCAAATTATAATATAGCTGTTTTGGGAATATGGGCTGAGTGTAGTGGTGGTTGCTGAGTGCTGAGATAATATCTAAAATACTGAATCAAAAGAGAGCAAATGCTAATGTTAATCAGAAACACCATGTAAATATCGAGAAAAACACACTAGATCTGTTTTAAGGACTAGCTTGCTCTAGACTGAGAATTGGGTAAGCAGAGTAGAGTTCTGGCAAGGATTACTGGATTAATACTATTAGTCTTTTTAAAAGTTTTTATCATAGTTTGTCTTTTCTACATTATATGAGTATGTCATTAGGTTAAAATAATAGCTTAAATAAATAGCATCAAAATATTGACCAGTATAAAAAATAATATTTGTAAGTTTGTTAAAAACAGCTCACTAAAATGTCATATTTTTTTCTCCTTTTCAATCCTACTTTTTAAAATGCAAATGAAATCAGGGAAAAATAAGAGATGCCGTGAGGATAGCCTTGAAATTAAGGATTCATAATTCATGAATCTTTGAAATGAGTTTCTGCTAATTTAAATGTGGGAGGATCCAACTTTTTAAACTTCTAATGGTCCACTCATAGACCCTAGAAATACAGAGAGAAAGGAAATAATTCAGTAGGTAGAGACGTGTCCAAAGTAATTCCAATGTCAGAGTCAGTGTCTGTGAGATTGAGCCAGGCATTCTGTTACACATCTCAGTATTTTTCGGCCAGATAATTATCTAGCGTTGTATGCTAATAAATGTCAGGGGCAAGAACATACAGGAAGTACACTGGGAAGAGGACATACGCACTAAGACTTAGCAGAGATTATGCCTTTCAATGCTGGGCTTCCCGGATAGCTCAGTTGGCAAAGAATCCACCTGCAAAGCAGGAGACCCTGGTTGGGAGGATCCGCTGGAGAAGGGCTAGGCTGCCCACTGCAGTGTTCTTGGGCTTCCCTTGTGGCTCAGCTGGAAAAGAATCCGCCTGCAATGTGGGAGACCTGGGCTCGATCCCTGGGTCAGGAAGATCCCCTGGAGAAGGGAAGGCTACCCACTCCAGTATTCTTGCCTGGAGAATTCTGTGGGCTGTACAGTCCATGGGGTCGCAAAGAGTCGGACACGTGAGCGACTCCACTTTCACCTTCATGCCTTTCAGTGGGAATTCCATGGTGGCTTTGATGGTAAGGAATCTCTCTGTGGAGAAGGAAATGGCAACCCCCTCCAGTATTCCTGCCTAGAAAATCCCGTGGACAGAGGAGCCTGGTGGGCTGCTGTCCATGTGGTCAGACAGAGTTGGACACGACTGAAGCGCCTAAGCATGCATGCATGCATGCAATCCGTCTGTACTGTGGGAGACCCGGGTTCGATCCCTGGGTCAGGAAGATCCCCGGGAGAAGGGAAAGGCTACGCACTCCAGTATTCTTGCCTGGAGAATTTTATAGACAGAGAAGCCTGGCGGCTACAGGCTTCTCTGTGGGGTCATGAAGAGTGGATATGACTAACTGACAATTTCACGTTTTTAAAATGCATTTCAATACATTCCTCAAAGCAAAAGGAAAGCTCTACATATTCCCAAAGTACTTTGAAGTATATTCAGCTTCTTGTAGATGAAAAAAAAAAAAAGAAAGAAAAAAAGAAAGAAAAAGCGAATTTTCTACTTCAGTCCATCAGAATCACAGAAAATTATCATTTGGAATTTTTACTATCAGGTGAAGAGGCTTCTTTTATTCATCACACTATCTAAAAGGAGAAATAGATGTGAGTGAAGCATGAATTCTGGGGGAAGGAAGAGGGGATAAATAAAACAACGGCAGAGGCACACATGCAGAGTATTTAATGCTAAGAACACTGATAAATATCAGCAACTAGCAATGGCAAGCATATAAGAGCCTGAAAATATCTCTAATGGACAAGAAGGATCACTTTTAAGCTGCATAGAAATAAATTCTTGGGAAAAAAGATAATGGAAATTTACTGTAGATATGTTTGTGTTCTCATTTCTTCATATTCATAAAGGTATTCCTTTATGGGATATCTATCTTGTGCTAGGCGTTCTTGTTCTTATAGATGGAAATAAATAGTGAAAGAAACTGACACAAATGCATGACTTCATGCAAAATGCTTCAGAATACATGGACAATAACCATCAGAGAGAAAATAACCATAAAGTACATAAGAAAAGTACAGTTGTCTCTCTATTAACAGGGGATTGATTTTAGCCACCACCCCCACCCCCCATGGATACCAGACTCCACAGATGCTCAAGTTCATTATATAAAATGGTGGCGCATCCACACTTAGCCTTCACACATCTTCCCAAATACTTTAAATCATCTTTAGATAACTTATACCACAAAATACAATGGAATTGCCAAATAAATATTTGCCGCTGTACAGTAAATTCAAGCTTTTGTTTTTTAGAATTTTCTGGATTTGTTTTTCAAAGATTTTCAGTTGATGGTTGGTTAAATCTGGGAATGTGGAGCTGGTGGATATGGATGTTATCGTCTGTATGTTAGTGTGTATACAATGTGTTAAATGGTGATAGATGCTAGGGAGATTATAGACAGAGAAGAAGAATATTAAGTATCAAAGAAGGGTAGTTTTGGAATTTCAAATAAGATGTCCACAAAAGTCTTCCCTGGTGGCGCTAGTGGTAAAGAACTCGTTTACCAATGCAGGAGACATAAGAGATACAGGTTCAATCCCTGGGTTGGGAAGTTTCCCTGGAGAAGGAAATGGCAACCCACCCCAGTATTTTTGTCTGGAGAATCCCATGGACAGAGGAGCTTGGCAGGCTACACTCCATAGGTCATAAAGAATCAGACATGACTGAAGTGACTTAGCATGCACATCCACAGAAGACCTCACTGGGTGAGTGACTTCTAAATAAATACGAGTCTTGCAGATGTTTTGGAGTCAAACTTTCCAGGCAGAAAAAACAGTAAGTGAAAAACTTCTTGAAAAGAAATATTGCCTGGGCTGTTTGATGAGCATCACAGAGAACAGAGTGACAGGATACAGTGAAGAAGAGGAGAACTGGAGAGTAATGGAAGTAAACAAAAGCACTAGAACTTGCATGAGTTCTGTGAAATAAGATTAAAAGATCAAAATGAAATAAGCTTAAAAATTATACAGATACTTTTCTGGTTACCATGCACACTTAAATAATGAGTTACAAGATAAGCAGTTGATTGAAAAATACAGACAACTCATTTCTTTTTAAACAGACAAGAGTTTTGAATGCACACCTCACTAAAACAATACAGCTTCCCCTTCCACCCAAAAGTAAGCATTTTATGAAGTTTATATGAGCCACAATGGTGTCAAACAAAGAGGCAGCTACCTTAGGACGCACCCTGTTATCAGGTGCACAACATCAATCAAGATAAAGCACAGATGCTCACAGACATATTTCAAAGCTATGGAGGCTGGATGTTGAGTGCAGTTGCAAAGAAAGAGGTTGGTGGGACCCATCTCACAAATCCAGTGAGTGCTGCTCCTGTAACCACTCTCTGCAAAACAAATGCTGAAAGCTACTTTTACTTTTCACCACATTTTTTTCTAAAAGCAAGAACTCTCTTTGGACATCATTTATTAAAGGAAAGACTAATGCTGTTCTTTCCTAAAAAAACAAAGCAGTAATTTAAATCAAACCTTTGAAGAGTGGGGGTATCTGTAATCAAAATACCCAATGCGAAATGTACTCTGCAATGCTTGTTATTAAAGGAATTAAAATTGGAGGATTATGGCAATCACCATCCACCAAATTAACAAAGATTAAAGACAGATAATACCAAGCACGATGAGAATGTGGAACAGCTGAAGCTATCATACACTGATAATGTGAGTGAAAAATGATACAGCCACTCATAACCTTTCTAGAAAACTGCTTGGCATTATGTTATAGATTGAATATTTAACCAGCAAGCAATCTCACTCTTGAGTGAATACCCAACAGAATTGAGTACATATATGGAGCAAAGACAAATGTCAAAATGATTACAGCAGCATTGTATATAACAGTCTTGCAGAATCCAATTGTCCATTTATGGTAAAATAGATAAGCAACTTCTGGGATGTTCTACGATGGACATGTAGCACATGGCATCGGAGGCTGTATGCTTCTTTATGCCTGGATCATTACTCAGAGTTATGTTTGTGAGATTTATCAGTGCTATTAAGCTTGTAGCAGTAGCTTGAATAGTTCCACAGACATAATTTTGAGTAAATAAGGGACACACAAAAAATGTATAACGTATGAATCCATGAATGGACATTCCAAAAATAGAGAAAACTGATGTATGACAGTAGAAATCGGTATTTACCTACGGGGAAAAGGGAGATGTGGCAATCAGGAGTAACCGATAGGGAAGGGTCGGGTCTCTGTGGTAAAGATAATGTTCGATTTTTTGGCCAGGGTCATTGTCACATGAGCATGTCTATGCTGTGACTCAGTGTATCCACTGAACTTATCCAATGTATGTGCTTTTTCCTCTACATATTGCATACTTTTATACCAATGTTCATGTAAAATTATATCAAGCAACTCAAAAAGAAACCAAACCTGATATAAAAAGATGAGACTGAGTTAGAAACTCTGAAAACTAATCCTACATAAAGAGAGGACCAGAGAACTTCAGAGCCGTTAAGACAGGAAGCACAGTTAGCCAAATAGGTGAAAAAAAGAAAAAAAAAAATTTTTTTTTTAAGAAGAAAGACATGCTGCACAGAAAGATGAGCTTATCTTTATAGGATTACAGAGGGAGAAAATGGAGACTGGAGGAGAAAATATGCATAGCGACAATAGCTGAGATTTTTCTAGAAGGGATGAAAAGACAATTCAGGCAGCAGAACAAATATCAAGGATAATGAAAAGAAGTTCATTTTCCTGGGTAGCATAGTGGAAGTGCAGAATATCAGAGACAGAGAAGATGCTGAAAGCTTCCAGAGAGCAGAGGCCTTACCCACAGAGCAGGGAAGTCAGACTGACTGTAAGCAATGGAAAGACAAAAGAGAGCTGAATTACTTACTCAAAGGGGAAGAAAAATAGCAGCCTGATGAGAACTTCATACAAAAAAAAAAGAAAGAAAAAACAGCTTTCAGGACTGAAAGATAGTCTTTCAAGTTAAGGAAAAATATAAGCACAGTGGAGGAGACAGGCATATAACCTGTGGTCAGTCTTCACTCCCGTGCCAGTGTGATTATTGGATTTTATATGTCTGCTGAAATGAAAAATCATAAATGACATAGTGATATATTCTAACTTAAATTTATCAAATCGTTACAATCTACCAATATATAAGAAATAAGAGTGGGGAAAAACTTAATCAAACAATACCCCTGGAGGCAATCAGAAAAAAAAAAGAACAGATTAGCAATATATTCATAAGTCAGTGGCATAAAAATATAACTGTTTAAAATTAAAGGACACTTAAAGTCCACAACTGAATGCATTCAATGATTCCAAGTGTGATGTGATTTAGGCAAAACAGCTATAAAAGGCATATTTTGGATAATTTAAAATATTTGAATTTGAAACAGTTATTAGCAGGTATCAAGGAATGATTTTTACTTTTGATAATTCTACAAATGTCATTTGGCTAGGTAGAAATAGGTAATTTTGAAAGAGGTGTCCAGAAGTTAAAAATACCATTTTTTTAAGTTTTAAGTAAAGCAATTATTTTCAAACAAATCATAACATTTAAGATCAATAGATAGTTCAAAGAAATAACAAAATGATGCTCTTTAGTATGAAAGGAGAAGTCCACCTCTCAGGGAGGGTCTGGGTGGGAAAGGATTTCCTGTGAGCTATGTGCCCCACCCCCTGGTCCCCCTCAGGGAGGCTGAATGATTAATCTGGAGGTTAGGTGACAGGCAATAATCTGCATTTCTTAATTGAATGAAGCTAATATTTGGTGGGAGGAGTACAAACATTTGGGAATTTGATCTATGTTCCTTTTCTTAAGAACCAAGCCAATGGGGATTAAAAAAAAGAAACAAAACAAAAAATGAGCAATAGCACCTACTCTGCAGACCTGGATGTTAGATGCGCGGGTCACAGGTCTTTATCTGAGATAGGAAATCAGCAAGCCCATTTTTGTCTATTGCACTAAGCTATGTTACTTAACTAAACTTATCAGGCAACAAGGTTGATAATTTGCTTTTCCATTTATGGACACTTTAATTGTATTTTTAAGTCGGTTTATTTCTCAGTTGGAGAAGAGTGGTATTTTCTCCCAGATTCCACAGAATCTGGGAGATCTGATTCAAGATCAGATTCAAGTGGCAGAAAAACTTGAGAAATTAAAAAAAAAAAAATGGAGAACCAAATAACTAGCAGTGATTAGTCACTTTGTATGGAATTGAACTGAGTTGTATTTACATAAGCAAATGTCCATTTCCAGAGAGCTGGGGTATCAAGTCCATGCCTTAAGCAAAAGTGTGGTCCTCAGAAAAATCTGGTATGTAGAGAAAATACAGTGCATGCCAGTTTGGGGTAACTTGTTTTGGGTAACTTGAAGGAAACATCTGAGAAACGTGAAATTCGAGGTCTAAGCAAACAGGTACCAAGGTACGATGTATTAAAGGGGAGCAAAGCAAGACAATGACAGAGTGCATGCAGGTGTGGACTGAATGGTAATCTGATGGGAGACATCTCCTTGATAAAGTGGTCTCATTAAGCGCCTTGAGGTAAGCATCACGAGGTGTATGTTGTGTCATTGACCTATGCAAGATTTTGGAAGAAATGATACTTCTGAATGTCACATTTCAAGCTCCAGAAAACTCTTCAAGGCAAAATGTAGACGAATATGTTAGAAAAGAAACATCTGGCTCAGTAGACAAGGAAACGACAAAGAAGGCACTTAAATATAGCAAAAATTTCTAGACCTCATGTGGAAAAAAGGAGGACAGATTTAATCATTGTATTATTAACTTAGAAATGCAACTGAGTGCTCCGAAATGACTTTCGGAACGGCAAAGGTAAATAAAACACCAGAGGCATCACTCATTTCAGCAGAAAAAGATGAATTCAGCACGCTGGCTGTGGGAATCCAGTGGAGCATACTTATGAAGGGATGAGTGCTCACCCAGGACCTTGGGCAGAGCCTTTGAAAGCATCCTGACAGCTTTGCTTAGGGTGACTACTTGGCTGAAACAAAAAGGGAATGAGAAAGAAAACTCTGGAGGAAGATTTCACAGATATAGGAAATTCTATAGCAAGGTCAAGAGAAATCGTTTCTGTCAAAGGATTCAAATTACCTGCTTACAAGGGAAAGCAAAAGCTATGTCACTAGTCAGCAGCCCAATCCTAGCATCCCGTGGATACAGGAAATATGGAGCTTCAAGAGGAGCTAGCAGGGAAGAGGCTTTGAACACTAGAAGGAAGATACAGGCTGACTGTTTAGATGAGGGCAAACTTCCCTATGAGTTTATTAAAGGGACAATGAATACATTTATTTCTTAATATCATTTTATGTGAGAGTTCAGGGTGCGAATGTGTCCTCGCTCCTAACATACGGTAAATAAATGTTGTGAGTTTCGCTGAGTGATTTCTCCAGGTTTATTTTAGTTTTAAAGATTAGGGAATCTATACAACCACAATTAACTGTCATCTTGATTATCTACAACTTTAATATACAATTAAAGTCTTTCCCAAATCCTGGTATTTACTTCCCTGTACTCCTCTTGACTGTTCTGTTTCAGCCCATCACTGTTGGTCATCACCAGACCACATAATCACGCAGTGACTACTCTCCTCCTTGTCTCCTTTCTGACTGCCACTTTCTCCCTACTTTACCTAGTTTAATTTCACTGTTAATCCTCTTAACTACTCCTTTGCTTACACCTTTAACTCCCTAGCCATTCTTTTGTTTAATTGCGCTTCCTTGGCAAAACCATAAGCCTGGTAAAATCTAAATCTATCCTTAATATAAATGCAGTGGAAAGTGAATCATTTTTATAACCATACCACAGCAACCAGTAAGCCAGCCTATTTCTGAAAAATCAAGCTAGGTGATACCTCTATTAAAAAACAGAAGATTTAAAAAAAATAATGATACACACAAAATGAAAAATGTTGGTGGTCTCTTGAAAGTACAAAGAGAATAAACGATAATATAAGTATAGATAAATTTAGGGGATAGGTTTTCATCAAAATAACAAGATAGCTAAATGTCAAATTACAGAGTGGATGAATAAGAGTAATATTTTGAATCAATAAGTTTTTTTTTTTTTTGTCTGGGATAATTAAGAATTCGTCTGGATTAACTAGATAGACATCTCAAATAAAAGTGGGCAATAAACATAATGAAATCTCGATTAGATTAACAGCATTAGAAGAAAACAAGAAGCCTATAGTGAAATACCTCTCCTGCCCCCAGAGCTGGAAAAAAAAAAACAGAAATCACAAACAATATCAATTATTGGTAAATATGTGGTTGAGAATTCTTATACACTTATGGAGAGTGGGTAAATTGACTTAACTACTTTAGAAAACTAGTTTTCTATATCTGTTATCTACTAATTAGCAAGTGTCACATATCCTATGATGTAACAATTTTGCTATAAATATATGCCAAATGGAAATGAACACAATGAGCATATATAGCAGGAGACATGGACAAAAATGTTACAGCTACATTATTTGTAATGACACCAAACCAGTAAATGGCAATCAACCGCATAATGAACAAGTAAAATATGTTATTTTTAAAATGTATCAACTGTAATTTAGTGCAAAAACTTGAATTAACCTTGTACGTATAATACTGAATGGAAAAAATAAAAAAGAGAACACAAGGCCCATGATTCCAGTGGCTAATGAAAGAAATTTGCGATACTGTTGCATAATAAAAGCTTAAAGGAAAACCAGGAATTAGCCAAAATTTCTGAACTGTAGAAAGTCAAGAAAGAAGATCTGTATAAAGAAAGAGTACGTGACAGCCATGAAATTAAAAGATGCTTGCTCCTTGGAAGAAAAGCTATGACAAACCTAGACAGCTTATTAAAAAAACAGAGACATGACTTTGTGATTAGGAAAAAGTGAGATCTAAGTCTCTATTTTCAAGGAGAGATGATGCAAGCAGAAAGGCAACACAGAGATAACAGGCATTTATAATTTCTCAAGAATTTCATTTATTAAGTGATAAGAATGCGCAGATAATATGGTTGTTTATTTATTTGTGCTGTTATGAATCTTGCTTTTTTCAATCATGAATTAAAATATATTTCTGGTGAATTCTCTTTCATGGCCTTGTTTGACTGGAATAACTCTCAGAAACACTAGTAAATGACATTTTAATAAAATTATTTTCAAGCTTAATAGGAAGTAAAAGACTGGACCAGAATGTTCATTTTTTATCAGAAAATAATAGGCATGTATGGATGTGAGAGTTGGACAATAAAGAAAGCTGAGTGACAAAGAATTGATGCTTTTGGTCTGTGCTGTTGGGGAAGACTCTTGAGAGTCCCTTGGACTGCAAGATATCCAACCAGTCCATCCTAAAGGAGATCAGTCCTGAATATTCATTGGAAGGACTGATGCTGAAGCTGAAGCTCCAGTATTTTGGTCACTTGATGCGAAGAGCTGACTCATTTGAAAAGACCCTGATGCTGGGAAAGATTGAGGGCAGGAGGAGAAGGGGTTGACAGAGAATGAGATGGTTGGATGGCATCACCAACTCAATGGACATGGGTTTGGGTAAATGCCAGGAGTTGGTGATGGACAGGGAGGCCTGGCGTGCTGCACTTCATGGGGTCACACGTGAAGTCTCACAGGACTCGCAGGACTGAATGACTGAACTGAACTGAACTCAATAGGCATTGAATATCAGTATGTGAGTAGTCTAAACAAAATGATATAGGCTATTAATGCTTCTGGAAAGTTTTCTGTTATTATTTTTTTAATACATAGTTATATTCAAAACTCCTTGAATGTTACATACTGTCTGTCCCAAGTTGCAACCAGAAAAATGCATACACAAGAGAATATAGCTCTTGTAATAGAAGCAAAATCAGCGATAGGGGTAAAAGATGTATTCCAGTTAGATTAAATATCATGAAGACTCTTGAGTAAAATGTATTTTATTTGAACCTGGTGAAAGTCCTTTATAGCCTAGAATTAATGAGGAGAAATTGTGTATATTTGCTCCTGTGATTTAGAGATATAATTTTTTTTGTTTTTATTTACTTAAGCCAGGATATGACACTGATGATATCAAGTAAGAAGTTCACTACATACCGAAGAGTTGCTGATTTTTTTTTTAAACTCTAACTCCAAGAATTGGCTGCAACCACTTCTTTCTGTGAAGCCTCTCTAATTGGGAAGGTGAGTTCTAGATGTCATGTCCACTCACTTCAACTGAGGAGTCCCCATATTCTGTCAATGTCAGTGACAATTAGTGCCAGTCTTCACACTAGTGAGCGGCATGGAAAACTGGTGGGAATCAGCTAATAGTTTGTACAATATGAAATGCCAGACTTTAGTCAGGCCTCTGACCTGACCATTTTCACATAGCTCTTTGTTCGACCATCTGACAATACATATAGGTTGTTTTATATCCAAGAAGGAAGTCAAATTAACATTGCAAAAATAATATAACATTGCAGTGTATATCCAAACAGCTAAGATGTAACTTAAAGTCAAATGTAAACAAACAATAAAGCAACTCTCAGAGTTCCTTCGCTAAGACACCTCAATATTTATTCACTGTGGTCCTAAACACACAGATGCATGCGCATGTACACAAAGCAGAGTTTGACAAAATTAGTGTACATAGACAACTAGCATTTGACCTTAACTATTCTGAGTTTCAGCAATACGTTTTCAGGCTTCAATGATATGTGAACCATGAACTTCCAGATGTTCAAGCTCAATGTAGAAAAGGCAGAGGAACCAGAAACCAGAGATAAAATTACCAGCATCTGTTGGATCATTGAAAAAAACAGAGAGCTCCAGAAAAATATCTACTTCTGCTTTATTGACTATGTCTAAACCTTTGACTGTGTGGATCAAAATAGACTGTGTGGATCACAACAAACTGTGGAAAATTCTGAAAGAGATGGGAATACCAGACCACCTGACCTGCCTCCTGAGAATTCTGTATGCAGGTCAGGAAGCAACAGTGAGAACTGGACATGGAACAACAGACTGGTTCCAAATTGGGAAAGGAGTATGTCAAGACTGTATAATGTCACCCTGCTTATTTGACTTATATGCAGAGTACATCATGAGAAACTCTGGGCTGGAAGAAGCACAAGCTGGAATTAAGATTGCTGGGAGAAATAGCAATAACCTCAGATATGCAGATGACACCACCCTTATGGCAGAAAGTGAAGAGGAACTAAAAAGCCTCATGATGAAAGTAAAAGAGGAGAGTGAAAAAGTTGGCTTAAAATTCCATTAAAAAAACTAAGATCATGGCATCTGGTCCCATCACTTCAAGGGAAATAGATGAGGAAACAATGGAAACAGTGAGATACTTATATTTTGGGGCTCCAAAATCACTGCAGATGGTGACTGCAGCCATGAAAATAAAAGATGCTTGCTCCTTGGAAATAGAGCTATGACCAACCCAGATAGTGTATTAAAAAGCAGAGATATTATTTGCCAACAAAAGTCCCTCTAGTCAAAGCTATGATTTTTCCAATAGTCATGTATGGATGTCAGAGTTGGAACCAGATAGCTTCACAGTTGAATTTTACCAAACATTTCAGTTCAGTTCAATTCAGTCATTCAGTTGTGTCCAACTCTCTGCGACCCCATGAATCGCAGCATGCCAGGCTTCCCTGACTGTCGCCAAGCTGAAGTTTACTCAAACTCACGCCCATCAAGTTGGCGATGCCATCCAGCCATCTCATCCTCTGCCATCCCCTTCTCCTCCTGCCCCCAATCCCTCCCAGCTTCAGGGTCATTTCCAATGAGTCAACACTTCACATCACATGGCCAAAGTATTGGAGTTTCAGCTTCAGCATCAGTCCTTCCAATGAACACCCAGGACTGATTTCCTTTAGGATGGACTGGTTGGATCTCCTTGCAAGGAGGGGACTCTCCTCCCTCTCCAAGGGACTCTCAAGAGTCTTCTCCAACACCACAGTTCAGAAGCATCAAATTTTTGGCGCTCAGCTTTCCTCACAGTCCAACTCTCATATCCATACATGACCACTGGAAAAACCATAGACTTGACTAGATGGACCTTTGTTGGCAAAGCAACATCTCTGCTTTTTAATATGCTGTCTAGGATGGTCATAACTTTCCTTCCAAGAAGCAAGTGTCTTTTAATTTCATGGCTGCAATCACCATCTGCAGTGATTTTGGAGCCCCCCAAAAATAAAGTCTGACACTGTTTCCACTGTCTCACTATCTATTTGCCATGAAGTGATGGGACCAGATGCCATGATCTTACTTTTCTGAATGTTGAGTTTTAAGCCAACTTTTTCACTCTCTTCTTTCACTTTCATCAAGAGGCTTTTTAGTTCTTCTTTGCTTTCTGCCATAAGGGTGGTGTCATCTGCATATCTGAGGTTATTGATATTTCTCCCGGCAATCTTGATTCCAGCTTGTGCTTCTTCCAGCCCAGAGTTTCTCATGATGTACTCTGCATATAAGTTAAACAAGCAGGGTGACAATATACAGCCTTGACGTGCTCTTTTTCCTGCTTGGAACCAGTCTGTTGTCCCATGTCCAGTTCTAACTGTCGCTTCCTGACCTGCATACAGGTTTCTCAGGAGGCAAGTCAGGTGGTCTGGTATTCCCATCTCTTTAAGAATTTTCCACAGTTTACTGTGATCCACATAATCAAAGGCTTTGGCATAGTCAATAAAGCAAAAATAGATGTTTTTCTGGAACTCTCTTGCTTTTTCAATGATCCAGCGGATGTTGGCAATTTGATCTCTGGTTCCTCTGCCTTTTCTAAAACCAACTTGAACATCTGGAAGTTCACAGTTCACATACTGTTGAAGCCTTGCTTGGAGAATTTTGAGCATGACTTTACTAGCGTGTGAGATGACTGCAATTGTGCGGTAGTTTGAGCATTCTTTGGCATTGCCTTTCTTTGGGATTGCAATGAAAATTGATCTTTTCCAGTCCTGTGGCCACTGTTGAGTTTTCCAAATTTGCTGGCATATTGAGTGCAGCACTTTCACAGCATCATCTTTCAGGAGTTGAAATAGCTCAACTAGAATTCCATTACCTCCACTAGCTTTGTTCATAGTGATGCTTTCTAAGGCCCACTTGACTTCACATTCCAGGATGTCTGGCTCTAGGTGAGTGATCACACCATCGTGATTATCTGGGTCGTGAAGATCTTTTTTGTACAGTTCTTCTGTGTATTCTTGCCACTGCTTGTTAATATCTTCTGCTTCTTTTAGGTCCATACCATTTCTGTCCTTTATCGAACCCATCTTTGAGTGAAATTTCCCTTATTATCTCTAATTTTCTTGAAGAGATCTCTAGTCTTTCCCATTCTGTTGTTTTCCTTGAGTGAAATTTCCCTTGTTATTTCTAATTTTCTTGAAGAGATCTCTAGTCTTTCCCATTCTGTTGTTTTCCTCTATTTCTTTGCATTGATTGCTGAGTAAGGCTTTCTTATATCTCCTTGCTATTCTTTGGAACTCTGCATTCAAATGGAAATATCTTTCCTTTTCTCCTTTGCTTTTTGCTTCTCTTCTTTTCACAGCTATTTGTAAGGCCTCCTCAGACAACCATTTTGCCTTTTTGCACTTCTTTTCCATAGGGATGATCTTGATCCCTGTCTCCTGTACAATGTCATGAACTTCCGTCCATAGTTCATCAGGCACTCTGTCTATCAGATCTAGTCCCTTAAATCTATTTCTCACTTCCACTGTATAACCGTAAGGGATTTGATTTAGGTCATACCTTAATGGTCTAGTGGTTTTCCCTACTCTCTTTCAGTTTAAGTCTGAATTTGGCAATAAGGAGTTCACGATCTGAGGCACAGTCAGCTCCCAGTCTTGTTTTTAGAGAAGTGTTTATATTAATTCTTGCCAAATAATTCCAAAAAAATTGCAGAGGAAAGAATACTTCTGAAGTCACGCTGTGAGGCCAGAATTACCCTGATTATAAAACCAGACAGATACCACAAAAAGCTATTGGGATCCTACGTGAATGGCCTATTTGTTTCCTCTACTTTCTTTAATCTCATTCTGAATTTGGCAATAAGGAGAAATGGGCGAGGGAGATTAAAAAAAATACAGACTTCCAGTTACAAACTAAATGAGTCACAGGGATGAACTGTACTCTTAATGTATTCAATAAGCATGTAATATTTTTGTATGATGACAAAGATGGTCAAATGGTATAATCTTTAAGTTAAAAGATTAAGGAATACTAGGATATAGTATGCAATGTGACTAGTATAATTAACACTGTTTCATGTGATATATGAAAGGAGTAAATCCTAAGAATTCTCATCACATAGGAATTATTTTTCTTTTTCTTTTATTTCTATATGAGATTTTGGATGTTCACTAAGTTTATTGTGATAATCATTTGATGATGCATGTAAGTCAAATCATTGTGCTCTGTCCCTTAATCTAGATAATCATAGCAACTAAAACAGCAGCAATACCCACCTGGAACAAGTAATATATTGTATTTGACAGTGTCATTTGTTTTTCTTGGTGGCTCAGATGATAAAGAATCTGCAGGCAATGCAGCAGACCCCAGTTTGATCCCTGGCTCAGGAAGATCCCCTGGAGAAGAGAATGGCAACCCACTCCACTATACTTGCCTGGAAAATTCCATGAACAGAGGAGCTGGGTGTGCTACCATCCATGGGGTCACAAAGAGTCAGACATGACTAAGTGGCTAGCACCTTCACCTTTATCCAGTCAATATTCCTGAGAACAACCACTAGAGCTGTAGATCTGTCAAAAATAATTGTCCCTTAACAAGTCTGAGATGTGTTTGTAAGCATCTGATATGATGAATTTAAGTCTCATTTCTGTAGGTTATATGCAAAGTAGGCTTTCCTGGTATAAAGATATATGTACAAAACATGATAAAATTTTAAACATTTTCAGAGTTTGAAACAAAGTGATGGCTGTTTCCTTCCATGTGCTACAGAAATCCATTGCTAGAATTTAAAACTACTATTTGAGATATTTCGTGACTGTCACCCTAAATCTAGAACATCTTAGTTTGGTATCTACGAGCTGTGAAACATGACTTCAAGACTCCATATTCTTGCTTAATTTGTAAACATATTTATTGCATATTTAAATTATACCAAGTGCTCTGTCACAGACTTCTCTTTCATGACTTGATTTTATCTTATTCAGAAAAAAAAGAAAAAAATATACTATCAAGCTCCTTCTGTAGGTGAAGTCACAGAGCTCAGTAAACAGTTACATTACATATAAGTTGCTGAATACTCTGTGAAACTACATAGTCATGAATATATATGATAGTCCAGATTTAAATCCAAGTGTTCTGATTCCACGGACCTTGGAATTCTGGTTATCAATAATGGATATTTTGCCTCCAGAAAGATACTGGGCAATTTCGTTTTCCTTGCTAATGGTTGTGGTGAAGAGATTCAGGATTGTGAAGTGGATGGGAGAGGGGTTTGTTTCTGGAGTGAAACTGGATCAGAGATGCGAAGAGAAAGCATGAACTTCTGCGTTGGTAAAAATGTCAGAGAAAAGCAATCTATTGTGGAGCTCTCCGTATCTGTTAGAGATTCTGATAGCTGTTTAAAATGCACCACATCATTTAAACCACAAAAACAGATTAGCTGGGTATTTTAACCTGAAGAAGCTCAGGTTGAGAGTGGCGATGTGGGCTCCCAAAGTCAAACACTTGAACGTGGGCATTCATAGTTAGTAGTTGATTAGACTCTGTCTTGAACCTCAGTACTCACCATTTTGAGAGTCTCAAGACTGTCAGATCTGTTCTCAGCCAGCTATTTGTACAGTTTTCCTTTCGGCTCAAAGTTCCTGTTGTAGGTTTTGTGTGCTAATTATATTGTCAGACCAGAATGGGGAACAGATATCACTGAAGTGGGAGGAGGAATCCCACCCTCCATAGGAGTGAGGCTGCTCCTTTAATTCACAAGATGGGAAATGATATCTCACTTCACTTTTATGTCTGCCTCACAGAGGACCATGTGTGAAGCAGCTCCAAATGCATGCTTTTGAAAGTTATCAGTAAACAAAGAATGTAAGTTTAAAGACAAATGCAACTTTGATTTCACAGTGATCATTTTCACTGCTGAACTTATGAAATTTTTAGAAGTCCTGGTGAGTAACTAATTAGATTTTGAAAGAAAATTAAGCAGTTTGAGATAGCTAGGATTTAGTTTCTAGACATTATTATTGTTCTTGTTCTTTCTGATAAACATTTAATTTCATGGTATAAGAATAATATAATGGTTCATGATCAGATAAATATTCTAAGCACATGTTAGTCTTCTCATGGAATTCTCCTTTTATTTTTAGTTTAAATTAGCCAGGAAGAATCAGTACTTTTTCTTCCATAAAACCTACTTACATCTTCTCTTTTTCCTCCTTAATGATAAAAACTTCTTTTTAGTAGTCTCAAACTTAAATTTAGAATTATACATACCTAAGGACTGTGAAGAAGGCTGAGCACCGAAGAATTGATGCTTTTGAACTGTGGTGTTGCAGAAGACTCTTGAGAGTCCCTTGGACCGCAAGGAGATCCAACCAACTAAAGGAGATCCGTCCTGGATGTTCATTGGAAGGAGTGATGCTGAAGCTGAAACTCCAATACTTTGGTCACCTGATGTGAAGATTTGACTCATTGGAAAAGACCTTGATGCTGGGAGGGATTGGGGACAGGAGGAGAAGGGGACGACAGAGGATGAGATGGTTGGATGGCATCACCGACTCGATGGGCATGAGTTTGAATAAACTCCGGGAGCTGGTGATGGACAGGGAGGCCTGGCATGTTGAGATTCATGGGATCGTAAAGAGTCGGACACGACTGAGTGATTGAACTGAACTAAGGCATTGTAGTCATTCATTTTCCCTTCCTTAGGTTATTCTTTCCTTTTTTTCGATTATATCACTTCCTGCAACTTCATATATTCTCCCTTTTTATATACTAATAAAAAGTTTTTGTTTTTGTGTAGTTCAGTGCTATCCATTAAAATAAAACTTGCCCAACATGACACTGTATCAGTATTATGAGCTTTGTATTGGGATGCTTTTTGATATTATCATGTTTATTATTAATTTATAAGTGACATTTTATCATATCATATCATAAAATAACTATACTCTCATATATGACGCCCAATTTCCCTCAGCTTGTCATCAATTAATGGTGTGTTTAGCATACAGTTGTCTTAAAATTATTAACACAGCTTTCAGAAGTGAATAAACTTCTCAATAACAATTTTCACATGGAAGGCAAGCTTTAATATGTTCATTATTTCAGAGAGGGACCTCATGCTGAAAGGAATTCTATAACAATCTTAATGAGGTGACATTAAATCACTGTAAAGCTTAGCAAGACAACGAATCAACCTTCCATATTTCTCATCATAATATTAATGTTACTGGAACTAGACATTTTGCTGAGATATTTATCTTCAAAACTATTTAATAATAAAGGCTTTTTAAAGGTCATAAGCATTTTTGTTAAATATATATATTATATGTGTGTATATACATGTATATATCTTATGCATAATTTGGCTCATAAATATACAGGAAACCTCCTGACATTAAAGTCTTACTGGAAACTCATTTCCATTATCAATTCACAGTGTTAATATTGATTTTATAGGTTGCAAAGAGTCGGACACAACTGAATTGAACTGAACTGAACTGATATATCATATTACCTGTATCTTCTCTACTTGACTGGGTTGAGGGATGCCCACACAGCTGGTTAATGTCGTTTCTGGGTATGTCTGTGAGGAGGTTTTCTATAGAGATTTGAACTGGAAGACTGAGTTAAGAAGAACCTCTCCACCAATACAGATGGGCACCATCCAGTGTGTTGAGGCCAGGAGAGAACTCAAAGGTACAAGACGATCACATTGCCTCTCTCACTGAGCTGGGATATCCCTCTTCTGCCCTCACATAACAGCATCCTATGTGGTCCAGCGTTCCTGGTCCTCCAGCCTTTGGCCTTCACTTTAATGAACAAGGATTTAGGCCATAAGGCCCCTGGTTCTTGGGTCTGTAGGCTCTTACTCAGACTTACTAACCCTGGATCCCTGGTTCTCAGGCCTTTGTTTGGACTGGAACTGAACCACTGGCTTTCCTGGGCCTCCAGCTTGCAGAGGGCAAGCAGTTCAAGAGATTTCTTAGCCTCCATAGTCCCATAAGCCCTTCTGATAAATCTTTCCATACATTGATATGTACCCTATTGGTTTTGCTTCTCTGAAAATGCTCTTAAAGTAAAAGATTGATATTTTAAAGAAGGTTTCCATTCAAGCCATTCACATTGTATTCAGAAAGAAGCTGAGAACTAGTTTTCTAATTACATTGGTTCATTTTTCTGGTTAATTGCTAGAAATCAACTCAGAAAAGGAAAAAAAAAAAAAACCTATGTATCACCAAAAATTTAAAAAAAAGAGCTTCTTAAATTTCTAAGGGCTTCTTGAAATCTCCATTCCTCTGCATCCTTATTTACTGCCCAACCAGAAAAAATGGTCTTCTGAATGCTCACCCACAATTCTTAATGCCAACATGTTAAGGTCTATCTCACTTTTCTGCAAAAATTTCCTCCCGATTTGTTGTAGTCTGGAAAGAAAAAAGGAAACTCATCCTAATTGCAAAGTCATCCCCTACTAGAATTTCCTATTTGCGGGAGGAGTGATATAACTATACTAATTCTCCTCCTCTTTTCATCCTAACAAATATCCCTGTATAAAGAATGGCTTTAAATGAACTTTTGTGATCAGGAAGCATTTATTTAATCTTTGGCAAAGGAAAGGGCATGGATTTGTGGCATAGTAAATTGCCGGGCATTGTACTTTGTTCTATAGATAATAAAGAAAGATAAAACATGGTTATGGGTTTCAAGTAATCACAATCTAGTGTCGCTGACATAGAGAAAGTGACAAGTGAGCATTTCAATGGATGTAAAACTTACTTAAATTCAAGGGACAGTTTCATGTCATTCAGAAGCACTGACACGATTAGCCTTGCTTGCTCTAAACAGAATCGAAAACTTTGTCCGTGATAACTGCCTTTCTTAACATTTTAATAAACCTAGCAACCAAACATTTTTCTCAGATGTCAGACGCTTCAGAAGTCAGCACTATTGTCTTATACTTTCCACATTTTTAACCAGCTGCCTCTACTTTTATTATAATTTGTATGAACACATCCTGTCTTTACAGGAAAATTATTACCTTTCAGAGGCAAGTATACTTGTTTTTTGCATCTTAGCATTGCATAATTTGAGAAGAAAACTATGTGTAGAATTTGTTGGTTTTGTTTAGTCACTACGCTGTATCCGATGCTTTTGTAAGCCCCCCTTGCCTGTGGCCCTCCAGGCTTCTCTGTCCATGGGATTCTCCAGGCAAGAATACTGTAGTGGGTTGCCATTTCCTTTTCCAAGGGATCTTCCCCATCTAAGGATGACACCTGCGTCTCCTGCCTTGTAGGTGGATTCTTTACTGCTGAGCCACCAAAGAAGCCCATGTGTAAAGTAGGTTTTCATGAAACCATCAATCTTTGCCATTTACTTGCAGAATGGTGGAAGTAGGGCAGAAGTCCTAAATGCACTCTGGCAGGGTGGCTGAGGCAAGGAGCTAGGATGATGTGAAACTAGAAGGTGCCTCATTGCATGTCATTTCTTCACACTGTGGACTTTAGCTACCAATTCTAGAAAACAGGAAGATATTTCACTTACATCTCATTTCCTCCACATGAAATAGAGGAAGCATAAAACAAACCTCATATCAACCATTATTGCACAGAGAAAATCAGATTATATTCTTCCCAGCACAGCTAGAATATTCTATGGCTTTATAAAGCAGACTCTGTCTCCCTCACATCACATGTCCAGGTTTCACAGAATCTCTTTTTATAAAGGTTAACTACATATTTTTGAATTTATAATTTTGATAACAGAAAAGAGTAGAAGACCTGTGATTTCAGCAAATGTTTCTGATTAGCCATTCTGTGTAATTAGCAAGTGAGTTCAACAATAATTTCTAGATAATTTCTAGAAGTTCTGGGAATTTTCAAAGATCTTAAAGTGAGAGAGGGGAAGTGAAAGGACAATATTTATTTTCATCAGATTCTTTTTTTTTACCCATTTGTTTCTGTGAATATCTGGTATATTAATCAGCATTCTCCAAAGAAAATAGAATGCATCTATCTATCTATCAACTATCTATCTATCTATCCATCTATCTATATCTGTCATCCATCTATTTACCTATCTATGAAGTTTTAAATATTTTAAAAATTTAGCTATGCATTTGTGGAGCTGGCTAAAGACACAGAGAAAAGTTGATGTTATAACATTAGAGTAAAAGGTCTGGAACGAAGCCCCCTTCTTTGGTGGACAATAGTCTTTTTTCTTTTAAGTCCTTCAGCTGATTTAATGAAGTCTAACCACATTATAGAAGGTAATCTATCCACATTATGGAAGGTAATCTGCTTTATTCAGAATTGACTGATTTAAATGTTAATCTCATCTTTAAAAAAAATGCCTTCACAGAAACATCTAGACTAATATTTGTCCAAATGTCAGGGTACGGTAGCCTAGATAAGCCGATGCATAAAATTAGCCCTCACGTCTGACATGTTGTTATCTTCCAGTGGGACTATCTTATTGTTCTGGAAGTTCATTTCCTGAGTGGTAAGATTCTCTCTGCAGGCCAGGCCCTTTCATCCCAGATAGCAGGGCTTGCAATTGTATGATTTTCCTGGCTATGTAATTGATGTCAATCAGTTCTTACTCATTTACTTATTTATTTCATATTACTTCATATTTATATTATTTTTAAAGAACTAATAAAAATTACTTCATATTTAATACTTTAAACAACAAAGGATTCACATTATTTTGCCTTTGATTAATAGGTCACGCAGAAAGAATTAGAAAGAGGAGACATCAAAAGATGGATGAAAGGCAAGAATTGAAGTTAACCAATGAGGTCCAGGAGAAATATATTTAGATTTTATGTAGCGGGTGAAGAGGATTGCCTTCATTTGACCACTAAGAGAATAATTTTGAGAACCTTTGATAATATGTAAATTGGACAGTATGAAAATTTAACAAGAGTAGGGGAAAGGTTTCCAATATAATTATGGTTATTTAGCTTGTGTTTGATACTATGAAAAAATTTCTAAGGATTTGACCCATTGCATTATATATTGCAATTGATATCGGTAGATTCGCTGTCTGTCTGCCTCTCTGTATATATGTTTCATACATGCAGTGTTGGAATTAACACGCAGTGTCTTCTTCTGTGCCTATTGATTTTACTTTGATTCTAACTATGATGATTTTACCCATGGCAGTCACTTTGAAAGCTGACTTATGGCTATCAAGAACTATTTTATATCTAGTTTAACCTGAAAGTCAATTGGCAAAATTTCATATATATGTATCCATATTTTGACTTCTACTTCCACACTGCTTAAAAGAATCATCTGATTTTTTTTTTATTGTGGCACAATTGACATTATAATATTATATAAGGACTGCCCTAGTGGCTCAGATGGTAAAGAATCCGCCTGCCAATGCAGGAGACCTGAGTTCAATCCCTGAGTTGGGAAGATCCCCTGGAGAAGAGAAAGGCTCCCCACTCCAGTATTCTTGCCTGCAGAATCCACAGACAGAGGAGCCTGGAAGGCTACAGTCCATGGGGTCACAGAGTCAGACACAACTGAGCAACTAACATTTCATAATACTATATTAATTTTATACAATGCAGTGATTCCATATTTTTATATTTTACAAAATGATTGCCATAGCAAATATAACTAACATTTGTCACAACATGTAGTTATAAACCTTCTTTGTTGTGATGAGATCTTTTAACATCTTCTCTTCAGCAACTTTCATATAGGCAATACAATACTAACTATAGTCACCATGCTGTACATGACAGCCCATGACTTGTTTATTTTATGACTGAAGGTTTGTACCTTATACTGTTTCTTTTTTTAAATTAATTATTGCTGGAGTATAATTGCCTTACAATGTTATGTTAGGTCCTAGTGTACAGAAAGCTGATTTGGCTATATGTGTCCATGTATCTGCTTTTCTCTGGATTTGCTTCCCATTTAGGTCACCGCAGAGTGTTGGGTAGAGGTCCCTAATCTAAGGAATGGATTCTCATTGTCTTTTTTATATGTAATATCGATAGTGTTTACATGTCAATCATTTTAGGTCTAAGAACAAAGATTTTGTGACATGACTTACCAGTCACAAACAGCTAAATTCTCTTTCCTACCTTTTCACAGTAAATAAACTCATATAGAGGTAAGTGATTATCTTACTTCAAAGGTGACTTCAAAAGTTTTAAGCAGGAAAAAATATTATTCAACTTAAAGAAAAAATTACATAGAAGAAGTTTTATAACTTATATTTCCTGAAGAAAGTAACCTAGACAAACTGTAAATTCTAGGAGAACTGAATACAAGTTCTACAGGCTTTACATAGTAAGATGAAGGAAACGTGATTATGCGTATGCCTTGCCTTGAAATAGACCATTCAGATTATTGAAGCTTATGGCTAAGGTCATTATTTTCAGTCCAAAATTCTGCACTAAGTCATGATTTGATAGTATATTTAAATTGGTTAAGCATATTTCTTAGAGTGAAAAAATTCAGAAGACATTTTGAGACACTTAAATATAATTCTGTCAAATGAAGTTTTATAGTGGGAGTAGATCTGGGTTCTGCTTTTTAAACTATATCAGTAAATTTTTCTTACTAGAGTTTCATCTGAAAACTGTTTCCTATTATGCCTTTTTCTGATGTTTGACCTATAATTTTTAGCAATAATTTTATGAAAAAATGCTCACAAAGAATACTGTTGTCTGTATATACATTAAAATGTTCAGTTGATCATCAAAAGCTTAAATTCAACTTATTTGGAAAAATAAGAAGAATTGTGACTCTATAAGACATAACTGCTACGTGCATAGTGAGCAGGACGTGCATAGTGAGGAGGAGGAAGCTACCGGGACTCTCACTTCAGGTTGTGACGGAAGAGCTGATGCAGTGTGGGAGGACATGGCAACGCGCTCCAGGGCTCTTGCTTGGAAAACCCTTGCAGAGGAGCCTGGCGGGCTACAGCCCACGGGGTCACCAAGAGGAGGACTCAGCTGAAGGACTTAGCACAGCACCGCGCCGCAGCTGGTGCATTAACTTTCTATTAGTGGTGCAACAAGTCACCACAAAGTCAGTAGCTTTAAACAGCACACGTTTATGACTGTCTCTTACATTTCTGGAGGTGAGAAGTCTAAAGTGAGTTAGCAAATGTGTGATTCTTCTGGAGAGCCCAGGTGGAGAATCTGTTTTCTTGCTTTGCCAGCTTCTAGATGTGCTCTTATTTCTTGACTCATTGCCACATCTCTCTGACCTCTACCTCTGCTGTTTTATCAGCTCTTCAGATCTTTTGCACCAATATTACATCTGGAAATACAACGAACTCTTACAAACTTTATGCTAGTTGCATCACATTTGATTCAACTGACCTCCAGCAGCCAAATGGTTACCGTTTACTCAGTTGACTTATTGCCAGTGTTAAAAAAGTATATATTGTTGGTTGAGACTCCTTTTGTGTTAAACTAGAGACACTATTTCATATGTGAAATCAATACTTTCATTCCTTATGAGATAAAATTTATAGAAGAATTAATTCTAATATAGTTTCTCTGAATTTATTTTTTTCTCACTTTCTCCCTGTAAAAATATGTGTATAAAGGGGAACATATCTGTGTAAATTAAATTGCTCTCCTAGAGGACTGGATGGCTTTAAAAAATATTCTATAAAGACAAATTATCAGTAATGTGTTTCTATAGTGGTCTCTAGAAAAAAGAGGACTTATAAACATTTAAAGCACATAAAAAAATTTAGTATGCTACTTTTGAATCATCATAGAACTTTTATGAAACAATTACAATTTCAAATAAAATGTTGCATGAAATATTTAAAGTGTTTATGGTGACTCTAAAAAATTTTAAGACCCTGAAATAAAATCTATTCCCTAGAAAGTGTCTAACCCTTGGAAATTTTGGTTAGTGTACTAAAATAATAAATGTAATTATGTGCTGACTCTTTCTACTCTTAATTAAATTAGTGGACAAAATTATATTTTATTCCATTTTGGCTTTAAGTTATTTGATCCACATGTCTTTTTACACAGACTCAACTCTTCCCTAACTTTATGTGGGAGCTCTAGAGCTATATTTATGTATGACATTTTCCAAATTTAATTATGACAGAGTTCAACCAAGATACATCACAATATAATCTTTTGTATCCTTTAACATCTTACATTTTACTGTTGACTGCATTTTCATGCAGCTCAAGCAACAAATAGCAAAATAAGTCCTAATGTTTTTCATCCTCCCGCTCTCACCATGGAGATGCAATGAATTTATAACCTGCTGTGCAGTCTGAATTGCCCCTCAGAGCTCTGCTTGAATGAGGTCCTCCTGAATAAGCTCTGTCAAGCTTGACTCTCCTATCTTATACATTATCTCGGTCAGAGACTACCTGGGATCATGTTCTGTATTAAGTGGTTTTAATTTGTTCAGACACTGCATTATTGTATGAAAACATTTACTTCTTATAGTTAATGTGAAGAAAGAAAATGCAATCACCCCCAGCCTTTACTAACCAAATCAAGTCTAAAGATTGTACTCACAATCAATCTTGTTTAGATGAAAAAATATATAAACTATAGCAAAATACAAGAATAAGAAAATATTTACCTTTAAATACAGTAATTTGAAAATGTTGAGTTAGCAATGAACCCACAAGTAGTGACTCATGTGACTTTGGATTATTACTATAATTCTCTGACCCTTGTTTCTTCATTTACTAATACCTATTTTCTTTCTTAAAATCAGGTTAAAAATGAAGTGATAGCATAAACAATACTGCGGTAAGATAACAGGACAGTTGATAAGGGAGGAAATCTTAAACACTCCATCACAAGGACCTTTTCTTTCTTCATTTTCCTGATCTCCTTTCTTTTCTTTTTATTGTAGCTTATATGAGAAGATGGATGACAGCTGAATGTACTGTGTTAATCATTTAATAAAATGTATAAGTCAAAGCCATCCTGCTGTTCACCTTAAACCTATACAGTGATGGATGTCAAATATTTCTTAATAGAACTGGAAAAAATAAATATTTGATGAGCTTTTGAAAAAATTAAACTAATAGAAGTAATAAAGCAACTTTAAAAATCATATTATTAAATAGTTACCACCTGATAATATATCCTACTAATAATGGTGTCATGTTTGATAAGTCTGTATCTCACAGTAAACATATTACCTGTTTCCAACCAAAGACTAACAAAGACTAATGCTATTTTTAGTAAAGGTAATTTATTGATGAGCTAAAATCCTAAGACATGATGCTATTAAGGTGTTGTTCTCAATACGTCACCAAACTTGGAAAATCCAGTAATGCCCACAGGACTGGCAAAAGTCAGTTTTTATTCAAATTCCAAAGAAGGGCAATGACAAAGAGCATTCAGGCTACCAGACATTGCACTTGTAACAAGGTTATCTCAAAACCCTTCAAGCCAGCCTTCAGCGCCTTGTGAACCAAGAACTTCCAGATGGATAAACGGGGTGTCCAAGAGGCAGAGGAACCAGGGGCCAGATTGCCAACATTCTCTGGATTATGGGACAAGCAAGCGGATTCCAGAAAATCATCTACTGTTGCTTCACTGACTACTCTAAAGCCTCTGCGTGGACACAACAAACTGTGGAAAATTCTAAAGAGACGGGGTTGCTACACAACCTCACCTGTCTCCTGAGAAGCCCGCATGTGAGTCAAGAAGCAACAACTGACGGGTTCCCAGCTGGGAAAGGAGTATGACGAGGCTGTCATCGCCGTCCTGCTTAACCAACTTACACGCAGAGGGCATCATGGGAAATGCTGGGTGTAATGAGTCCCAAGCTGGAACCAAGGTTGCCAGGAGAAATATCAACGACCTCAGATAGGTGGACGATACAACTCTAATGGCAGAAAGTGAGAAGGAGCTAAAGAGTCTCTTGACGAGGGTGAACGAGGAGAGTGAAAAAGCTGACTTGGCGTCCAGTCCCCTCGCTTCATGGCAAATAGAAGGGGAAAAAGAGGGAAGAGTGACAGGTTTTATTTTATTGGCTTCCAAAGTCACTGCGGACAGTGAAATTAAAAGATATTTTCTCCTTGGAAAGAAAACTATGACAAATCTAGATACCATATTAAAAAGCAGAGGCATCACTTTGCCAACAAAGTTTCATATAGTCAAAGCTAGGGTTTTTCCAGTAGTCAAGTATGGACGTGAGATTTGGACCATAAAAAAGCTGAGAGCTGAAAAATTGATGCTTTCAAATTGTGGTGCTGGAGAAGAGTCCCTTGGACTGCAAGGAGATCCAACCAGTCCATCCTAAAGGAAATCAACCCTGAATATTCATTGGAAGGACTGATGCTGAAGCTCCAATACTTTGGCCTTCTGGTATGAAGAGCCAGTTATTGGAAAAGACCCTGCTGATGGGAAAGATTGAAGGCACAAGGAGAAATGGACAGCAGAGGATGAGATGTTTAGATAGCATCAGTGACTCAGTGCACTTAAATCTGACCAAACTCTGGGATACGGTGAAGGACAGGGGAGCCTGGCATACTGGTACATGCTAAGTCACTTCAGTTGTGTTGATTCTGGGACTGTGTGGACTGTAGCCTGCTAGATTCCCCTGTCCATGGGATTTTCCAGGCAAGAATTCTGGAATGAGCTTCCATTTCCTTCTCCAGGGGATCTTCCTGATGCAGGGATGTGGCTTGTGTCTCTTAGGTCTCCGGCTTTGGCAGGCAGTTTTTTATTATTTTTTACCACTAGCACCACCTGGGAAAACCCTCATACTCAGTCCAATGGGTCACAAAGAGTCAGATATGATTTAGCAACTGAATAATGACAACAATGATCTTGATGGCATGCTGTTTTGTCATAAGCTACTCTCTCTGTTTCTCTGTCTCTGTTTTTCCACATTGTTCATTTGTAGATCTCTCTGCTCATCACACATTCCAAAGTCCCAAGGAGAAGTCATCAATTCACACTGAAAAACAATCCAACTCTGATTCAGTTAACCATGCCCTGGGTCTAGTTCATGTTTTGGATAATTATCTGGGGCCACCACTATTGGTAAGGAGGTGTTATGTAGAGTTTGAGAAGAGTTTAATACAGTAGTTGAAATGTGGGGCTTCCCTGGTGCCTCAGCTGGTAAAGAATTCGCCTGCAATGCAGGAGACCTGGGTTTGATCCCTGGGTTGGGAAGATCCCCTGGAGAAGGGAAAGGCTACCCACTCCAGTATTCTGGCCTGGAGAATTCCATGGACTATACAGTCCATGGGGTCGCAAAGAGTCAGACACGACTGAGTGACTTTCACTGAGATGTGGAGCTTCAAAGTCAGATCACGTAGGTGGGTTTCCTGGACAGCTATTTCTATGTGAATTTGGTTCAGTCATTTTGGCCTTTCTGTGCCTTAGTTTCTTAAGTCATGAAAAAGTGCAATAATAGCCCAAACTTCATGGAGATACTGTGCAGATTTACTAAAGCACTTATGGCAAATGCTCTGTAAAATTCCTGGCATACAATGTGAATTCCATTATCAGTGGCTGATAGTCTCATCATTACAGACTGGGAAAAATTACTTAGATATCAATTTTACTTTTTCTCTCTCACTGTATTTGTCTTACTCTGACTTAATCACATTAGTGAAGTATTTATATTCCCTTTGTTTTACAGGACTGAATGCTGTGGTTATTTTCACACAACCTGTATTTTTTGGCATTGGCTTGAAAGGATTAAGACTTAAAGAAGCACATATTTTCAAAGACAAGGTAGAGAAAAAGATTCCTTAAGGTCAAGGAACATTAGAGAAAGGAACGGTGATATTTCTGCTGTAGACATGCAAGCATATTCTTGTATACATCCATAGGAATTGAATAGTAGAGCTGTGGAATACTGTGGAACTCAACTTAGAGAAAATCCAAATAATTTCCCCAAACTGTTCTATGGATCTAAATTCACATAAGCCACCTGTAGAAGATCTTACTGACGTGCATTCTCCTCACTGTTTCGTATAGAAACTGAGAAGGATCCTGTGGGGCACCTGGGCATAGAAGCCTTTTTGTTCCCTGTTTATTATAGGCAAGACTCCAGCCTCTATGACCTTTCCTGACTCCAAATGGCAGATTCAAACAGTTGCTCATCAAGGGAGGAGCAGCCAAGGAATCCCATGAGTGAATGAACATTCAGCTGCTGCTGTTGCTTCATTTCTCAGCTGTGTTCGACTCTTTGTGACCCCATGGACTGTAGCCCACCAGGCTCCTCTATCCATGGGATTCTCCAGGCAAGAATACTGGAGTGGGAAGCCACTCCCTTCTCCAGGGGATCTTCCCAACCTAGGAATGACACCCCGTCTCCTGAATTGCAGGCAGATTCTTAACTGTCTGAGCCACCAGGGAAGCCCAAGAAACCACCATTCAGTTCAGTTGCTCAGTCACTCAATCATGTCTGACTCTCTGTGACCCCATGAATCACAGCACGCCAGGCCTCCCTGTCCATCACCAACTCCCGAAGTTTACCCAAATCCATGTCCATTGAGTCGGTGATGCCATCCAGCCATCTCATCCTCTGTCATCCCCTTCTCCTCCTGCCCTAATCCCTCTCAGCATCAGGGTCTTTCCCAATAAGTCAGTTCTTCACATCAGGTGGCCAAAGTATTGGAGTTTCAGCCTCAGCATCAGTCCTTCCAATGAACACCCAGGACTGATCTCCTTTAGGATGGACTGGGTGGATCTCCTTGCAGTCCAAGGGACTCTCAAGAGTCTTCTCCAACACCGTTCAGAAGCATCAATTCTTTGGCGCTCAGCTATCTTCACAGTCCAACTCTCACATCCATACATGGCCACTGGAAAAACCATAGCCTTGACTAGACGGACTTTTGTTGGCAAAGTAATGTCTCTGCTTTTTAATATGCTGTCTAGGTTGGTCACAACTTTCCTTCCAAGGAGTAAGTGTCTTTTAATTTCATGGCTGTGATCACAATTTGCAGTGACTTTGGAGCCCCCAGAAATAAAGCCTGACACTGTTTCCATTGTTTCCCCATCTATTTGCCATGAAGTGATGGGACCAGATGCCATGATCTTAGTTTTCTGAATGTTGAGCTTTAAGCCAACTTTTTCACTCTCCTCTTTCACTTTCATCAAGAGGCTTTTTAGTTCCTCTTCACTTTCTGCCATAAGGGGGATGTAAAAGATGCTTACTCCTTGGAAGGAAAGTTATGACCAACCTAGACAGCATATTAAAAAGCAGAGACATTACTTTGCCAACAAAGGTCCGTCTAGTCAAGGCTATGGTTTTTCCAGTGGTCATGTATGGATGTGAGAGTTGGACTGTGAAGAAAGCTCAGCACCGAAGAATTGATGCTTTTGAACTGTGGTGTTGGAGAAGATTCTTGAGAGTCCCTTGGACTGCAAGGAGATCCACCCAGTCCATCCTAAAGGAGATCAGTCCTGGGTGTTCATTGGAAGGACTGATGCTGAAGCTGAAACTCCAGTACTTTGGCCACCTCATGTGAAGAGTCAACTCATTGGAAAAGACCCTGATGCTGGGAGGCATTGGGGACAGGAGGAAAAGGGGACGACAGAGGATGAGATGGCTGGATGGCATCACCGACTCAATGGACATGGGTTTGGGTGAACTTCGGGAGTTGGTGATGGACAGGGAGGCCTGGCATGCTGTGATTCATGGGGTCGCAATGAGTCAGATACGACGGAGCAACTGAACTGAACGGAACTGAACTGATAGCTCAGTTGGGAAAGAATCTGTCTGCAATGCAGGAGGCCCCAGTTTGATTCCTGGGTCAGGAAGATCCCCTGGGGAAGGGAAAGGCTACCCACTGCAGTATTCTGGCCTGGAGAATTCCATGGATCTTATCATCCGTGAGGTCACAGAGTCGGACTGCTGAGTGCAGTACGTACTGAGGAAAATGGCAAAAGGGAGAGATGTACAGTTATAAGGGGGAGTTGAAGAGGGGTAAGCAATAATCATTTCTGCCATATTTGGATGCATGCTTTCTCACACCTTTTTATTTTTATTTGTTGAATTCTTAATTCTCATCTCATATGTAATTTATTTTTATTTTATATTATTTTATTGATTAGTTTTGCAAGAATTTGAATGGATAGCTTTTTAAAATTGTTACATATTATGTGATTCTTAATAACATTATATTCTCATCATGTAAACAAATTTCTAAATTCAATTTTATTAACTTTCTCTGTTTTTCAGAATTTTTATCATTTAGAAATATCTAAATTACTCAGTCCAGTACTTTTTTTATTACTTGTTTAATGGTAAAGACATTATAGCTTTTCTATTTATCTTCATTTTATAAAAACTGCTTCCAATACATTTAATACTTTCTATTGTATCATTTTCTACTCTTTGCAGTGTAAGTATGGGGTTCTTCCTTGGGGCAAGATTTATTACTTGTCTTATCTTAAGATATAATTGAATTTGATTTCCATCTCAAGACTTCTTTTTGTCACGCTCTATGGTTGAAATGTAATGCAGTCAATTAAGGCAAATATCTTTCAGCTGGAATTTCCCTCATCCCCTTTTCCTTGACCTGCTTCCAATTGTCACAGGCTTACATTATGAAGAGTTGCTGTAGGGGGATTGATGATATAACTGGACTGAATAATTGTCAGTTGTCCACATTGGATTAATAAATGATCATATTCCCAACTGGTTCAGAGATTTTCAGTCCACCGTTCCCAAACCTTCTGGGCACAGAGAAATTCTGCAAGAAATTCCAAATCTCTAAATCCTAATGACACACAGTCATTCCTAATTTAAGCTGGAAAGGCTGCTTTCATGTCCTGAAATGAGAGTATATTTAATTCCCATTTTAGGGTAAATGTTTGAATAGAAAACATTCTATTCATTTCACAATTTATTATCAACTATTATAGTTTGGTAAAGACTTACGACCTACATAATCTTTCTTCTAGAGAATTCATGGGTCTATGAAATGGTCTATGGAAATGATAAATAGGTTATTAAATATTTTATTACAATTTATAATTAAAGTTGTAACAGAATAATAACTTTATAATCATAAATCAAATTATATTTAATAATATACACATTACTGATATTATAGCATTGCTTTTTTCTTTCAAGTACTGAAAAACATCTTAATATCCTCTTCTGTTATTTTGTTATGATAATATCTTCTTAGGTATTTAGTTTATATTTTACATATTCCAATGAATGTTATTAAAGCGCTCAAAGCAGTTTTGTCTTCATTGCATATTTTTAAATTGGCCTCCCTTTCTTTCGCTGAAACCAGTGTGAGATTTTATTGGCCTAACTTCATATATTTTAGGGAAAATTTTTACTCTGATGCTCATTTTAGGTTGTCTATCGTCC
Organism: Muntiacus reevesi; assembly: GCF_963930625.1. Taxonomy (NCBI): domain Eukaryota; kingdom Metazoa; phylum Chordata; class Mammalia; order Artiodactyla; family Cervidae; genus Muntiacus; species Muntiacus reevesi. The sequence goes on along the minus strand of NC_089260.1, from coordinate 3,063,066 downwards.
TGAGCTTTTGTTTGTGATATGAATTTTTGCCATGACTTGTATCTTCACATGGAATTGAATGGAGCATTAATAAGTGTTGCAGCAAAGTGCTCAGAAACCACTTAAACCTCAAACATCAGTATTTGAAAACACCCCCTAATATTTTTATAAAACCATGTACGTGTATATATGTATATATATATACACACATATGTATACTCAAGAAGGGTTAGTCACTCAGTTGTGTCTGACCCTCTGCAACTTCATGGACTGTTGCCCACCAGGCTCCTCTGTCCATGGAATTCTCCAGACTAGAATACTGGAGTGAGCTGCCATTCCCCTCTCCAGGAGATCTTTCTGACCCAGGGGTCGAATGCAGGTCTCCTGCATTGCAGGAAAACTCTAGGTTCTGAGCCACTAAGGAAGCCCTATTATTATACACATAGATATTCATATGTATATAGTGTATTCTAATAGATCACAGCTTTTATTTTATAGCCTGAGTGACTTTTATGTGTCTGCATACATGCTTATTAGTTAATTTATGCTTCTTTAAGAAATGAAATTGATTTATCCATTTATTGCTATCTTTCTCATTGTATTTAAACATTGTCTTTACCCATAATAAAACAGTGTTCCAGAGTTCCACTCCGTTGTTTTTCTACAGTCTGTGGTGTACAACATCGTGACATTGTATTCAGTTATATATTTAGATTAACTTTTTCTTCCTGCATGTTTCTCTTCATTGTTTTAAATACATTTTCCCCGTCAAAGAACTCTTGACAGTTTATAATATAGTAAACCTGATTTGTTTCAGAAATTGTGTTGTCTTTCATTTATTTGATATATTTATCAAAGTTTATCTGAATAGACTCCTCTCTAAAGCATGATGGCCGTTCATCATCAACAGTCAGCATAGTCGTAATAAACACAAATTATTTTATAATTACAATAGCTCATTTTTCATTTAAGCCATTAAACTTTTTTACTACAAATAAATAATAAAGTTAAAATCCTTACTATAACTTTTCTGGTTTTCAATATACGACCCGGTGCACTCAGAGGATAATAAAAGCCAATTTTGACCTCAGAGCTTTTTCTCTGTAGGATACACCTTTTTGTCAGTTGTTAATGGAGCCTCTGTTATTTAAAATCAGGCTGCCTCATAACTGCTCATGCATAATTAAAACACACCCACATATAAACAGAAAGCAAATGTCAATACCAAGATGGTGGCCTATGTTTCACTGGAAGTAAAACCACTGTTTGCAGCTGCTTAAAGTCATCAGAGTCTAGCTGCTCTTCTAATATGCTAGACACAAGTGCTAACCCACAGAGCAAAAAGTCATTGAAGGGCAAGAAGCCACTTAATTCCTCTAAATGGCATTCATGTGGCCTAAAGTAGTTAAAACTGATTTTAATGTGCTTAATATAAAAGGTGCACATCATAGGAAATTCTGGAATTGGTGACTGAATATATTTAGTAGTGTAACAAAAGAAATGACTTAAAGAACGGTCCTGGAGAGATGCCTTCTATTACTATTTTTAAGAATATGTGAGGAATTGATATTGGATCCAGAAAGGACAGATTTCATGTGAAGGATGCAACTAAATATATATGCAATTATATATATATATATATATATATATATAAAATAGCTCATGAGATTGTTGAATGACCTGGGTTTTATCCTTCTCTCTTCACCCTTTGGCCAGTGGATTACAAACTATGAAAGTTTTTCCTACTGGATGAATCATGTGAAAATAAAATCTTTAGTCTAGGTCTGTGGTATTATGTTGAGATAAGTAATTAAACCTGTAGAAAATATAGTCACTAAAGTTAGCATTACAATTTAGCTGTCACCACCACAGTTATTAATAAGTTATTAATAATGCAGAGTATAATTAAATGTCATTGATTAGCCTTAAGATTTGTAAAGTTTGAGGTGATATCACAGTGTGAATAGATGTGACTTTTCCTGGTTGACTGATGACAGATCAGAGGGATGGATCACCAATCACTTCATCTACTTGAAGCAATCAGTGGAGGCTCTGACCATCCATTGCTTGACACCTAATATTTGTGACTGATCAAATAATAATCATGCCTAAGCTTGATACTTCAGGACAGAATGAAAATAGGAGGTTTCTGTCCCCAAATGATAAAGGGAATAATGACTGCAGTTTCCTGGAACCCTGAGTGCTCTTGAGTGGTGCCCTGAGAATGTCTGGATGAGAGGGACCCCAAGGAAGGGCTATATTGTGACAGAAGGGAGATTAGAGTTCAAGTAGCAGAGTTCCAGTCTCAGCAATAATTTATGTTTTCTGCTGATGTGAAGCAGACAGAAGCTAAAGTACAAGAGATTAGTAGGGCTTAAATAAGAAGATTCACGACAATTGTGTTCCACTGACACTGGAGATCCTTCCTCCATTTTCCCAGCAGAGATGTAAGCCTCCTAGATGTTTGCAGGGACCTAGAGAGTGGAAACAGTCTCTACTAAAACTAAGATCATGGCATCCAGTCCCATCACTTCATGGCAAATAGATGGGGAAACAACGGAAGCAGTGGCAGATGTTCTTTTATTTATTTATTTATTTTTGGTTCCAAAATCACTGCAGATGATGACTGCAGCCATGAAATTAAAAGATGCTTGCTCCTTGGAAGAAAAGTAATGACCAAACTTTAGATGGCATATTAAAAAGCAGAGGCATTGCTTTACCAACAAAGGTCCATCTAGTCAAGGCTATGGCTTTTCCAGTAGTCATGTATAGATGTGAGAGCTGAACTATAAAGTAAGCCAAGCACCAAATAATTGATGCTTCTGAACTGTGGTGCTGGAGAAGGCTCTTGAGAGTCCCTTCGACAGCAAGGAGATCAAACCAGTCCATCCCAAAGGAAATCAGTCCTGAATATTCATTGGAAGGACTGATGCTGAAGCTGAAACTCCAATACTTTGGCCACCTGATGCAAAGAACTGACTCATTTGAAAAGACCCTGATGCTGGGAAAGATCGAAGACAGGAGGAGAAGGGGACAACAGAGGATGAGATGGTTGGATGGCATCACCAGCATGATGGACATGAGTTTGAGTAAAGTCCGGGAGTTGGTGATGGACAGGGAGGCCTGGTGTGCTGCAGTTCATGGGGTTGCAAAAGGTCAGACGTGACTGAGTGAGTGAACTGAACTGAATGTCTGAGTTGGATTTTCCTGTCAGTCCAGCCAAATGTGGCCTCTGGGTTAAATATAAATTATTTAAACAAAATTAAGAAATGCAATATTTACTGCACAACCCAACTTATGAGCTACATGATGCCTCTTTCAGTTGGATATTTGTACTAAACCTTAGTCCTAGGGCATGAAAATGAAGAAAGCACTTTTAGGTAAAGAAGAAGAAGAGAGGCAGTCTATAAAGACACGCATCGTCAGAGGAAAGGGCAGTTTCCTGGGCACAGGGCTCTTTCTCCAGCTCCACCACAGGCCATGACCTTTTCAGAGTCCGTCCTGTGTAGACGTGGGCACCTCTTTGCCACTCCGTCTTCCTTTCTGTCATCCAGGAGACATCGGTGATGAATACGGTCAGTGAATTCTTCTTATATCCTGTAATAATGGGCTATTTCCAGTCATGAATGAAAAACTCTGAAGATAACCTGAAGATCTATATGCGCCATGTGAATGAGACCCATCCTTTTGTTGAAAAATCAGTGCACTAATTCAAATTCTTTCACTTCCCATTAAAAGACCTGGACATTTCAAGGCCACTCTTCACTGAGGTTAGAATGAAACGGTACAGTGGTTCTCCTTTTTCCGTGGACAGGAGTAAATACATTACAAGACCTTCAGTGGTTGCCTGAAGTCATGAATGGTACTCAACTCTATATATTATATTATATATTTCTCATAACTGCATACCTATTATAAAGTTTAACTAATAAATTAGACACAGTGAGAGATTATCAACAGTAACTAGCAATAAAATAGGACAATTATTACAACATACTCTAATAAAAGTTATGTGAATGCCGTCTCTCTCTGTGTCTCAAAATATCTTATTGTACAGATTTCCTGTTTTTTCCGCCTTCATTAATCATGTATGCACTGTGGCTGAACTTTCGCAGTTAGAGGTATGACTGCAAAAGTAGGACAACACTTTCTCCTTCACAATTTCACAGAGAGAAGATTCACTGTCACCTAAGAGCTTAGCAACCTCAGCACATAAATTGTTTTCTATCCTGATCAAGTCGAGAATGTTCACCATTTCCTTTCAGGAGGCCGTTTATGATTTGTCTTTGGTATATCCAAATTGCCAGAATCATGATACCTGAGCTTTGAGGTCTTAAGTTAAGTAAAATAGGGTTTCCCCGGCTGCTCAAACAGTAAAAAATCTGCCTGGAATGCAGGAGACCTGGGTTCCATCCCCGGGTTGGGAAGATCCCCTGGAGAAGGAAATGACAACCCACTCCAGTATTCTTGCCTGGAGAAGCCCATGGAGAGAGGAGCCTGGCGGCCTGCAGTCCATGGGTTCGCAAAGGGCCGGAAATGACTGAGCGCCTAACACTTTCACTTGTAAAGTTTCCTAAAGCGCAGGCGCTGCTACAATGCAACAGCGGGTCTGATGAGCAGAGGGCTATTAACTGACCAATGCTGGGACCCGCTGGCCAAAGGGATGGTTCAAGCCCAGGTCGGGTGGAGCGGGATGGCAAGAGATTTCATTGCACTACTCACAGCGGCTGCAATCTGAAACGTATAAGCTGTTTAATTCTGGAACTTTCCATTTAATGTAACCTTGGCTGGCTGTGGGTAACAGAAATCTCAGAAGATGAAACTGAGGATGGGGCAGGGAATACTTTATAAGATTTCCACATGTCTAGTTAGTTTCCTCATGTGGACGAAACTTTACCATAACTTTTGGTAAACTTGAAATTGAGTGTTTTCTTCTATCTTTAAGATTAGGGAATTTTGAGTACCATCATGATACACTCATAAATACCCACACTGCAAATCACAACTGCACATTTCCAAGGTTACAGAATATATAAGAAGTAACGCTATTTCTCTAAAGATCTCAGTGCCTTTCACAAGTCATCAGCTCAATTTATTTATTATTCAGTAAGATTTAAAATTAGATGAAAGGAAAAAAAAAGGCAGAGTAAGGTTGTTTGCCTGTCCATGATTATATTGAATTTTTGTGCATAAATCTACTCATTGGTGTAATATGCCCGTTTACATAAATGCTTTTACTTACAGAAGTTGCTTTTGCTCTTATAGACTATTTTGCATTTTAGACTTATTTTTAACAAAAAATCTGATACTATTTTTAAAGTGTGCCTCATGATCTATATGGAGGTTTTGTCTTCTTTCAAAATAAGGTCTCTAAAATCAGATTTCCCTGATTAATTTTTATGTTATGAATTATTCATCATTTATCCATTATAAACCAAATAGGCTGATATTACAGAACTCATAAAACAAGACAGTAATGTAACGCTGAATCAAAGCCAGTCAGTTTAAAGGCAGAGGTCTTTTGCTTTCATGTTATTTTTAATCCTAGAGATGATGTCAACTGCTGTTACAACATTTGTAAATCAAAAAGCAGATAGAAATTTTTTATACTATTTTCTATTCTAGTTTATCATACACTCCAAATGTTACACTTCAAAATCCACAGAACACAGTGTTATATAAAAGAAATAAGATAGCTAAGTCAGAAGTGTGTTTTAAGTAATTTTATCAGTTTTCTGTGATCGGTTGTATTTCTTATTCTTTTTGTTTCTCAAGTGAAAAATGGTACATCAAATGCTTATTTATTTATTGCTTCTGTTAGGCAACAATCATGGGTTTTAATGAATTATGAAAATGCTTGGCAGTAGTAGCCTAGAAACAAGGACTGTTTCCTAGGTTAAAGGCAGTGTGTGCTTCAACCGGCAGAGAGTCAAGCTTGAGAAAGAGTTATACAGAGTGGGAGCTGGACTTTGGAAAAGCTTAGTTCTAACTAAGAAGACGAATTCTAGACAGTTAGGACTTCATGGGTAATGGGGGGGCAGACAGGTCCTCGTACAATTTCAGACATGTTGTAATTCTTCGAGAACATATTTCATCTACGTGAGTATGCATGTAGGCATGGAAATTGAAATGTCTTCATACTCTATCACAATCCAGAGTAATTTGGAATTTGAGGTTCCTTTAAAAATTGTATAGTCTATAACCCTCCAGTTGATGAATAGCTAAAAAATATTGAGTACTTGCCAAATGCTAGGCATTATTCTTAATGTGAACTAATTTAATTGTCCCAAAACTCCATGAGACAAGTGATTTTTTTTTTTTAAATGAACACTTTATGGGTCTAGAAACTAAGACCTAGAGAATGTGTGCAATTCACCCAGTACCCCTAGATAGCATGCTGTCAGATGGGCTGTAAAGGCAGACATCTGGCGCCAAAGAGTGCTAAAAGGGAAAATAAGACTGTAATTACAAAACACGTATTTTTTTTCTTACAACTAGAATTTTGATATTAAAAAAGATGCAAAAACCCTTGACAACTGTTATGTTGAAAAGTTGAGTGGCTTTCGTGGGAGAGCTGGATCTGAAGTGAGCATAACTCATATTTCCCCCCGCCCCGGGGTATGCTTGCAGCTGTGATTTCGGAGGGCGGCGCGGCTGAAGATGGGCTAGAGTCAGAACCCCTTCCTCGGCCCAGTGGCCCCCAGGGCCCTGTGAGGGGCAGGGTCTGGTCCCAGGGTGCTAAGGCAGGACCCCTGTTTGCATTTCACGCGGCAAAAAGTGGGCTTCGACTGAATACTTACAATTAGCGTCCTGTTCCTATTTCCCCAGAGAAGATGTAGATAGGTTCCAGTTGAGGAATGTACAGTCAGCCTCCTATCTGCCTTCCCACGTGGAAGCAGCAACAGAAGCAGGGTAAATACCCAGGCTGGTCTCTTGTAAGCGGCTTAAGGTAACAGTCACGGCAACAGCCAAGGCAGCAATCACGGCAGGGACAGAGAGCGGCAGAACCCCGCTTGAGTAAAAGACTGAGGGTCTCTGCTCCCCCTTTGGAGACAAGGGGGGCTCCACACTTGTGCAGAGAGGCGCCCTGGGTCGGAAGGCAGTGGGCGATTCCAGGGCGTAGTGAGGCCTGCTCCCCCCAGAGCCCCTCACGGGAGACCCATCGTGACTGAGGGCTGCATGCGCCCCTCCTGAGGGTTACATGCCCCCCCAGAGCTCCTCACGGGGAGACCCATCGTGACTGAGGGCTGCATGCGCCCCTCCTGAGGGTTACATGCTCCCCCCAGAGCCCCTCACGGGAGACTCATCGTGACTGAGGGCTGCATGCGCCCCTCCTGAGGGTTACATGCCCCCCCAGAGCCCTTCAGGGGAGACCCATCGTGACAGAGGGCTGCATGTGCCCCTCCTGAGGGTTACATGCCCCCCCAGAGCCCCTCACGGGGAGACCCATCGTGACTGAGGCTGCATGCGCCCCTCCTGAGGGTTACATGCTCCCCCAGAGCCCTCACAGGGAGACCCATCGTGACTGAGGGCTGCATGCGCCCCTCCTGAGGGTTACATGCCCCCCAGAGCCCCTCACGGGGAGACCCATCGTGACTGAGGGCTGTATGAACCCCTCCTGAGGGTTACATGCCCCCCCAGAGCCCCTCACAGGGAGACTCATCGTGACTGAGGGCTGCATGCGCCCCTCCTGAGGGTTACATGCCCCCCCAGAGCCCTCACAGGGAGACTCATCGTGACTGAGGGCTGCATGCGCCCCTCCTGAGGGTTACATGCTCCCCCAGAGCCCTCACAGGGAGACCCATCGTGACTGAGGGCTGCATGCGCCCCTCCTGAGGGTTACATGCCCCCCAGAGCCCCTCACAGGGAGACTCATCGTGACTGAGGGCTGCATGCGCCCCTCCTGAGGGTTACATGCCCCCCCAGAGCCCTCACAGGGAGACCCATCGTGACTGAGGGCTGCATGCGCCCCTCCTGAGGGTTACATGCCCCCCAGAGCCCCTCACAGGGAGACCCATCGTGACTGAGGGCTGCATGCGCCCCTCCTGAGGGTTACATGCCCCCCCAGAGCCCTCACAGGGAGACCCATCGTGACTGAGGGCTGCATGCGCCCCTCCTAAGGCAAGTAACCCGGAGGGGCAAAGCGAGGTGACCGGCCAAGAGGAAGACAAAGGCCCGGAGAACCGCCCGCCTGCAAAGGGCTTAAACGTCCCCAAGGCGCGCCTCTCTCTGAGTTTGCCCGGCGCCTTTCCGCCTGTACTTCTCTTTTCAATAAACTTTTTACTTTTCACTTGACCTTCTGCCTCCTCTCCTGAATCCGCTCTTGACCAGGCAGGCAAGGACTCCAGCCCTCACCGCCGGCCCGGGGGGTCCAGTGCTTAGGACTCCCTGGGAAGCGAAGGCCTCACTGGCAGGGACTGCTCGCCGCCGCTTCTGCTGGGCGAGTCCAAAATCATCCCCACTCCAGCGCTGGCATCGTCCCGCAGAGGGGTCAGTGCTGGAGCCAGAGGGGCTGGTGTGCCAGGCGCAGGCCGGGAGCACGGAGGCCGGGCCAGGCACACGGGCCAGAATCCCGCACCTCTCTGGCCTGCGGCCTCCGGGAGCCCGGCAGGCCGCCCCGCCCTCCTCAGGGCTGGAGCTGGATCTGGGACGCCCTGCGATTCAAACCAGCCAAAGCGCTCATCTTCCCAGCGTTGGTTGACCGGTATTGCTTGGCGCATTTGTCCTCCAATGAGCGGTAGCTGCAATCAGGGCAATGGTGTTCATGTTACGGAACGTAGGATCTGACACACAGGATATTTTTAGCATAAAAGAGTGAAACTGTGAGTACTGCCCGACTCTTTACAACCCCATGGACTGTAGCCAATTAGGCTCCTCCATCCACGGGATGCTCCAGGCAAGAATACTGGAGTGGGCAGCCACGCCCCTCTCCAGGGCATCTTCCTGAACCAGGGATGTATTTCTTTCCTTTAATGAAAGGTGGCATCAAAGAGGTTTGAGGCAAACTGTAGAGATAAATCTATGACATTACAGCTCAGAACACAACGCCAGGTTCTGAATGGAGTAGAGACAAGATAGGTCTCTATAGAGAAAGAACACAAATATAAGCCACAGAATATAACATAGGGGTCTCTGTACAGAAAGTATGAAAAGGCCTAGATTTGAAGAGTTAGTTTGATTAGCTGCTGAGTCACGTGACTGCAAGTCTGGAGCTCTTTCAAACCCATTTCCATAAAGGCAGTGGATTTTAGTGGCTGCACATGGGATCTTCACTGAATCAAGTGAGGTCTTTCACCGAAGCTCACAGATTCTCTGGAGGTGTCGTGGGCTCAGCAGTTGCCGCCCTCTAGCTCGAAAGCCCCTGGAGTCATTAGCTGCGGGGCGCCGGCTCTCTCCTTGTGGCTCTCGGGTTTACTTGCTCTGCAGTATATGTAATCTTAGCTCCCTGACCAGGGATCAAACCCACATTTCCACATTCATAACAAGGCAGATTCTTAACCACTGGACCACCAGGGAAGTTCCGACAAGGCAGTATTGTTTTCAAAATTCCAGTGGGCTGAGTCAGCAGGAAGAAGAGACGTGGCCTGAGATTCAGTGGACAGGCAAGCTGCTACTCATAGCTACTTTTGAGCAATACAGTTAGAGACACAGATAAAATGCTAGCACTTCAAGAAAAATGAGTTTTTCAATATGAGGAATCCCATCTTTCCCTGGATCGTATAAAGTCGTTATTTTTTAAATAAATGATTCCCAGATGGCTCAGTAGTAAAGAATCCATCTTTCAATGCAGGAAACTCAAGAGACACAGGTTCAATCCTTCGGTCAGGAAGATCCCTTGGAGTAGGAAATGGCAATCCACTCCAGTGTTCTTGCCTGGAAAATTCCTTGGATAGAGGAGACTGGCAGGCCACAGTCGAATGAGTCACAAAGAGATGGGCTCAAATGAGCACACACAGAATTCAAGATTTAAGTTATGCAATATGTTTTTTTTTTCCCATCTATATAAATATTTTAATTCAAAGTGAATCAACAGTAATACATCATAAATTCTTATTTTGACACTGTCCAAAATAATCACCTGAAATACACATTTTTTTGTGACGGAGTACAGAAAGCATGACTGCTAAGTACCAGAGAGAAATACTATTGCCCACTAAATGGGCATAACACCCACACAAATCTTTGCAGTCTTCATTGCAATATTATATAGTGCAATTGCTGCATGGCAAAGTAATGTAGCATGGGACCAAAAGTGAAAAGAAATAAACTAAAGAAAGAAAGCAATAATGCCATGCTTAAAATGGTTAAAGAGCAAATAGTTCAAACAGATTCATTGGAAAAGAACCTGTTGCTTGGAAAGATTGAGGTCAGGAGAAGAGGGTGACAGATGGCTGAATGGCATCATGAACTCAATGAACATTAACTTGGGCAAACTCTGGGAGATGGTGAGGGACAGGGATGCCTGGCATGCTACCGTCCACAGGGTCACAAAGAGTCGGACATAACCTAGAGACTAAACAGCAACAAATCAAATTTATATCCATTGGGTTTCTGAAAATAGATATTCTTACATTTTCCATGGTGTGATTTAACACTTACTTGATAGAAACCAAGGGTAATTTTAATAGTAGAGTTTTTAATACATGAAGACATCGTGATCCTGCAATATCATATTTAGCTAAACACCCTAAAGGAATAAAAATGTAAGGATTTTATAAAATATACTTTACAAATTAAAACACAATGTAGTTACACTACTTGAAAGTCACATAGTGTTTCATTTAAAAAACATTAAAGCCAAAGTAAACTAGTAAAAATTGTTTTAGTGGGTAGGCAATAAGGTTGTGAGAAACAGTTTTGATAAGATAAACTTTTAGACTGGACCTGAGGCAAAGCAGAATAAATCAATGAACCATTCCATTAAAATAATTATTTACTGTTGGCAATCTTCAAAACTAAAGTCACTTTTAATTCTCGTAAACTATTGACTCATATTCATTAAGACTTTTAGTGATGTCTTTTGTAAGTTTCTCTTTTACAGGTAAGGTATAGAAAACATGTATATTTGCATATATGTGCTGACATTCGCCTAGCACACACATTTGAATTTCTTCAATAAATGAATGCAATAAAAGCATGAGTATCATCACATGAATGTTGGCTCTGGGGAGCAGTAAGTCACCCCAGTTTCAACCTTCCTCAGTTTCATACAAAAGGCAATTCAAGAAGCAGATATTTGACATCTGACATGAATTTCAAGGTTGTGAAATAGGTTAATTCTGATACGGTCAAATCTATAAAGCAGACTTTTGTCCTCTCATTAAGCTTCTTCAATAGATTGAAATAGACAAACTTACAAACTTGTTGTCTATTTTTCACATTATCAATGTGTGCATTCCTTTTCTAAATTTTCTTCATCTTCTTCACACACATTAAAAAAGCATACCATGGCAAGCACTCATACATTTATTATTTATGTATATATTGATAAAGCATCACCTTTATTATTTTATATGTGCCTGTGTACTTTTAAATTATTTGCTTTTTCATGAATGAATTACACTACTGTTCAGATGGAGGTTCATGACATTGTACAGTAGGCAGTGATTAAAATCATCCCCAAGAAAAAGAAATGCAAAAAGGCAAAATCGTTGCCTGAGGAGGACTTGTAAATAACTGAGAAAAGAAGAGAAGCAAAGGGCAAAGGAGAAAAGGAAAGATATATCCATTTGAATGCGGAGTTCCAAAGAATAGCAAGGAAAGATAAGAAAGCCTTCCTAAGTGAACAATGCAAAGAAACAGAGGAAAATAATAGAATGAGAAAGACTAGAGATCTCATCAAGAAAATTAGAGATACCAAGGGAACATTTCATGCAAAGATAGGCACAATAAAGGACAGAAATGGTATGGACCTAACAGAAGCAGAAGATATTAGGAAGAGGTGGCAAGAATACACAGAAGAACAGTACAAAAAAGATCTTCATGACCTAGATAATCACCATGGTGTGATCACTCACCTGGAGCCAGATATCTTGGAATGCGAAGTCAAGCGGTCCTTACGAAGCATCACTAAGAACAAAATTAGTGGAGGTAATAGAATTCCAGTTGAACTATTTCAAATCTTAAAAGATGATGCTGTTAAAATGCTTCACTCTATATGACAGCAAATTTAGATAATTCATCAGGGGCCATGGGACTGGAAAGAGTTATTTTCATTCCAATCCCTAAGAAATGCAATGCCAAAGAATGCTCAAACTACTGCACAATTGCACTCATCTCACAGGCTAGTAAAATAATGCTCAGGATTCTCTAAGCTAGGCTTCAATGTTATGTGAACTGAGAACTTTCCGATGTTCAAGCTGGGTTTAGAAAAGGCAGAGGAACCAGAGATCAAACTGCTAACATCTGTTGGATCATACAGAAAGCAAGGGAATTCCAGAAACAAAGTCAACTTCTGCTTCATTGATTATGCTAAAGTCTTTGACTGTGTGGATTACAATAAACTGTGGAAAATTCTGAAAGGGATGGGAGTACCAGACCACATTACCTGCATCCTGAGAAACCTGTATGCAGGTCAAGAAGCAACAGTTAGAACCTGACATGGAACAATGGACTGGTTCCAAATTGAAAAAGGAGCACGTCCAGATCCTATATTGTCACCCTGCTTATTTAACTTCTATGCAGAGTACATCATGAGAAACGCTGGGCTGGATGAAGCACAAGCTGGAATCAAGATTGCCAGGAGAAATATCAATAACCTCAGATACACAGATGACACCACCCTTATGGCAGAAATTTAAGAGCTAAAGTGCCTCTTGATGAAGGTGGAGGGAGTGAAAAAGCTGACTTAAAACTCAACATTCAAAAAATTAAAATCAGGGCATCCAGTACCATCACTTCATGACAAATAGAAGGGGAAACCATAGAAACAGTAATAAATTTTGTTTTCTTGGGCTCCAAAATCACTGCAGATTTTGACTGCAACCATGAAATTAAAAGACACTTACTCCTTGGAAGGAAAGTTATGACCAACCTAGACAGCATATTAAAAAGCAGAGACATTACTTTGCCAACAGAAGTCCATCTATTCAAGGATATGGTTTTTCCAGTGGTCATGTATGGATGTGAGAGTTGGAAAATAAAGAAAGCTGAGCGCCAAAGAATTGATGCTTTTGAACTGTGGTGTTGGAGAAGACTCTTGAGAATCCCTTGGACTGCAAGGAGATCCAACCAATCCATCCTAAAGGAGATCAGTCCTGAGTGTTCACTGGAAGGATTGATGCTGAAGCTGAAACTCCAGTACTTTGGCCACCTCATGCCAAGAGCTGACTCATTAGAAAAGACCCTGATGCTGGGAAAGATAAGGCAGGAGGAGAAGGAGATGACAGAGAATGAGATGGTTGGATGGCATCACCGACTCAACGGACATGAGTTTGAGCAAACTCTGGGAGATGGTGATGGACAGGAAAGCCTGTCGTGCTAAAGTCCATGGGGTCTCCAAGACTTGACACAATGGAGTGACTGAACAACAACAATGATCAAGAAGTAACAGAAAGGCTGCAATTTGGAGTACACGTATCTATGAGATCTGTGTGAATAAAACTCATTTTCTTAGACACTGCGCTGAATGACGTTAATTTGCTGCAAGGGCCGGTTGTTTTCTCATCTCTCTCCTCATGTTTTAAATACACAGATACATTCCTTTGTCAGTGTCATGTAGTTGCATTGGTGATGGATGGTACTAGTGACAGTTTGAGGATTTTTCATTCAATCTCTAAAAACCTCATAGTGAAGAAAATCTTTTTTGAAACAGCACTTATAACTTAAAGGATGACTCTTCTTGAAACAACCGAGCGTAGTAAGGGCCATTTGACATTTTATTCAGTGAACCTTACACTCCTAAAATAGAGTTTAATCCATCTTAAAAGTTGGAGCTAAATAACTGATAACAGCAATGAGCAACACTTTGAAAGTTTTGATAAACCAAAGCAAATCCTCCTTTCTCTGAGGAATTCATATAATAGATTGATAGTTTGCATCCAAGTAAGTATGGGACGTGTTTAATTCCATCCGATAAATAGTGAGGCAAATTAGAATTGATTAGAAGATAAATGGCATATTATAGACACACTTTGTCTTCATGTTTAGCCTCAAACTTGTTTTTTATTACTCTATTAGGACTTAATTTCTACACAGTTATTGCTTTGAAAATGGTCTTAGAGATCTACTCTACAAGTCTAAATTTAGCATTTGGTATATTGTCTTATGTGCTCAGTCACGTCTGACTGTTTGCATCCTTGTGGACTGTAGCCTGCTGGGCTGCTCCCTCTGCAGAATTTCCCAGGCAAGAATTCTGGAGTGGGTTGCCATTTCCTTTTCCAGGGGGTCTTCCCAACCCAGGGATCAGACCTGTGCCTCCTGCATGACAAGCAGATTCTTTACCACTGAGCCACCTGGGAAACCCATTAAATTGAATCATTACAACAATTTTACAAAGGGAATGGAGTTACCCACTTAATAAAGCCAAAAACAAGCTCACACAAGTTGATTGACTTTTCCTAAGGTGTTGACATTTCTGCTTATACACAAATAATCAATTTTCTAAAAAAGAAATAGATCAATCCCATTTGGAATAGCATCAAAAAGAATAAAACACTTAGGAATAAATTTAACTAAAAAGATGAAAGATCTCTACTCTGAAAGTTGCAAAATATCAATGAAAGGTATCAAAGAAGATACACATAAACAGAGAAGTATCTTCTGTTCATGGAATGGAAGAATTATTATTGTTAAAATGTCAATATTACTACAAGCAGTCTACAAATTCAATTCAATCCTGTCAAGATTCCAATGGTATTGTTTACAGATGTAGAAAAAACACTCCTAAAATTTACATGCATCACCAAAACCTAAAATAGCCAATTAAACTCTGAGAAAAGAGAATAAAGCAGGAGACATCAAAACTCATTTTCAAGAAATATTATAAAACTGCAGTCATTAAAATAGTATGGTGGTTGTATAAAAAAGACAAACAGACCAATAGAATAGAATTGAGAGTCCCTAAATAAACCCAAGTATATTGGATCAACTATTTGACAAGGGAACCTAGACTACCCAATGGAGAAAAGTCAGTCTTTTCAATAAATGATACTGGGACAATTGGATATTCACATGAAAAAAAAAAAAAAAAAAAGAAAGAAACTAGACCCATGTCTTATACAATTCACAAAGGTTAATTCAAAATGATTTAAAGAATTGAAACCATGAAACTCCTAGAAGAAAACAGGAATAAAGCTTATTATGGGTCCTAGTAACTGTTTTTCAGATATGACACCAAAAATACAAGCAGCAAAATAAAAAATAAACAAGTGGGACTATATCAAGTGAAACAGCTTCTGTGCAGCAGAAGAAATCATCAACAAAGTGAAAAGATAGCCTGTGAAATGAGAAAAACTGCTGCTAAGTATATGTCTGGTAAGGAGCTCACATTCAAAATATACAATGAACTCATGCAACTCAACTGCAAATAGACTCCAAGTAATCCAACTAAACATGGGCAAAGATCTGAATAGACATTTCTGCAAAGAAGATATGTGAAAGGTCAGCAGGCACAGGAAAACATGCTCAATATCCTTATTCATTAGGGAAATGCAGATTAAGACCACAATGAGATGCCAATTCACACTTCTTGAAATATTGGAAAGACGAGAGATAACAAACGCTGGGCCAGATGTGGGAAATAGGGCACATTGTGCACCGTTGGTGGGCTGAAAATTGGAACAGGAACCAAAAAAGATTCTCACAAAATTAGAAATAGAAGTTCTAGAGGATTCGGCATTTCTGTTCTAGGAATATAAACTAAGGAAACAAAAGCTCTTATTCAAAAAGATATCTACAACCCCATGTTCACAGAAGCATTATTTACAACAGCCAAGGTATAGTAAGGATCTGTGTCCACCGATGGATGAATGGATAAAGAAGTTCTGGTATCTCTGTCCAAGAGAATATTATTCAGCCATTTAAAATGAGGAAATCTTACCATTTGGGACAACATGGATAAAGCTTAAATGCATTATGCTGAGTGAAATAAGTGAGACAGAGGAAGACAAATACTGTATGATTTCATATACAGAATCTAAAAGTTAAAAGAAAATTTAAAAAATACAAAAGGAGATTAGACTTGTGGTTTCCAGAGGTGGAGGGTCAAGGGAGGGGGAATTGGAGGAAGGTGATCAAAATGTACAAATTTTCAGTTATAAGAAAAAACAATACTAGGGGTGTAATATACACCATGATGATGGCTGTAAGATATGCAGGAAAGTTCTTAAGAAAGTAAATTCTATTAGTTTTCATCACAAGGGTTTCTTCTTCTCTTTTCTTTGTATTTTCTCTACATGAGAAGATGGATGTTAACTGAATCTATCAAGATATTCATTTCACACTATATGTAAATTAAATCATCATGCTGTGCCCCTTAAACTTGTACTGCAAAGTATGTATTAGAACAATTATTTCTTAGTAAAACTGGAAAAAATTATTTCTGCTGGACTCTGAACCACATACGCTTCAACTACATCTCAGCGTCGTTCCATTTTTTTCTCAGCACATAGCTATAATTAATGGGTATGCTAACATTCTGTGATCTCTTCACTCTGAAAATCCCTGACAGAAACTGTGCCTCAAAGTCATTGTAGAAAGATTATTTCTGCCTTCTTCCATTAAGCCTCAGGCTATGTGGCTTGGGATTCAAAAGCTCAAGCAAGGACATGAAAGTCTTGGGAGATTGGGAATTATATTTTGATCCTAAAATTTCCTGTGTAAAATTTTGAATTTAATTATTGAGTCTTTAACTTCCTGGGGTATGAACTTTGCATTACTCCTCTGAAGATTAGTTTTTGATTTTTTTTTTTTTTAAATCTGCAAAGGAAGATGACCTGTCTGCCTCACTTGTCATTTAGATTAATGAACATTACTTCAAATAATGTATGTAAGAGTGCTTTGTGAATGCTAAAAATCTAAATATCATTAAATGTATACAAAAATATTACTAAAATTACCTAAATTTTTTTGTGGACCTGATTAAGACTAAAAATAGATAATGGAATGTATTGAAATTTATGCAAAAGTATATTTTACTTATAGAAAACAGCATATGCATATGGAAACACTGAAACTGCCAGGAAAGAATTAAGCTCCGTGATGCCAAGAGACAAACTACACTAAATGGCCCAGGTGTGTTATATTTTGTGCACTCTAAATCATATTATGCTGTAGTTGAAATCAATACTATAAGCTCTAAATATAGTATAAATATAAGCTCTAAAATAGAATTTATTTTCATGAAGAGATACAAAGTTTAACTAGGGGCAGGGGATGAGGAGAGAGCCTTGTTAAACAGAATTTGTGTGTTATTATGTTTAGTGGCTCAGCCGGGTCTGACTTTCCGACCCCGTGGGCGGCAACCCGCCAGGCTCCTCTGTCCCTGGGGATTCTCCAGGCAAGAAAGCTGCAGTGGGCTGCCATGCTCACCTCCAGGGGATCTTCCCCACCCAGGGAGCGAACCCAGGTCTCTGCATTGCAGGCAGATTCTTTACCGCTTGAACCACCAGGGAAACCCTAGTTTGTGTACAGGTCTGATTGAAAATCATATTCCAGTAAGACCCTCAGGGAAATTTAACTGATAGCTCTTTTAATGACACTTTAACTAGTTCTAAGAACTGTGTATAAGTCGGTAACAGAATAAGTAAGCTCTGCTTGATGCTGCAAAATAAAATTAAATGTAAGTTCTTTCATTATTTTGTTCTCTGCTTTGCTTTCCAACTTGTTATTGAAAAGAAACTATAAAACTCTGTGTAGAGTTTGATAAAAGAAAGCAATGTGTTTATAATGAGTGAAATTATTTTCTAAAGAAGTCTAGATTAAAACTCTAATATCTTTAAAATGAATGTATGAATTTAGAACTTGCAAAAAATATAACCAAGAATACTTTTGGGTTCATACGCTATCGATTCAGAGTCTATGACAGTTCTAGACAAGGTCTCAATGAAACTTTTCCTATGAATGAATGAACCATCAGTAGATTCATTTTCGGGTATTTCTGTTCTTAAAATATTTTTCTATAAACCTGATTTTCCTTTAAGATCATATCTATTTTTCTATTGTTGTATATATGATTTGATACCTGATGAGAGTATAAAAAAGATAGAGTAGGGTACGTGGTCTTGGAAAAATAATAGATATCCAAACTTTGATTATAATTCCCTTATGTCTTCTCCTATATTTTCAATTATACCCTTTCTCTGGAAGCTCAGTATCCAAAAAACAAACAAGCAAACAAAATATCCATTCAATCAAAAAATGGGCAGAGAACCTAACAGACATTTCTCCAAAGTAGGCATACAGATGGCAAAGAGGCACAAGAAAAGATGGTCAACGTCACTAATCTTTAGAGAAATGCAGATCAAAACGACAAAGAGGCATCACCTCATACTGGTCAGAAGAGCCACTGCCAAAAAGTCTACAAAAAGCCAGAGAGGCCGTGGAGGCAGGGAGACCCTCTTGCCCTGCTGGTGGGAAGGTAGACGGATACAGCCACTACGGAGAGCAGCACAGAGGCTCCTTAACAAACTAAACAGGACTCTTCTGTGAGCCAGTGAGCCCATTACTGGGCATATCCGCCGAGGCAATCAAAATTCAAAAGGACCTGCCCGCCCGCTAAGTCACTTCAGTCGTGTCTGATTCTTTGAGACCCCATGGACTGTAGCCCACCAGGCTTCTCTGCTCATGGGATTCTCCAGGCAGGAATACTGGAGGGGGCTGCCATTTCCTCCTCCATTCAAAAGGATACATGCACCCTAATAACTCATTTTAGCACTAAATAGTCATAATATTTTTACTTTTTTTTTTTTTTACTTTTTTCACATGACTTCTTAAAGAATGCCAAAAATTGAGGAGAACATATATGTATGTTGAAAGTGAAAGTCACTCAGTCATGTCTGACTCTTTGTGACCCCATGGACCATACAGTCCATGGAATTCTCCAGGCAAGAAAACTGGAGTGGGTAGCCTTTCCCTTCTCCAGGGGATCTTCCCAACCCAGGGATCGAACCCAGGTCTTCCACATTGCAGGCGGATTCTTTACCAGCTGGCCACCAGGGAAGCCTGTATGTAGGTTAACAAACATAATTTTAAAAGTCATGCATAAACCAAGTCCTGTTTGTCTATTTTCCTCTTAACATTTAAGTTAATTTATCTATGTAAGTGCTTCTCATGTGGCTCAGTGGTAAAAAATAATCTGCCTGCCAACGCAGGAGCTACAGGAGATGCAGGTTAGAACCCTGGGTTCAGAAGATCCCTTGGAGGGGGAAATGGCAACCCACTCCAGGATTCTTGCCTGGAGAATCCCACGGACAGAGGAGTCTGGCGGGCTACAGTCCATGGGATCGTAGAGTAGGACAGACCCAGACTGAGCCCCCACACAAGTATCTGTGTCGCTATCACACAGGCACGAGCAGGGATTCAGTTATGGAATAAACGTTGATGATACTCGTGCTGCATGGATACGCTCTGATAGGTCTGGCTATAAGGATACAGCCACAGGACTCGACAGAAAGATTTCTGCAATCACACAGATGATGCATTGAGCGTGTCAGCTATGGTGCCAGAAGGAAAAACGTGCACTCAAATGGAGTAACTGAGGAAAGATGAATGAAACTTGCTTCAAAAATCTGGGGACAGATTTAAAGGGGAAGAAGGATGAGTGGCTGACAGTGGTAGGAAGTGAAAGTGTTAGTCCCTCAGCCATGCCCGACCCCACCTCACCCCACCAGGCTCCTCTACACACAGGATTCTCCAGGCAAAAATACTGGACTGGATTGTCACGCCCTTCTCCAGTGGATCCTGCCGACCCAGGGACTGAACCCAGGTCTTCTCATTGCAGGCGGGTTCTTTACCATTTGAGCCACAGGCAGGATGTCAAACTGAGCAGTGGAGGCACAGATGGACTGAACAATCACAGGAATCTAGACGAAGGTCCACTTGTGGGCAGACTTACGGCTCAGAACCCAGAAACCGAGGAACTGCAAATCTGTGGCCCAGCACCCAGGGAGCCTCAGGGAAAATATCACCATGTGTCTACCCTTCAAGTTTCTGATATCCTGTGGGCCTGCAACAGCTGAACAAAACTGGAAGACAGAGACAAAGGGAGCCCTCTGAGAGGTGAGTTCCCCTGTGAAATGAACAGAATGCAGAGGTGTTGAAGAGCCAGTTTGGAGGAACACATGGTCAATATTCAAAGACTCAAGGAAACAAAATATTTTAAAAGCTAGGTTACAGATTTTATAATAGAGATATAGAAAGATCGAGATAGGATATAAAAGACAGTATATCAATTTTTATAATGTGATTCGGGATGAATTTTGTACATAAAGTGATATATTCACAACTTCATGGTTGAAGGATGTTGGAGATGTGTTCTGGACAAAGCAAAAGGATGTGTCACTAAAATCATAAAAATTGAATAAAAGTGCTCAAAGGTGTTACAATGATTATAATAAGAAAGTGTGTGGGGTAAGATGAAGGAGCATGATTAGGGAGAAAATTGTGTTCAGTGGAAGAAAGAGGTTAAAAAAATACCGTCAAGCTATGGGAGGTAAAGAATCAGTGAGGTACTGCATGTATAGGATGAAAAGATTTGGTGATTTGTAGAAGTTCCCTGTGTGGAGGAAGAGGGGATGCTAGAGCGGTGTCAGAAATGAGAAAGGAAGCAAAACGTTTAACATCAGTGGAACGCTGTTCAGCCACGAGAAGGAACCTGACTTGCCATTTGTGACCACACGTATGCACCTTGAGCATACTGCACTAAGCCGATAGATACATCCTTAGGGACCGCTGATGGTGCAATAGACTGCTCTAACCCCTGATAAATACTCATCTCAAAGTAAATCCATTCTGGAATATTCACAGTATCAACTGACTGAATATTCAGCAGAGAATGGTATGTTGAATAGATAAAAATCACCCATATAAGCAGAATTTTATTTCAGCTTTCTTGGGAACAAAATGGGTCATTTGATACAATATACACCTGTCGTATCTTTCCTTAAAAGTCATTGTTTACATTGATCAATATTAACACTCTATCCATGATTAAAATAAAACTACAGATGCATGATGCCTTAAAATGTATAACACACTCATGCATCAAAGTTCTACTTTGTTATCCATCCTTTATCAGAATGAGTGAAGTGCCTTATCTTAATTACTAAAGGCAAGGATCTTCAATTCACAATGCTCTGACTCAAATCTCTCTTTTTTTTCTCTCTCTCTCTATATATATGTATATATAGAGATGACACCAGTATTAATGGGTAGATCACTAGCTTCTTCTTCGTTCTTTACTCCATTGTGAACTGTATTGTGTTACCCTTTTATTATACTTCCTTAAAAGTTAAGTTACTTATTTAATATAATGTAAACAATGGAGGCCTACTTGGAAAACAAGCATTCTTCTTCTTCCACTGCAGTTAAGAATTCAACATGAAATCTATCTTCTTAGCTAATTTTCAAGTGTACATTACTGTACAGCAAATCTCTAGAACTTATTCATCTCGCATCACTGAACATGGGATTTGCTGTTCATCGCTGTATTTTGAGGTCATTTTAGATGTAATATTTGAGGAGCTAACTGCCATTGACATCACCTTTGAGTATCCTCTCAATATCCGTGCCTAGTGTTCTTACCATCACATCTTCACTACCCCGTAGAACAGATGAATTTATCTTTCAAATTATTTTGTGAAAAAGGTGAGAAAACTGGCTCCACAACTCTCCTATTTTATTTGACAACAGACGTTTGCTGAACACTACTATATTTTAGGCACCTTGTGCTTGAGGAGGAAAAATAACTTACCCTCATAGAGTTTGCATTCTCCTTGACCTCATTCCAGTAATCTCCCATTCCTTAAGTAAAGCAATGACTGAAAAATTTACCAATACAGCCACACTGTGATCGGTCGGCAGTTTTACACAAGCCTGATGAATCATATTCGCTTTAGGCCATGTGAAGCACTCAGTCAATTTCATGGTGCTTGTCTGGAGATGAATTTACTGTGATCATTTCAGCAACTCTTAGTGTGAAAAAGTGATGGGGGGAATGAGAGATACAAGAACGTCTTTCGTGTATCCATTTATTAGGATATGAGAAAACAGTGTCAGAATGTGGCATTGGTATTTCTTCCTTCAAATTTACCATTTTCATACAGAAAATTTTGACAGGTATGTCCCATTTTATTGAACTTCTGATTTTAACTTTCTCTGCTGGGTTATTCAGGTGCTTCTTTTGCTGACACCTCCATGTCCCTTTTAAAACACTTTTTGTCCTTAAAAGTTTTGCAGGGATTCATTTGATTTGACAAATAAGGGTGACCTTTAAAGTTGATCAACCACTGACAACATTTGAAACAGAAGGAATAGATGAAATGTTAGCCTAAAAATGAGATTTGTATTTGCCTTACAAAAAAGACAATGATAGGTATTGATTTTATTTTTTATTTTTTTCATTTATTTTTATTAGTCGGAGGCTAATTACTTTACAATATTGTAGTGGTTTTTGTCATACATCGACATAAATCAGCCATGGATGTTTAGAATTCATTTTTTTATTTCTTCACATTAAACGTGAAAGAGAAATATACCCTTTCATGCATGATATTTCACAGCAATACTGTTATAGATGTCTCTATCACAATGAGACAACATGTGTAATAATGCAAATCTGGTAGAGTACCATAAAACTTCCTTTTGCCACGAATTGATATATATAAACTGAATAAAGGGCTTTCCAGATGGTTCAGCGGTAAACGATCTGCCTGCCAATACAGGAGATACAAGAGAAACAAGAGTTTGATCCCTGGGTAAGGAAGATCTCCCAGGGTAGGAAATGGCAGCCCACGGCAGCATTCTTGCCTGGAAAATTCCATGAACAGAGAAGTCTAGTGGTTTATAGACCATGACCTGAGTCTATTAATACACATTTGAATTGTTTAAATTTTTAAATGATTTATATAATGTCTCAATCAATATTCTTGTATATACATAAGTGTGTACTCAATTAGAAATATTGTTGGCAAATGAATGCAAAAGAATGGGGTAAAACACGTCATGAATATACATTGCTTAAAGAAAACAAGTGCTGCACAAAGCTAACTGTTAATTTAAGCTTATGTTTTTGTGTTTACTCTGTTTTATCTTGCTTTGCTGTCAACATTAGTCTAGTTAGTGCTTTCTAAAAAAAGAAATCAAATCTTAGATTTGATTATCTAAGACTTTATTGTCCTGTAGTAAAACGAGGGGGAAATTAAATTTTCCAAATGACCTAAGAAATAGAAAAAAGTGTACGTCTATGTGTATGAGTGTGCAAATGAAGGAGTAACTGAGACTGAAGTGTGGAAGGGTCCACTCCTGCCAAGAGTTCACTGACTTTCAGTTGTAACTGAATAGAGGACAGAGGGGGCCCTGAGAACAAGCTCGTGGTGCTGACAATATTGTCAGGAATGTTCATTTATTTCAGAATCCAGCTCTCTTCCTTTGTTATTACATGTACCATTTGAAGTTGAGGCTTCTCTCTAAAGGAATCTACCTATAAACATGATCATCCAACTGACCATTACAGAGGTCAGTTCTAGGATAGCTCGTGATCTTCTATATGGCTGCTGTAAGAACAGTACTTCTCTAAACCTGGGCATAAAACCACTTCTGCCGTGTGTCTCCTGGGTTGCTGACCTGTTGCTTCTCTTGCTCTACATGAGCAGGACTCCAGGGTCACACAATGAAAGTGGAATCCCACGGGCACAGATTAAATCAGACATAACTCACTCATAGAGCAAGTGATTTTTTTTTTTACTGCAACACAGACTAGTTTAGTCTTAGGCTGAATTTAGCAGACAATTGTAGGTAATTAAAAGTTTGCTAACTATTTTAATTCCTTAATTTTGCACTGAGCTTCTCACTTTTGAATTTAAACATAAATTCAAAAGGGAGAAAACATGTATCAAGGCCTTACTCGCTTGTTCGCTCAGTCGTGTCCAGCTCTTTGCAACCCTTTGGACTGGATGTCAGGCTCCTCTGTCCGTTGGATTCTTCAGGCCAGAATACTGGAGTGGGTTGCCATTTCCTCCTCCAAGGGATCTTCCCGATCAAGAAGCTGAACGCCTATCTCCTGTACCTCCTGCTTTGCGGGAGGACCCTTTACCTGCTGAACCATCAGGGAAGCCCATATCAGTTCAGTTCAGTTCAGTTCAAATCAAGATTGCAGATGAAGAAAGCCATTCTTTTATTTATATACCAAATAGCTATTTGGTATATAGCCAGACCTTATGAGTAAGTCCAGTAAAAACTGTTCTGTACTAAAGGTAAAGGAAACAGCAATGCAAAGCCTGAGAATTTTAAGAGCGCACAATGCGTTACAGGTTTATTAAAGTTATTTTGGTATTGTTGGAATGAGCTGTGGAAGATGAGATTGAAGGTCTAGTCAGGGCAATCTGGTGACATGCTAGAGAATTTGGGCCCCATTCTGAAGTTTTATGCTCAGATCCAAGCTTTATTCTGTTTATTCTGGTTACAGAGAGAGAGTAGATTTTAAACAGGAAGTTAACTGCAGGTAAGTCAAGTTCAGTGGTTGCTTCAGAAATCCAGCAAAAATTGACAGTGGTATTAACTTTTTTTTTTCCCCCCAAGAGGATACAAACAAAGAGTTGGGTTTGGGAAGTCTTAACAAGGACAAATGAATTTATTTTTCTATAGCTAGACAACTATAAATTGGTAAAGATTCACTTTACAGCACATGTCTTTTCATACCCAAAAAAAGTATTTTTCTAGTTATCCAGCCTACTATGTGTCCTAGAAGGTGCTATTTAATTTTTATTGTTCTCGAGTGATAGTCACACGATAGTGCCCAACTCTTTCTGAACCCGTGGACTGTTACCCTCCAGTCTCCTCTCTCCATGGGATTCTCCAGGTAAGAATAATGGAGTATGTTGCCATTTCCTTCTCCAGGGGTTCCTAACCTATCCAGAAAATAAATTAAAAAATAAGTTTTCTGATTTAGGAAAAGCTTTAAGTTCCTTAATTATGTATTACTGCATCTATGCTTCTTAAAAATTCCAAGTGCTGTATTATTGCAGCTGTTTTAAGTGGAATGTGACTGGCATCTTTAATATTAGATTCTTGTTGCATCCGGGAACTCAAATTGTGGCAGAAAATAATGAGCCAAATCGATCGAGGACAGCTTTCAGAGTTCACATCCTCCACCTCTAAAATGGGAAAAAGAATACTCACTTCTAGGATCATTGCCATCTAATAAGATATCAATTGAAAGATACAGGCAAAACAAAATTGTTTTCTTGTAAATAACAACTGTAGTGGTCAGGACTGCTACTTTTCCTTTGCTAGAAGACACATTTCTTTATATTGTGGAATTATCCGTTTACCTAGTAATATTTAAATTCTAGCTAATGAAATAGCATTCTGAATTCTTACAGCAGTATGAATAAATTTCTTTAGAAAATTCAGTGGCAGTAAAAATACATAAAATTGCAGTCCTTTTCATTCGAATTAGTAAATCAATGCAATGAAAACAAATGTTATAGTTGCAACATAACCAGGATTTATTTTCAATGCTATTCCTGGGTCCAGCTGTTAATAAAATCATATTAACAGGGCTAAAGTAGCATGAAAATGCTGATAACATTTAAATTTTAAGTTAGGGAGGTTATAACTCAGATTATAATTTTTTCCACATTCAAACTTTCAATTTAATTAAAAAAAATTATTTCCAATAAAAATAATTTAAAGCATTGCAACTTCATGGCTGCCTTTCTACAATTGTTTTGTGATATGACTTTGTGATATGGCCTTATTACAAAGAGCGTCCTACCTTCTAAAAATATATATATATTTTTCTTCCCTTTTTAATACCTTTACTCTTCAGTTTCATCAACATTGATTAAAACATTTATTTATTTTTAAGAGTACCCATATAATGGTATATTTAAACAGGTTTATTGTATATATTACACTGTTGATTTCAAATGTCTGAGACGTTTGAACATTTATTCAAAAGTATTCACAGATGGGGCTTCCCAGATGTCACAAGTGGCTAAAGAACCCTCCTGCCAATTAAGGAATCATAAGAGACCCAGGTCTGATCTCTGGGTCGGAAAAATCCCCTGGAGGAGAACATGGCAACCCACTTCAGTATTCTTATCTGGAAAATCCGATGGGCAGAGGAGCCTGGTGGGCTGTAGTCTATAGGGTCACATAGAGTCAGACTTGACTGAAGTGCTTTAGCATGAGCACATGCATTCAGAAATGAATTTGCCCACATTATCAATATCTACTTAGGTCATGTTCAGGCTTATTTAACTATTTCTATTCAACAGTGTTTCTGGTCAACAAATCAACCCTGAATATTCATTGGGAGCACAGATGCTGAAGCTCAATACTTTGGCCACCTGATGTGAAGAGCCAACTCATTGGAAGACCCTGATGCTGGGAAAGAATGAAGGCAAGAGAAGGGGGTGACAGAGGATGAGATGGTTGGATAGCATCACCGACTCAATGGACACGAGTTTGAGTAAACTCCCAGAGATGCTGAAAGACACAGAAGCCTGGTGTGCTGAAGTTCATGGTGTCGCAAAGAATCAGACATGACTTAGCAACTGAACAACAGCTGGTCATCAAAAACAAAATGTTAGAAACCATGGTCATAAAATTTCATTATATCTGTCTCCATGCAGAGATCTGTCTCCATGTGATTTTCTCCCAATTCTCACTTTCCTTTTCTTCTTTCTTGAAAGAGCTATAAAATTTAGTTGATAACAATAATGTTCAGAATAAAGACCAAATTCCCTACCCTCCTTTTCAGCTATTAATACCTAGGAGAAGGTTATCAATTACTCGTCAGTGAAATAAACATTTTAGTAGACCTCAGGAAGATCTGAGGTCTAGAGAACGAATTCAGTGGAGTGGTGCCCATGTTTCCTAATTTGCTTCTCCTAGTCTGTGGAATATATACATAGGATATATATTCCCCTATACCTGGGATGTATACGTGATTGCTAGACCTCCTGCAGCCGGCTCAGATCACTACACAGAGCTGAAGACAGAAACCACACAAAGAAGTGAGACACAGATGGATCACTAATGAAACCATACAGCTCTTATACTGCCTAATCACAGAATTATTTTTTTTTAATGAAAAGAAATACAGTTCTATTTTAATTAAGGCCAAGAAGATTTTTATTCTCCTCTGGCAAATGATGGTATTCATTGTGACCTATCTCTAGAACAGTAATTTTGCTTGAAATAAATAGTGACACAAACTTTCTTATATAATAAATTTATTTAAAAAAAAAATTACCACAGTGGAAGTCCAAAGATAAAATTGGATCTTGGAATTGTGTGATCAGTGGATCCTAACCAGGAGTCAGATTTACCCACTCTCTCAGCTCTGCAGCACAAGTATCAGAGTCAGTGGATCTAATACTGCTCTTTCTGGATCACAAAATAGCTACTAATGGCCACTGAGGTTCAGTTCAGTTCAGTCACTCAGTTGTGTCCAACTCTGCGACCCCATGGACTGCAGCACGTCAGGCTGCCCTGTCCATCACCAACTCCTGGAGTTTACTCAAACTAATGTCCATAGAGTCAGTGATGCCATTCAACCACCTCATCCTCTGTCTTCTCCTTCTCCTCCTGCCCTCAATCTTTCACAGCATCAGGGTCTTTTTCAATGAGTCAGCTCTTTGCATCAGGTGGCCAAAGTATTGGAGTTTCAGCTTCAGCATCAGTCCTTCCAATGAATATTCAGGATTTATTTCCTTTAGGATGGACTGGTTGAATTTCCTTGCGGCCCAAGGGACTCTCAAGAGCCTTCTCCAACACCACAGTTCAAAAGCATCAATTCGTTGGTTCTCAGCTTTCTTCACAGTCCAACTCTCACACCCATACATGACCCCTGGAAAAACCATAGCTTTGACTAGACAGACCTTTGTTTGAAAAGTAATGTCTCTGTTTTTTAATATGCTGTCTAGGTTGGTCATA
Organism: Muntiacus reevesi; assembly: GCF_963930625.1. NCBI lineage: Eukaryota > Metazoa > Chordata > Mammalia > Artiodactyla > Cervidae > Muntiacus > Muntiacus reevesi. Next base: position 3,034,986 of record NC_089260.1, on the reverse strand, counting down.
GGTTTTCCTCCTAGGAGTAAGCATCTTTTAATTTCATGGCTATAGTCACCATCTGCAGTGATTTTGGAGCCCCCAAAATTAAAGTCTGTCACTGTTTCCATTGTTTCCCCATCTATTTGCCATGAAGTGATGGGACCAGATGCCATGATCTTAGTGTTATGAATGTTGAGTTTTAAGCCAACTTTTTGATTCTCCTCTTTCACTTTCATCAAGAGGCTCTTCAGTTCCTCTTCACTTTCTGCCATAAGGTTGGTGTCATCTGCGTATCTGAGGTTATTGGTATCTCTCCTGGCAATCTTGAGGTTGAATTCATCTTTTTATTGTCAAACAAGGGGGAATAAGAAAGAAAGTAATTTTGCCCAAACTGGTAATACAAATCTTCCCTTTAATCTTGATGTATTGATGTCACATTTCACCATTTTGAGTCGTAAAAATTGACTGGGGAAGACCTGAAACTAATTGGCTAAAGTTAATCACCCTTTATTCCTGGAGGCACTGATGAGATCTCTCTTCTCTCAGTTATAAATGGTTACGTAGAGTTACAGACAGATGTCTGAACCAAGTTAGGCTTGCTGAGAAAGAAGAATTTTGTCCTTATTTCAAGTCAATGATGGTACATTAAAGATGCCATTATCTTGAAGATTCAAACTAAGTCAGATATTTTATAGAAATTGTGAATCATTGGAATAGCAAGAAAATGAAGGCAAACACACTGAATTACTGTTTTGAGTGATTGGCTCTTGAAAACACCTTTTGAATATGAATTACTGACCTCTTGAATAAGCAGACTATCTAGACACTAAGAAATTCCAATTATATTCCTAATAGTTTGTGTTGCATTATGTCAGTATCACAAAATTCCCATGGCCTATATCTGGGTTCGATTTTAATTTCCAATGGCAATATTTATTGTCTTACCAGTGAGGTAGGCAATGTGCAAGTAGCTATAAACAATATGGGGTAGAATCTTAAGAAAGAGAAATGTTTATTGTGATGGAAAGGTTTGTGTTGAAGAGTAGTTATGTTTTATGGTTACAGAAATTTTGGAGAGATTGTAAAAGGGCTTTTAAGAATAAAAAAAAATCAGAATTATAAAAAAACACAGGCATTTCGATATGACTGAAGATTTTCTTACCTTCTATATTTTCATGTTTATAAACTTACACAAAACAATGCAGCATGTTTTTAAATAAATGTTATTATGACTCAAATATTTCAACTGTACTCCTCATGTTTACTGATTATCCAGTTTCTATGCCATGTCAAAATTGTGCCAGGTAATTCACATTTATTTTCCTCAAAGTATAGTTGAAGATGGGGCTTCCCTGGTGGCTCAGTGGTGAAGAATCCACTGTAGGGGACTTGGTTTTGATCTGTGGGTCAGGAATTTCTCCTGAAGAAGGGCATGGCATCCCACTCCAGTGTTCTCAGCTGGAGAAGCCCACGGACAGAGGAAGCTGGAGGCCCTGGTCCATCACGTCACAGAGTCCAACACGGCTGAAGCAGCTGGGCAGAGTCTCATGCACCCTTGAGCAGAGCGGATTTGAACTGCACGGGTTCACATATTTTTATTTTTCAATACATATGATGCCTGTATTTTTATTTTACAGATCTTTAACTTAGTATGAGAGAAAATTTGTGTTTGATTAGAGATCATGATTCTGTTGTTCAGTCACTCAATTGTGTCCTACTCTTTGCGACTCCATGGACTGCAGAACGCCAGGCTTCCCTGCCCTTCACCACCTCCTGGAACTTGTTCAAACTCATGTCCATTGAGTTGATGATGAGCTCCAACTCTCTAGTCCTCTGTCATCCCCATCTCCTTCTGCCTTCAATATTCCCCAGCATCAGGGTCTTTTCCAATGAGTCAGTTCTTTGCATCAGGTGGCCCAACTACTGGAGCTTCAGCTTCAGCATCAGTCCTCCCAGTGAAGATTCAGGACTGATCTTCTTTAGGATGGACTGGTTTGATCTCCTTGAAGTCCAAGAAACACTCAAGAGTCTTCTCCAACACCACAATTCAAAAGCATCAATTCTTTGTCACTGAGCCTTCTTTATGGTCCAACTCTCACGTCTGTACACGACTACTGGAAAAATGATAGCCTTGACCAGATGGACCTTTGTTGGCAAAGTAAAGTCTCTGGTTTTTAGTACGTCTAGGTATGTCATAACTTTCCTTCCAAGGAGCAAACATCTTTTAATCATGGCTGCAGTCACCATCTGCAGTGATTTTGGAGTCCAAGAAAATAAAGTCTGTCACTATTTCCATTGTTTCTAGAGATCACAATATGTGGAATCAAAAGTTCTAGAATTTGAGTCCTGATCGTTTCCAAACTATTTCAGCCTCCTATCCTTGGGCAAGTCATTTTCAATCCCTTTATTTTAGTGGCACAGATAGCAGTACTTGGATTTTCCACTGTACTGGGGTCAGTGCTCCCAACTCCTGAGTTGTTCAAGAGTCAACTATTTATGGATCTAGCTATCATCTATATAGCAAACTATTTTTATGGTCTCTGCATTTCTTTCCATTGATTACCATTTATCTTATAAAACCTTATCCTTGATTTTTGTTGCTTTACAGTAATTTTTGAAAAATCATGTACTGTATATTCTCCATATCTTCCTGTTTCCAAATTGGTTTCAACCTTCTTTGCATTTCCATGTTCAAAGTATAATATATATTTTCAACTTTCACCAAAAAATCTTAAAGATTCTGATACTATGCTTTATTTTGAAACTACATTGTAATTTCCAGAGAGGTTTCATTCAAAAATATTGAGTTTTCCAATGTAAAACATGCTACTTTTCTCTTTTAGTGAGATTCTCAGTTTATCTTACTTCATTTATGTTAAATTTATCACATGTTATACATTTTCAGAAACTTTTTAAAGGGTACTTAATTTATTGAATTTTTTTCCTAAATATTTGCCATTAGTATGTACAAGAGATTTTGTTAGTTTACCTTTTATTCTAGATCTAGATATTTGTTTTTTAATTCAATATTGTCATTTTGATTTTTAAAGACTTTCTGATTAGCAGTCATCTTAACTAGCAAGGAGAGAGAAGAAAGTATTCTTAAGTGAACAATGTAAAGAAATAGGGGAAAACAATAGAATGGGAAAGACTAGAGATCTCTTCAAGAAAAGTGGAGATATCAAGGGAACATTTCATGCAAAGACAGGCAAAATAAAGAACAGAAATGGCAAGGACCTAACAGAAGCGAAAGATACTAAGAAAAGGAGGCAAAAATACACAGAACTGCACAGAAAATATCTTAATGATCCAGATAACCAAGATGGTGTGATCACTCACCTAGAGCCAGACATTCTGGAGTGTTAAGTGGACCTTAGGAAGCATCACTACGAACAAAGCTAGTGGAGGTAATAGATTTCCAGCTGAGCTATTTCAAATCCTAAAAGATGATGCTGTGAAAGTGCTGCTCTCAATATGCCAGCAAATTTGGAAAACTCAACAGTGGCCACAGGACTGGAAAAGGTCAATTTTCATTCCAGTTCCAAAGAACGGCAATGCCAAAAATGTTCAAATTACCACACAATTACATTCATTTCACATGGTAGCAAAATAATGCTCAAAATCCTTAAAGCTGCATTTCAACAGTATGTGAACTGAGACCTTCCAGATGTACAACTTGAATTTAGAAAAGGTAGAGGAGCTAGAGATCAAGTTGCCAACATTCATTGGGTCATATCAAAAACAAGGAAATTCCAGAAAGACATCTACTTCTGCTTCATTAACTACACTAAAGCCTTTGACTGTGTGGATCACAACAAACTGTGAAAAATTCTTATAAAGGTGGTAATACCAGACCATCTTACCTACAGTCTGAGAGCCTGTATGTTGGTCAAGAAGCAACAGTTCGAACCACAAGTGGAACAATGCACTGATTCAAAATTGGGGAAAAGGTATATCAAGCCTGTATATTGTCACTGTGATTATTTAACTTATATGCAGAGTACATCATGAGAAATGCTGGGCTGGATGAATCACAAGCTGAAATCAAGATTGCTGGGAGAAATATCAGTAACCTCAGATATGCAGATAACACCACCCTTATGGCATAAAGTGAAGAAGAACTAAACAGCCTCTTGATGAAAGTGCGGAGAGTGCAAAACCTGGCTTAAAACTCAACATTCAAAAAACTAAGATCATGGCATCAGGTCCCAACACCTCATGGCAAATAAATGGTGAAAAATGGCAGACTTTATTTTCTTGGTCTCAAGTATCACTGTGGATGATGACTGCAGCCATGAAATCAAAAGACATTTTATCCTTGAAAGAAAACCTATGAGAAATCTAGCCAGCATATTAAATAGCAGAGACATCACTTTGCTGACAAATGTCTATATAGTCAAAGTTATTGTTTTGCCAGTAATTGTGTTTGAAAGTGAGAGTTGGACCACAGAGAAAGCTGAGCACCAAAGCATTGATGCTTTTTCATGTTACAGTGCTGGAGAAGACTCTTGAGAGTTCCTTGGACAGCAAAGAGATCAAACCATTCAATCCTAAAAGAAGTCAACCCTGAATATTCACTGGAAGGATTGATGCTTAAGCTGAAATTCCAATAGTTTGGCCACCTGATGCAAATAGCCAACTTATTGGAAAAGACCCTGAGCTAGAAATGATTGAGGGCACAAGGAGAAGGGAGCAACAGAGAATGAGGTGGCTGGATAGCATCACTAAATCAGTGGACACAGGTTTGAGCAAACTGCAGGAGATAGTGAAGGATACGGAAGCCTGTGTTGTTGCAGGGAGTCCATGGGGTCACAAAGAGTCAGAGACTACTTAGGAACTAACAACAACAAAAAAACGTGGTTTTGCAGTATCCTGATGGAAAATTATATATTTTATGTTGACTAACTCTGAATACTTTTTGTCAAAGGCTGTTTCAGTTAATCTGATTGGGATCAATACTTGTTGAAATTAGTCATTTCTTTTTCCAGAAGGAACTCATAATAGAGGACCCCCTACAATTCCACCACAGATACATCAGGTTCTTTGGATGAAGACCAGTCTTTGGTGTGGTTGGTGGTGGTTCATTTTACTTGCCCCATGATTTCTTCCATTTCACATTATTATATGGTACACACTTTTCATCGCCCATCATAGTTTGTTTTAAAAATGGAATGCTTTTGTTATGTTTAAGTAAAGAATCACATGCAGAGAAATGGTCAAGAATTTTGTTTTTTGACCTAACTTAAGTGGAACCCAAACATCAAAACAATGAACATAACCAAGTTATGATAACCTGGTGTAAATGATTTTCAATACTAGATTTAGGTATTTTGAGTATGCTGACTATTTCCCAAGTGGTATAATGCTGATCATTTTCAATAAATTTCTAGATTTGTTAGCTATCAACTTTTGTTGTTCTACCCAACTGTGGAGCATCATCCAGTGGCAGACAATATTAAAGGAAATAATTACAAAAGTAAAGTAAAAGAGATAACTGCTGACAGGATAATATAAAGAATAAGAAGAGTCATTATGAAATGTTACGGCAGGAAGAAGTACTGTGTCTTATATATTCTTCAGAGCAGATTTTACCTCTTCCTGAGGATGACTTATTCTATTATAGAGTGATTATTTGTTTTAATAAAATATAGCATACAAGTCTGTTATGAGCCTTAATTTACATGTGTCACCGTTTTTGAAATTTAAAACAATTTCCAACAAAGTAAGTTAGAGAAAAGGTTGGTGAAGACAGAAATATGAGCTAACTCAGCTTGCTTGTTCATAGATGTTAAAATATACTAAGTAAAATTATGTGTATCTCTATGCATATATTTTTTCAAAAGTCAGTGGGACTTCAAAGTGAAAGTGTTAGTCACTCAGTTGTGTCTGACCCTTTGCCATCTCATAAACTGTAGCCCAGCAACCTCCTCTGCCCATGAAATTATCCAGGCAAAGAATACTGGAGTGGGTTGCCATAGCAACCCACTCCAGTATTCATGCCTGGAAAATCCCATGGACCAAGGAGCCTGCGGGGCTACAGTCCATGGGGTCACAAAGAGTCAGACACGACTGAGCGACTTCACTTTCACTTTCTCCAGGGGAACTTCCTGACCCAGGGATCAAACGTGGGTCTCTTGCATTGCAGGTGGATTCTTTACTGTCTGAGTCATCAAGGAAGCCCATAATTCCATGTAAGTAGCAAAATAAACAGATTCTCAACACACATGTATGGTGTTTCTGGAGAACTGATATAGCTAGATCTTCACAGACCCTAAAGGAAATAGAGAGGTGGATGAAACATGGGGGTGGAACTGCAGTAATCCCCAAGCCCCCAGAGCAAGTACAATGAAGACTAAAAGCCACATTCTGCCCCAGGGTAGGGGGAGCGAATCTCCAAGACCAAGAGCAGTTCTGAGAAGAGCGATGTGCTTCATAAACACTTGGATGAATGATCTGTTCTCCATATATAGGCTTTGCCATATACATTGAAATTCAATATTGTCAGTAAACTTGCTTACACCAATTAATGTTAAAAAACATACATACGTAATATACATATTATTCAATATTATTCACAATCCTGTGCTAGTTGCTCAGTCATGTCCGACTCTTCGAAACCCCATGGACCATAGCCCAACAGACTCCTCTGTCCATGGGATTCTCTGGGCAAGAATACTGTCATGGGTTGCCATTTCTTTCTCCAATTCACAATCCTAATTACATAATAATGCAACTAAAATCACTTCTACAATAAAGGTGCTAAAATTAAACCAGTCAAGAATAATAAAATAATCTTTTGATGATAATCATAATACTGACTACCTACTATGAGGATATTCTCAAGATTTAAGTGGCTATCAAACACTTTAACAAAATGATATTTCTAGTTTAAATAAAGTCAAACATAATTTATTTTATCATTTGACTCTATTTCCACTAACTATATTTATAAAAGATTAACAGGCTATCGTGAAACATAATTAAATGACTCTAATCAGAATAGGGGACTATGAAAAAAAAATGTAAAGCAACTTTGACATGCCAATAATATGCTAAAGTTTTTTTATTTTTTGGAAATGAAAAAAGTACTTTCTTTCTGATGTCTTTCCAAAACATGAAGTAAGATGTATTTCATATCTCTGATTTTCATTTGTGGAATTCATTCTGAAGGGACAAATTACATATTTTATATACAAATATTTACAATATAAAATGTGTAAGATAGAAAGGGGTTTAAACAAAAACCAAGTAAAATTAGGTAGATGTCTTAACTGAGATGTCAATACTGATCCCTTTTGTCATTTAAATTTGAAGAAATCCTTCCATATTTTAAGCAACATTCTGGATTTTATTTCACTAAACCAGAAGAAAGTCCTGGTACAGTTAGCATTGTTTAAAAAAAAAAGAAGGGAGGCAATTTAGTTGCACTCAGAAACAAATTCTGAACTATCGATATGTACATTTTATCAAATTAAATATATACATCCTTTCATTTATATCAGTCAAAATATCACATTGGATGTTGGGTATTTTTACATGTCTGTCTTAAAATTCAGGATTACCTTTGCAATCATGGTCAAACCAGAGGAATGCCAGAAAATTTACTTAAAATATTTTATCTATAGGCCATACATATATAGAATTACCAGATTTTCCATGACTTCTTTTGATGAAAACTCTATCCCTAATCTTGCAAAAGTATCACCTGTAAAGGATGGATACTACATTTTCAGAAAGTGGTATCTTATAGTTTATTATTAATAAGACATTTGGCATCAAGTCCTGTGGGAATGATCTTGATTACTCCGATGGTGGTGCAGGCCTACGGAAATGATTTGGCTTTTCCTCTTGGATTCTGAGGTACTGACTTAAACTGGCCCTTCCGAGTGCCGTGGATCATGGCTTCCCTGATGCCTCAGCCCATTAAGTATCTGCCTGCAGTGCAGGAGACCTGGGTTTGATCCCTGGGTTGGGAAGACTCCCCGCAGGAGGGCCTGGCAACCCACTCTAGTGTCCTTGCCTGGAGAATCCCATGGACCGAGGAGCCTGGTGGGCTACAGCCCATGGGGTCACACAGAGGTGGACACGACTGAGCGACTCACACAAGAAGTCCTGGTGCCATGTATGAATTAAACACCTCAGTCTTCAAGGAATGTCATGAAAATTAATTAAGTTTGGATTGTTAAGGACATTAAAATATAAAACAAGTCGAGGATGACAAGATGTGTTATTTATTTCAATTCACTTGAATTGTTGTGGCAAACAGGAAGGGTTGTCTGTAGTTTATCCATTTGAAAGAGTCTAGTCTTACTTTAATAGCACAAATCAAGTTTTGATTGCCTTGTATATCAGGTGAGAATAGCCTTCAAATGTGCAGTAAGGAGCAACTTTGTCAGGTTTGGCCGCCTTGATCTTTTAAAGTCATTTCTTATAACATATTGCAAATCAGGACTTCAGAATGTATTGGGTAAACCCTCTGAGACAAAGGCTTAGTTCCAACCGTTCAAACAGGAGAAACAGGGCTAACATTTTGGTGTGAAAGACACACAGGATCAAGCAACATATTAAACTTGGCTAACAAAAACCTAGTTGGATTAAATTCTGCAATAAATAACAACACTATACTCAAAATTGATTTTTTAAATATATTTCCACTTACAGGTGTTCTGACTGTACTTTTTTTTAGCTGACTTTGCTTCTGTTTCTAAAACAGCACAGCTTTCAAGAATACTTTTAAGGGAAAATTAATGCTTTAACTGTGTATATATTGATGACTCAGCAAAAATACTGCTGAGTTGATGACACCTCCGCTCAGATCCAGTATTTAATGAAGTCTTTCCTAATCTCTTGGCAAGAGAAAGGATAACAATATTTGTCTACATTAAAGCATATGATAGTGGAAGAATGTTCTTTATTATGACTTCTTCTCAAATATATTTGTTTTTCTAGGTATACCTCCAATATTTTTTAAAGGGTTTAGTGTCAAATTGCAACTTTTTGATATTGATAATTCCCTCACCAGTAATACTACACACCTGTGAGAAAATTTTATTTTATAAGTAGACATTATTTAAAGCTATGGTTCATTCTATATTATTATTATAAGACTGAATGTTTACTTCAAATTTCAACTAGTATCATGCACAAATTCTGGACAGTTGAGTGCATGTGCTTAGATATTTTTCAAATTTTTGGCACTTCATGGAATCTGACATATCAGAGATAAAACTGCAACAGTGCTTTGCTTTACTTTGACACTTTTATTTGAATTATATGTGAATCCTGGTGACTACTTTTAAATGGAATTGGAAAAGCTTCATTTATATCTCACTTAGAAAATGTAATGGCAATCAACTTCTACATCAAACTACTTTACCACTCAAAGTGTGATCTCCATTTACTTTAAATGTGCTTTCATTCACTCATGTACTCATTCATTCACTAAGTATGTAATGAATATCTACTTAAAACAGGGCACATAGGAGCCTGTGGCTAATGCTTTCTTGCAAGGAGAATAAAAGGCAAGTCAGGTGTTTGTAAGAGAATTTCCAAGTTGAGAAGAAGATGAATGGGTAACTCTGTAAAGGCAAAACAGAAATGGAACCACGGGAAGAGCATAAGGAATGTGAAGACTTGGGGGAGAAGACAGTGGAGTCTATGTGTAAGACAATCCAGAATTCAGGAGATAAGTTCCACGCCTTGAGCCTTAAAACTGCATGTTTTTCCTGTTCTCTTATCAGATTTCCCTGGTGGCTCAGAAGGTAATGATTCTGCCTGCAATGCAGGAGACCCGGTTCCATCCCTGGGTTGGGAAGAGCCGCTGGAGAAGGGGTTGGCAGCCCACTCCAGGATTCTGGCCTGGAGAGTCTACATGGAGAGAGGAGCCTGGAGGTCTACAGTGCATGAAGCTGCAAAGAGTCAGACACGACTGAGTGACTAACACTTTCACTTTTTTATCAGTAGCAACTGACTTAGGGTTTTGATAATGAGGAATGAAACTCCAGTATTTTGGTCATCTGATGCAAACAGCAGACTCGTTGGAAAAGTCCCCGATGCTGAAAGATTGAGGGCAGAAGGAGAAGAGGGCGTCAGAAGGTGAGATGGCTGGATGGCATCACCAAGGCAATGAACATGAACTTGGGCAAACTCTGGGAGATGGTGAGGGGCAGGGAAGCCTGGCGTGCTGCAGTCCATGGGGTCGCAAAGAGCCAGACACGACTGGGCGGCTGAACAACAAGGAGGAATGAAAGTGAAAGTGTTAGTAGCTCAGTCCTATCTGACTCTTCGCGGCCTCATGGACTGTAGCCTGCCAGGCTCCTCTGTCCGTGGGATTTCCCAGGCAAGAATACTGGCGTGGGGAGCCATTCCCTTCTCCAGGGGATCTTCCCAACCCAGGGATCGAACCCAGGTCTCCTATATCGCAGGCAGATTCTTTACCATCTGAGCCAACAGGGACGGTATATTGGAGGGATTGCCATGCCCTCCTCCAGGGGATTTTCACAACTCAGTAATTGAACTCAGGTCTCCCGCGTTGCAGGCGGATTCTTTACAGGCTGAATCACCAGGGGAGCCCAAGAATACTGGAGTGGGTAGCCTGTCACTTCTCCAGGGTAACTGTCTGACCCAGTACTCGAAGTGGGACCTCCTGCATTGCAGGCGGATTCTTTACCAGCTGAGCTATCAGGAAGCCTGATATAAGGAACAGAGATAGAAATTTTATGTTCATTTCCTCCTCCTCTCCACCCTCCTCTCTCTTCTGTCCCTCCTGCCCACCCCCCTTCTCCTTCTCTTCCATCTCCTCCTCCTCCTTTTTCAGAAACACATCGTTGGCATCCATATGGAGAATGCAGATGAGTTGAGGAATCTGTGTAAAAGAGAAAAGTCTGCTGGACAACTCTCAAAAAGGGGTAAAGCAAAGAGATTCTGGGAAGATGGTTTCTAGACTACAGGCCTTTTCCTGGTCGTTCAGTCCTTTTCTATTTGCATTTCCTGAGCCAGAAACAAGAAGCCTCTATCTCTGTTTGAGATCTAACAGAGAGAAATGATGTGTGGCCTTTAGCACTGCAGTGAAAATGTGGATATCTGCCTTTGCCGACACTAGAAAGCAGATACTCGGAGATCTGCTAATAAACTGTGAGGCTAGGATACACTATGGTTTACAGTATCTCAGAAAAAGAATCAGATCATTTGAGACAAACACACAAAAGTAAACCAGTGAAGGATATTAAACATTCTGACAAGGGAGAGGAAAACTAGGAAGGGTAATATCATCTTTGAGGCAAAAGAATTATTGATCCAGAAGAATCATCACTTGCTATTTAAAGGGCAAAGAGAATGGAAGCAAGAAAGCATCATGCAATTCAGGAAATAGGACTTGTGTCAGACTGTAAAAGGAGACCTTTCAATAAAGAGGCAGAGACGACATTGACATTAACGATTGAAAGATGAGGAGCTGGAAATAATGAATATATGCTATTTCAATATATTTGGAAGTAAAGTGAAAATGGTGAGTAAGCTGATCTTGAAGAGGGCATAGAAGAGAATGATGTTGGGTCTTTTATATGGGGGAGATTAGAACAGGTCACAAGGTAAGAGATAAGAGAAAGTAGGTAGTCATGTATGACAATGATATTGAATTGTTTGAATTCACAAGAGTTAAACCTCAAAATTCTAAGTTTGTAAATTTCCTAAACTTCACTCTTCACTCCCCGATAGAAAATAGATGAAGGTTATAAAGACTGCATATGCTTGTTATTAAGGGAAAATGTACTGAAAATAACTATTCTAAAAAGACATGCATATTTGTGTTTGTGTGAATGTATATGTGTTTCCCCTCAAAAGTTTTTAAATATAATATATAGTGACTTCATAATGATCTTGGATATTATCATGTAAAATATTAGAATACTGCCAAATTTCATACCTGCAAGTTTCATCTTTAATTTAGGGAAGCATTTTATTTTTTCCTTCAAAGTACAACACGAGCCATCATATTGGAACTATTAACGATTTTCTGTGAAATGCTCTTATTTGGAGAGAAATGTTTTATTTTCATTTAGTAAAGGTTCTTCAAATGAAACACATACATGTTTTTTTAAAAAATCAGTTCACCCTTCCTCAAAGAGAATGGAAGTAATGTTCAGATTTCACTTTATGGCAGGACATTTTCACACACTGGTTGATGATTGACTCATAACAAATGGTAAGCACAGCTTGAATTGATATTTCCTAACATGAGCTGACTGAAAGCTATTAGAAAACAGCTCAGTGAATGTTGTCTCCCCATGCCACCTATTTATGTCAAAAAGTATTTTTATAATAGTTGATGTGCACAGTGAAAATGTAAACTTAATGCTTGCGGCCTTTCACAAAGTGAAATCTGTTAAACTGCTCCAGTAATCACACTTTTCATCAACTTTACATGAGTTTAAAATATGATAAACTCTTCATTTGTAACTGAATTTTTACTTGTGATTGATGTGTTTGCTCTTCAACTTAATGAAATCTTACCTATATGGAAAGGAAAAAAAAAAGTTAATAGCATTATCCTCAATTCTCTAGCTTCCTATAATGCTCCAAATTATATGTTTGAAAAATTAGGGACTTTCTCTTTCCTCTGAAGAGTTCCCTTGATGGAAGTTAGATTTTTTTTTCCCATCAATAAAACGTGATTAATTGATGGGATGTGTTTGGAGAAAGCAAGCATAACATAATATATATCATTTATTTTGTCTAGTTTTTAGTTGATTTAAAAACAGTTTTACAAATAAATTATGAGTGTTATATACACTAACAGCCAGTCTCCTGTGTGTTGACTTTCTCTTCTCCCACCTCAGTGACCCCAAACTCAGGGTGATTGTGGCAACCTGGGCAAGGCCAGCGGGAGTTTACTGACAGCCCTGACCCTCCTACCAGGAGCGGTTCCTGCTGCCTGCCTTTCTGAATTCCTCTTTAAGCAACCATCTCGTGGCCTGGATTAGACAATAGCTCATTTTAACTGCAATAGGGTGTACTGTCTAACACACGCTTTAACGGGAGTTAGTGCTGTAAGAAGCCGTCACCAGGACTCAGAAGTTTCTGCGTTTTTATCTGAAGCTTGCAGGTACAAATTCACGTTGGAGACAATTGTTCAGCAATACGTTTTTCTTTCATCATCTCATTCACTCTGAGCGCTGCACGCTACGCCGCAATTCCTCTCGCGTCTCCTTACAACGTGGAGCTCTTCGCTGTTTGTTCAAGCCCTGCTGCTGCTGCTGAGCCTCCTCAGCCGCGCCGACTCTGCGCGACCCCCGAGGCCGCAGCCCACCGGCCCCGCCGGCCCCGGGGTTCTCCAGGCGAGAACGCCGGAGTGGGCTGCCGTGTCCTCCTTCAAGTGCGGAACGCTGAAACCTGGAGAACGGGAAACAAAATGTGAGGCGAGAGACAAAACAAGAAAAAATCTTCTCAACTTTTCCAGGTTCTAAAGATCTGCGTGTGTGCCCGGCTCTTTGCGACCCCACGCATGCAGCCTGCCTGGCTCCTCTGTCCATATGGGGTTTCCCGGGCAAGGATGCTGGAGCGGGGTACCATTTCCTCCTCCAGGGAAGCTTCCTGACCCAGGGGTTGAGCCCTCATCTCCATCTCCTGCACCGCAAGCAGATTCTTTACCCGCGAGCCACCTGGGAAGCCCCTCAAGACTGAGAGATGGGTTATATTCTTTCCCCAGGATGGTGAAGAGATGGCCAGCGGTATGGAGAGTCTGACCAGCGTTATCAGGGTGCAGGGGACATGTTTCATTTCTGGTGGTCCTGATAAGAGGTCTGATCTTGTAGTTATCTCTGCAGAGTGAGAAAAACCACACAATCTTGAATAAACAGCAATGAAAGAGCGCCACATTGTAAGACGATATGAGAAGAATAATATTATGAAACATAATCTCTTAGTTTAACCATATGATAAAGAGAATAATCGTTTAATCCTGTAGTTTCACCACTGTTAAACTTTTTAAAACAATTTATTTGGTTAGTTCTGTGAATTTTATGTTTTTAAAAAGTATATGATCTCTTCATCATCAGCAATATCCCTTCTCTTTTCTAGGAAGTTTTTAACCTAGAAATCGATGCTACATTTTTATATCCTGTATTTCTTTTTTAATTCTGTGCCTTTTTATTATTTTTTGCTTCTCTCTTGAAACTCCTCACTGATGTGTTCTTTTGATATTTATACTAATACCTACTCAAGTTTTGGTACTTAAAAAAATAGCTTTCCATATTATATCTTGATTTTTTAAAGATAATTGTAAAATTGAGTGACAGAAATCAGTATGGCCAATTCAGAGCAATGTTTATTCTGGGACTAGTTTAGCTCTACTAAAAAGGTACTCCCCTTTTGAGAGATGTATTCAATGCCCCCTCTATTACATGCTTTCTCCACTTTGCTTGATTAAAACACTATTTGCAATCATTTGTGAGCTCTGGGGGGTTATTTGAACAAAAGCTTTCCAAAGGTCTTTTTCTTTTTCAAGCATTTCAGAGATCACTTCTCAGTTAAATTCTTTAGAGTATCTGTCTGTAGATATTTGAACCTTGCTGTCTGTGTATCCCTCTCCTCACTATTAATTGACTCCTCAAATTCTTAGTTACTTCAGCTTCTCTGGGGCTTCCTGGTGGCTCAGAGGGTAAAGAGTCTGCTTGCAATGCAGGAGATCTGGGTTTGATCCCTGAGTTAGGAAGATCCTCTGGAGAAGAGAATGGCAACCCACTCCAGTATTCTTGCCTGGAGAATCTTGTGGACAAAGGAGCCTGGCCGGCTGACGTGCTTGGGGTGGCAAAGAGTCAGACACAACTGAGCAAATGACTTTCATTCTTTTCAGCTTCTGTGAATGCACACATCTGTCTCATCACCCAATAGAGACTGCCAAGCTATTTGGTTTCATCTCCCTGATACAGTTGCCTTGAAGTTGGTTTCAGGGATTAAGCTGGAACAGTTGTCTGCCTTCTCTCAGGGACCCCTTCTTTCAAACTTCAAAGTTCTCCACTGCTTCTTAGCCAATGTCTCAAACTATATAATATATATTTCATAATATGCACTGTTTTCTGTTTGCAATGGTAGCACAGTTCATCTAGTAGTTAGTCACTGATGGAAGTCTAATGGAAGATTTTGAAAGAAGTGAGTAGGGAGGTCAATTTTTGGAAGTAACTGATCAATTCTCACCTGTAGTCATGAATTTTTCATGTTAATAAAATTTTGTGCTGATCTGATATTGTCCTAACCCCTCACCAGCACTTTAGATCTAGGATATTACATATATCTAATTTCTGTAATAAAAAGTAAAGACATTATTTAAGCAATGAAGAAAAAAGCAGTTCTTTAGGAATCTTAAGTTGATATTTTGATAAAACAATTAAGTTTTCTTCCAAGGCATTGAAAGGGAAAAGCATAGGAAACTAAAATCACATTTTCCAATCTATTTCTTCCCTCTAGGATGTATTCATTCATCTAACACCATTCTAGGTGAATCTTCTCAGATTTCTTCACAGTATTATCTCTTCATATCCATGATTACTTTTTACCAACAATTTTTCTAGGATTAATTTTGGGGAGAAAGATGGCAGCATTTCCTAGTTTATGATTTGGTATGAAATTAATGTATTTTCTTTTAATTTCAAACTTTATGTAGTGTCCTTCCCCCAGAACCTTTTTAAAGTCTGAAGGCTTATGTCCTCTCAAAATCCATATGTTGAAATCCTAAAACCAAAATGTGCTGGCATTAGCAGATGAATTCTTTGGGAGATGATAGATCTTGAGGTGGAATCTCAAGAATGACATTCTTATCTTGGATTTCCAGTCTTTAGAACTGTAAGCAATACATCTTTGTTTTATATAAGCTACCCAGTCTACATTTTTTTTTTATGTCAACCTGAATGAACAAAGACAACCTTTAACATTAGGTTTTAACACTGTCCATTGTATACCACTGTAGATTTCTCTAAGTCTGCTAATGTATTTTAACTTTATTTCCATAAGTTTGCAACCAAGAAAAAAAAACTGTTGCTAGATCTACAGTAAAATGGCCTTTTATGCAGAATGTGGCTTTCACAGAAGATGATGGTAAGATCTGAGTCTAGACAGGAGATGCACTACAGGTGCATGAACATATGGACATTAAGAATATAATCTGCTTTAGGAGTGAGTGGGCTTCCCAGCGAGTGGACTCACATGGTAAGGAATCTGCTTGCAATGCCAGAGACCTAGGTTTGATCCCTGGGTTGGGAAGATCCCCTGGAGAAGGACATGGCAAACCCACTCCAGTATTCTTGCCTGGAGAACCCCATGGACAGAGGAGCCTGGTGGGCTACAGTCCATGGCATCACAAGGTTCTGAACATGATTGAGGGAGTAACATTTGCATCTGCACTAGGCAATGAGTAGTCTTGCAGGCATTGTTTGAGGGAGAATGGCTAATTAGACTCACATTTTGGGTAGGTGTTTCTGGAGAGCAGAATAAAGCGAAGAGATCAGTTAAGTTGGTGAGTGGTAAACCTGGGAGTCAATGCAAAGAGAGATGAGGGAATGGGTATAATTTCTGAAGAACTTTTGGAAATTCATCAAGATTATTCAATGATCGAATATGGAAAAATCAGGTAGAGTGAAGAACAAAGAATAGTTTCTGTGTTCCTAGTTGAGATATTAGGATTGGTAAAGGTGCTATTATTTGAAATGGAAAGTACACAAAGATTACCTTTTCATCAGCAGGTAGTACTTATTTTTGTTTGTTTAGTTTAAATGTCTGTGGGATATACAGATAGAATCCAAATTTTGTGGTTGCAGGTGGAAAGGAAGTTCAGATATATTTTTTAGTTGAGTTATGATGATTTTGTTATTTTATCTGATCTTACTCTCTTAAATTCAGTGTCCAATTTTTAAAGGTTATAAATATACAAGAGATGATTTAATTCTGTATGAAACAACTCAATACCAATAGTCTGTATTTCTGTAATGAAACACCAATGCAAGTCCAAGATGAAGGCAGCTTCAATTTAATTTTCTTTCACTGTTTAAGCATGGGAGCATGGAGATTTTACTTTTTGGATCCTTAATTATATGCTATGAAGGAAAATTCTGCTTTTCTGAGCATAAAGGGACTCCGCAGTCTTAGAGAAAATGAAGATGTAACATAGGTCACTAAACAACCTTACTCACCCCAAAGCTCCAGTCTTTTTACCTGTCAGTCCTTTTAATGTTATTCTCAGGAGAGGAAAATTTACAAATTTGTTAGTCTTTGATTCAACTCCTTGACATATAAAATGGCCCAAAAAACTAACAGAAAGAGAAATTTAAAACCTAGGTAACTATGCATTGAGTAAGAGCTCAGGTAATTGGGAGACAGCGCGCCAGGAAAACAATGGTGTTTACTAAACACAGACGTTAAAGTGATTCCGTGGGTGAGCGATGTTACTGAAAGGTGAGCAAAGCCCACTTCAGATTTTCTTTCTGCCTAGGAAAAGCTGAGGGCACATGACGCAGCTGAAGAGATACAGCACTCTGTTAAGAATATTTCCGAACTTCTGTCTCTCTAACTTTAGTCCTGACATGGCATACGCTTTACAGCAGACCTGATTATGACTTTTCTGACATTGTGACATTACATCTTGCTTCCAGCTGTGTTGAATATTCCACAAGAATATTTTTGGAGATAAGATACAATTAGTGGTGCCAGAAACTCTCTCTACATGTAGGCAGCATGTATTATAGCCGGAGAAAGGTGGACCAATAATAGTTTAGTTGTATCATCATCTAGGCCTCATCATCTAGGCCTAGGGATATCTACAAAACTGAGAACCTCATCCATAACTTAGTTATAGAGGGCTTTGTTAGCTATAATAACTGAATTTAAATTGGCCAGGATAAAATATAGATAAGAAGTCTTCTTAGCTTCGTGCTTAAACTCTTTTAATCACAGAATATCAGGGTTAATTCCAACATGTTTTGAAACTCAGAAAAATTTCTGGGAGAAATACTGCATTTGCATTGTGTTCTGAGGGCAAATTCTACATGACCAGATTAATAAAGCCAGGCAACCAGTATTCTTGTATATACAGAGTTGAAAAAGTTTGTGCTTATCCTTACCACTGAATTAGTCTTCCAATGAAAGACAATATATTTCTTAGTCTAACGTAGAAAATTATTTTAAAATAGAGTAAATATATTTAAACTGCTTATTGTTCACTTCTATTCTTTTAAATTCCCTTAAATGCTGCAGAAAGATCACAGATTTATTAATTTAGAAAAAATTATATAATGTTGGAAATGTCAAAGTGTATTCAGTTTAGTTCAGTTCACTCAGTCGTGTCTGACTCTCTGTGACCCCATGAATCGCAGCACGCCAGGCCTACCTGTCCATCACCAACTCCCAGAGTTTACTCAAACCCTTGTCCATCGAGTCAGTGATGCCATCCAGCCATCTCATCCTCTGTCATCCCCTTCTCCTTCTGCCCCCAATCCCTCTCAGCCTCAGGGTCTTTTCCAATGGGTCAGCTCTTTGCATGAGGTGGTCAAAGAATTGGAGTTTCAGCTTCAGCGTCAGTTCTTCCAAAGAACACCCAGGACTGATCTCCTTTAAGATGGACTGGTTGGATCTCCTTGCAGTCCAAGGGACTCTCAAGAGTCTTCTCCAACACCACAGTTCAAAACCATCAATCCTTTGGTGCTCAGCTTTCTTCACAGTCCAACTCTCATATCCAAACATGACCACTGGAAAAATCATAGCCTTGATTACACGGACCTTTGTTGGCAAAGTAATGTTATTGCTTTTTAATATGTCTAGGTTTTAAAACTGTCTAGGTTGGTCATAACTTTCCTTCCAAGGAGTAAACATCTTTAATTTCATGGCTGCAGTGACCATCTGCAGTGATTTTGGAGCCCTCAAAATAAAGTCTGACATTGTTTCCCCATCCATTTCCCATGAAGTGATGGGACCAGATGCCATGAGTGTATTAGGATAGAATTATTAGAACAGAATACAAAAACTGTACTTTGATCCTACATCCTACTTTCCTAGAAAAGAATGCAGCAGGCAGGAAGCATTAACAGGAACAAAGTGGAAAGATTACTAGAAAGTTTGAGTTTAAGTGTCAACTCCACCAGCTACTAGCTGTTTGTGCTAAGCAACACAATTTTTCATAATTTGGTTTTTATCATAGGGTTGCTGTGAAAACCACCTAGATCATGAAAGTTCTTTTAAGCAACGACAAAATAAAAATATTTAGCTACTACTACCAAGCATTTTTCGAAGTGGCAAAGGAAGCTCAAATTTCCATTATTCAATAACTTTTAATGTTATTTTTTTGCTTTTCCTCTGTATCAGTCTTAGCTCAATTGCTCAGTTGTGTCCGACTCTTTGCAATCCCATGGACTGCAGGACACCAGGCTTCCCTGTCCATCACCATCTCTTGGAACTTGCTCAAATTCGTGTCCATTGAGTGGGTGATGCCTTCCAACCATTTCATCCTCTGATCCTGCCTTCAATCTTTCCCAGCAATAGGGTCTTTTCCGGAGTCAGTTCTTCGCATCAGGTGACCAAAGTATTGGAGTTTCAGTTTCAGCATCAGTCTTTCCGATGAATATTCAGGATTGATTTCCTTTAAGATTGACTGATTTGATCTCCTTGCAGTCCAAGGGACTCTCAAGAGGCTTCTCCAACACCACAGTTCAAAAGCATCAATTCTTTGGCGCTCAGCTTTCTTTATGGTCCAACTCTCATATCCATACATGACTACTGGAAAAAAACATAGCTTTAACTAGACAGAACTTTGTCGGCAAAGTAATGTCTCTGTTTTTAATATGGTTTTAATACAGTTTTATAACCCTATTAACAAAGCCTATGGGTTGCAGCAAAAACAATTTTAAAAGGGAAGATTATAGCAATAAAATCTTACCCCAAGAAACAATAAAAATCTCAAATAAACCACCTAACCTTAAACCTAAAGCAATTAGGGAAAGAAGAGCAAAGCAAACTTAAAGTTAGTAAGAGGAAAGAAATCATAAAAATTAGAGCAGAAGTAAATAAAATAGAAACAAAGACAACAGTAGCAAAGACTAATGAAACTAAAGCCTGGTTCTTTGAAAAGATAAGCAAAATCAGTAGACCTATAGCCAGACTCATCAAGCAAAAAAGGGAGAGGACTCAAACCAATAAATTAGAAATGAAAAAGAAGAAGTTACAACTGACATCACAGAAATACAAAGGATCATAGGAGATTACTACAGCAAATGTATGCCAATAAAATGGACAACCTGGAAGAAATGGACAAATTCTTAGAAAGGTACAATTTATGAGGACTGAACCCAGAGGAAATAGAAAATATGAACAGACTAAACACATGCACTGAAATTGAAAGTGTGAATTAGTAAATCCAAACAAAAGTCCAGGGCCTGACAGCTTCACAGGCAAATTCTATCAAACATTTAGAGAAGAATTACCACCTATCTTTCTGAAACTGTTTTAAAAATTACAGAGGAAGGAATACTTTCAAATTCTTTCTATGAGGTAACCATCACTCTGATACTAAGGCAAGACAAAGATACCACAAAAAAAGAAAATTGTAGGCTAACCCCACTGATAAATAAACATGAAAAAACCCTCAACAAAATGCTAGCAATTTGCATCCAATAATACATTAAAAGGATCACACACTATGAGTGAGCACAGTTTATCTCAGGACCGCAGGGATTTTTCAATATCCACAAATCAATTAGTGTCATACACATACCAAAGAATGAAGAATGAAAACCATATGATCATCTCAATAGCTGGGGAAAAAAGCTTTTGAGAAAATTCAGTACCCATTTATGATAAAAATTCCAGAAAGTGGGCATGGAGGGAATATACTGCAATATAGTAAAGGCCATATATGATGAAGCTACAGCTAACATCATATTCAGTGGTGAAAGCTAAAAGTATTTCCTCTAAGATGAGGTAGAAGACAAGGATGTTCAGTCACACTACTTTTATTCAACATAATTTTGGAAGTCCAAGCCACAGCAATCAGAGAAGTAAAATAAAGAGAATCCAAATTTGAAAAGAAGTTAAGTTGTCACTTTTGTGGATGACATGATACCATACATAGAAAATTCTGAAAATACTATAAGAAATCTACTGCTGCTCTTATGTTAGTTGCTAAGTCATGTCCAACTCTTTTGTGACCCCATGGATTATAACCCACCATGGGATTTCTCAAGGAATAATATGGAATAGGTTGGCATTTTCTTCATGAGGGAATCTTCCCCATCCAGGGATCAAACCCATGTTTCCTGCACTGCAGTCAGATTCTTTATTGCTGATCCCCTGGGGAAGCAGAAATCTACTAGAGCTCATTAATGAATTTGGTATATATGCAGGTTACAAAATTAACACATAGAAATCTGTTGCATGTCAATACAGCAACAACAAAAGAGCAGAAAGAGAAGTTCAAGAAACAATTCCATTTACCATCAAAAAGAGTAAAATACCTAAGAATAAACTTCCTAGGGAGATAGAGCACCTGTACTCCAAAAGCTATTATATGCTGATTAAAGAAATCAAAGACCACACAAACAGAATAAAAGGTATACCATGTTCGTGGATGGAAGAATCAATATTGTCAAAATGACTACACTACTCAAGGTAGTCTACACATTCAATGCAATCCCAGTCAAATTACCAATGGCGTTTTTCACAGGACTAGAACAAAAAAAATCCTAATATTTGTAAGCGGAAACAAATATTAATAGCGAAAGAAAAATGAGGTTGGAGGAATCAACCTTCCTGACTTCAGACTACACTAAAAAGCTCCAGTAATCAAAAGTTTGGCACTAGCACAAAAACAGATATATAGATCTATAAAGCAAGATATAAAGCCCAGAGACAAACCCATGCACATATGGAGACCTTATTTTTTGAAAGAAAAGGCAAGAATACACAATGAAGAACTGATAGTCACTTCAATAAGCGGTCCTGGGAAAACTGGACAGTTATGTGCTAAAACATGAAATTAGAACACTTCCTAACAACACACACAAAAACAAACTCAAAATGGATCAAAGACCTGAATTTAAAGCTAGAAACTATAAAACTCTTAGAGGAAAATCTATGCAGGACACTTTTGACATATATCACAGCAAGATCGTCTTTGACCCACTTCCTAGACTAATGGAAACAAAAATAAATACATGGGACCTAATTAAACTTAAAAACTTTTGCACAGTTTGTAAATGATAAATAAGAAGACAACCCACAGACTGGAAGTGGGAGAACATGTTTGCAAATGTTGTAATTGGCAAGCTCTCCAAAATCTACAAATAGCCCATGAAAAAGTGTCTCCATACAACTCATGAAGCCCAACATCATCATCCAAAAAATAAATAAATAAATAAATAATGGACAGAAGGTTGAAATAGACATTTTAAAGAAGACAGGAAGATAGCCAGAACACACATGAAAAGATGGTCAACACTGCTAGTTAATAGAGAAATGCAGGTAAAAACTATAAGGATATATCAACTCAAGCTAGTCAAAATGGCTATCATAAAAAAAAAAAAAATCCACAAACAGTAAATGCTGGAGAGAGTGTGGAGATAAAGGAACCCTTCCGCACTATTGAAGGGAATGTAAATTGGCACAGCTGCTATGGAGAATAAGGAGGCTCATTAAAAAAAAATAATTGGTGGAAAAAAGCTTTACAGTTTGTTTTAAAAAATGTTAGTATCTGCTGTACAACAGTGTGAATCTGTCATAATTATATACATTTCCCTTCTCTCAGGAGCCTCCCTCCTCCGCCATCCCAGCCCTCTAGGCCATCACACCATGCCAGCCTGGACTTCCTGTGTAGCAGCTTCCCACTGATGATCTGTTTCACACACGATAGTGTGCATATGGCAGTGCTACTTTCTCCGGCCGTGTCCGCATGCCCATTCTCTACCGGGTCCGTTGGAACCATTTTTTCCCAGATTCCATACATATGCATTAATGTGCAATACTTGTTTTTTTCTTTCTGACTTACTCCACTCTATAAGAGACACTAGGTTCGTCCACCACACTAAAATTGACTCAGATTCATTATTATGGCTGAGTAATATTCCATTGTGAGTATGTGCCACATCCTCTTTATCCATTCATCTATCGATGGACGGCTAGGTTGCTTCCACGCCCTGGCTGTTGTAAATACAGCTGCAGTGAACATTGGGAGTACATGTGCCTTTTAGAGTTGTGCTTTTCTCAGGGTGTATATATATATATATATATATATATATATATATATATATATATATATATATATATATTTATATATGCCCAGTAGTGGGATGTCTGAGTTGTATGGTAATATATTCCTTGGTAATTTATTTGTAGGAAACATCATGAATGTGGTGTTTTGGTAGACTTAAGAAATAATATTTTATTTTAGTATTAGTCTTTCTATCTTTCTCTATCCTCAGAGTTTAATAAGGATCTTGCCATGATGAGTAACAAGTAATCGTGGTCAAATAAAACCAGAATTTGATGTACTGGTTTTTCCCATTTCTACTGTGAGAGAAAAACATAAGATGATAAGGTAGACCAAGAAGGCAATATTTATTTGAACATCTACTAAGTTGTAAGCATATTTTATACATCATTGCATTCAATCTGCATCGCAAACATTGAGTTGGTTATTTTGAACTTCATGTTACATGATGAGTCATTTGCTTAAGTTTTCACATTTGGCTATTGGAAGAATCAGGATATGGATCCAAGTCTAGTTTTCCAACTTGTCTACACAAATCTGTAGGAGGTAAAGGGTTCCTTTGCCGCCTGACATGCTTCCATCTCCATGCAGTGGCTGATGGAAGCTTCAAAACTTTTATTCTTCTAGGTAACTGACATTTTAAGGAAACTGAAAGGGCAGGATCTTGATACACACATAATGATTCTCCGTAGAATATAGCTATTTCTTACTTTTGCTAACAAGAAAGACTTTCATTTGTAGATATATCCAAGTCAACTTTCCGACTTGAAGGTCAGAAAATCAGACTTCTCTTTCAGCACTGAAGCCGCCTGCCTCTCTTAGCTTTGCTTTGCTAAGGATTCACCTACCACAGGAATCACACTTCACAGAATCACCTAAAATGATTTTTTTTTTCACCAGTTCAGCAAAAATAAATCAAAGAATAAAAGATTTTGTCTATATTTTCTGAAAGAATTTCCACAATTATCCTACTCATGTTTAGAAATGTTTCCTTTTTTCCTTCTTACTCAGGAGTTTAATTTCAATAAAATATTCATAATTTCTAGTTAAAAAAGCAAAGTTTATGCAGATATAAAAAAAATCTACCAGTTTTTGGCATATTTCTTTTTGGGATGTAACATTTAAGTTATCCCCCAGAATTGTGTGATTTCTGCTCTTTTGTGATAAGCAGGTTATTTGCTAAAAAGAAAAGGACAAAAATCCCTAAAGATTGACCTTGGTTTGGAAAGTATTTTGTATATAAAAAATATTGCAGTACACCATGTAATTTTATGGAAATTTGACACCAGACCTTATTTAATTTATTCACTAAGTTATGATAACTCTAGGCTTTCTAGTCTGATTTATGCTGGAGGAACTGTGCGAAAAGAGGACATTATTTTGTGGTCATGCTCAGTAATTGCTACATGCTGTAAAGACTGCACTATGGTAAATTGAAATAATTACAAAGTTATCTGTACAATATGACATGCTTTCTATTCTCCTGGGATGGTGCACTGGACAAGAAGTTCTAAAATTTCACTTAAGCTGATAATATCCCTCCAATTAATTGTGAAATATAGGATCCCCAGACAAGAGACTATCAAAAGTGCAGTGAAGTAACTATGTCCTAGATTTGTGAAGCATATGATGGATGAGAAAAGACTCACCTTGGCTGACCCAAGAAAGTGCAAGAGCTATTAGGATATATGGGAACCTGTCATTCTTCATCTTATAATAACTCATATGTAATAAATGTGTCTCTGGAGAAACTTCAAAAAAGAACAGCAAAATCCCAGACACAAAATTACCAGTTAAGTCTAGAACAGAAAAGGTTTTAAAAAATAAGTGTTCTGAAGAATTTGTCTTTGATGTCTTTTTAAAAATTATTCTTTGCATGTGTTTGTCCTTACCTATGTGTCCCTGGTGGCTCAGATGGTAAAGAATCCACCTGCAATGCAGGAGACCTAGGTTTAATCCCTGAGTCAGGAAGATCCCCTGGAGAAGGGCATGACAACCCACTCCAGTATTCTTGCCTGAAGAATTTCATGGACAGAGGAGCTTGGCGGGGTATAGTCCATGATTTCACAGAGTCAGACACGATTGAGCAACTAACCTTCACTTTCACATCTGCACCACTGATTATTTAACTGATAAAAATATTTATTCTCCAAATCGTCATTCTTTCCTTGTTTCCTTTATAATTCAAAATATAATACACAAATTTGTCTATTCTTATGTCTATGCATAATGCAAAATCTAAATTTAAAGAAATATTTTCCTGAAGTTAAACTAAATGCAAGAGTAAAATGGATATTTAAGAGCAGTTTAGGAAAAAATTCCCAAAGTAGACATGAGTAATAGATTAGTAGACATTAGTAATAGATTGCATATATATGTGCAGTGTATATATAGTATAATACATATAATATTATGTGTATATAACATATAGGAAAGCATATATCTACATTATAATACAGATATGTATATAATATATAGGAAAGTAGTTTATACTATCCCTATAACTTTTCTGCTCCAGTGTTCACTTACTACATTTAGTATAAAATTCATAATTGTTACCAAGACCTCAGTGCCTGCTTCCCATTATCCAACCTGCCTGCATCTCAAATTGCATCTTCTTTTTTGTTCTCCTCTGTTCCCATGGTTCATTCAATGACCTGCTTTGAGTTAGCTGAAAATGCCAATACGCTTCTTTCCTAGTGTTTTTAGTCTTGTTGTTCTCTCTGCTTGGAAGTCTCTGCTCCCGGATGTTGTATTATTTGTCCTTCTTGTCATTCAATTGTTAGCTCATCTATTACCTACTAAGACACCATGGCATCATTTTATTTTTTTAAGAATTGCCATTATATATTATTATAATATAAATCAGTATTTTAAATCTTCCCTTTCATTTTAGATAACCAACTTGAATCTTAAATAAACAAATATATTAAATGCTTGCATCAGTCAATTTATGTCAACAATCATTGATGGATATAGATGTATATGTGTAAGCTTGATAAGACAGGATAAATATTAATATGTAGAGCCAATCTCTCCCTTCAGAAAATTAATTATTAGTATCAAAGAAAAAGTAGCAACTTCACCAAGAAAATATACAGCAGGCACCATTTTAGCCAATAGATTAAGTGTACATCACCAGAACTAGAACCAGTTGGCATCATGATCCTTGTGACGTGACACTCTGATAAGGATCAAACACCATTCTGATGTTGTTTAAGCTAGAAATCCATAACCTAACTATAATAATGAAGAACGACCAGACGCATCTAAACTGAGGGCCATCTCACCAAATCCCTGTTCTCTACACTCTTAAAACTGTAAGATCTTGAAATAGAAAGATGTAAGAACTATTTCAGAGTAAAATAGGTTTAATTAAAATATAATAGCTTTCCAAAGGAAATGCAGATACAAGATACCTACCAATTTTTGCCATTGTTGGGCTACCCTGAAGCATTTTAAAGAATATTTCCAATGAATAGATCTGACATGTAGTTCCTGAATGCTTTTGCTTATCTCACTGGCTTTAATTTAACATTATCTAAATGTTATTGAGCTACAAGCAGAACATATGTTGAAAATTATGGAGAACACGTGTTTTCTTGTAGGAACAAGATTTTCCCTAAAGGAACTTAGAATATACTTTCTTTATTTAGCTATCTCTACAATGGTTACACAAAATAGTGTAATTAATTGTACATTATTTTTATCTTTGGAAGACAGTAAAGGCTAAGTATTTCCAAAGTCATATTTAAAGAATGGAGTACATTAATGGAGATAGTCTATGAATAGCTTCCATCTTTAAATTGTATTAAAATGTAAAACTATAAACTATGTCCATCACTTTTAATGTTCTAAAAACCTGTATATCTCAATATGATTTTTCAATCATACACAATGGAATAGAAGGCAAGTCTTTTGTCAAAAAATTTCAATAAAACATTGCTAATTGAGTTATCCTTTAAGAATTCTAGGAGGGAGGGAACTAAGATGGCAGAGGAATAGGACGGGGAGACCACTTTCTCCCCTACAAATTCATCGAAAGATCATTTGAACGCTGAGCAAACTCCACAAAACAACTTCTGATCGCTAGCAGAGGACATCAGGCGCCCAGAAAAGCAGCCCATCGTCTTTGAAAGGAGGCAGGACAATCTATAAAAGATAGAAAGAGAGACAATAGAGTTAGGGACGGAGACCCATCCCGGGAAGGGAGCCGTAATAGAGGCCGTTTCCAAACACCAGGAAACCCTCTCACCGGCGGGGCTGGGGGACGTTTTCGAATCTCGGAGGGCAACCTAACTGGGAGGAAAAATAAGTAAAACCCACAGATTACATGCCTAAGAGCAACTCCCAGCAGAAAAGTACCCCAGACTCCCCAGCCACCAGCAAGTGGGGGCAGAACGGAGAGGAGCAGGCCCGAATGCCCTGAGGGCAATCGGAGGGAGCTAGCGTGAGATAGCAACTTCAACTGTGGGGCAGCAAGAGAGAGAGAACTAACCTGGGAAGAGCGCTAAACTTAGGCACTGCCCGCCGGTTCCCGGAACGAAGGACCGAGCAAATCCCAGAGAAGAGCTAGCCGGCGCGGACCGGCCCATCCCCCGCTGGCGGCAGGAGGCAGGGGGAGGGGAAAGGGGCAACCTCGGCCCCAGAGACGGCACCCCTGCCACACTGCAAACAGGCTCCAGCTTCTAACCAAAGACGTCCTGAGACTGGATGGTGGACATCTGCCGGGAGGGTCGCGGCCAGAGCCCAGCTCCCCAGAACAGACACAGGGCGCACCCGACTGGCGCGCAGGGAAACTGAGGCTGGGGCCGCGGAGGGGAGAGACGCCCCGCACCCGGGAGAGCGCGCCCGTCAAGCTCCTGGCGGCCTGAGCCGCTCGGACGGGGAAGGCACGAAACGCAGGCCTGACCGAGTCCGCGCTTTTGCGGAGGACCCGGAAACCTGAATTTAGCGGCTTCGGCCTGGGAAGTCCACGCAACGCAGGGCCCGCTCCCTGGAGAGCAGCCGGGAGCCTGAGCAGTGTAGACGGGGAAAGATCACACACACGCGCTGTGAGCGGGGCAAACCCAGCGCGGAACACCGCACACCCGTGAGCGGGGCGAACCCAGCGTGGCCGGAACACCGCGAGCGCTCCCGCACAGGCCAGCGACACTTGTCTGCGGGGCCCCCCTCCCCGCAGCGCGACTGAGCCAGCGAACCTGAACGAGAGACCACCTCCGCCCGCCTAAGTCAGGGCGGAAATGAGGCACTGAAGAGACGGCAAACAGAACCCAATAAACAAAGGGAACCCCTTCAGAAGGGACCGCTGCAACAGATTAAAATCCCTGTAGTTAACACCGACTACACTGGAAGGGGCCTGTAGATAGCGAGAAGTGTAAGCTGGAAGGAGGAGCTATCTGAAACTGAACCGAATCCACACTGCCTGCAACACCTCCAGAGAAATTCCTATAGTTTTACTATTATTTTTTTTTATTTTTAATTAAAACTTTTTTCTCTTTCTTTTTTTACTTTTTCTCTTTCTTTTTTTACTTTTTCTTTCTTTTTTTTAAAGTCCTCTATTACTCCTTAATTTTCATTTTTATAACCCACTATAATCTGCCCCCCCCCCCAAAAAGACCCTATTTTTAAAGCTAACTCCATATATATTTCTTAAAATTTTTTGTGGTTTTTTTTACTATTGTATTTTTAAGAGTCTAACCTCTACTCTAGATTTTCAATCTTTGTTTTTTAGTATTTGATATCAATTTTGGACATTTAAGAATCTAACCTTCAGTACCCATTTTTGCTCAGGAGTGTGATTACTGGTTTGATCACTCTCTCCCACTTTTGATTCTTCTTTTTCTCCCCAGATCACCTCTATTTCCTCCCTCCCCCTTCTCTTCTCAATCCAATTCTGTGAATCTCTGTGGGTGTCTGGGCTGTGGAGAACACTTACGGAGCAGAGTACAAGCTAGATCTGTCTCTCTTCTCTTGAGTCCCCTTTTTTCTCCTCCTGCTCACCTCTATCTCCTTCCTCCCTCTCCTCTTCTTCATGTAACTCTGAACCTCTCTGGGTGTCCCTCACTCTGGAGAATCCTTTCACCATTAACCTAGAAGTTTTATTATCAGTGCTGTATGGAGGGAGAACTCTTGAGGCTACTGAAAGAAAAAGACTGAATTCCAGAGGCAAGAGGCTTAAGCCCCAAACCTGAGAACACCAGAGAACTCCTGACTACAGGGAACATTAATGAATAAGAGATCATCCAAAAGCTTCCATACCTACACTGAAACCAACCATCGCCCAAGAGTCAATAAGTTCCAGAGAAAGACGTACCACGCAAATTCTCTAGCAATGCAGGAACATAGCCCTGAGCATCAACATACAGCCTGGATAAAGTCACACCTAACACACAGACCCATCTCAAAACTCACTACTGGACACTCCATTGCACTCCAGAGAGAAGAAATCCAGTTCCATGCACCAGAACACTGACACAAGTCTCTCTAACCAGCAGACCTCAACAAGCCAAACATCCAGCCCCATCCACTGGGAGAAACCTCCACAATAAAAAGGAACCACAGACTACAGGAATACAAAAAGTCCACCCCAAACCCAGCAATCTAAATAAGATGAAAAGGCAAAGAAATAACCAGCAGGTAAAGGAACATGAAAAGTGCCCACCAAGCCAAACAAAAGAGGAGGAGATAGGGAATCTACCTGAAAAAGAATTTAGAATAATGATAATAAAAATGATCCAAAATCTTGAAAACAGAATGGAGTTACAGATAAATAGTCTGGAGACAAGGATTGAGAAGATGCAAGAAATGTTTAACAAGGACCTAGAAGAAATAAAAAAGAGTCGATTAAAAATGAATAATGCAATAAATGAGATCAAAAACTCTCTGGAGGGAACCAAGAGTAGAATAACGGAGGCAGAAGATAGGATAAGTGATGTAGAAGATAAAATGGTGAAAATAAATGAAGCAGAGGAGAAAAAAAAAGAAAAAAGAATGAAAAGAAATGAGGACAACCTCAGGAACCTCTGAGACAATGTGAAATGCCCCAACGTTCATATCATAGGAGTCCCAGAAGAAGAAGACAAAAAGAAAGGCCATGAGAAGATACTCAATGAGATAATAGCTGAAAACTTCCCCAAAATGGGGAAGGAAATAGCCACGGAAGTCCAAGAAACTCAGAGAGTCCCAAAAAGGATAAACCCAAGGTGAAACACCCCAAGACACATATTAGTCAAATTAACAAAGATCAAACACAAAGAACAAATATTAAAAGCAGCAAGGGAGAAACAACAGATAACACACAAAGGGATTCCTATAAGGATAACAGCTGGTCTTTCAATAGAAACTCTCCAGGCCAGAAGGGAATGGCAGGACATACTTAAAGTTATGAAAGAGAATAAACTACAACCCAGATTACTGTACCCAGCAAGGATTTCATTAAGATATGAAGGAGAATTTAAAAGCTATACAGACAAGCAAAAGCTGAGAGAATTCAGCACCACCAAACCAGCTCTTCAACAAATATTAAAGGATCTTCTCTAGACAGGAAACACAGAAAGGTTGTATGAATGTGAACCCAAAACAACAAAGCAAATGGCAGTGGGGCCATTCTTATCAATAATTACCTTAAATGTAAATGGGTTGAATGCCCCAACCAAAACACAAAGACTGGCTGAATGGATACAAAAGCAAGACCCCTATATATGCTGTCTACAAGAGACCCATCTCAAAGCAAGGGACACATACAGACTGAAAGTGAAGGGCTAGAAAAAAATATTTCACGCAAACGGAGACCAAAAGAAAGCAGGAGTCGCAATACTCATATCAGGTAAAATAGACTTTCAAAATAAAGGCTGTGAAAAGAAACAAAGAAGGACACTACATGATGATCAAAGGATCAATCCAAGAAGAAGATATAACAATTATAAATATATATGCACCCAACATAGGAGCACCGCAATATGTAAGGCAAATGCTAACAAGAATGAAGGGGGAAATTAAAAATAACACAATAATAGTGGGAGACTTTAATACCCCACTCACACCTATGGACAGATCAACTAAACAGAAAATTATCAAGGAAACACAAACTTTAAATGAAACAATGGTCCAGCTAGAGCTAATTGATATCTATAGGACATTTAACCCCAAAACAATCAGTTTCACCTTTTTCTCAAGTGCACGCGGAACCTTCTCCAGAATAGATCACATCCTGGGCCATAAATCTAGCCTTGGTAAATTAAAAAAAAATTGAAATCATTCCAGTCATCTTTTCTGACCACAATGCAGTAAGATTAGATCTCAATTACAAGAAAAATAACGATTAAAAATTCCAACATATGGAGGCTAAATGATACGCTTCTGAATAACAAACAAATCATAGAAGAAATCAAAAAAGAAATCAAAATAGGCATAGAAATGAATGAAAATGAAAACACAACAACCCCAAACCTATGGGACACTGTAAAAGCAGTGCTCAGGGAAAGGTTCATAGCAATACAGGCTTACCTCAAGAAACAAGAAAAAAGTCAAATAAATAACCTAACTCTATATCTAAGGCAACTAGAGAAGGAAGAAATGAAGAACCCCAGGGTTAGCAGAAGGAAAGAAATCTTAAAAATTAGGGCAGAAGTAAATGCAAAAGAAACTAAAGAGACCATAGCAAAAATCAACAAAGCTAAAAACTGGTTTTTTGAAAGGGTAAATAAAATTGACAAGCCGTTAGCCAGCCTCATCAAGAAACAAAGGGAGAAGAACCAAATCAACAAAATTAGAAATGAAAATGGAGAGATCACAACAGACAACTCTGAAATACAAAGGATCATAAGAGACTACTACCAGCAGCTCTATGCCAATAAAATGGACAACTTGGAAGAAATGGACAAATTCTTAGAAAAGTATAACTTTCCAAAACTGAACCAGGAAGAAATAGAAGATCTTAACAGACCCATCACAAGCAAGGAAATCGAAACTGTAATCAGAAATCTTCCAGCAAACAAAAGCCCAGGACCAGATGAATTCACAGCTGAATTCTACCAAAACTTTAGAGAAGAGCTAACACCTATCTTACTCAAACTCTTCCAGAAATTTGCAGAAGGCAAACTTCCAAACTCATTCTATGAGGCCACCATCACCCTAATACCAAAACCAGACAAGGATGACACAAAAAAAGAAAACTACAGGCCAATATCACTGATGAACATAGATGCAGAAATCCTTAATAAAATTCTAGCAAACAGAATCCAATAGCATATTAAAAAGATCATACATCATGACCAAGTGGGCTTTATCCCAGGAATGCAAGGATTCTTTAATATCCACAAGTCAATCAATGTAATACACCACATTAACAAAGTGAAAGATAAAAACCATATGATAATAGATGCAGAAAAAGCCTTTGGCAAAATTCAACATCCATTTATGATAAAAAAAAACTCTCCAGAAAGCAGGCGTAGAAGGAACATACCTCAACATAATAAAAGTTATATATGACAAATCCACAGCAAGCATTACCCTCAATGGTGAAAAATTGAAAGCATTTCCCTTAAAGTCAGGAACAAGACAAGGGTGCCCACTCTCACCACTACTATTCAACATAGTTTTGGAAGTGTTGGCCACAGCAATCAGAGCAGAAAAAGAAATAAAAGGAATCCAGATAGGAAAAGAAGAATTAAAACTCTCACTGTTTTCAGATGACATGATCCTCTACACAGAAAACCCTAAAGACTCTACCAGAAAATTACTACAGCTAATCAATGAATGCAGTAATGTTGCATGATATAAAATTAACACACAGAAATCCCTTGCATTCCTATACACTAACAATGAGAAAACAGAAAGAGAAATTAAGGAAACAATTCCATTCACCATTGCAACGAAAAGAATAAAATATTTAGGAGTACATCTACCTAAAGAAATGAAAGACCTACATATAGAAAACTATAAAACACTGATGAAAGAAATCAAAGAGGACACAGATAGATGGCGAAATAAATTGGAAGACTCAATATTGTGAAAATGGCTATACCACCCAAAGCAATCTATACATTCAATGCAATCCATATCAAGCTACCAAAGGTATTTTTCACAGAACTAGAACAAATAATTTCACAATTTGTATGGAAATACAAAAAACCTTGAATAGCCAAAGCAATCTTGAGAAAGAAGAATGGAACTGGAGGAATCAACCTGCCTGACTTCAGGCTCTACTACAAAGCCACAGTCATCAAAACAGTGTGGTACTGGCACAAAGATAGAAATATAGATCAATGGAACAGAATTGAAAGCCCAGAGATAAATCCATGTACCTATGGATACCTTATCTTCCACAAAGGAGACAAGGATATACAATGGAAAAAAGACAACCTCTTTAACAAGTGGTGCTGGGAAAACTGGTCAACCACTTGTAAAAGAATGAAACTAGAACACCTTCTAACACCATACACAAAAATAAACTCAAAATGTATTAAAGATCTAAATGTAAGACCAAGACCAGAAACTATAAAACTCCTAGAGGAGAACATAAGCAAAACACTCTCTGACATAAATCACAGCAGGATCCTCTATGACCCACCTCCCAAAATATTGGAAATAAAAGCAAAAATAAACAAATGGGACCTAATGAAACTTAAAAGCTTTTGCACAACAAAGGAAACTATAATTAAGGTGAAAAGACAGCCCTCAGAATGGGAGAAAATAATAGCAAATGAAGCAACAGACAAAGGTTAATCTCAAAAATATACAAGCAGCTCCTGCAGCTCAATTCCAGAAAAATAAATGACCCAATCAAAAAATGGGTCAGAGAACTAAACAGACATTTCTCCAAAGAAGACATACAGATGGCTAACAAACACATGAAAAGATGCTCAACATCACTCATTATCAGAGAAATGCAAATCAAAACCTCAATGAGGTACCATTACACGCCAGTCAGGATGGCTGCTATCCAAAATTCTACAAGCAATGAATGCTAGAGAGGGTGTGGAGAAAAGGAAACCTTCTTACACTGTTGGTGGGAATGCAAACTAGTACAGCCACTATGGAGAACAGTGTAGAGATTCCTTAAAAAACTGGAATTAGTACTGCCATATGACCCAGCAATACCACTTCTGGGCATACACACCGAGGAAACCAGATCTGAAAGAGACACGTGCACCCCAGTGTTCATCGCAGCACTGTTTATAATTGCCAGGACATGGAAGCAACCTAGATGCCCATCAGCAGATGAATGGATAAGGAAGCCGTGGTACATATACACCATGGACTATTACTCAGCCATTAAAAAAATTCATTTGAATCAGTTCTAATGAGATGGATGAAACTGGAACCCATTATACAGAGTGAAGTAAACCAGAAAGATAAAGACCAATACAGTATACTAACACATATATATGGAATTTAAAAAGATGGTAACGATAACCCTATATGCAAAACAGAAAAAGAGACACAGAAGTACAGAACAGACTTTGGGACTCTGTGGGAGAAGGCGAGGGTGGGATGTTCTGAGAGAATAACATTGAAACAAGTATACTATCAAGGGTGAAACAGATCACCAGCCCAGGTTGGATGGATGAGACAAGTTCTCAGGGCTGGTGCACTGGGAAGACCCAGAGGGTGGGAGGCGGGATGGGTGATTGGAATGGGGAACACATGTAACTCATGTCAATGTATGGCAAAAACCACTACAATATTGTAAAGTAATTAGCCTCCAACTAATAAAAATAAATGAAAAAAAAAGTTCTATCAATGGAAACAAAGTGAATTAATTTGAACTCTTTCTTCTCTGATTGGTTTTTCATGAGAATTAATATCTATGACTTGCCTCTATACTAATCTATACTGAACTCCTTCATTGATTGTGTATTTATTGAGTACATATTTTATATTTAGTGTTTTGTGAACATAACAGGTATGAACCCTGGTAGTAACTCCACATTACAGTGTGACTTACAGTATGGAACTTCATTGGGTAGAGCTTATCAGAGCTCAGAAAACTATATTATAGAATTTTTCACTTTCCTTTTTGCTTTCTTTCTTGTCTTTCATTTATTCCATATATATTAAAGCTCTACTCTATTCCAGATTCTATGGTAGGTGATTTTTGATTTCTAGAATTTCATGCTAAAGAAGATAGCAGTCTATTGAGAAAAATAAGTAAGGGGATGATAAATCATTAAATTGAAAGGCTGCTTAAATAGATTTCATTGCCAAATCTCCTTCTGCAAACTTTTTTCTGGTCTACAGGTAGATACTGTTCCAGTCCTTCTGTTAATTTCAGTACAGTTCTCCCTTGACTTATAATGGGATTATGCCCCAATAATTCCCCCCCCCCAAAATGGTGTCAACATGCACTGAATACAGCTAACCTGCTGAACATCTTAACTTAGCCTCTAACACTTAAATTAGCCTGGAGCTAGGCAACTCACCTAACACAAATTCTGTTTTATAATAAGGTGATAGTGAATTGCCACACCCTTTTCCAGGGGGTCTTCCCAAATCAGAGATCAAATCCACATCTCTAATGTTTCCTGCCCTGGCAGGCAGGTTCATTACCACTAGTGCCACTTGGGAAGCCCAAAGGGTAAGATACTTCATGTAATTCATTGGATGTTGTACTGAAAATGAAAAAGAACATGACAGGGAGCATACAGGTTGTTCACTCTCGTGATCACACGACTTGTGGAACTGAGGCTCCTTCCCCCTGCCCAGCATCACACTGTCTCACCCCATGCCCGTAGTCCAAGAAAAGCTCAAAATTGAAAGTAAAATTTCTACTGAATGCATATGGATTTCACACCACGTTGTAAAGCCTCAAAATAATAAGTCGACACATCCGTTGTTGGGACCATCTGTAATAACTTGAAAATTCTTATGTTGGATTTTTTAAGATACATATTTTCTATTCCATATGTGTGGAGATCAATTGCTCAGCAGTTAAATGATTTATATACATATAGAATATGTATATAAAGAAAGCTGAGTGCTGAAGAATTGATGCTTTTGAACTGTGGTGCTGGAGAATACTCTTGAGAGTCCCTTGGACTGCGGGGAGATCCAGCCAGTCCATCCTATAAGAGATTAGTCCTATATATTCATTGGAAGGACTGATGCTGAAGCTGAAACTCCAATACTTTGGCCACCTCATGCGAAGAGCTGACTCATTGGAAAAGACCCTGATGCTGAGAAAGATTGAAGGCTGGAGGAGAAGATGACAGAGGATGAGATGGTTGGATGGCATCACCGACTCAGTGGACATGGGTTTGGGTGGACTCCAGGAGTTGGTGATGGACAGGGAGGTCTGGCGTGCTGCAGTCCATGGGGTCACAGAGAGTCGACATGACTGAGCAACTGATCTGAACTGAGAACATGTAAAGTGCACTTACGCTTTGCTTTATTTCAGATCAGGCAGACAGTATGGAGTGGGGCGTGCAGCCTGCTCTAACCCTGCTGAGAACTGTGCAGAGACCTGGGTGAGAGACTCTGCTGAAAGCTGAGGCTGGGCTCTCTAAGACCAACATCAGAAGGCAAAGGACAGGACCAGGAACGCGGCCAGGAGTGGTGTAGGGAGAAGACACCAGCGTAACTTCATTGAACACTTTCTGCCACTGGACAGAGGGAAAGTGGCTCAAGCTCGCTGCAGCTGATCATCAAGTAGTAACTGAGGAGGGGTCTGAAAGGAGTTTGGAGAAAGGGAAATATACTACAGAAATTATCTAAGGAGTAGCAATGCAAATTGAGAAATTCTAATGTAGCAATAAAGGGACAGGCCAGTTTTGGTCTCCAGCCACTAAAGCGTCTCTAGGGATAAAGAGGTGCTGACTCCAGAATAGTTAGCATCTCTAATGAGGACAATTAACCAGGCATTAATAAGCATTAGATTGACATGGATCAGTTCCCACAAATGTAGATCAAGGCCAATTTCATAAATCAAAATGGAAAATATCTATATGAGCTGCCAGAGAGACTTAAAAAGCATCATGTTTTCCTACAACTTATTGTAACAGAAATGTAGGCTACTATTTCTATTATAATATGTTTAAATTTATTTTTCATTAAAATTTGCTGTGTATCAGTGGACACACAGTTATATAGTATTTGCCCTTACATTTAGGTCTTTAATTCAGCTTGAGTTTATTTTTTATATATGGTATTAGGGAATGTTCTAATTTCATTCTTCTAAGAAAAAAAGGATAAATTCTTAGGAAGGTATGAACTTCCAAGAGTAAACCAAGAAGAACAGAAAATGAATGTGACCAGACTAATCACAAGCACTGAAATTGAAAATGTAATTAAAACTCTTCCAATAAATAAAAGTCCAGTAACAGATGGCTTGACAGGCAAATCCTATCAAACACTTAGAAAAGCATTAGCACCTACACTTCTGAAACGCTTCCAAAAAAAAAACTGCAGAGAAAGGAACACTCCCAAGTTCATTCAACTAAGCCACCTTCACCCAGTTACCAAAACCAGACAAAGATATCACACCAAAAAATTACAGGCCAATATCACTGATGAACACAGGTGCAAAAATTCTTGACAAAATACTAGCAAACCAAATCCAACAACACATTAAAAGGATCATACGTCTACACCAAAATAATACAAGCCATGTATGACAAACCCTCATTTCCCTGGTGACTTAGATGGTAAAGAGTCTGCCTGCAACACGGGAGACCGGGGTTCGATCCCTGGGTCAGGAAGATCTCCTGGAGAAGAGAAGGGCAATCCACTCCAGTATTCTTGCCTGGAAAATCCCATGGACAGAGGAGCCTGGGGGGCCCCAATCCATGGGATTGCAAAGAGTCAGACACGACTGAGCAGCTAACACACACACACACACAACTAACCCTCAGCAAATATCATCGTCAGTGGGGGAGACTGAAAGCATTTCCTCTAAGATCAAGAACAAGGCAGAGATGTCTACTCTTGCCACTATTATTCAAAATAGTTTTGGAAGTCCTAGCTCCAGCAATCAGAGAAGAGAAAGAAATAAAAGGAATCCAACTTGGAGAACTTCTTCTTTAAGTTAAAACTGTCAAATTTTGTAGATGACATGATACTGTACATGGAAAATCCTAAAGATACCCCCAGAAAATGACTAGAGATCATTGATGAATTTGGAAAATTTTCAGGATACAAAATTAATACTCAGAAATCTCTTGCCTTCTTATACACTAGCACTGAAAGGTCAGGAAGAGAAAGTGAGGAAACAATCCTATTTACCATTACATCAAAAGATATAATAACGAGAAATAAAGCTACCTAAGGAGGCAGAAGATGTGTACTCCAAAAATATAAGATATTGATGAAATGAATCAAAGATCACAGAAGCAGATAAAGAAATATACTATGTTCTTGGGTTCAAAGAATCAATATTGTGAAAATGACAATACATCCCACAGCAATCTACAGATTCAATGCAATCCTTCTCAAATTACCAATGACATTTTTCACAGAATTAGAACAAAAAATTGTACAGTCTGTATGGAATATAAAAAGCGCTGAATAGCCAAAGCAATCTTGAGTAAGGAAAACAGAGCAGAAGGAATCAGGCTCCCCTGCCCAAGGAACTATTTTGTAACTATACATTTCAAACTATTTTGTATGTCACAGTAATCAAAACAGTATGGTACGAGCACAAAAATAGAAATGCATATACATGGAACACAATAGAAAGTCCAGTGATAAACACATACTCTTATGGTCATTAATCTATGACAAAGGAAGCAAGAATATGCAATGAAGAAAAGATAGTCTCTTCAATAACTGCTGTTAAGAAAATTAGACAGCTCCTAAACTTATTTCTTAAGTATCTCCTCAAAGTTTTTTTATTTTTCATTTATTTTTGTATTTTTCTCTCCTACATTTTCATTTACCTAAATGCATATTAGTTTCTAGATCTATCATAACTTGGTACCACAAACTGGGAGGCTTAGGCAACAGAAATGCATTTTCTCACAGTTTAGAAGGATAATTAATGTCAAAGGTTACGGTGTTGGCAGGGTTGATTTCTTCAGAGGGAGAGTTTTGTTCTATGTCTCTGCCCTAACTTCTAAGGGTTTGCACTCTTTGGCTTTTCTTGGCTTATTGTTACATCACCCAGTATCTGCTTTCATCTTTATACAGTGTTCCCGCTGTGTACTTACCTGTCTCTGTGTCTAAATTTTCCTTTTCTATGAAAACATCATCATATTGGATTAAGGCCCACCTTAATGAAGACCCTGGAGGAGGGCATGGCAACCCAGTTCAGTATTCTTATTCCTTGGGCAGGGGAGCCTGATGGGCTACAGTCCATGGGGTCGCAAAGACTTGGACATGACTGAGCAACTAAGCAAAGCACAGCACATTGAAACCCACCTCCTCCTAACTTGATCATCTACAAAGAACTCATTTCCACATAGAGAACATTCAACAGGGACAAGAGGTTAGGACTTCAATGTCTTAGCAGGACATAATTCAATACACAATTTGTGTGCATTTTATTTTTTATTTTCCACAGTTTTTTGTGATCCACACAGTCAAAGGTTTTGGCATAATCAATAAAGCACAAGTAGATTTTTTCTAGAATTCTTTTGCTTTTTTGATGACCCAACAGATGTTGGCAATTCAATCCCTGGTTCCTCTACCTTTTCTAAACCTGCCTTGAACATCGGGAAGTTCACAGTTCATGTACTATACTGTTGAAGCCTGGCTTTGAGAAATTTAAGCTTTACTTTGCTAGCATATGAGATGAGAGCAATTGTGCAGTAGTTTGAGTATTCTTTGGAATTGCCTTTCTTTGGGATTGGAATGAAAACTGACATTTCCAGTACTTTGGCCACAGCTGAGTATTCCAGATTTGCTGACATATTGAGTGCAGCACTTTCACAGCATCATCTTTTAGGATTTGAAATAGCTCAACTTGAATTTCATCACTTCCACTATGGAAAATTCTGAAAGAGATGGGAATAACAGACCACCTAACCTGCCTTCCAAGAAATCGGTATGCAGAGCAAGAAGCAACAGTTAGAACTGGACGTGGAACAACAGACTTGTTCCAAATCAGGAAAAGATTACATCAAGCCTGTATATTATCACCCTGCTTATTTAACTTATATGCAGAGTACATCATGAGAAACACTGGGCTGGATGAAGCACAAGCTGGAATCAAAATTGCCAGGAGAAATATCAATAACCTCAGATACACAGATGACACCACCCTTATGGCAGAAAGCAAAGAAGAGCTAAAGAGCTTCTTGTAAGAGTGAAAGCGGAGAGTGAAAAACTTGGCTTAAAACTCAACATTCAGAAAACTAACATCATGGCATCTGGTCCCATCACTTCATGGCAAATAGATGGGGACACAATGGAAACATTGACAGACTTTATTTTGGGGGCTCCAAAATCACTGCAGATGGTGACTGCAGTCGTGAAATTATAAGACATTTGCTCCTTGGAAGAAAAGCTATGACCAACCTAGACAGCATATTAAAAAGCAGAGACATCACCTCACCAACAATG
The DNA here is from genome assembly GCF_963930625.1 of Muntiacus reevesi. Taxonomy (NCBI): domain Eukaryota; kingdom Metazoa; phylum Chordata; class Mammalia; order Artiodactyla; family Cervidae; genus Muntiacus; species Muntiacus reevesi. The sequence goes on along the minus strand of NC_089260.1, from coordinate 2,994,275 downwards.
GTCCGTCTAGTCAAAGCTATGGTTTTGCTAGTAGTTGCCGGAGCCTGCCGGCAAACGAACTGGTTGAGAATGCAATTACCAGAGTACCTAGGAAAAATAAGACTCAGAAAGAGAAAGACGGGGTTGAGAGGGACGGAGTCCGCTTGCATCTGACTCCGCCAACTTTATTGAAGAATACCACGCCCATATATACGCTAACAGGAGCTACTAAGAACAGATCGAGGGTTTGCATACGTGCAGAGCCACAGATGTTCCAAATTCCCACACTCAAGATCAACAAAGCATTAATTACCCTAGCGCCCAACATGATCAAGATCCACAGAACATTAGATAGAAAACAGGCTTCATCAATAGAACATCATCTAGATGGAAAACAGGTTTCGAGCATGATGAGTTTATCAGCACCAGAAAAAACAGGCAAAAGGTCACCGGGGTGTTTTTTCCCTGAAGGAGATAAATGCCCGTCTATACTTTAACAAGAAGGGGTGGCAGGACAAAGAGAGACCACCCTTTGTTCTCTCTTAGAGCCGTAAGGGGCCTGTACGTTCAGGCCGGCTCCCTGCAGTAGTCATGTATGGATGTGAGAGTTGGACTATAAAGAAATCTGAGCACCAAAGAATTGATGCTTTTGAACTGTGGTATTGGAGAAGACTCTTGAGGGTCCCTTGGACTGCAAGGAGATCCAACCAGTCCATCCTAAAGGAAATCAGTCCTGAATATTCATTGGAAGGACTGATGCTGACACTGAAACTCCAATACTTTGTTCACCTGATGTGAGAGCTGACTCATTGGAAAGACCTGATGCTGGGAAAGATTGAGGGCAGGAGGAGAAGGGGATGACAGAGGATGAGACGGTTGGATGACATCACTGACTCAATGGACATGAGTTTGAGTCAGCTGTGGGAGTTGGTGATGGACAGGGAAGCCTGGCGTGCTGCAGTCCATAGGGTTGCAAAGAGTTGGACAGGACTGAGTGACTGAATCGAACTGATTTTTGATTTTAAAATAGTTAATCTTGATTATAAAACACTTAGGAGTCAGGTTGTGTGCTTAGTCACTCAGTTGTGACCGACTCTTTGCGGCCCTTTTGGACGGTAGCCTGATAGGCTCCTCTGTCCGTGGGGTTTTTCAGCAAGACTACTGGATTGGATTGCCATTTTCTTTTCCATGGTATTTTACTGACCAAGGGATTAAAACTGAGTCTATTGTGTCTTCTGATTGCAAGTGAATTCTTCAACTGCTGAGCCATCAGGGGGTCAGGAAGAGGTTTATTAAATGCTGTTCTGCACACCCAAGTCTTCAGGGCAAGCCACAAAAAGCACAATAAACTATCTTTAAGTGTGTGTGTGTGTGTGTGTGTGTGTGTGTGTGTGTGTGTGCTGTGTAAAGGTTGATTTCCCATCAACCTTGTATGTTGCGTCAGTGGATCCAGGTAGTAAAATTTGTTTCAGGTAGAGCCTTATCCTAAAACTATCAATTTGCTCTCAGTGACACAGAAGTGAAACACAGCCGGTGACTTTAAGGCAGACAGAACATGCTGTGTACTTTGTGGTCCTAATTCTTTTGGGGCAGCTGTAGTGTTCTTCTTTATCAGGCAATCTTTATATGTCTCCTTTTGCAATACAATTTTTGAGTTTGTGCGCACTTTAGTTTCAATAAGATATTTTTTTGGAATTGCTTTTAGTTATGGTAAAAGAATTACTACTAAATTCTGAAAGTAGACCTCAAGAGGTTTCAAGCAAACTGGAAAACCAAGGCAATACAAACATTCCTCCCAGTTGTATTTTTCTGAGATAGCTGGTCCAAGAAACTGAGAATTTATAATATGCTTGACCTCTGCAGACGGTGACTGCAGCCATGAAATTAAAAGACACTTGCTCCTTGGAAGAAAAGCTAGGATCAAACTAGAAAGCATATTAAAAAGCAGAGACATTACTTTAACAATAATGGTCCATCTAGTCAAAGCTATGGTTTTTCTAATAGTATATATTTTTAGGTGATTATGTCAGAGATTGAAGTAGGGGTAAAACTTGATGATACATTGCAGATTACTGGAATGTTTTGGAATATAGAAAAATAAAAATGAATATTACAAAGAGAAAAGATAAATAAAATATGAGGTAGGGAGTGCTTACATCAAACTTCAGAGAATTGATTCTGCTTTAGGACTTTTTCACTGAAGGTGTATATCTTGAGTCATGCATATATGCCTCATGGAGTCAGATCATGCTCACCATCTTTGTTTTGAAACATTTTTTTTTAATGTGACTATATACATTTCTTCTCTGTGCCACTTCTTCCCACCAAGTTCATGTCTGCTCTCCTTTTGGAGAAACGAACTATTTGAAGCTGAAACTGTTTCATTTCTCTCCTGCTTTCTCTCTCTCCACTCTCCATCTCTCCATTGCAGAAGGGTAGGATTTCCTTACAAAGTGTCTGATATTTGCTTTCAGAATTAAATGAATTAATCATCATGGTAGTAGTCATGAATGGATGTGAGATTTGGATCATAAAGAAATCTGAGCACCACGGAACTGATCCTTTCAAACTGTGGTGTTGGGGAAGACTATTGAGAATCCCTTGAACTTCAAGGAGATCCAACCAGTCCATCCTAAAGGAAATCAGCCTTGAATATTTACTGAAAAGATTGATGCTGAAGCTGAAGCCCCAATACTTTGGCCACCTAATGTGAAGAGTCGACTCATTGGAAAAGACCCTGATGCTGGGAAAGATTGAAGGTGGGAGGAAAAGGGGATGGCAGAGGATGAGATGTTTGGATGGCATCACTGCCTTAATGGACAAGAATTTAAGCAAATTTGGGTGGTAGTGGAGGACAGACTGATCTGCTTTAGGATGGACTGGTTGGACTCCTTGCAGTTAAACCTTAGAAACTCCTTAAAATTAAAATTGTGTGTCACAATGTTTAGTTGTTTGCTCAAAAATCACTGACTGAAGACTTACGTGCAACACATTTACACAGACACACAGACTCCCACGCTGATGTGGTGTGCTGGAGCCAGCTGGTTCTCTTATTTGAACCAGAGATGCTTGTCAAATTTTCAGACACTCTGTGGGCCATTTGTAAAGCATAGCTGTTACTACAGTTTAAATAATTTATATTGAAAGGTTGCAGTGGTAAATACTCAACGTTCATCACTCTCCAGCTATTTCCCAGTCGTTACTAGTCTGTGTTACCCGTGCTCCTGAAGGTCTCACCTGGGCTGCCCACCAAGAAAACTGCATGATGGTGTGGGGTGATACGGGACGTATTATGCTGAAGAGCAACGCCCATGGGTCAGGACGTGATGACTTGTTCACGGCCATCTTCGGGGAATAATTTGCTTATTTTACTGTTTCTTTTTTTATAATTTTTAAACTTTGCTTAAATTTTTTTTTTTAGATTTTATGTTGGAGCATAGTTGACTTACATTGTGCTATTTCTGGGGTATAGCAAAATGATTCTTTTATACACAAACATATGCTCATTCTTTTCCCATATGGACATTATAGAATATGGAGTTCTAAATAGAATACTTTCAGTTTATCTTAACAAAAAAATGAGAGATGAATACAGAAAATATATAAAAGGAGTTCACATATACCTCAAACCCAGTTTCCCCTATGATTACCATGTTACATTAGCATGGCACATTTATTGCTATTAATCAAACTGTACAGATACAATAAGGTCAGCAAAGTTCCACAGTTCACCTGTATTACTCTAATTTTTATCAGATGAGATCGTTTCAGTCCCAGTATGCCACCTAGGTTTCCAGACTACATCCAGTGGTTACACCTTCTTAGCCCCCTCTTTCCTATGACAGTTTCTCAGATCTTTTTCTTGACGGTTTTGAACTCTGCTGGTCAGTTGTTTTGTAGGATGCCTCCCACTGAAAGTTTTCTAATGCATTTAGTATGATCTAATTGTGGTTATGGGTTGTGGAGAAGATCCCAGACGTAAAGAATCATTTTGAAAATAGCATATTAGGAGTGCATGCCACCAATAGGATTTACGATTTGATGATGGACTGGATGGTCCGGCTTAGAGAGTGTTTGCCAAGTTTCTCCACCTCAAAGTTACTTCCTTTCCTCGCTTTGCACACTACAACTCTTGGCTAGGAGGTTGCTCTGTGCAGTCTACCACCTAAGGACTAGGAGTTAGGTTCCCCCTTTCCTTGAGCACAGATTTTCGACATCAATCACTTGGAATTCTTCAAAATGGAATTGTTTCTTCTTTTCTTGTTTTTGTTCAGTTGCTAAGTCATATCTAACTTTCTGCAACCCCATGAGCTGCAGCAAACCAGGCTTTCCTGCTCTTTACTATCTCCAGGAGTTTACTCAAACTCATGTCCATTGAGTTGGTGATGCCATCCAGCCATCTCATCCTCTGTCGTCCCCTTCTCCTCCTGCCTTCAATCTTTCCCAGCATCAGGGTCTTTTCCAAAGAGTCAGTTCTTCACATCAGGTGGCCAAAGTATTGGGGCTTCAGTTTCCACATCAATCCTTCAGGTGAATATTGAGGATTGATTTCCTCTAGGATTGACTAGTTGAATCTTCTTGCTGTCGAAGGGACTCTCAAGAGTCTTCTCCAGTGGCACAGTTCAAAAGGATCAATGCTTCAGCGCTCAGCCTTCTTTATGGTCCAACTCTCACATCCATACATGACCCCTGGAAAAACCATAGCTTTGACTATAGGGACCTTGATCAGCAAAGTGGTGTCTCTGCTTTTTAACTTGCTAAGTTTGCATTAGCATTTTTTTCCAAGGAGCAAGTGTCTTTAATTTTATGACTGTGGTCATCATCCGCAGTGATTTTGGAGCCCAAGAAAAGCAAATCTGTCACTATTTCCACTTTTTTTCCCCATCTATTTACCATGAAGTGATGAGATCAGACATTGTGATTTTAATTTTCCAAATGTTGAGTTTTAGGCCAGCTTTGTCACTTTTCTCTTTCATCTTCATCAAAAGCCTCTTTAGTTTTTTTTTCACTTTCTCTCATTAGAGTGATACCATCTGCATATTTGAGGTTGTTGATACTTCTCCAAGGAACCTTGATTCCAGCTTGTGATTAATGCAGCCTGACACTTCACATGATGCACTTTGCATGGAAGTTAAAGAAGCAGGGTGACAGTATGCAGTCTTGTCCTGCTCCTTTCCTAATTTTGAACAAATCCATTACTCCATGTCCACTTCTAACTCTATCTTGTTGACCTGAATATAGGTTTCTCAGGAGTCAAGTAAGGTGGTCTGGTATGCATCTCTTTAAGAATTTTCCACAGTTTACTGTGATCCGCACAATCAAAAGCTTTAGCATAGTCAGTGAAGCAGAAGTAGATTATTTTTTCTTTAATTCTGTTGCTTTTTGTATGATGCAACAGATGTTGGCAATTTGATCTCTGGTTTCTCTACCTTTTCTGAATTCAGCTTGTACATCTGGAAGTGTTCAGTTCAGGTACTGCTGAAGTCCAGCTTGAAGGATTTTGAGCATAACCTTGTTAGCATGTGAAACGTGCACATTTGTTTGTTAAACTGTTTATTTTTAATCACATGGACTCATTTATATCTATTTATACTTTGGGTTATAATCCACTATTACTTCCTTCATTTTGTTGTTCAGTATGTTATTTTTACAGCTTTAGTCATTGTGACCTCTTTCAATTATCTCCTATGTGCTTCTGACATACCCTCATCAAGGGGTGTGTGTGTGTGTGTGTGTGTGTGTTTGTGTGTGTGTGTGTTCTAAGCACTCTTTGCTCTTTGCTTTCTTACAGTAGGTGACTCTCCAGTCTCATCTTGTGTATTGCTTGACCAAACACTCGAATTTGCCATTTCACCAAGGAGGGAAATCCCTCTTATTGGAGAATGGTATTGGGTGTCTCTGGTGGCTCAGATGGTAAAGAATCCGCCTGCAACATGTGAGACCTGGGTTCGATCCCTGGATTGGGAAGATCCCCTGGAGGAGGGGATGGTAAGCCACTCCAGTTTTTTTGCCTTAAGAATCCCCATGGACAGAGGAGCCTGGCAGGCTACAGTCCATGGGGTTGCAAAGAGTTGGACACAACTGAGTGATTCAGCACACACATTATGGAAATGGTATATAGAAACCAGTATTTTTATGTTAGATGTCCTAACCACTATTGGACGGTTAATTTTAGTATCTCTCAATTGGCAGAAAACAAACAAACAAACAAACATGTATTCATATTAGCAAATATATACTCAACACATCCGTTATGTATGTTTTTAAGTAACTATGTATGTCTATGTAAAGCTAAATGTCGGTTCAGACTAATGTTTCCAACTCCAATCCATTTTCACATGGATCATTTGAATCTCATTCACTTACTGAAATGACTTACTTTGTAGTTTAGATCCAAAACAAGTTGGTATTTCTCAAGTTTTATTGAGAAGTAATTGACATATATCACTATAAGTTTAAGGCATACATTATGAGGGTTTGATTCACATATATTGCAAAAAGATTATCACAATAGATTCCAGGCAACATCCATCTTCTCATATAGATAAAATAAAGAGAAAAGAAAGCAATTTCTCCCTGTGAACTCATAAGACTTACTTTTTTAACAGCTTTCTTGTACATCATGCAGCAGTATCAGCTGTATTTATTATATATTACCTTATGCCCTAGTACTTATGCCCTAGTAGTTACAACTAGAAATTTATATCTTTTGACCACCTTTCTCCAATCGCCCCCATCCCTGGATAGTCTACTCCTGGAAATCAAAAATAGTCTGATCTCTTTTTCTATAAGTTTACTTTTTGTTGTTGTTGTTTTAAGATTGCATATATAAGTGAGATTATATATTTTTCTTTCTCTTTCTGACTTATTTCACTTAGCATAATGTCTTAAAGGTCCATCCATGTTGCAAAATGAGTTTTGATTCTTATTTGTAAATGAGATTTAACAGACTTAACCATGGTGAAAATATTGGATTGACCAAAAATTTTATTCTGGTATATCCTTACAGTTTTACAGAAAACTCCAAATGAATTTTTTTACCAACCCAATAGTTCAATTGTTGGCAATGACATTTACTACTTAGCATTACAAGTAGTAAAATTTTCTTTATAAGTGCATTCAGAGAGCAAGAAATACTCAGCAGGTCAGATTAAGAGCTTAAAACAGCATGCTAATAGCCTTAGAAAAGTGAGGGTACAGAGTTTAGGCAACAATATGATGGAAACTCAAATTAGAATTCTGGAATCTGGCCTTGAAAGCCACCCCCAGTCCTTAAATAAACAACTTAATTTTTGGTTTTACCAGTCAAGAATTTGGTATCACACTACACAGCAAATCTGTAAATAATATATAAATTATTACGTGCACATGAAAGTGTGTGTAAATGAAAGTACATGTGGGTCATTTCAGACCATGTGCCTTACTTCAACAAGTCAATCATTTTTATCATCACGGTAAATAAGATCCCCTGGAGAAGGAAATGGCAACCCACTCCAGTATTCTCTGGAGACTCCCATGGACAAAGGAGCCTGGTGGGCTATAGTCCATGGGGTCTCGACATTTGAACATGACTTAGCTACTAAACCACCATGAAGCTACTAATTAGTATGTTACCTCAGTTATAATAGTCTAGAAATGCGTAACTTTTACCTATTACAATATTTTTATGATCAGAATAAAAAAAGGTTAAGTAAGAACCCTAGAGAACCTTAGATTAGAGAAGATTAATTCTGCCCATATGTGCTACATACTTAATGAGCAAGATTTACTATAAGGAAGTAAAATAATTTGGACTTGAAATTAAGATTTTAATTGCATTAACACTTTAGCTCCTCTTGGCTGTGGAGATTATTCTAACATGTAAAATACGAGGAACATCTGCGCAATAAGCTTTCCCAAGTATGACTCACAGTATTAGGGGATCACAGAGCTGGCGTGTCCAAACAAGACAAACAAGGAAAAATTAGCAGCCTTGTTTATCTTCGGGTGCTGACTGAAATAAGAGAACGTGTGTATTAAAGTGCACTACGCAGTAATGTGCAAAGTGACTATAAGCAGCTTATATTTATAAAGGCAACAGAAACAATTAATTTTCATTAAATAAGGCACATAATTAAATATAACAGTAGTTGCCCTGATATGGAATAAACATATTTAATGAAGCATTTTAAAGTGAGCTCCATCAAAGCATTTGAATTTATGAAAGTCAACCAAGATGAAATAGAAAAGTATGCATCACTATTATAAGATCTGATCTTCAATATTATTATAAAAATATGTGCATAGATTATATTAGTAGACTATTGAATCACCACTTCTCTTAAATTCTCCAACTTATCCCCAATGCCCCACCCCCAACACCCACACAATCCTACATCACTTAGGAGAATGATGTATTATGATATTGCCTCCATTCTGCCTAGAAAAAATAATATGGACAAAAATGTGAAATGTGAAATGGCTTGCAGAACCAAAAAGTGGCAAACTAAGATATTTAGCTATATCTTTGTGGATCCCAGAGTGGACGAATGGCTCTATAGTCGATCTCTGTTTTTAATCCATGTAGACTTCCCAGGTGGCTCCCTGGTAAAGAATCTGCGTGTAAATGCAGGAGGTGCGGATTCGATCCCTGGATCAGAAAGATCCTTGGAGTAGAAAAGGGCCACCAGCTCCAGGGAAATTCCGTGGACAGAGGAGCCTAGCAATCTCCAGTCCACGAGGTCTTAAAGAGTCCGACACGACTGAGCGATCCACTGACCACGCATTCTGAACGCACAGGAGCTTTGTGTACAAAGACCCGAGGCTGCCCAGCCTCTGTATCTGCTGCCCTTGCATGGCATCGGGAAACTTCTTCCTGTGACGCACCATAAATTTCTTTATCTAGAAACGCCTCAGACACTTTAACATTTCACATGCAAATATGAGAGGGTTCTATTTCGCTTTTAGACTGCACAATGCAGGAAAAGAGAAGAAAAATTGTAACCTTTTAGTGAACATAATCATGATATAAAAGAAAAATAAACATCATGATACTTTCATGTCTAGACCTTCAAGCTGTTTTCTGTCTCTAGTTAACCTTCTCCTCTCTGCTAAATCAAAGTTAAGGATGTGTTATTTAGGATGAGAAGTACACCTAGTACTGAATGTAATGATTGTGTCTAGATGTCTGCTTTAAAATGATGATTTTTGTTGTGTTCATTTTTAACTGCTGCATTATAACTGTGAATTGTGATGCAAGCTACTTGAGTAGTGCCAAGTAAGAAAATAAACACCTACACATCATCAACACTATTTTTATGTGTTTATGGTATTTCCATTTTGGCCTTTACAAAGGAGAACCTCAAAGTTATCAAAGTTTACTAAGCTTTCACTCGATTAAGGTACCGTGTCTCTCTTCCACTCAATTTTCTACCACCTGTATTATTATGTGTGTGTGTGTGTCTGTGTGTGTGTCTGTGTGTGTGTGTATGTGTGTGTGTGTGTGTGTGTGTGTGTGTGTGTGTGTGTGTTCAGGTGCTTCAGTCATATCTGGTTCTTTGCAATCCCATGGACTGTAGCAAGACAGGCTCATCTGTCGCTGGGATTCTCCAGGCAACAATACTGGAGTGAGTCACCATACCATTCACCAGGAGATCTTCCTTACCCAGGGATTGAACCTGGGTCTCCTGCGTTGCAGGCAGATTCTTTACTGCTGAGCCACCGGGGAAGCCCCACCATCTGTATTAGACCTAGATTTAAAGGGGACTAATTGGAAGTGAGATGGGAACCAGGGCAAAGGATCCAGGGGGTGCTATCTCTTCAAAAGTTTGTTTAAGAGGGTAAATCTCATGCTAACTGTCCTTACCACAAAATTAAACAAAAATAATACAACCAACAATGTAAACATACACGTACATGCCTGAAGGGACACCACAAAACTTTCGGAGGTGATAGATATTTTTTTTCTTTTTTATTGTGGTGATGGTGTATCATGGATGGACGCTTATGTTAAATTCATGAAACTGTATACATTCAATGTGCTCACCTTTTGTCGTATATCAATTATATCTTATAAAAGCTTTTGAAACATAATTGGAGGATATGATATGCAGAAATATACTTTTTTTGTTCTTATTCCGCTGGGTCATTAAAAGGTTATTGATGTGAGGCTACACTTCAAGCAAGTCAAGGACTCAAGAAAATTCTGATTTTAGTAGAATTCTATCTCAATATCAATAGTCTACATCTTTTCCATATCTTGTCCCAAACACCCTGTGTGAAATGGAATATTTCTTGCCAAACTGGTAAACAAGGATGTCACAGTCATCAAGGATTGCAGCCTTCCAAATGTAAATTTTTGTGAGCCCAGAAAGAACAATGCCTACTATCCAACAGCCACCAGTCACTCTTCACGTAAGTCACTCTCACTGATGAGAGAAAGTGCAAGCAGCAGTCACCCTCCATATCCTTCACTCCCTAGGGTGAACGGGGAATTAAGGATGGGATTAATATGAATAAGGACGTGAGTTTAGTTCATTTCAGTTGGTCAGTTGTGTTTGACTCTTTGTGATCCCAAGGACTGCAGCACGCCAGACCTCCCTGTCCATCACCAACTCCCAGAGCTTACTCAAACTCATGTCCATTGAGTCGGTGATGCCATCCAGCCATCTCATCCTCTGCCATCCCCTTCTCTTCCTGCTTTCAGTCGTTCCCAACATCAGGGTCTTTTCCAATGATTCCATTCTTCAAATCAGGTGACCAAAGTATTGGAGTTTCAGCTTCATCATCAAACCTTCCAATGAATATTCAAGACTGATTTCCTTTAAGATTGACTGGTTGGATCTCCTTGTAGTCCAAGGGACTCTCAAGAGTCTTCTCCAACAGCACAGTTCAGAAGCATCAGTTCTTCAGGGCTCAGCTTTCTTTATGATCTAACTCTCACATGACTACTAGAGAAAACAGCTTTGACTAGATGGGCCCAAAGGCAAAATAAAGTCTCTGCTTTTTTTTTTTTTAAATCATAGCATTTATTGAGATGGTCAAACTCCCTTAGCCAAGTACTTACCTTTAGTATAGTTTATTTTATTTATTTATTTTTTAATTTTTTTTTTATTAGTTGGAGGCTAATTACTTCACAACATTTCAGTGGGTTTTGTCATACATTGACATGAATCAGCCACAGAGTTACATGTATTCCCCATCCCGATCTCCCCTCCCACCTCCCTCTGCTTTTTAATAAACTATCTAGGTTGGTCATAACTTTTCTTCCACGGAGGAAGCGTCTTTTAATTTCATGGCTACAATCACTATCTGCAGTGATGGTGCAGATTTTGGAGCCCCCCTCCAAAATAAAGTCTGCCAGTGTTTCCACTCTTTCCCCATTTATTTGCCATGAAGTGATGGGACTGTATGCCATGATCTTAGTTTTCTGAATGTTGAGCTTTAAGCCAACTTTTTTCACTCTCCTCTTTCATTTTCATCAAGAGGCTCTTTAGTTCTTCTTTGCTTTCTGCCATAAGGGTGGTGTCATCTGCATATCTGAGGTTATTAATATTTTTCCTAGAAGTCTTGATTTCAGCTTGTGCTTCATCCAGCCCAGTGTTTCTCATGATGTACTCTGCATAGAAGTTAAATAAGCAGGTTGACAATATACAATCTTCACGTGCTCCTTTCCCATTTTTGAACCAGTCTGTTGTTCCATGTCTGGTACTAACTATTGCTTCTTGACCTGCATACAGACTTCTCAGGGGGCAGGTAAGGTGGTCTGGTATTCCAATCTCCTCAAAAATTTTCCACAGTTGGTTGTGATCCACACAGTCAAAAGCTTTGGGGTAATCAATAAAGCAGAAGTAAATGTTTTTCTGGAACTCTTTTGCTTTTCTGATGATTCGGCAGATGTTGGCAGTTTGGTCTCTGGTTTCTCTGTCTTTTATAAATCCAGCTAGAACATCTGGAAGTTCACGGTACTGCTGAAGCCTGGCTTGGAGAATTTTGAGCATGACTTTGCTAGCAGCATGTGAGATGAGTGCAACTGTGCGGTAGTTTGAACATTCTTTTGCATTGCCTTTCTTTGGCGCTGGGATGAAAACTGACCTTTTCTAGTCCTGTGGTTGGATGTGACAGTTGGGCCATAAAGAAGGCTGAGCACTGAAGAATTGACGCTTTTGAACTGTGGTGTTGGAGAAGACTCTAGAGTTCCTTGGACAACAAGGAAATCAAACCAGTCAATCCTAGAAGAAATAAACCATGAATATTCACTGGAAGAACAGATACAGAAGCTGAAGTTGTAATACTTTGATCACCTGATTTGTAGAACTGACTCACTGGAAAAGACTGATGCTGGGAAAGTTTGAAGGCAGGATGAGACAGGAGTGAGAGAGGGTGCGATGGTCGGATGGCATCATCAACTCATTGCATGGACATGAGTTTGAAAAATCTCTCGAAGATGGTGAAGGACAGGGAAGTCTAGCGCAGCATGCTGCAGTCCATGGTTTCACAAAGAGATGGACCCAACTGAGTGACTGAACAACAGTGATCAAGAATCAAGATGCTGGGCCCAGAAAGCTGAGATGCATAGGAGAAGAATGGTTTCAGTGGGCCCAGATGCTTGCTATACTTAGAGGAGGGCTAACTTCCTTAATTTGAGATATCTGGCTTACCTTACTTAACAATAATCTTTTGATAGCCAGACTGCCTGCCCCTTGAAGCAAGCTTCTCTATGGCCTGACTCCCCCCCACCCCCACCCCCAGGGAAACAGTTCTCTCAGGGTCACTTAAATGCTGTCTCCTTGGTGATCAGAGTTAGGACTCTGAGCTCTCACTGCTGCAGGTCAGGTTTCAACACCTGGTCCAGGAACTAAAATTCCACAAAATGCAAGTTATGGTCAAAAAAAGAAGCCAAGAAAAGTAAACACAGAAAGAAAATGTTCTAAAATTAAACAGTGGTACACAACATTGTAAATCAACTCTACTCCAATTTGATTAAAAAAAAACAAAAAAACTTGAAGTCCTAAAAAACCGCAGAATAAACATAATGCTCAGCTTTTAGGTTTCGTGTATCTTTTATCAGTTGACACTTGCATATTTCATTTATTGATATCATCCTGAATTTTCCTTACAGAGCTATAACTTTTTTTTCTTGAAATGAAAATGAAATTTTTGGTCACGAGCATATGGCTGAGCATAAGAGGTAGGATTCAGTTCAGTTCAGTCACTCACTTGTGTCTAACTCTTTGCGACCCCAGGGAGTGCAGCACGCCAGGCCTCCCTGTCCAACACCAACTCCCAGAATTTATTCAAACTCATGTCCATTGAGTCAGTGATGCCATCCAACCATCTCACCCTCTGTCGTCCCCTTCTCCTCCCACCTTCAATCTTTCCCAGCATCAGGATCTTTTCCAATGAGTTGGTTCTTCGCATCAGGTGTCAAAGTATTGGAGTTTCAGCTTCAGCATCAGTCCTTCCAACGAATATTCAAGACTAATTTCCTTTAGGATGGACTAGTTGGATCTCCTTGCAGTCCAAGGGACTCTCAAGAGTCTTGTCCAACACCACAGTTCAAAAGCATCAATTCTTCAGCACTCAGCTTTCTTTAAAGTCCAACTCTCATATCCATACGTGACTACTGGAAAAACCATAGCTTTGACTAGATGAACCTTTGTGGGTAAAAATAATGTCTCTGCTTTTTAATAAGCTGTCTAGGTTGGCCATAACTTTTCTTCCAAGGGGAAGGTGTCTTTTAATTTCATGACTGAAGTCACCATCTGCAGAGATTTTGGAGCCCCCCAAAATAAAGTCTCACTGTTTCCACTGTTTCCCCATCTATTTGCCAGTGTTAGGTAGTTAGAATAGAAAGCAGGAGTCCAAAATGGCAGTGGCTAAAAGACAAGGAAGGGAAAAGCCTGGAAGACAGAACAAAAGAAGATCAAAGGAAGGTCCGAGGACCAGAGTGAAGACTTCAGCATTCCTGACTAAGCCCAAATTGCATAGGGCAGGCCCAGGGGGAAGAAAAAACATATAAAAAGAGGAGCCAGAGGGTTCTCTGTCATTCTCTCCCGTGCGCTGGGGTGCTCTTCTCTTCGCGTCTTTGGGTCGACATGCCCTCATGCCTGGAAGGTGGATTTTCCTCCTATTATCTAAATAAAATAGAACTGTAACACTGATTTGTCTAAGAGCTAAAACATGGTCCATTCCAGACTTGAGAGCTGTGATACGCCAAGGGCTTTAAGGTCCATCACCCCAAATCTTTGTTGTGATGAGACAGAACTGAGGAGCATACACTCGTCTGGCAACATGAAGTGATGGGACCAGATGCCACGATCTCAGTTTTCTGAATGCTGAGTTTTAAGCCAACTTTTTCACTCTCCTCTTTCAGTTTCATCAAGAGGCTCTTTAGTTCTTCTTCGCTTTCTGCCATAAGTGTGGAGTAATCTGCATATCTGAGGTTATTGATACTTCTCCTGGCAATCTTGATTCCAGCTTGTGCTTCCTCCAGCCCAGCGTTTCTCATGATGTCCTCTGCATATAAGTTAAATAAGCAGGGTGACACTAGAGAAGGGAACCGCAAACCACTTCAGTATTCTTGACTTGAGATCCCCGTGAACAGTATGAAAAAAGGCGGGGTAGGCCACTATAAATTTTTATTTATTAGAATTTAAATATCATAATACATAAGAATGAAATGTGTATATCTGAGTAATTTTAATGGTAACACACTGAAAAAAGTGTTCACAACTTCTGGCTATCCAGAATAGATCGGGGAATTCCATTATCCTTATCATTCCTACACACTGGTGGTTTGAATTTTTCCTAAATTCTGTTAGTTATTTCACACCTCTGAGTAGGATTCAATACACTGTCCTTATTCACAATTGAAAAACAAAAAAATTGTTTCTGATATGCAAAGCCCTGACTAGTTGGTAGGCATGAACTGTGTTAAATTTTTTGCAAGTTTAAATATTATAACTATAGAATTAATCACTACATATTTAAACAAATTCCTTCTTTAGGTATTTACTCATTAAAAAAATATAAATTCTCATTTCTCCTGATATTTGGTTTTACTTTATCACCTTTGGATTTTTTCATGGACACCTGGGTCCTTTCCTGAATTTGACCTGTGCTCATTGTAGTCTTTTATTTTATAGTTTTGTCCTTGAATCAGTATTCCTTATTTTCTTGCCATTTTTCTGTGACCAGTTGCTTATACAAAATTTTTAAGCCAATGCTTCACATCAACACCCACCTTTTATTGCTATTGCTTATAGCCATGCTCTGTTCTCTCAAGTGGCATCTAAGAACATAGATGTCGGTCTCACACATTCAGCATCATCCTTTTTGTGAAAGTGTGAGAAGAGCTGAGTTCTTAGTTTATGGTTCTTTCTAAACTCTAAGGCCTGAGTTAAACAAGGAGAAAAAAACTCAGCTAATCTTATGGATGGATTTTAATTGGGAATGGTGAAATAAATTAATTTACTTATTTAATAAGACATTTTAAACTTGTTATAATTCCTCATACTAAATGTATTTTCAAAATTAAACTTCTATAACCAAGGAGATTAGGATGCTTTCATGAATACCTGTGCTGGAACGGGTTTAATATAGTGGCAGATTCTTTGAGCCAAGAAAGCCTTTGACCCTTAATCACAAAGAGCTAGAAATTTTAAGATGCAAAAAGACAAAAACTTGTATATTAGTAAATAAAGTGTAAAAACCATATAGTTAAATTATATTCCTATTGAATACTAGTTTTGTTGCTTTAAGGATAAAACAAGTGTTCACATTTGCTGCTGACCAGCCTAACGATGTTCACTCGTGATTGGTACACACAGTACGAGGCTGCACACACTCCACTGCTCAATTTCCGGCAGGGTGGAAATGGTGAAATAGGTTAAAAAGAATGATCTAAGTGTTGATAGTTTTCATTTGGTCATCTAGAATACTTCCAAAGCCAAGTCTCATTAATTCTTGTTGAGGAAAAGACAAATTTCAAAGATCTTGAACAAGTGGCTAGAAAGAAGGGGATATCTGAGTAGAGACAATGCATTTGAGGCCTTTGTATATTATGTTTTCAATGCTTCCCAAACGCCAAAATACGTAAGATGACAGTATTGCAAGGTGAATTGCAGCAGTTGATTTACCAAACTATACGTAATAATTTGTCAGAATTTTATTTTCATAGCAATAAAAGTCTTCATATGTAGGGTAGAAAGGGATTTAATCCTTATGTTAATTTTTAAGTGCAAAATAATTAAAATGAAATAATATTCTCAATATCCTTCTTCATTCACTAATATATTACTATAGCCTCATGTCATTAAACTACATATAATCCCACTCTTAAGAGGAGACATAAAGAATAAAGAAGGGAAATGTGCAAATCATATATCAGAACATTAGTAAAGCAATCCTAACTAGCTTTTATCTGGGTGAGGTGATAAAACTTCCACACCCCTGCATTGCCACGTGCCAGCCATTGCATATTATGAGGAAGGATCTAGAACATTTGCAGTTCTGTAGCAAGGGAGTTAATAGAAATGCAGCTGGGTCTCTATCACACAGGGTCAGGAAGAGTTTGGGCAGTCTAGGGCAGATGAGTTTCTGATGGACCGTCCATGGGCATCAGTAAGAAATATGCATAGAATATGTATAAATTCAATAGTAATAAGGGAGAACTGCGTATCATAGAACTTGGTAATAGTTGCACTCTCCCTTTATAATTGGTTTAGTCCATCCAAGTTGCTCCTCTGGTTCTCATAACAGTCTTCAGAAGTGCCACACCGGGGTTCCCAGAGCTGTTCTGTGTGTTGGGTGCAGTGATGACGTCCCAGTCCTTCCTCCAGACCTCAAAGGAGGGACTCTCAGAGACTGTGCGGTGTGGGGGAGACGGTCACATTCGAAGACAGTTAAAGAACTTAGCTTCAAATTTTCAAAACCAAAGTGACCAACTTAGAGTGCAGAAGATATTTTAGAGACTACAGAACACAATGGCAGATATTCATAGCTAAAGTAATTAAGACTGAAAGAAGTTAAATGATTCCCAACCTAGAAGGGACAGAGACAGGCACAGAGGGCCTGGGACCACATCTCTAAGCACGTCTCATTGCAAGGATAAAATAAGTCAGTCTAATGAAGGTTAAGTTTTCAGACAGCTGAGATCTATTAGATGGCTGTTAGAAGTTTCTGGTTGTTTTATAGTCTCTAATTTCTGTCTGCCTCTTGCAACGCCCTGGCCTGAGGCACACCAGGTTCCTCTGCCCTCCCCTCTCTCCTGGAGCTTGCTGGGACAGTGGTGCTATCTAGCCATCTCATCTGCAGTGCCCTTCACCTTTTGCTTTCAGTCTTTCCCAGCATTAGATTCTCAGCTTCGACATCAGTTCTTCCAATGAATAATCAGGGCTGATTTCCTTTAGGACTGACAGTTTGATCTTGCCTTCTGGGCACTATTAAGAGTATTCTCCAACACCACAGTTCAGAAGCATCGATTCCTCAGCTTGCATCCTTCCTTGTACTTCCACTCTCATATCTGCGCATGACTACTGGAAAGACTATAGTTTTGACTATCTGGCCATTTCTGGCCAAGTGATTTCTGCTTTATAATATGCTATGTAGTTTTGGCAGAGCTTTCCTTTCAAGGAGCAGATGTCTTTGAATTTCATGACTGCATCCATAGTAATTCTGGAGCCCAAGAAAATAAAATCTGTCATTCCTTCTATATTTTCTTCCCATTCTATTTGCAAAAAAACTGATAAGAATGGATGCCGTGATCTTAGTTGTTTAAATGTTGAGTTTTCAGCCAATTTTTTCACTCTCCCTTTTCACTTTCATCAAGAGGCTCCATAGTTCTTCTTCACTTTCTGCTATTAGAGTGATATTATCTGCATATCTGAGATTGTTGATATTTCTCCTGGCAATCTTGATTCCAGCTTGTGCTTCATCCAGCTTGGCGTTTTGCATGATGTACTCTGCCTATAAGTTGAATAAGCAGGGTGACAGTATACAGTTATTTGGGACTGGACTGAAAACTGACCTTTTCCAGTCCTGTGGTCACTACTGAGTTTTCCAAACTTGAGTGCAGTGCTGACATATTGAATACAGCACTTTAACAGCATCATAGTTTAAAATTTTAAAAACCCAGCTGGAATTCCATTATTTCCACTAGCTTAGTTGGTAGTAATGCTTCCTAAGGCCCACTTGACTTCAAATCTAGGATGTTCTCCTGTAGCTGAATGACCACACCATAATGACTATCTGATTCATTAAGACCTTTATGTGTAGTTCTCTGTATTCTTGCCACCTGTTCTTAATCTCTTCTGCTTCTGTGAGGTCCTTACTATTTCTGTCCTTTATCATGCCCATTTCTGCAAGATATCTCCCTTGATATCTATAATTTTCTTGAAGTTATCTGTAGTCTTTTTCATTCTATTGTTTTCCTCTATTTCTTTGCATTTTTCTTTTAAGAAAACCTTATCTCTCCTTGCTATTCTTTGGAACTCTGCATTCAGTTGGGTGTATATCTTTCCCTTTCTCCCTTGCCTTTCACTTCTCTTCCTTCCTCAGTTATCTGTAACACCTTGCCAGACAACCACTTTGCCTTTTTGTATTTCTTTTTCTTTGGGATTGCTTTGGTAACTACTTCTGCACCATGTTATGAACCCCTGAAAATTATAGTTTTTCAAGTACTCCGTTTACCGGATCTAATCTCTTGAATACATTCATCATTTCCACCATATAACCATAAGGGATTTGATTTAGGTCATACCTGAATGGCCATTTGGTAGTCCCTACTTTCTTCAATTTAAGTTTGAATTTTGTAATAATGAGCTTGTGATCTGAGCTATAGTCATCTCCAAGTCTTATTTTTACTGTCTTTATAGAGCTTTTCCATCTTTGCCTGAAAAAAGCATAATCAATTTGATTTCCCTTTTGACCCTTTGGTCGTGTTCATGTGTAGAGTCATCACTTCAGTTTTTGGAAAAGGGTGTTTGGTATGACCAGTGTGTTCTCCTGACAAAACTCTTTTAGCCTTTACTCTGCTTCACTTTGTACTCAAGGCCAAACTTGCCTGTTATTCTAAGTATTTCCTGACTTCCTACTTATGCATTTTAATCCACTATGATGAAAAGGACATCTCTCTTTGGTATTAGTTCTAGAAGTCTTGTAAGTTTTCATAGAATCTGTCAACCTTAGCATCTGTGGTTGGGGCATAGACTTGGATTAATGTGGTGTTGACTGGTTTGCCTTGGAAATGATAAGAGATCATTACATTGTTTTTGAGATTGCACCCAAGGACTGCATTTCAGACTCTTTTGTTGAATATGAGGAATACTCCATTTCTTCTAAGGGATTCTTGACCACAGTAGGAAATATAATGGTCATCTGAGTTAAGTCACCCATTCCCATTATTTGCCCATTTTAATTCTCTGATTCCCAAGATGCTAATATTCAATCTTGGCTTCTCCTACTTGACCATGTCCAGTTTAACTTGATTCATGAGCCTAACATTCCAAGTTCCTGGCAATATTGCTCTTTTCAGTATTGGGCTTTACTTTCACCACCAGACACATCCAAACTGAGCATCATTTCCTCCTTGACTCAGCCTCTGCATTTTTCTGGTGCTGTTGGCAATTGCCTCTGCTCTTCCTCAGTAGCATATTGGATACCCTCCAACCTGTGGGGTTCACGCTCTGGGGTCATATCTTTTTGTCTTTTCATACTGCTCATGGGCAGGAACACTGGAGGGGTTGTCTTTCCTTCTCCAGTGGACCACATATTGTCAGAATTCTTCACTATGATCTGTCTGTCTTGGATGGCCTACATTGCATGGCTCATAACTTCATTGAGTTATGCAAGCCTTCCTCCATGATGAGGCCGTGATTTATGCTCTTGTTGTTGTCGTTCAGTCACTCAGTCATGTCCAACTCTTTGCAATACCATGGACTTCAGCACATCAGGCTTCCCTGTTCTTCTCTATCTCCTGGAGCTTACTCAGACTTAGGTCCATTGAGTCGATGACACCATTCAGTCATCTCATCCTCTGTTGTCCCCTTCTCCTCCTACCCTCAATCTTTCCCATCATCAGAGTATTTTCCAATGAGTTGGTTCTTAGCATCAGGTGGCCAAAGCTTCAGCTTCAGCATCAGTCCTTCCAGTGAGTATTCAAGGTTGATTTCCTTTAGGATTGACTGGTTTGACCTCCTTGCAGTCCAAGGGACTCTCAAGAGTCTTTTCCAACACTACAGTTCCAAAACACCAATTCTTTGGCATTCAGCCTTCTTTATGGTCCATCTCTCACATCCATACATGACTACTGGAAAAACCATAGTTTTGACTAGACAGACTTTTGTCAGCAAAGTTATGTCTCTGCTTTTTAATATGCTGCCTAGGTTTTTCATAGCATTTATTCCAAACAGCAAGCATCTTTTAAATTCAGGGCAGCAGTCACTGTCCACAGCAATTTTGGAGCCCAAGAAAATGAAGTCTGTCACTGTTTCCGTTGTTTCCCCATCTATTTGCCATGAAGTGATAGGACTAGTTGCCATGATCTTAATTTTTGAATGTTGAATTTTAAGCCAACTTTTTCACTCTCCTCTTTCACTTTCATCTTCTTCACTTTCTACCATTAGGCTGGTGTTAGACTGGTGTCATCTCAACATCTGAAGTTACTGATATTTCTCCAGGCAATCCTGATTCCAGCTTGTGATTCATCTAGCGTGGTATTTTACATAATGCACTCTGCATATAAGTTAAATAATCAGGGTGACATTTACTGAGCATGACCACCAGAGCAAGACCCAGTTTTCTCCACAGTCAGTCCCTCCAATCAGGAAGCTTGCACAAGCCTCTTATCCTCATTCATCAGAGGGCAGACAGAAAACCACAGTCACAGAAATCTAACCAAAATGATCACACAGATTACAGCTTTGTGTAACTCAATGAACCTATGAGCCATGTCACATAGGATCACCCAGGGTGGATGGGTCACGGTGGAGAGTTCTGTCAAAATGTAGCCCATTGCAGAAGGGAATGGCAAACCACTTACAACTTCTTGCCTTGAGAACCCCATGAACAGTACATGGTACTTGAAAGAGTATTAAAAGTTGTCATTAAGCAAACTTTTTCTGTAAATTGTCAGTTGTTCAATCAATCCTACTCTTTGTGAACCCATGGACTGTAGCTCACCAGGCTCCTCTCTCCATGGAATTCTCCAGGCAAAATTATTGGAACTCGTAGCCATGTTCTTCTGCAGGGGATTTTCCCCACCCAGGGATCAAACCTGGGTCTCCCGCATTTCAAAGTGAAGTGAGATGTGCTCAGTCACGTCTGACTCTTTGCGACCCCATGGACTATACAGTCCACGGAATCCTCCAGGTCAGGATACTGGAGTGGACAGCCTTTCCCTTCTCCAAGGGATCTTCCCAACCCAGGGATCAAACCCAGGTCTCTCACATTGTAGGCGGATTCTTTACCAGCTGAGCCACCAGGGAAGCCCTGATAGCTTTCCACATTTCAGGCGCATTCTTTACTGTCTGAGCCACCAGGTCAGATAATAAATATTTTATAGACTTTGTGGACCATGCAGTTTCAATTGGAAGTATTTAAGTTTGTGCTGCAGCATGAGCAACAACAGTCAACAGGTAAACTTACAAATGCCTGCCCTGGGCCCTATTTCCATATTTGGCTTGAAGGTTTCTGTGGTCTGTAACCACTTGAACAGTTTGGTTGATACACACACACTCACATATGTATATATGCAGATATATATGTATTTTTAAAAATTGCTTGAGTGGCATAAGGCAATCACTGGATCAAGAGATTTCAGTGTCTGCTGCTAATTTAGAGCAGCTCAGAAGGGCCAAAGTCACTAATTACTGTATTTTGTCCTCTCAAGCTAATTATGCTGCCAAAATCAGAATTTGTTTTTCTCCCAAATTGCTAAGACTTGTCTTTTTCTTGATCTATTGGCATGTGACCAATTAATCCCAAATCTGTTATGGGACTATATCTACCTGGAAATACCGTTTATGCCAGCAGCTCAGTAGCCTACTTGAAATGAAAAAGCATGAAATGATTAATAAGCTGAGGGTCACTTTAGAGACCCAACTACCAGAACCTGAATATGGACTGTGTTAGAAATCTTGGAAAATGTGTGTACTTAATATCTCACTCTTAAACATAAGTTCTATGAAAACAAGAAATAGCCGAATTAAATTAGATTTGATCCCTGCTGGTGTGACAATCTGGGCCTATTAACTCAGCTCATTAGAGCTTGGTGTTAATGAGGCCAAGGTCAGGGGTTCATCTGCCATATGAGGCAACACACTTCTACAAAGACAGCCATTCTGTTCCATGAATTTACTGAAACAGTCTGCACATCTCATTTTATCCATATGTTTCAAATAATTGCAGCTGGCCACAAGCAGGACAAAGGAAAGGAAATTCAGTGGAAAACTAGTGGAAGAGATACTTCTTTGAAGGAAACTAGATCATCTTTACACATAAAGAACGCATTATATTACACTTCCTGTATATACTTAATAAGTATACTTAATAAGTAATTGATAAGAATTTATAATTTGATAATTTGAGCTGAAGTAGAATAAATCAACTTCCATTCCAGTTGCATTTGTTCATACATGTATCGGTCAGTCACTATGCTACATATCGGGAGTATAAAAACCAGTACAACCTCAACAACCTGGCAAGGGTTATAACCGAAGTGAGGGCAAGTGCCTATTGGGGTTACCATTGCATAGTGGTGGTGTTGGAAGCAATGGTCGAACTCAAATACTTTTAAACTATATCTGGCCAAAGGATAAAAAGATTCACAAATCCTGTCTTTACAGTCAACTTTTCTACAAAAATGTTTCCTTGAGGGAGATATAAAGATAAGGCACACTGGCAAAGAAAATCAACATGTTATTGTATAATGAAGGGGATGAGACTTTCAAGCAAAGTAGTATAGAAGTACAGGAAACCCAGAGAATCTTGACTGGATTTTATTATTAAAGAACTAAGAGACCGTGTTCATCTTTCCCACATTTCTATCTAAAAGCTTCATTTCAAATCTGACCATAACCTTTATCTGCTGAGTCCAAGGTGGTCCAAAGAGAACAGTAGAGGAAGTGCTTCTTCTTAAAAACAACTAAACTAGCTTAACCTCTCATGGCTGAGGGCAGAGAAAGAGAGAAACAAGTCTATGTATTACTGTTTAACCAGCAGACAGTTTTTCTTATACAAAGCAGACTCAATTAGAAACCTGAAATTAAGCTAGGTAAATTAAAATTGCCTGCTTCTTGCGTATATGAGGAACACGAGTTTGCTCTGTTTTCTATTGGTTCATATTTTGCCTCTGCTGATTCATCTCTGAGTCACCCAACCACATGAAATTCAAGAGCCTCAGGTATAAGAAGAATAATGTGTATTAGACAGTGAGGCATGGAGTGAGCAAGGGTATGTGAGCTCCTTTGCCTTCTTGTGATTGCAAATGTAACAATGTTTGGTTGCTATAAACTAAAGTTGGAGATAAAGTTGGTGAGAAAGAACTCCACAGTGAACAGATGATGTTTGATCTAGATCATGATGCAATTTTGCCAGATGGAAGGGCTATTCTGGAAAGCAAGTAAAAGCAAAAGTAAAGGCACAATGCAATGTGTATAAGATGTTTGAGGAATATCAAGAATTTTAAGTCATAAAATGTTGATGCAGAATACACATTGAAAACTAATGTTCACGTCCAAAGATAGAAATGATCTTGCTCAGTTTTTGGCCTGAAATTGAAAGTTTGGCATCGATGATTCACGTGGTTCTTCTTACTTTCTAATGTACAGTTAAGTGATGATTAATTATCCAACATCAAATTTCAAACCTATGAAAATATTTGTAACACATACCAAAATAGGTCTAAAATTATGACTGTATGAACTTTGCCCAAAGTGACCAAACTAATAAGTAAGATTTTGTAAAATGTAGGAATAGATCAGATCATGGGAAAACAGTTCATTTGCTTTTATATACACCCATTTTATTTAACATAAAAATATGTTTGTTTTTTTTTTAGGAACAGCAGAGAGTGCTCTCAAAATATAATATAAATCATGTATAATGAAGTCTAGTGGCTTTAATAGTACCACACTCATCATTGAACTGATACTAAAAATTTCATTTTCTCTATGTTGTGGCAATCTGTGGTTAAAATTCCTGGAAAAGAGAGTTTACAGAGAATGGGTAATCAACAGAGTTGCACAGTATTATCAGGGCTCACGATGAAAAGGTAGGAAGGAACAAGGCAGGAAAAACTGGGGATTTATCTTATTGCCCGTGTCCTGGAAGACCTTCTCAGAGGGGAAACTTGAATTACAGCTTCTGAGTGAGTGTCTTTGTTTCTTACAATTGTAGTTTAAATCTCAGGTACAAGCGAAGCCTTTTAAAGACATCTGAAAACATGCTCTCAGCTCTAAAGACAAGCTCTATATAAAAATTTTCAATTATTGACTTCTGAGTTAAAATGCTAGTTATGTAATCTCACATTTTTTCACTTATATAAAGTCTAGATGTTGTGAAATGAAATGAGCACAGAACATTGATTTGATTGGCAGCTAGTGTTCTTAGCTTGGAAAAGTGCAAAGATGACAACAAATGTTGAGCATATTAATGCTAGGTATCCCCACCAGCCCCACCAAACTGTTACCAGTTTCCTCCCAAAGGAAATCTTACCCTTTCTCTCCGGGGCCTTGCCAGCTGTCTGGCTCTTGGAACATTTCTCAATTTTTGTACTGATCTCTGATAAACATGCATTTGCACTCCAAAGCTGCATAATGCATTCAGTCTCAGCATGGGAGTCTGCAGCTGTTATATGCTAAGGGTGTTATTTATGTTCTTAACAATTTTGAAAAAGAAAACTTTCCTTCTAGGGCCCAAATCACCCCTCAAATGAATTCAAATTCTAGATTTTTCTCTTAGTCTAAGAAGAATTCCTTTTTTTATATCTTTTGCAATGCGGTGTTGATGTCTTTGCTAAAAGAATTCCAAGAAGAGGTAACACTGCTGCTCTTTCTGTGGCTAAACAGAATTTGATGGTCCTGCTCAAAGTAACTGTGTTATGCTTCCAATGGTCACTTATATTTAGTATATAATTTCCTTTTCCCCATAAAGCCTATTCCTCTGCAGAAGCTGGTGATACAGAGAAGCTAAACTGTCAGAATACAAAGCAGAATGCCGAGAGTCTCCCTCAGCGGTGTGCTGATCACACTAGGGAAAAAAAAAAAAAGTTACATGTACTGTCCTGTTCTTCCAATAGCAAAACTTTATTCACAGATTAAAACTTCCAAATCTGTTTTCTAAATCAATAATACAAAGTATTTAACTTCACCCATCTACTTATGAAACAAACATTTTTCTCTGATGCAAAACCTGCACATTGATGTGAGGTTGAATTGTTTCCAAACTTGGATTCTGATTATTATCCTTAAATGAGTGTCTTGAATAGCTGATTCTTTTCTCCATCGTCTCTGGTGTTTAGCCCCCCACTCCCACC
This sequence comes from Muntiacus reevesi, assembly GCF_963930625.1. Taxonomy (NCBI): domain Eukaryota; kingdom Metazoa; phylum Chordata; class Mammalia; order Artiodactyla; family Cervidae; genus Muntiacus; species Muntiacus reevesi. Next base: position 2,968,783 of record NC_089260.1, on the reverse strand, counting down.
CACCCTGGTAGTGCTGCGGAGCTCCACTTTAACTGGGCTTCCCTGATAGCTCAGTTGATAAAGAATCCGCCTGCAATGCAGGAGTCCCAGGTTTGATTCCTGGGTCAGGAAGATCCCCTGGAGAAGGGATAGGCTACCCACTCCATATTCTTGGGCTTCCCTTGTGGCTCAGCTGGTAAAGAATCCTACCCCCGTCCCCCACTCCACGACCACTCCACCCCAGCCCACCTCCCCCACCCACCCACCATGCAGGAAACCTGGGTTCGATCCCTGGGTTGGGAAGATCCCCTGGAGGAGGGAAAGGCTACCCAGTCCAGTATTCTGGCCTGGAGAATTCCATGGACTATATAGTCCATAGTGGAGAAGGAAATGGCGACCCACTCCAGTATTCTTGCTTGAGAAACCCGTGTACAGAGGAGCCTAGTGGGCTGCCGTCTATGGGGTCACAGAGTCGGCCACAACCGAAGCGACTCAGCAGCAGCAACCCAGCATAGTCCATGGGGTCGCAGAGTCGGACACGACTGAGCAACTTTCACATCCCACCACCTCTGTGGGGCTTCCCCGGTAGCTCAGAGGGTAAAGCGTCTGCCTGCAATGTGGGAGACCTGGGTTCGATCCCTGGGTCAGGAAGAGCCCCTGGAGGAGGAAATGGCAACCCACTCCAGTCTTCTTGCTGGAAAACTCCATGGACGGAAGAGCCTGGTTACAGTGCCTGGGGTTGCATAGAGTCAGACACGACTGAGTGACTTCACTTTCACTTGAATTCTCCTAACTTGCAGGTATGCTACCAGTCTCTTCATCCATTTCACTTTCCAGGGTGTTAATCACATCACAATTCTACTTACAAATGCTTCTCGTTCACCATTTCCTCTTGTTTTGACTAGCATTGATTTGTATGTCCTATAATAAAAGTAATTCCCAATACAGCACTTCTCCCAATTCAGTGAGGCATTTTAGGGCATTATCAAAACTGAAAGGGTCAGGGAAGCAGCCGACCTGTAGTCAGCTGTTCCAGAGCATGGGTGGCCTGTGGACCCCCTGAACTTTTGGCTGTTGTCTGGAGTACAGGCAGCCCTGCCTGACTGTCCCCTTCATCTGTTAAACAGGAAGTTAGGCATGAGCAACGGGAGATGGTTTAGCTGAAAAAGATTGAAGTTGATCTCTCAACTCCACCCCAGACATGCCCCAGTGGGGCCCAGCAGAGCTCACAGATATGCTACAAAAGAACCACAGAGACTTTTCCAACTCCTTGCAGGGCCTTGGGATCATACTGGATACAAACTAAGCATGGGGACTTCTCCAACCACATCCCCCCTCCATATGCACCCTTGATGCACAACTGTGTCCTAAAGTGACCTTAGGCACCCGGAAGTCTATTAAGGGCTCATAAATATTCATACATACATACATCCATTAAAGCAGACTGACTTATGGGAAAGACACGTGCAATAGGGCCTGGTGCTATGTAGCTTGCGAGTGTCAATCAAAATTGTTAGTCCTTGCCTGGCTGGTTGAAGACCTAAAAGCCCTGTTTTGAAAAACACCCCGACCTCATTGTTCAGTGCCTCTCTTGGCATGGCCCACATCTCCCTTGAGCCATTCTTTCTGTTCTCTCTTCAATAAACTTATTTTTGCTATGGGTAAGATCTCAGATTATTCTTTGTGTCCTTACCACAAAGCAAGGCCCGCAAGGAAGGGTCTTCTTCAAGTCTGTCTATCTGGTAACAAAACCTGCAGTCCTGTTAACTCCAGATGTTTGCCTTTAGAATGCCGCACCTGTCTATCTGCCCTCACTAAACATTAGCTGATCCTCAGATATACTCGTCCCTGGGACGCAATCTGCTAGCACATGCTTCTCTGCTTTGTTAAAGCCATATACAACGCTCCTACTTACTCAAAAGAAGGTTCAAGAATTCAGTAAACTTTTCTCTAAACAACAAGTGCATTAACTAGCTCCCACAGTTCTTGGGCTTTACCTTTAGCTCTGGTTTTGATTTTGACTTTAGCTTAAAGTCTTTGGACTTACGAACACACAGGTGATGTAATAACACTTCAGATAATATTTTATTGTCATTACCATCATCTGTCTATCTTTCTATCTCAACTTTTATTCCTTTCTCCACTCACAGATGTTCATTTGAATGTACAGATTGCATGTCCTGCCAATTCAGCTTCAATATATCCTTAAAAGTATATATATAGAGTGGTGTTTGTGTCTTTTAAAATTATATAAATAGTAAGGTGTTATTCATCTATTAAATCATACTGTTTGTTTAAAAGTTACTTTTTGGATACGTTGATACGTAAGTCAATGGCTTTACTTGATCTACGCAGCCTCCTAGATACGTAGGTAACGTAGGAGCTAAGCATCAAGAAAATTAATGAATAGTATGTGCTTCCTGGTGGCTCAGTGGTGAAGAATCTGCCTGGGACAGCCCGCAGACAGAGGGGCCGGGTGGGCTCCGGTTCACGTCAAGGGTCAGACACACGTGAGCGCCTAAGCCACAGCGCGTGTGTATACTCTGTGTGTGTATAGGCATACACTCTCCAAGTTTCTGCTGCCACAGAAAGTGTAATAATGAGCGCCTGTACATTTGTCCACTGTGACACTGAAGACAAACAATGAGTAAAATGCTATTTCAAGGAATATACATATCCCTGATTTCACTCTAGCTTCCTCATGACAAATAGCTCCATTAGTTTACAGTCTCATCAATTGTGCATAAATTTTTTTCCCCACTCTTCATAACACGTAATATTGCTTGGCATCGCTTTACTTTTGCCTCAAACATAGCCTTCTAGTTATTATTTTTCCCTCTGTGCAGACAGAGTTCATTTTGATGTAAAGAGCGTATGCGGTCATTAACTGGAGTCAGCCAGCTTCTCGCTTGTACCATCACCCAGAGAAGTCTGCCCTTCAGGAGACCACTGTGGAGGTGTTGGTCACTAAGTCCTGTCCCACCCTCGCGACCCCATGGACTGTGGCCCGCCAGCGCCTCTGTCCACGGGATTCTCCAGGCAAGCACCCTGGAGTGGGCTGCCATTTCCTTCTCCAGGGGATCTTCCCGACCCGAGAATCGAACCCAGGTCCCCTGCGCTGCAGGCAGATTCTTTGCGTCTGAGCCACGAGGGAAACCACCGCACTGTCCCAGTCGTCACTCTTGATTTGCCCGGCCCAGACCTGGGGAAATAGAGGAAAGGAACATTACTGAGGACTAGTAGGATAAGGAAGCTGGCGTTTCCTTTCTGGCTCCGGCACAGCCTTGACGCCACGCCTCCCGTCCTGCAGACCCTGCCGCTTTCACACGCAGAAGAACCGGCTCCGCGGCCTCCTGCGCGCCCAGGGCCACGCGGGGCGCAGGCCTTCGCCGGCTGCAGGGCCTGCGTGCACGGGCCTGGTTCCCGCCGCGGCGGCCTCCACTGTCCAGGGTGCGCGGGCCTTCTGAGGACCTCACCCAGCTTTTCTGAGCTGATTTCCGTTGCCTGTTGAGCCACCTCTCCCGTCTGCAGCATCTCTGAGGTCGGGGTCAAGGGGAGAAATCACAGCCTTGTCTTAGACACCTTGTCTGAAACCCTGTGGCCTTCTCACAGTAAGGGTGACTAACTTGTAACCACAGTCATTCATTCTTGGACCCTCTCCTCTTAAGATCGCTTCCTGCTGTGGGGACCTCGTGTGCGGTGGGTTATCCTCAACATTAAAGTGAAAGTGCTGCTATGCTTGGTCGCTCTGCTGTGTCTGAGTCTCTGAGGCCCCATGGGCTGGAACCCTCCAGGCTCCTCTTTCCATGGAATTTTCCAGGCGGGAAGACTAGAGTGACCTGCCGCTTCCCACTCCAGGGGACCTTCCTGACCCAGGGATCAGACCCGCGTCTCCCCTGCACCGGCAGGAGGATTCTTCACCGCTGGTGCCACCGGGCAAACCGGAGCTTAAAAGCGCGGGGTCTTAGAGGCTCGGAGCAAAGAGCCTGCCAGAAAGGCAGTTTTAGATTAAAACAATAACTCTTGTGCAAAGTCAAGATCCCCAGTGCTGACATGTATGAACAACAGAACGTGGAGACAATATTCTAACAGGCTTCAGACTTCCCTGAGCTTTAATTTATGTGTGTCTGCGTGTTTCTGTCTATCATGTCTGTTACATGAAATGCTTAGGGGCCATCCACTGCTTTTACACTACTTCAGTGCGATTTTGTGAGGGGGAGTCCTTTATGCAGTGCAGACACCAGGAGTCATACTTCAGTGAAAATATCTGAGATAATAAGGTTTTATATATATGTATATTATAAATATATTTATATATATTATTTATATATATATTTTATATATATATATTTATCATTATTGTTCAGTCACTCAGTTGTGTCCCAACTCTTTGCAAGCCCACAGACTGCAGCACGCCAGGCCTCCCTGTCCCTCACCAACACCTGGAGCTTGCTCAAACTCATGTCCATCAAGTCGGTGATGCCATCCAACCATCTCATCCTCTGTCGTCCCCTTCTCCTGCTGCCTTCAATCTTTCCCAGCATCAGGGTCTTTTCCAATGAGTTAACTCTTCACATCAGGTGGTCAAAGTATTGGAGCTTCAGCTTCAGCATCAGTCCTTCCAATGAATATTCAGGATTGATTTCCACTAGGATTGACTGGTTTGATTTCCTTGCTGTCCAAGGGACTCTCATATAAATATTCACAAACTCTAGATTTGATTATTACATATTCAAACAGCTGGCCCAAATATTTTAAAACTCTAAATTAAATTTTAAATAAGTGAACTATTATTTTACCATGCTCAAGAATTCATAACTTATCTCAAGATTATAGCAATACTTAAAAAAATCAACATGGGACTTTTATTTACAAGAAAATAGGTCACACAATGTCTGACAGAAATGTCAAGCTTCAGATACAGATTTGGAAAGACTTTGACTCAGCTTTCAAGTAGTTCTCATGATCTTGAGTTCATCTGGGTGCAAGATTCATACTCAGGAAGGATTGCTTTTTTTTTTTTTAATCCACATCATGATTAAAAAAAAAAAAAAGGCAACTTCACACAATGATTATGCAAAGGTCCTGAGTCTCTTTGAGCTCAACCATGAAGAACCGGTCACTGAGGTTAGGGAAGCGCAATGCGGTTGCCCACGTAAGCTTGGGGTCAGCCTTGCCTGGGGGCACAGCCTTTCGCAGAACCATCGCAGTGCAGGGGAGCGGGACTTACGGAGTCAGAGCCCACTGCTGGCGTCAGGCAGGGAGGAACACCACGTGTGGCTGGTCGCCCGCTCCGGCCACAGCCAAGAGGAGATTCCTCGGTGGGACAGCGGGGCCTGCCAGGAAAGGGGAAGTGGGGAACGCCGGCCGGGCCTCCCACAAACGCTCACTTCACCTAGGGACTGTCATCCTTCTTTAATTTTCCCCTCTAACCCAGCTGATCTCTGCTTATACTGACCACACTTTACTTTCTAAACACTGATTTGATCATGCCACAGCCTGACATTCTGCATAGTTTCACATTGTGGATAGATGAAAATGTAAAAGATCTTTCATTCTAAGGGCACATCATATTTTAGGGCTTTATGTTTAATCACTGTTTCTGCACAACTTTTTGCATAGCTTTTACTTTTTTTCACCACACCTGGTCATAGACTCTCACGTACCTGTGGTTTTACTCCTGCTGTCTCTTCAAGCTTCTTTCTCTTTCCCCTCCTGTGACTTCCACATATATTTTTCCCGTCTCTCTTGGCATCACCACTAATGCGAATTCCCCCTTGACTTGTCTGTGACTTTGCCTCCTCTTTTGTTCTTCCATGTTTCTTTCTTTCTTTTTTCCTTTGTTGTGGTTCCCTTGATTTTTTCCCCCAAATATTGGTTTATTTGAACATAATTTTTATTCACATTTTCTAGTCACTTTAAACATATCATTATTATTTCTGCTTGACATATATATATATATAATAAAGAAGATGCATGTGAATAAATAAGTAGATATTACATTTTCTCGATAACTAACAGTCTCCATATTTTATTCTCTATAGACTTCTGATGATAGGGGTTTTGCATAATGTGCTAGACTGTGGATAAAAGGCCAGCTACTGACATTTAATTGATGATTTTATGAACTTACAAGGAACCATTATAGACCAAAGAGGATAAAACTTTCAAGCTGCCCTAAGCCACATGATGTATAATCATTATAAATAATTTCAGGCTGCTAATGCAGAAGAAAGGTAGAGCTGCAGTGGCTACCACATTCCCTAGGTTTCTTAGCATACATCAAGCATCCACAGTAGTGCCTGGTACATTTGGATGTTTAATAAACACAAGCTGCTATTTGTTTTTATTAATATTTTTATTAAGAGATAAATTAGCAGCTATGACCACCTAAAAGACAAAAGCTATATTTAATTTCTCTTTCTACAAAACAACATCACACTATAACAGGTGTTCCACTAATAATCTCTTGAAAAAATACAGAAACATAGTGTTTAGGAAAAAATGAGAAAAAATGGCCTAAAATAATCCTAGGTATAAAATGGTGTAAAAATGACTTTTGGAGATAACTCTAACTAAACAAAAATTAAGAAGAAAAAAATTACTTAATGCTAAACATAATTGTTTTAAAAATACATAGGTTGTTTTAGTCATCCTAAGGCAGTTTTTCAATTAAATATGAAAAAGATAAAGGTAAAGACAATAAAAGCATTAAGAAATAGTCCACAAATATTACAGGGAAAGTATACTGCTTGAATGATATGATTAGTCAAACATCCCTAGAAGAACTCTTAGAAAGAAGAAAAAAATAAAGAGCATGAATTTACTTGCCTAAAGTTAAGCTAGGATAAGAAGGGTGATCTTTGAGAGAATACACTGTACAAGACAAATCTTTTTCAGTTACTATCAAAAGGCATACAAAAGCTCTTTTCTTTAGTGTAAAGATTTCATTCAACCCAAGAAAAGGAAAATAGGTGTATAGAAAAATAAAGAGCTTATAGCTGCAAACTTTTGTAATAGAGGTGCAATTTCAAAATAAAGCATTATATTGTGTAGTTGTATTTTACATTTTTATGAGAAAATATGAGCTATTCATTTTTTTGTTATCCCCTTAATGAACCAAAGAAATTAAGAACTCACTGAAGACATACAGTTCTAAATATAACTTTTCACTTGCAAGCTTACATTAAATTGGTAACACTTCCCTCTGGAGTATGTTTTATAATCTTGATAAAATGATTTGACCGGCCCCACAGTGATGCTGAGTTTCACCATAAAAGAGGTTAATACGCCTGTAACAGTGCACTCCTACGTTCTCCAATGGCATGAGTATGACCAATCTGTTTTTATTGAAATTATTTAATTCTGGAGGCCTGAGTTAATACCTCCTTGCCTCAGGAGGAAAATATGATGTTTATGCTTAGGAACCAGAGATGATAAATTTAGCCTTTATACTGAGCCTTTACGTAACCATGCATTACCTTTCTCTTGCTGTGCTGCATATCAGAGCTGTAAGCTATTTCTCTATAAAACAAATATGTGTATCCTGCATTTACAAACTATTTTGTCTATGTTGTATTCTTGATTTTTGTACTTGAATTTATCACATATGGCAAAGAATGCAATTAATTCACTAAATATATACATACTGCTTATTGCTTAAGTCCTGTGTGACCCTAACCCTAACCCTAACCCTATGATGTCCTTGGAGAATCCACCATCAACCGTAGAGATGCTGATTCTGCCTTTGTAGTCCTTATGTCCAGGTGAGGTAACTCACTAAGAATCTGGCAATCATAGCTTGGTTCCATGAGTTAAATGAGCTTATCAGATTGGCTGTGTTGAAGATTTGGCAAAGTCAGCAGCAACTCTCTTTGATTGGGATGTCAGAACAAAACAGCTCAACAAAACTGATCTCCAAGGGTACTAAAGAGGTGATTTCTCAGCAGAGGGAAATTTTATGTCCCCCTCCCTTCCCCGTTCCACCCAAAAAGCTATTTGACAGTGTCTGCAGACCCTTTTTACTACTGACATCTAATGGGAAAAGAGCAGAGATTTTGCTAAAAATCCTATATTCTACAGGAGAGCCTCCAACTGCCCCATGCCCCAACAATTATTTTTGTCTCAAAATGTCAATAAGATCTAGATTGAGAAATCTTGCACTAAAGCAAGTATACAGAAGTCTAAGAGCCAAGCCATCGATTTGCTCTTTTGGATAGCTTTGAATTTAAGTTGCTCAATTTAGGACTGTGAAAACAGAAGTAAATTCTTTGTCACCAATAAAATGCACAAGTACTGAGTACTATCGGGGGCGAATACTTATTTTAATAGATGCCCTTAACTGCATTGTTTTATCTCTTAAGTGTAAATAAAGGCATGGGCAGTGGTTTTTTGTCTTGTTTAGTTTTTGTACTTTAAAAATCCCCACCTTTTGTTCCAGAAGAACAACTTTAGAGCAGTAGTAACCATTTCTGGGTGATTCATTTGCTTTTTACTTTCTCTCTAATTAAAAACAAAAAAATAGAAAGTTGGAAGTATCTATTCTACTTGTTTCTCTGAACTCTCTCTGCTAAACCAAAGAATCTGATGCTATTTGCATAGTTCAACTGAAACGATCATTGAACAAACATCCCAAGGTGGGCCATCATGTCTTGAGCAGTTAACGTCTTTTTTTTCCAAATCAGCACACCCAATTCTGTTCTCTTCAGCCAAACCCGTATGAGTCACTTTCTCCCTCTAGCTTTCCGTTGCTTGCTTGGTATTGTGGCTGTTTTGTCCAGTCATTGTACAGTCTTGTAAGGCTCTTTGAGAAATGTCTTTGAATGATAAAGTGCTACACATGTACAAGCGATTGTTGATTTTGTTGCTTACTTCCTGCAGGGGCTCTGACATGATGGAAGGTCTGGCCTGAAGCCGCCAGTTATCCCTGCCAATCATCAGCCACAATATATCTCTGCCCTCTTCCAACACCATCAGACTGTGGCAGCTTCTGTAGCTATTCTTGATAAAATTATTTTGAGGCTGATTATAATCATCATTCATATTTCTTTCAGTTACCAAAAGTATAAATCTAAAGAACCATTAATAGCCTGAGATAATATTTTAAAAAAATTGAAGCTATGTGTCTGACCTTGAGATTTCAACTTTTTCATTCATTTTTCAGGCCAAAAAATAATAATAAAATGGGGGGATACCTCTTTTAGGGAAAAAACACCTTAAAATCAATGTGCAATTTTAAAATACTCACTATATGTAAAATATTTCGTTGGATATTGAGAAACATTTAAAAGTAAGTAAACTGGTCCCCTTGTCACTCTGAATTGGCTATTATCTAGACATGAGAAAGCCACTTCCTTTGAAAGCCTTTTGACAGCGACAGAGAAGACTGGATGCTGAAATGCTGCTGCAGGAAATCTCCTGCATTTTTAAGTCATTGCAAGCCAGCAGAAAGTTGATAAAACCAGGACAAAGGGGCGGATCAGTGAAGGAAGAGAGAGAGTTACACAACTGAGGCTGAAAAGGTCGCTTTAGCTGACGTCACGTGGGGCTTCCCCGGTGGCTCAGCAGGTGAAGAATCCTCTTGCAGTGCAAGAGACACAGTAGACTCGGGTTCAATCCCTGGGTCAGGAAGATCCCCTGGAGGAGAATGGCAATCCACTCCAGTATTCCTGCCTGAAAAACCCCATGGACAGTGGGGTCACAAGGAGTCAGACACCACTGAACAACTGACTCACACGCAATATTATCCAGGACATTGAAACTCAGGCTAAGGAGTTTGAACCCGCTCAGAAAATGAGATGGCATCACTGAAACGCTGAAGAAGAAAGAGCAACAGTTGTCCAGGTAAGTCTGTGACCATTTTTTGCATGATTTTCCGCAGGTTTACCTAACTGACAGGGCACAGTGTCTCAGGACAAACACCATTACAGCTGCTTAACATGAATATTTGAGATTAGACACAAAAATTTTCCATGTGTGGGAAGAGAAATTATAATTTCAGTATGAAGCATGATTTTATATTTTTAAAATGTTTGGCTCATTGAACTAGCTATGACTCTACCTAGCTATGTAATTATTCACTGAATATTTCTTTGGATGCTTTGAAAAAATTAAGTTTAGAGTTAAATTAGTGATAGAAACATTGCTAATTAATGTATAGAGTACATATATATATATACAGATTATCACAGAGCTCTTATATTTAAATACATATAAGGAATGTATCTCCAGGAGATAGTGAAGGACAGGGAGGCCTGGCGTGCTGTAGTCCATGGGGTCGCAAAGAGTTGGACATGACTTGGCAACTGAACAACAACAAAGGAATCTAAGTGTGGCATTTAATAAGGCTGATATGAAGACCTACATTTGGAAGTTGACTTTTATTAATCTTTCTACAAATATTGGGCACAGACATTGTTTTAGGTTTTGTCTGTAGTAGAACCAAACTGGGAAAACTACTGCCTTTATTGAGCTTTCATTCTGGTGAGTGAGATGGGCAGCAGTCAAGTTGGATAACTAACACAAGATGGGGCGACAGAAGATGAGATGGCTGGATGGCGTCACCGACTCGATGGACATGAGTTTGAGTAAACTCCGGGAGCTGGTGATGGACAGGGAGGCCTGGCATGCTGCAGTCCATGGGGTCGCAAAGAGTTGGACACGACTGAGCGACTGCACTTAACTGAACTGAACATACAAATTTGTAAAATATTATGCTAACCATCAGATGTGGATTTAAGGTATAAATAAAAGAAGGTAAATAAGATTAACATAGTGTCAAAATGCTTAGTGTCAATTCCAAGACTGAAATTGCAATCTATCCACATGGAGAAGACTGAAGCAGGACATTTTGGGGGTAAGGATCAGGAGTAGAGCTAATGTTGATATTTCTCTCTTAATAATATTACTCAGCATCTAGATAGCAATACATGTTACTGTCAAATAACCAGATGGACTCATAAGTCTGAATTTCAGGGGAGCCATGTGTCAGTGAAGATACAGTATTGACACAGGTGGTAATAGGATTTTACAATAGAGATGAGTGTGAACGGTAAAGACTCGAGAAGACTTGAATAACTAGGGTGCTCTGATGAGCCCAGGGATGACAGAGAAATTGCTTCAACATAAAAGAAATGGGCCACAGAGGAGACAAACATAGGAAGGTAAATCATCCAGAGGATTCCCACTAAGTAATTTGAGCAAATGAGTGAAAGAATAAAAAGATTATTAAAGCTATTAATAATCATGCTATTTGATTCAGGAGCCAAATACTTTTTGGCTTCTCCCGTTCTTATCACCTATCACATTCTGACCTCTTGATAATTCAAGGTTAGTCGGTGAAAACTTGGTACCGCATGCATTGTTTGCCTCTTCATCCGCATTTCTGCCATCATCATGAACAAATTCATCACCATCATAGATACTTCATCCAGCAGTCCCGCCTCCTTACTCCACGACCTCCTAACTCTTCTCAGCTTTCACCTTCATTCTGCTACGTCCATTCACTGCCAGAGTCACTTTGTGGATCTTGCTGTCACCAGGAGTTGTTCACTTAAGAAATTCTTAACTTTAATATTCAATTCTGGGATAACAGTTCATGTAATACTACCTAAAGATGAAATGAACCGATAGGGCTCCTCTAAAATGAAAATAAGTGAGTAGAGTTGGATTCCTGTATGCATCAGATTAATGTAATACAGTTCTCTGCTTTTAATAACTCAGTTATTACAATTTTAATTGCTACTCATTTATTATTGTTGTTGCTAGAGTACTATGGCTAGTTCTGTGAAAAGCTTTCATCGCTAACATCCTGATTTTTCCGTATTATGTTGTATTATGGATATACAGTTCCTTCTGCCCAGCTGTTACGGCTCCCAGTTTAGGACCCACCAAACCTGTCTCCTGCATTGGCAGGCAAATTCTTTACCACTGAGCCACCAGGAAAGCCCATTGGGCTTCGAGTGAGTGAGTGAAACTCGCTTAGTTGTGTCCAGCTCTTGGCGACCCCATAGACTGTAGCCCGCCAGGCTCCTCTGTCCATGGAATTCTCGAGGCAAGAGTACTGGAGTGGGTTGCCATGCCCTCGTCCAGGGGGTCTTCCATACTCAAGGATTGAACCTGGGTCTCCTGCATTGCAGGCGAATTCTTTTATCATCTGAGCCATGAGGGAAGCCCCAGTGGACTTTCAGCTAAAATGACAGAGAAATATCTCTATCAAATTTAAACTGAAAGAAATGCAAAATAGTGGGGGGAGGGGCAGTGGACTTTAGCCCCTCGCTATTTTGCATTTCCTCCCTGATAGGTCAGTTGGTAAAGATTCTCCTGCAATGCAGGTGACCCCGGTTAGATTCCTGGGTCCGGAAGATCTGCTGGAGAAGGCATAGGCTACCCCTTCCAATATTCTTGGGCTTCCCTGGTAAGTCAGATGATAAAGAATCTGCCCGCAGTGAGAGAAATCCGGGTTCGATCCCTGGGTCTGAAAGATCCCCTGGAGAAGGAAATGGCGACTCACTCCGGTATTCTTGCCTGGAGAATCCAATGGACGGAGGAGCCTGGCGGGCTACAGTCCATGGGGTGGCAAAGAGATGGACAAGACTGAGCAACTAACTAATTAACACCTTGATGAAAGTACCCATTGTTATCGTAAATAAGTCATATTTCTCTAGAATTCGCTTGCAGCTTTCATCCCAAAACAGAAAGGTGAAATTTCATTTGGACGTGACTTTTGCTGGTACCATACTTTACTAATAAGATTTGTTTGCATAATAAATAGCATTTTGTGAAGTATTCCAGTTTCACATTAATGACCATGAGCTTTTTCAAGCACAGAAAAACTTGATGGTTTTCTTTTTTTATATAAAAAACAAGCAGTAGAGTAAAAATGGAGTATTTGAAATGAGAAGAAAATTGCTATGAATCTCAAATATTTTAAGATATATTGCTGTCACACAAGATCACCTCTATTTGTTTTCTCCAGAAGTATTTTCTGTATAAATTACATATTGTCAGGCTTAGATCATATTTCATGCCCTAAGAGCCTTTGCCAGATCTTGCAGCAGTGATAAATAACAATCAGGAAATACTGTTAAAAAATATCACAAATTTAACTGTTTAACGAATAGACTCTACTTAAAGACTAATGCTCTGCTTTTCTTGTGCTTAAAGATTAAATACACTTAAGGACAATTCTATACCACTTATTAATCTTTGTCAGGAATAGTTTATTTTTCCCGAACTGAGAATAATCTGAGATTTATTCATGGTTAGTCTCTACAATCCTATTCTTCTCAGGATAACTATAAATGTCTTTAGTATTTAGAATTATTGATAGGAGAATAAATGTGCTATGTCACGCAGTCGTGTCCAACTCTTTGCTACCCCATAGACTGCAACCTGCCAGACTCCACTAGCCATGGGATTTTTCAGGAAAGAACACTGGAGCGTGTTGCCACTTCCTCCTCCAGGGGATCTTCCCGACCCAGGGATCCAACCCAGGTCTCCTGCGTCTTTCCCATTTGCAGCTGTATTCTTGACTCCTGAGCCACCGGGGAAGTCCATAGGAGAATAAATGATAAATAAATTCTCTTTAAAAAACAAACAAACAAACAAAAAGAAACCTGACTCTTATTGTTTGACATTTAGCAATTTCCAAAACTTTACCTGCAAAATATTTAGCAATCTTAAGGATTCGTTCAGTTCAGTTCAGTCGCTCAGTCATGTCCAACTCTTTGTGACCCCATGGACTGCAGCACCCCAGGCCTCCCTGTCCATCACCAACTCCCGGAGTTTACCCAAACTCATGCCCATTGAGTCAGTGATGCCATCCAGCCATCTCATCTTCTGCTGTCCCCTTCTCCTCCCACCTTCAATCTTTCCGAGCATCAGGGTCTTTTTCAGTGAGTCAGCTTTTAGCATCAGGTGGCTAAGTATTGGAGTTTCAGCTTCAGCATCAGTCCTTCCAATGAACACCCAGGACTGATGTCCTTTAGGATGGACTGGTTGGATCTCCTTGCAGTCCAAGGGACTCTCAAGAGTCTTCCCCAACACCACAGTTCAAAAGCATCAATTCTTCAGCGCTCAGCTTTCTTTATAATCCAACTCTCACATCCATACATGACTACTGGAAAAACCATAGCCTTAACTAGATGGACCTTTGTTGGCAAAGTAATGTCTCTGCTTTTTAATATTCTGTCTATGTTGGTCATAACTTTCCTTCCAAGGAGTAGGTGTCTTTTAATTTCATGGCTGCAGTCACCATCTGCAGTGATTTTGGAGCCCCCCAAAATAAAGTCTGCCACTGTTTCCACTGTTTCCCCATCTGCAACCTGCCAGATCACTCTGTCCTCAGGATTTTTCAGGAAAGAACACTGGAGCGTGTTGCTACTTCCTCCTCCAGAGGATCTTCCGGACCCAGGGATCCAACCCATGTCTGCTGTCTTTTGCATTGGCAGGTATAATCTTGACCCCTTGAGCCACCTGGTAAGTCCATAGGAGAATAAATACATTCTCTTTAAAAAACAAACAAACAAACAAACCAAAAAGAAATCTAACCTTTATTGTTGACATTTAGCAATTTCCAAAACTTTACCTGCAAAATATTTAGCAATCTTAGGGATTACAGAGCTAATTTACTGCATGTTGCTATTTCACGTTCCTTAATGCACTGCCAAAGTTAGCTGAAAACAGAAACAGACAAATGTGGGGAGGGATAGTAAGAGAAAGGTGGCACTTCCCTCTTACTTTATTTTACGTCATCAGATGTTCGCTCTCTATCTACTACTCACTTGCCAGCTTCCCATCTTTTGAGTTACAAAGAACGGGTTCTCCATGGCTTTGGGCTTCCCTAGAGGCTCAGTGGTAAAGAATCTGCTTGCAAACAGGAGACATAGGAGAAGTGAGTTTGGTCCCTGGGTTGGGAAGACCCCCTGGAGAAAGGAATGGCAAGCCACTCCAGTATTCTTGCCTGGAGAACCCCACAGACAGTGGAGCCTGGCAGGCTACAGTCTACAGAGTCACAAAGAATCAGACACCACTGAAGTGACTTAGCATGAACACACAACCCGCTGTTTCCAGTGTATTTTCAAGCGGCATCTGAGTTCGGGGCACATTCAAAACCTCCATTTGGTTTATTTAAATACCAGAATATTCTTTGCAAGAAAATCAGGAAACAGTATTCTCAGACTATAATTTTGTAAACGTGTTTTAAGGTGGTAGGTAGATTTGTAACCTTTCTCCTTTTTTTTCTTTAAATGTTAAAAGATAGATTCTATTTAATCTGTTTGGTTTTGGTCAGGAACACATGTTTCCTCATCAATTCTTCATAAGAAAGTCATTTTTATGGTGAGAGTAGACATCTCAAATCTCAAATTGAGCTATAAGCCTAATTCTAAAATGAAGTATACACAAATAATAAAATATTGCTCTAGGATTTATTTATTAAATGCTAGTTAATTTTACTTTTTCCTTTTTGTTTCTGATGAAATTCTATGATATCTGTATTTTTGTTGCATATATATATGTATGCATTTAGGAAACATTCCTATATAAATGCGTGCATATATATATACATATATGTATTTAGGAAACATTCCTTGGGGAGGTTTTATATATAAGACACTGTACAAAATGGTAGTGACTCATCCTAGCTCATAAGAACTGCTGTGCTAGTGGAAAAGACAAACTTCTAAAGACAGAAACAAAACAAAATCATAAATGCAACTCAATACATGCTTATTTAAGGGTTGTAAAAGACTCTATGAGAATAAGAAGTGACTAAATTAGGCCTAATATGAAAATAAGGCCACATTTTAAGATTGCAGTGTTTACTTCGCCTTAGCAACCTAAATCACCTTCACTGTTATGCATGCTAACTAAGCGGGGCAAAAATAAGGTAGGGTTAAGCGGGATTGTTTAGCTGATCACTGTGTTTCCAAATCTTAAATCTAGTACTGAATTTCTTCTTTTATAGAAAATTTTGTTATATTTCTGTTTTTTAATGATTGTATTGGATTCTGTTTTTGTTTTCAACAGTGGACAGATGCTTCCAACTTACGGACAAATTAATTTTTGTCTTTGCACTAAGATTTGACATCACACATTTTGAAACAATTAGTAGGTTTTTATAATGGAATCAAATTAGTATTAAAAACATCATCAGTGTTGTAGCAATTTTCCTGAAAAGTATAATTTCCTGAAATGTAGCCAGTAATTTATTTGTTTTTTTTCATCTAAAAACTAAATTACCCGTGAGAAAAAAGAACTAAATTACTTACAAAGCACTGATTGACTGGAAGACTATATACACACTTTCCATATATATATTTTCTGCTTTGAGATTGGAACAGAGTATGGATAATTTAAAGTGATATTTGCATTAAGGCTTGAAATATACTCAAAGGTTATATTCAGATATAAGTATATCTGAAGTTTGTAATGAGACGACTTTTAAAATATAATGAAAAATTCTAGTCTGAACAAAATAACAGAGACCCACTTTTCCTTGCTCCTTCCGACTAAGCACATGTATGACCTGCGGAGCTCTAAACCACACTCACGGCCGTGGAAGTCTATACCAAGGCCAGGGATAAAGTCTCAGGGTTAACTGCCCCACCGCGACTGCTGCCGTGGGCCTCCTGGTCTACGCAGGCCAGCTCCCTCACTCCACAGTAGGTAAAATAGCCCCTATAGCACCTAACCAATCACCAGATGCCACCCTTCCACCAGGAGTTTTCTTTGTCTTGCGGCTATAAAAGCTGTCTAGCAACCCGTGAGAGGAGCCACCGCTGCCTGGCCTCTCAGGAGGCAGGCCCGCTGTGTTGGCACTGCCTCATTCTTGCTGCTCGTTGTTGTTAAGAAAGCCACTCTCTTGTGAAATACTCTGTGTCTGGGATTTTCTTCCTCCAGTTTTGCATGGTCCATCACATAAACTCTGAATATGCTGCAGATGGCAACAAAAAAGAGCTCTGAAAAGTGGTAAGAAGATGGCAGACTGATCTGGGAATCCAGGACCAGGGGACCAGAGCAAGAACAGGAGGCCCTACATGCTTCCATCTTGCAGAAGAAGGGCTTGCAGATCCAGCCCTTGCTGGCCCCAGACTTGAGTGGCTCAGGGGTGAAGAATCCACCTGCCAATCCAGGAGATGGAAGAGACCCAACTTGGCTCCCTGGACGGGGATGATCCCCTGGAGGAGGAAATGGCAACCCACCCCCACCTCTGCATTCTTGCCTGGGGAATCCCATGGACAGAGGATGCTGGTGGGCTATAGCCCCTGGGGTCGCAAAGAGGTGGACATAGCTGAGCACTCATGCATGTATAAGATCTTTCTTCTACTGAGCAGAGCCGGATTCCTCTGGCAACCTCCAGACACCCAACACTGGTAAGTGAGATAGTTGAGACCCTGCCAAAAATAAGCAGCCAGAGTAAATACTCAGCAAAGAAGTAGAAACTGTATTAAATTACTGACTGGAAATTATACAGCTGAAAACTAAAATAAAATCGCACTGGGTGGTCTTGGTAATAGAATAGAGATGACAGCAACTTAAGATTAGACAACGGAATTTACCCAATTGCAACAACAAAGAGTAAAAAGACTGAAAAGAAAAAAGTAAAAGAGTGAGGCTGAATTTTCCTCATTATTAATGGCTGTAAAATTATCAAATTTAGTAAAAATCACAAATCCAAAGTTCTAAGAAATTGATAAAATCTCACAAAAGATAAATGAATCTATGCCAAGATGTATTTTACACTTTCAAAAGGTAAAGACAGAAAACAAATTTGAAAACAGCCAAAAAGAAATAATGCCACCCTTATCAGAGAACACCACTTGGAATGACAGTTAATTTCTCATCAGAAATCATGGAGATCAGAAGGAAGTAACATATCATGCTACCTTACAAGTTTTGAAAGAAAAAACTATCCATCACAAAATCTACCATCCACTCATGAAGAGTACTTCTCATATGAAGAAAAACTCAAATAATTTATCACTAACAGACCTATCTTTAACCATTTGCTAAAAGAAGGTCTTCAAAAAAAAAAAAAAAAAAAAGAAGGTCTTCAAACAGAAAGTAATGACCTTCTTTAAAGGTCTTAGAATGCATGAAGGAAGAAGTTATGAAAAGAATTGCATCAGGGATGATGGAGGTGCGATCTAAGGACCCCCAGGCTTGCTGCCTGTACCAGACTATTGCTGCACATTCTGAATTAAAGCTGCTGAAAGATTGATTGCTGAGCTGCCGAAGAGGAAAATAATGCTGAGAACCAGAATTTTTCCCAACTAAAGAAAACACACCTTTCCTAGTAACAGGTAAGATGCATTCCATAACCCAGTTGTATATACCGAACAATTTTACCTTCCAATCCAAATTCTTGGTAAACAATTTGTGCAAAGCTGCATTAGCTTTCTCTTTTTCCTATAAAACCCTTTGCTTGTCTTCTTTTGGTGGGATACTGTTCTGGGTTCCTCCATAACCCTCAAATTGAAATTCCAAGAACCCAGTTTATATAGTTTGTAGTTCTTTCTACTGATGAAAGGAATATCGAAAGAATATAAAATAGATGGCTCTTTTCTACATGTTTCATCAATCATATTGGATGATTAAAAAATGATACCATTAATACTCAGAATAATATTTAAAAAGGAGGATTTTAAAGGGCATGGATGAACATAAGAATTATGTGCATCAAAGCAGTAAAAAGTTAACATAAATCAATGGCTATATGTCATCTATAGATATAGATACAGTGATAATCAGAGCAATCACTGTGTTAACTATACAATGAGAGACATCAAAAACACTATAAAGGTAGATAGAATTCTAGAAAAGATCTAATAACTACAGATGCACAAGAAAAGAAAAACATAGGATGAGGCCTCATAAAACAAATTTAAAGTAACCAACAAAATTGCAGACCTCAGTGCTAACATATCCATAATTACCTAAAATGTAAGTTCTCTAACAGTAACAAAATCAAACTAGAAATAAACAACAGAATGCAACAGAAAAATCTCAAAATATTTAGAAATTAAACAATATACTACTAAATAGTTAATTTGTAAGAAAAATAAAAGGTTTTGAAGGAATTTAAAACCATAAAAACTTGAAAAAAAAAAAGAAAAGGAAAAGAAATGTGTAAAGCAACTGAAGGACTTTTAAGGAGGGAAATCTACAGCAATAGATGCTTATATTAGAAACAAGTAAAGGTTTTGTATCAATAATCTAAGTTTCAAACCTAGAAATGAAAGAGCAAAATAAATCCAAGGCTAGCAAAAGAAAGGAAATAATAAAGATAAAAAACCATTGAAAAAATTTAAAAGAAGAGAATGCAGAAATTAGTAAAAATAAAAAGCTAATTCTTTTAGAAAAATCAATACAATTGACAAGACTGTCAAGATGGACAATAATAATCAGATGTAATATCCAGAATGATATAGAAAATCATCAGTATTGAGTGAAATTGAAGATATAACAGCAAATCCTGCAGCCATTGTCGAGACAGCAAGGGAATAGTGGGAATAATTCTAGACTCATAATTTTTCTCAAGATCCACAAGCTACCAAAACTCAGTAAAGATGATATTGGCAATATAAGTAGCTTTATAAACACAAAGGCAATTTAATCTGTAATTTGAATGCTCCTAAAAATGTTTCATATTTAGTTGATTTTACCAGCCAAAACTATTAAGCTTTTAAAAGATAATTTACAATAATTGTGTGCAATGTCCTCCAGAATATAGAATAGGATGGAAAACTTCCCAGTTAATTTTATGAGGTCAGTATTACTGTGATTCTAAAACAAGAAAAAGGCAGTACAAAAAAACACAAACCAATGCTTCTTATGACTTTATAGGCAAAATCTTCAAAAAATATTAGCATACAGTATCCAGCAGTGCATAAAAAGAATAGTATAAATGATCAGAAATACAAGGCTTGTTTAAAATTCAAAATTCAAGCATGACATTGCATCAAGACAAAGGAGAAAGATTGTACGATATTTTCTATGTCAATTAATATTGATGTAGGAAGACATTTAACAAATTCCAATGCCCAGTCATTAAAAAAAAAAAGAAAAAAAAAGCCTGACAAATCACCAATAGAAGGAAATTACCTCAGCTCAATAAAAAAGCATTAAAAAATCCTGCTGCTATCAACATACTTAATGGTGAAATTTGGAATGCTTTCCTCCTAAGATCAGGAATAAAGTAAGAATGTCTACTCTATCACTTTTATTCAAACTTTTATCCAAGTATCCACTGCAGTAGGAGAAAAAAATAAAAACATGCAGCTCAAAAAGGAAAATGTTACACTCTTTGTCTTTGAGGATGACATGATTATTTATGTAGAAAATCCACAAAAAATTTACAAAAATTCTAGAACTTTTAATAAGTGAGTTTACCAGGTTTTGGGGATATAAAATCAATACATGGAAATCAATTGCATTTTCAAATGTTATTTACTATCACTCCACATATACTACTTAGCTATTTACTTAAAATATTTAAGAATCTCTGCATGCAGAAAATTGCAAATGGGTGATGAAAGAAATACAAGAAACCTAAATAAATGGAGGGACACATGTGGTCATGGACTGGAAATTTCAACATAGCAAACTTGTCAATTGTATCTATGTGTCTGATGCAGTTTCTCTCAATACTCACAGGAGGCTTTTTTCCATCAATATATATAAGCTTGTTGCAAAATGTACATAGGCACAGGCCATAATATAGTTAAATGAGTTTTGACAAAGAAGAATAGCTGGGGAGCCTTTTACATAACTACAGTGCCATTTGTAATGACAAGGCTTTGCAGACATGGTAAGCAGGCTGTGACTGACAGTGAACAGGGATGATGGGTGGTTGGGAGGCGGGAGTATTTACAAAAAGGCAGCAGGAAGGATCCTTGCGAGGATACCACTGTTTAGAGTACTGACGCCAGCAGTGAATACATGAACCTAAACATGGGATTCAGTTCTATGGAATTTGACTAACACACACACACAGTTGGAAGTGAAGCTGAGGAAATATGTCAATATATGTAAGATATTATCTTTGAAGAAGTTAGGCAAATTCTGTGAGAGAGAGAACTCTATATTGCTTTTTAACAACTGTGTGTGAATCCATAATAATCTTGATTAAAAATTCAATTAAAGTATCATAAGAACTCACTATAGGACCAGGAACAAGAAAGAATTAAAATATTCTTGTATTACCTGCTTAGCTTCATCTAGTTCACTACATCATATTGCATAGTCAATAAATTAAAGCATCTTTCCACCAGGGAAGCCCGTGAATATGGAGTGGGTAGCCTATCCTTTCTCCAGGGGTCTTCCTGACCCAGGAACAAAGCAGGGTCTCCTGCACTGTAGGCAGATTCTTCACCAGCTGAGATGCCAGGGAAGACCTCGCTTGCACTTTCTTTCACCTGCTTAGGTTCATCTTGTTTGATAGAATATATTGAGTAGTCAATAAATTAAGACCTCTTGAGGGTAACTGTATGTATCTCTGTACCATGAAATCTGACGCTGAGTTTTTCATACTACAAATGCTCAAGAAATGATTAGTAAATAAATGAATAAAATAGCAAAACAAACCTGGGAACATTTATTCAATTTACCCTCATTTTACTGTATGAATTATTCAGAGCCTTTCTAAGGATCAAGAAAAAATATTTAAATTTAATGTAACTTCTTGGAACTCATCTGCCAATAAGCAAATATTTCAATTCCTTTTTGTTTATCTCAAAAAAGATGAAATTGCAAATAAAGAAATTGACACCAAACCCATACTCATATTTCTCCAGCAAATAATTATCAAGGATACTCTGCAAATTTGCTACCTGATAATTAACCACATCTTAATTCAGAAACGTGTTAATTTTTTTAAAATCCAATTTGAGCTCAAGGAAGAGGAATGAAAAAGGAGTTATAACTTGATATCATAAGTAATGGATCTTTGTCTTGGTGATTCACACCTTAATTTAAGTCTCTGAAAAAAGAATATTTTGATGAATATGCACCATTTTATGTGTGAAACAGGAAAAAAGATGGGGAGGGGCATATTATGTTCTTTTTCTGTCTATTCTCCTATTATAAGGGAGAAACAGAATGATTGAATTGTGCCATTCAGATGAAGTAAGTAAAAGAAAGGAAATTCATAATCAGTATCTCAGAATTCCTGGCCGATAAGCATTATAATGTGACCTATATTGGTTGATGGAGAAGATGGTTTTAATTTGCCTACTTAGTTTTGCTTCTATGAAGCTGGCATTTATGAACCAGGAGTTATTTATTTGGTATCATAATAACCTCTTTTTAATCTTCATTAAGAGACAAAATCCAATTTTTTTTGGTGAAAGGAAATGAAGAACTTGAATGCCTTCACCAGCAGATCTCTGTCCTGATGAGAAATAGGCAAACTGGATTTGTTGAGAAAGAATCAACATGGGCATACAGTTGCTCATAAAGTGTTTTGTAAGCAATTACTTAAATTACTTCCAAGCGTTAAATAAAAATAAGCCAAAAAGGACATTCAAATATAAAAATATATGTATTTTCCCAAAGAACAATGTTAGTAATTAAGCTACTTCAATCCTACAGTTTCAGTGAGTTCAGTCACTCAGTCGTGTCCGGCTCTTTGTGACCCCGTGGACTGCAGCACGCCAGGCCTCCCTGTCCATCACCAACTCCCAGAGTTTACCCAAACTCAAGCCCATCGAGTTGGTGATGCCACCCAGCCATCTCATCCTCTGTCGTCCCCTTCTCCTGCCCCCAGTCCCTCCCAGCATCAGGGTCTCTTCCAGAGTTAAACTAGTTGCACCAGTTGAATTCTCTTCATATGCTGTATATATTGCATTGGCCAAAAAGTTTCTTCAGTTTTAAAGTAAAAATAAAAAAACACACTTTTCATTTTCATCAAGAACTTTGTTGAAAAAAATATCTTCACTGCTTTGTTCCACTATCTTCTGGTACTTTTCAGGCAACTTGCTAATTCCACCTTCCCCCAAATTTTCATCTTTTTGAGCAAAGAATTTTTCCAGCTGACTTTTACAGTCTTCCAGGGAATTGAATTTTTTTTTCCATTAAGATAATTTTGTAAAGACAAGAAAAAAAAAAAAAAAAGAAATCCAAAGGCACACTGTTTGATGAGTACATTGGTTGAATCAGAACTTCTTAGCCAAACTTTGACAGTTTGACCAGGTCATCAAAGAAACATGGTCTTGCATTATCCTAATGGAAGATTATATACTTTTCTGGTGACTAATTCCGGATGCTTTGCATTGAATGCTGCTTTCACTAGGTCTAACTGAGAGCAGTGTTTATTGGAATTAATTGTTTGGTTTTCCAGAAGGAGCTCATAATAGAGGACACCCTTCCAATCCCACCATGTATATACCATCATCTTCTTTAGATGAAGACCTACCTTTGGGTGGTTGCATTTTTACCTTTCTTGAAATAATAAATCATAATATGCCAAAATGTTGCTTTTTGCTTCCATCTTTAAAATTGAAGTGGCTACACAAAACGCTTTTGAACTGTGGTGTTGGAGAAGACTCTTGAGAGTCCCTTAGACTGCAAGGAGATCCAACCAGTCCATCCTAAAGGAAATCAGTCATGAATATTCATTGGAAGGACTGATGCTGAAGCTGAAACTCCAATACTTTGGCCACCTGATGTGAAGAACTGACTCATTGGAAGGGACCCTGATGCTGGGAAGGACTGAAGGCAGGAGGAGAAGGGGATGACAGAGGATGAGGTGGTTGGATGGCATCACCAACTCAGTGGACATGAGTTTGAGTAAACTCCGGGAGTTGGTGAGGGACAGGGAGGCCTGGCATGCTGCAGTCCATGGGGTCACAAAGAACCAGACACAACTGAGCGACTGAACTGAACTGAACACAAGATTCACCAAATTTGATTTTTTTTTAGTGCACACTGATAAAACAGCTATCACAATACTATCTAACAAAACTTTCAAAAGAAGTTAAAGAGAGCTAAGTACTACCTTATGAAAATTAAAAAAAAACAAACAAACACTAAATGAACTCTTTGGCCGACACGATATGACACCAATATATTTAAAATTTTAATCAACTACATTAAAATCACCTGTGATACTTATTTCAAAGTACTGATTCTGAGTTACCTCGGACTCACTGAACTTGAAATTGTGCTTTACTTTGCAATGTTTTGTACTCACGGTGTATGTTGACAGTAAGTGTGGGTTCAGAAACTTACAAGAAATAAACCCAGCCAGAAAAGAATCTGGAGAACTAACCTTTGCTATGTAATTTATTTATTTTTATTGTTTGCTATGATGTTTCTTTGGCAAGATACTTCTCTTCTAGAAAGGCAAGTTGCTGGCTCCTAACCACCATTTTATCACCCATGGTTGCATCTTCCAAATATTTACTAGCCTCTAAAGTTGCCCTAACAATTTTTAGGGAGAAGAGAAGAAAAGAAGGTAGAGAAATCTTTGTTCTTTTCGGGTACTGGGACCCTCTCATCTTCCCTCCTTGTTCTTCAACAAAAAAACAGAGAAAGGAAATAAAAACTGCCTCTCTGCTGCTAACAGATGCTGCCATGAAGATTCTATTTCAGCAGCTTCTATTTGTTACACAGTAATATATATATTTTCTAGTATGATGTCCAAATAGATACTTCAAAACATCCTTGAGGTTCTGAAGTACTTTAATCTTGTTTCTGGGCTATGTGTATACGACAACAGTCTATAAGTGCATTTTGAGGATGCTTATAAAGAGGCCTGTGTTAGAGGGGTGTCCACAGCTCCCTGCAGGACTTGGGAGACTCATGGGGGTAGGGCGCCATTCAGTCATCCAGCAAACAGTGTTGAGTACCCACCGTGAGCCTGTGCCTGGGAATATATTAAGGAATCACGATGAAAGGATACATAAAACACTGCTGCTGTCCTCAAGGCTCGGGCAAGTTTTATTGAGGAGACAAACAAGAAGACAAGAAAAATGCAGTAAAGAAATATGGGCAAAGAAATGGCTCTCTGGGCATATAAAGAAAGAGAGACAGAAAAGCCAGCCTCCGGGAGTAATAGCCAGAGGTTGGAATATAATTTGAGGAGTGATAATAAATAAGGGAGCAGGCACTGGGGTTCAGACACAGAACAATGAGGTGAAAGCTGTGCTGAATAGTATATTTATCTTGATGTCAACAGAGGCAATTTGAGGAGCTTTGTGATCCTATCTGCATATTTGCTAAGGAATGGAAGCTGAAGTCATAGGGACAAGTTAGGAGTATGTAGCTGTGAGGATAAGAAACATCACTCATTTCAAGAACTATTAGTGAGGTACGATAAAAATGACCTAGTCATCAATAAGTGTTGGTATATGTAAGCAGAAAGAGCTAAGAAAAGAAGCACTAACTTCCTCTTGGACATGGAGTGGATGGTTGTGCCTTTTACTCAGATAAGTAACTCCAGATGCACGTCACACAGGCAACGCTGGAAAAACAGTCCTAGAGAATGCCAGAGTAAGAAAGTGCACGCTGGGAAGGGTGCTTACCTTACAGAAACTCTACATGAAGATGCTTATAAAAATAGTCAGGAACAGCCTGTAGCTTAAAATCACTGATTTTGCTTATTTTTATCTATTGAAGTTGCCAAGGGACTTTTGTAAAACTAACGTGAAACATATTCTAAGGTTCCTTCACAGATATGCCTGCTGTCACCCCCTGATAGTCATCCCCCCCCTTTTTGCCCAATGCACAAAGATCATTTGTGCTGCCCATCCTGCCTGAATAAGATCAAGGGCTTAGAAGTGAGTGCTAGCCAGAGAAATCTTGGCAAAGGTGAATCCAGACCCGGCCCCGGAAAGTCTACTCTGCACGCTCCCTTTCTGTCCTCACATTGCGTCATGACCTAATGTACTAATGTGCATTGACCATGTACAATGACCATCACGTGCTAATGAGATGGTCCCGCGGGACAGGAGGAGCTCACACACCTGAGTGACTGCAGGGGTGGGCTCCGCTGGCAGTCCCAGCAGTCCGTCTCAGGAGCAAGCCAACTAGGTCAGTGCATTGAGATTTGGGGGCAGTTTTCAACATTTTTCATATACCCTGGCTGACAGTGTTGATACAGGGAGTAGTGCCCCACTGTAACAGAAATGTTGACTATGATATTGACTTTGTGATCAGATATTGGACAGAGAAGAAACTGATTTTCAAAGCTAGAATACAGATCATTCATGTTACATGGGGTGAAATTTTTCATGGCTCAAAACCTCCAATAGCCTGGGAAAAAAGTCTTCCCAATAGCTCCAGGGGAAGTGGTTGAAAAGAATTAAAATCATAACCTGTGTTGACAATTATTAGCTATATCTGGCAAGAGGGAGGTAAGTTCAGAGACTGTTAGACATGGTGCAATAAGAAAGAAAGGAAATCAGAGCAGAAAGTAGTCTAGGGCTAGTGGCATCGAAGTCTTAAAAGTATGTATGCTTTAAGCGAAGAAAAGGGAAATATACTTGAGAAAACAGCAAAAGCATATTAAAATCCATTTTTTAAGTTTTCTACTCAAACACTAAAGCCTCAAGCTAGCAGCTACTAAGTTAATAGAGATAAATTCTGGGCAAGAATGCAAAGAAGTGGTTCAAATTTAGGGATTATGGCTATAGGAGTGTTTATGTATGGTTATCGGCACCAAGAATTGATTGAGAAAAATCAGAAGCCTGTTAAGTTATGCAATAGGGAGGAATTATATTCTAAAAGGAACTATGGGTCCAGTTGCTAAAATTCTGACTTTTTTTTTTAATCTACATCATCCAAGAACTGTTTCAGATGTGGTCAAAGAAGACTGTGTTGTTCCAAATGTCATTGCTAGGGTTCATGAAAAAAATGGAAAAAAAAATTCCTCTTAAAGATTAGAAAAAGAGCAGAGAATATCCCCCACTGCCAGTGCAGGGACCCAGGGCTCACCCCTCAAGATCCTGGCACCTCTACCAAGCGACTGAAGACCTTCCCAAAGCTTTCTGACTAAGTCACTTACTAGTTATCCTATCCTATCATAATACAGTATGCGAGTGAGAATTGATGAGGGGCACTTTAGATAACAGGGTGATCAGACCAAAAAGAATCACATTCTGACTTAGTAGTAGAAAGTACTGCACACTCTCCTAGAGACTCTGGACCATGGCTAATTCCAGATACTAGGCGGTGGTATTTTAGGTTTTCTCCCTTGTGGAGGGATGGATGCACTCTACAGATGCAGTAAGAATGAGGTGTATATGTGGCTGCCCCAGAGCACATGTGCAGAGACTGCTGGCGCCTGATGAAGCCCATTTCCTCCTCTGACTCTTGGACTGCTGTGTGCATGGATGCTACGTCGCTTCATTTGTGTCTAACTCTTTGCAAACCCTATGAACTGCACCCTGCCAGGCTCCTATGTCCATGGGATTCTGCTATTTTCTCTTCCACTTTATAGTTAAACTTAGAGACTGTGTAAAAGCTGATGGCCCGAAGATGGATAGTGTATTGTCCTTGACTGTAAGAAGCTGAGATTCTTTGCAATCTGCCTTGTAACATTAGTGAGGCAACTGTGAAGTTGCAATTGTATATTATAGACATTAATCTATCCTGATGAATGCATTCTATTTTAGCAGCTTCAAGAGCTCTAATCATAACTTTTATATTTATTATAAATGGTTTTTTATAAAAGGAATATTATTGTATTTTTATTTTCTGTTGCAGGTTTTACAGATATGTTTGGTTAATCAATATTCAGAGATTTTCCTAAAAGAAAAGACATTGAAGAATGAGGTTAATAATTTTCAGATAATTATACATTAAATATCTAATTTGCCATTAATTACAAGAATAAGAATTGGCCAAATTAATATATGCCTTTAATTACATTAGGTAATTAAATTTCACAGTTTAAAGTGATAATTAGTACATTATTCATGCAATATCCTTTTCGAAACCTGATCATTATAGGTCAGGGGAAGCAGTATGGTATAGCTAAAAATGAAAATTCATCCTTGTCTTTGTCACTTACAAAGTTTATACTTTTTACAAGTAATTCTTCTTTAAGTATCTGGTCTTCACATATTAAAAAAATGAAATTAGAAATACTTATCTTTCAGCTTGCTGTATGGATCAGATAACTTAAGCAATGGAAATGAAAAATTCAGTTTGATAATCACTCAGTGGGAATTATCTATATTCTTTTTATTACTAATTTTCCAGTAATAATTAATTATGAATCAAATTAATTTTTATAATAGTCAACCCCTCAAAATCAAGGAATTAATGTTGGCAAATGTAAAGTTATAGATAATAATATGTTCATTTTAAATACAAGCTTATGAGATAGAAGAAAATTATTCACTCAAAATCAATTCTACCACAGAATCAAATGCTATTTTTGAATTAACCCTAATACCCATAGATTTAGCATATTTGTATTCATTAAAATTTTTATTTATTCTACAATATTACTGAACACTTCTCTGTGTACCAGGGATTTTAGTCAGGCTTTAAATGTACATATGAGAGTCATCTGCCTAGAAGTGATGACCATTAAAAAGGAAAAAGGATGAGCTCACTGAAGCAAGAAATGTATAAAGAAGAAAACAAAATAAAAACAGGCCATTTAGAGTCTGGTAATGAAAACAAGATTAAAGTTGGCAAAAAAAGTGAGGAAAGTACAAAATAATATATTCTTAACCAAAGCCAGATGAGCTTTAAGAGACTAGAATAAACAATAGTATCAAAAATGGCAGAGATTTTATGGAGCATAAAAACTAAGAAAGAAATTGAGAAGACCAATTGCATGAATGTTTCACAAATAAAATGACCTTTTGAATAACAAAATTCCTTTTAAAGTATGATACATCTTATCCTTTTTATACCTTCTACTTTATCCTGAGATTTCCCCCAACTCTTTCAGATTACATTAAAAAGTTCCATCTCAGTTAGAGTCTGTATTACTCCTCAAGTAAGCATACACTTCTGCACAGCATATCACAAACGTGGGCTTCGTTTGTCTCTCCTGTTTACTTACCTCTTATACATTCCTTGATTATTGGCTATTATTTATTATTTTGCAGTTGCTAGAGTTATCTTCCATTTAGACATGATGCAATCTGAACATATTTCAATTGTTTCTTAAATAAGGATCCTTTAATCTTTGGTATGAACTTTCTGTAACTTTTATAATCTGTTCTTCCCTTTCAAAATACAGATTCACATGCTGTCTCAGAATCATTTTACTTCTGTCCTTTAAAATATAAGATAAAAGAAAGCCAAAATGCACTTCTCCACTTATAATTAAGAAAAGCCACCAATTATTAAAATTATATTTCAGTGAAACTTGAAACTTTTGAATTGATGTCTCTTATCAAATGTGGACAAAAGGAAAATGCTAATCTAAACTAAACTTATGAAAAGGAACATTCTCTAGCTCGGATTTTCTTTGTCCAATTCTTACTCCCAAGAGGCAACTATTTTGAATTCCATTTAGTTGATGGTGTTATTTACCTAATATTTTAAATAACATGCCGTTGCTATGTATTTATTTGCTTTTCAGTTTTAAGTGTCGCTTTAGTCCTTCACACTACAGGAGATGGGGACCTGGTTTTGTCGCACTGTTGCTCTTAGACCCGGGAGAGTGAGGACCCCGCCTTGGCCCCGCACCTCACCCAGCTTGGGTGTCTACGTGTCTTTCCCCAGCCAGGACCTTCCTGGTTTGGCAGCACCTCTCAGGCGGAAGACCCAAGCCAGGACGAGGTCTCAAGTGGACACACGTCCCGCTTTCTCATCTTCAGGGTTCTTTCTCACCTCAGTCTGTGTCCAGGGTCAGGCAGACGCCCCAGAGCTTCAGGAGTCATGTCCACAAGCTTTCCCAGGGCCTCAGGCCGGGCCTAGCGGCCCAGCGCACCCTGCATTGGGAGTGTTCTTGCTGCAGGATATGCTGTTTCTTTGCTGCATCATGAGGCCCTCAGCGGCTACACCACTGTGGAACACTGATTTTCAGCGATACTCACATAAAGCACGGAGCGCCTTCAGGACTCTGGGCTGCCAATAGTCTAGGGCCCTGGACCTGAGGTTAAGGAGCCTCAGTCGTGAGCTGTATGTGAGGATTCATTTATCTGTTCTGGCCTATCGATGCTTAGATCCCAGTGCCGCCTCTGGTTTAGAGCTCCTGAGGTGGTGGAGTAGCTGTACGCGTTCTTTCCCCCGTGGATCCCCGGCTCTGAAACACAGGGAGGCCATCCCACCGCCTCCTTGCGCTCTGCACCACCGGCAGGTCAGACGTGTGGTCAGGAGTGGCCGTTCCTACTAGTCTTCAGGAATGGCACTGGCAACGTCAGAGGCGCTTCTGATCAGCTGCGTCTCCTGCCTCCAGGCTATTGCGTTTTCATAAGTAGATTGTAAAACTTCCTAAAAGCAAAAAGCATAGCTATTGCACGGAAAATCCCACCCCTGCCTAAGTCCCCTGGCTTTTTGCCTGTCCACTGTACTGATGGTGAGGCAGAAGGCAACGCTCTCATCAGTATTTAAAGATATCTCACTCTAGGAAGACCTTCACTATCTGAGAGGAGTCAACGTTTTATTCCACTTTCAAGCTAATAAGTTAGTCTGTTACTATTTCAAGGATGGTGGGAGATTAAAAAAAAAGAGAGATATCTAGGTCAGATATAAAAGCCTTTGTTGCTCATAGCAGGGCAAGCAGCATGAATACACATCCTTCTGTCAGTTCCCAGACTACCCTGCAGCTTCCACTGGGTGTGCAGAGAGGAGGAGATGGCACACGGATGCAGACCTTCTATGGTGGGCAGTGGACACCCATGCCTTTTGTGTGAAGAAAGACAGTATTTCTTACTTACAAAAGAGGATAGTAGTGGATTCTAGTTCTATGCTATAAAACTCCAAACTGTAAATTTAATAGAAGCAGAAAAGAGAGTATCATTTAGGATTTCCTTCTGGATGAAACTTGCATTTGTGATCAACGTTAAAGAAACTCAGTAATCTTTGGGAGAATTATTGGAAGGTAGTGGTCCCTGGTAGAACCATGGATGACACAGTATCATGAGTAAAAATGTAACCAATATTCATTAGTATTAAGAAAACGTAGATGCAAAAAGGTTTACATTCTTTTAGTACAAATAGATCCCAAGGAGCCATAATGTTGCAAGATACAATGGTGTTGCACGTTTTCTTGTGTTGAAACTGGCAAAATTAGCTAGGAGGGACACAGATGAATTTAGTCAAGAGAGGGGCTTTTGACAGTAAGGAAAACAATGAGATGGTTCCTGGGCCTCAACAGAGTGAAGTTGCTACCTTGAGACTGTGGGGGCTCTCCGTTCGCACTGCCTGTGCAATGAACA
Organism: Muntiacus reevesi; assembly: GCF_963930625.1. NCBI lineage: Eukaryota > Metazoa > Chordata > Mammalia > Artiodactyla > Cervidae > Muntiacus > Muntiacus reevesi. The sequence continues at coordinate 2,937,455 of NC_089260.1, read as the reverse complement.
ATGCATAAGCACCTTCCTCTGCTCATTATGTGTAAATCTTCATAGACTGTGTCACACCCGGGCCGTGACTTGTATAAGGCAGTGTTGCTATATTCTGTCAACTTTAATGTAGGTGCATCCATACACATATTGTCCCTTGTTCCCATGTCTTGAACCCCCCATTAAAATGCTTTTTCTTCTGTCTGAAGGCTTATTTTGGGGAGAGCCTTCTCATTGATTTCCGAATCTGCGGTTTGATGTTGCTCCTTGCTATGTGATTCTGTTTTGTTTTGTTTAACTCTCTCAGGTCTTCAGACTTGACTCCTGGCCTATTCTGTTCTTCTAGCGCCGCATTATGTGTCCTTAAGAGCCTCCTGGACTTGGGGCAGCGTGGGGCCCTGCCCGCCCTCCCCGGCTGCGGGGCGCGGGCTGGGGCGGCCTCCCACTGAGCTCCCCCAGCGGGCAGGCCGAGGAGGCGTGGGGAGCAGGCCGCCCCGGAGGAACCACCCGGCCCAGAGACGGGTTGCAGGCGGTGCCTCCGTTTACGCCATCAGCCTTCGGGCGCTTGTCTCGGCCGTGGGGGCCCTGACCCCGGCCTCGGCTGCGACCCCCAGGGCCTCCTGACCATCGACCCCTGGTGCCTGGGGGGTCCAGCCTCGCCCTGCCTCGGCGACGCACTGTTTCCTCGGAGGCAGGTGGGCATCCTCTACGTGGCCGAGTGGGCCCTGGGCTGGGGTGACCTTCTGGGCCGGCGGTGGAATGCAGACTGCCCGGGCCGAGGTGATGCCCCCTGGAGCCAGGACCAGCCTGGCGTGCTGTGCGTGCACATCCAGGGAATCTGGATCCAGCACAGACCAGGGGATGCAGACTTTCTGCCTCAGCCTGAGCTCCAGGTGTGTCCTGGCCCGGGGCCTTCCCTGCAGGGGTTTAATGTAAAATCTATTTCAGAGAAGAAGATAAATGTCCAGCACCTTAGTCCCTTTAAATACATATCAACCCATGATTGTTCCAAATCGCTTTTACAAGAAGAGTCGGAAACATTACCAAATTCAACACCAAAGCACAAGCCACTCATTGACATTAATATAGTAACAAAGTCAAGTAGCTATTTTGTTAACAAACATTCATATTTATTTCCAAGCATTTCTGGTGTTTCCAAATTTGTAGGAGGAAAAAACACCAAGGAAACAATTATCTCTTAGAGATACATATATTCAACAGCTTTGCTCTTTTTGCTATTGATTTGAAAGCCTTGTTATCACAGTTTTAGGCAATTATTAAAAGTATTGCCAATAGTCTCTTAGTCACAATGCATTCTGTGCATTAAACCAAAATAGTTATTGCATTGTATCAAGCTGCAAGTTGAAAACAGAAAATATGCCTTCAAAATAATCAGCATCAAAAAAATTGGGTGATTCCAACAGGGTATAAAATAGTGAATTACATTGTTTTATGAATAAAACATAATTTACCAATAAATATCAACACTTTAGGTAGTTTTAAATATGTGCATATCAATAATCTCAGATATGCAGATGACACCTCCCTTATGGCAGAAAGCCAAGAGAAACTAAAGATCCTGCTGATGAAGTTGAAAGAGGAGAGTGAAAAAGTTGACTTAAAACTCAATATTCAAAAAACGAAGATCATGGCATCCGGTCCCATCATTTCATGGAAAATAGACAGAAGAAAACATTCGAAACAGTGACAAACTTTATTTGCTTGGGCTTCAAAATGACTGCAGATGGTGACTGCAGCCACAAAATTAAGAGATGTTTGCTCCTTGGAAGAAAAGTTATGACCAACCTAGATAGTATATCAAAAAGCAGAGACATTACTTTGCTGACAAATGTCCATCTAGTCAAAGCTATGGTGTTTCCAGTAGTCATGTATGGATGTTAGAGTTGAACCATAAAGAAACCTGAACCCTGAAGAACTGATGCTTTTGAACTGTGGAGTTGTAGAAGACTCTTGAGAGTCCCTTGGACTGCAAGAAGGTCCAACCAGTCCATCCTAAGGAGATCAGTCCTGGGTGTTCATTGGAAGGACTGATGCTGAAGCTGAAACTCCTTACTTTGGCCCCCTGATGCGAAGAGCTGACTCATTTGAAAAGACCCTGATGCTGGGAAAGATTGAAGACAGGAGAAGGGGATGACAGAGGACGAGATTGTTGTATGGAATCACTGACTCTATGGAATTTAAAATTTAAATTAGTATTTAAAATTTAAATTAAGTATTTACTGAAGAACAAATTCAACTTGTGGAAAAGAAAACCTAAAGGAAGTGACAGAAAATTATAAGACCCTAATTAATAAAGAAATCAAAGATGACATAAACAGATGGAAAGACATTCCATGTTCCTGGGTAGGAAGAATCCATATTGTGAAAATTACTATACTGTCAAATTCAATCTACAGATTTAATGCAATCTCTATCAAATTTCCAATGGCATTTTTCACAGAACTAGAACAAAAATTTTTACATTTCATATGGCAACACAAAAGACCCTGAATAGCTAATGCAGTCTTGAGAAAGAAGAATGGAGTTGGAGGAATCAAGCTTCCTGACTTCAGGTTATACTACAAAGGTATAGTTATCAAGACAGTACAGTACTGGCAAAAAAGCAGAAATATAGACCAAAGGAACAAGAGAGAAAGCCCAGAAATAAACCCATGCACCTATGGGTACCTTATTTTTGACAAAGGAGGCAAGAATATACAATGGGGCAAAGACAATGTCTTCAGTAAGTGGTGCTGGGAAAACTGGACAGCTGCATGTAAAGAATGAAATTAGAGCTCTTTCTAACACCACACACAAAGATAAACTCAAAATGGATTAAAGACCTAAATGTAAGACCAGAAACTATAAAACTGTTAGAGGAAAACATAGGCAGAGCACTAGATGACATAAATCAAAGCAAGATCCTCTATGACTCACCTCCTAGAGCAACAGAAATAAAAACAAAAGCAGACAAGTGGGACCAGATTAAACATAAAAGCTTTTGCACAGCAAAGGAAACTGTAAGCAAGATAAAAAGACAAGTCCCAGAATGGGAAAAACAATAGCAAATGAAACAACTGAGAAAGGATTAATTTCCAAAATAAACAAGCAGCTCATACAACTCAATGCAGAAAAACAAACAACCCAATCAAAAAGTGGGGAAAAGACCTAAACAGATGTTTCTCCAAAAAAGATATACAGATGACTGACAAACACATGAAGAGATGCTCAACATTGCTCATTATTAGAGAAATGCAAATCAAAACTACAATGAGATATCACCTAACACTGGTCAAAAAGGTCCTTATCAAAAAGTCTGCAAACAATAAATGCTGGAGAGGGTGTGGAGGAAAGGGAATGCTCTTGCACTGTTGGTGGGAGTGTAAATTGATACAGCCACTGTGGAAGATGGCATGGGGATACCTTAGAAAACTAGGAATAACACCACCAAATGACCCAGCAATCCCACTCCTAGGCATACACCCAGAGGAAACCAAAATGGAAAGAGACACATGTATCCCATTTTTCACTGCAGCACTATTTGCAATAGCGAGAACATGGACGTGACCTAGATATCCACTGACAGATGAATGGATAAAGAAGTTGTGGTACATGTACATAATGGAATATGACTCAGTCAAAGAAAGGAATGCATTTGAGTGAGTTCTAATGAGGTGTATGTATGAACCTGGAACCTATTATACAGAGTGAATGAGTCAGAAAGAGAAAGATAAATATCATATTCTAACACATATATATACAGAATCTTGGAATATGGCACTGAAGAATTTATTTACAGGGCAACAATGGAGAAACAGACATAGAGTAGACTTAGGGACATGGGGAGAGGGGAGGGGAGGGTGAGATGTATGGGAAGAGTAACAAGGAAACTTACATTACCGTACGTAAAGTAGATAGCCAATGGGAATTTGCTGTATGTCTCAGGAAGCTCAAACAGGGGCTCTTCATCAACCTAGAGCAGTGGGATGGGGAGGGAGATGGGAGGAGGTTCAAAGGGAGGGGACATATGTATACCTATGGCTGATTCATGTTGAGGTTTGACAGAAAACAGAAATTCTGTAAAGCAATTATCCTTCAATAAAAAATAAATAAATATTAAAAAAAGGAAGCGAAAGGAGAGAAATATAAGCACATATGAAAGTAATTCAACTCATTGTTCAGCATCAATACATATATATTTAAATACTCAATTAACTAGTAATTGACAAAGGTACTGATTCAGATTAGCTTCAAGTTTAGGAATACTAACAACCTCAATTAAGTTTTTTAAGATAATTGAAGGATTAACCAAGAACTAATAACACTCTTCCAGTTTATTTCCTCAACAAGAGGGGGGGGTCACAGTTGTTTACAAGCTGATAGTGAGAGGCTCCTTGTGCCTTATCTATTTACAAGCACAGAAAGAATAAAAGATCTGACAGTTAAAAATAGTTTTAAAATGTAAGAAATAAAAGAAGTACACAATACTAATTGAATCCTGGATAAGGAAAAATGTTGTTTACTTGCTAATTCACATTTGACTCTTTTGCAACCCTATGGACTGTAGCCCGCCAGGCTCCTCTGTCCCTGGGATTCTCCAGCCAAGAATACAGAGTGGGTTGCCATTTCCTTCTCCATGGGATCTTCTCCACCCAGGGAAGGCAGGAAAAAGATACTAAATTGTGTAAAATTAAAAGTGGAGTTCTTGTGACGTGTCACTTTGCTCATTCTTAAATAAGCTGGAATTTTTAGAAGGAAAAAAAAAAAAAGGTTATCCAAAGGAATGACCACCATAAATAACCATGGATTACAGATTCAAAAGTAGGTTGTATGTGGCCATTATTATCCAAGGAAAAGAGCTTACAAAAACGAGATACAAAAACTCTCTTTTTATTATTAATAAAGGCATGCTTTTGGGTTTATTTTATTATATTATTCAAATTATCCTCCTAGTTCTTATTTTGGTCTTGGAGTCTCAACTAGTTTGGTACTGGTATCTAGACTACAGGCATTAAAAAAAATTATTGGAGTACAGTTGATTTATAAAGTGTTAGTTTGAGGTGTATAGCAAAGTGAACCAGTTATACATAAACGTATACACACTCTTTGAAGATTCTTTTCCTGTGTAGGCCATTACAGAGAACTGAATAAAGTTTCCTATGCTGTACGGCAGGTTCTTATTAATTATCTATCGTACATATTATAGTGTGTATATGTCAATCCCAACCTCCCAATTTACCCTCCCCAGACTTCCCTGATAGCTCAGTCAGTAAACAATCTGCCTGCGGTGCAGGAGACCCAGGTTCAATCCCTGGGTTGGGAAGATCCCCTGGAGAAGGAAATGGCAACCCACTCCAGTACTGGAAAATCCCGTGGACAGAAGAGCCTGGCGAACTGCAGCCCATGGGATTGAAAGAGCAGGACATCACTTAGAGACTAAACCACAAACCTATTTATCCTCTGGTAACCCTAAGCTTGCTTTCTGCATCTGTGATTTTGCTTCTGTTCTGTAAATAAGTTCACTTATATCGATTTTTTTAGATTCCACTTGTAAGCAACATCATGATATATTTGTCTTTTTACATCTTACTTACTTCACTCAATATGACAATCTCTAGGTCCAATCTTGCTGCTGCAAATGGCATTATTTTGTTCTTCTTTATGGCTGAGTAATATTCCATTAGGGACTTCCCTGGTGGTTCAAGAGTAAAGAATTCATCTGTCAATGCAGGAGGTGAAGGTTCAATCCCTGGGTTGGGAAGATCCCTTTGAGAAGGAAATGTCAGCCCACTCCAGTATTCTTGCCTGGGAAATCCCATGGATAGAGGAGTCTAGTGGGCTTCAGTCCATGGGGAATCAAAAGACTTGGACAAAATTTAGTGTCTAAACAGCAATAATATTCCACTGTACATGTATACCAAATTTTCTTTATCCGTTTTTCTGTTGATAAAAATTTAGGTTGCTTCTATGTCCTGAATGTTGTAAATAGTGCCACAATGAATATTGGACGAACATTGTAATGAGTATCAATTATGGTTTTCTCCAGGCGTATGCCAAGGGGTAGGATTGCAAGGTCGTATGATAGTCCTATTTTTATTTTTTAAAAGAACCTCCCTTCTGTCCTCCATAGCGGCTGTACCAATTTACATCCCCACCAACAGTGTAGGAGAGTTCCCTTTTCTCCACACCCTCTCCAGTATTTACTTTTTATAGATATTTTTGATGATGGTCATTCTAATTGGCATCAGGTGATAACTCGTTGTAGTTGATCTGCATTTCTCTGACTTTGAGCATGTTTTCATGTGCTTTTTGGTCATCTGCATGTGTTCTTTGGATTATTTGTTTCTTTGATATTGAGTTTCATGAGCTGTTCATATATATTGGAGATTAACCCCTTGTTGGTTGCTTCATTTGCAAATATGTGATGCAATTCTGATACTTGCTTTTTAAGTAATGGAATGAGGTAATTAATTAATTGGAGAAAAAGCATCATCTTTTATTATTTGCATGTCATCTTCTATTTACTAGTGTCCTTTTTGCTTACATTTTAATATTTTGTCAAGTGATGATTTGCTTCAGTTCTAATTCAAGAAGAAATTTTTCAAGTACTTATATTGATCAATATTTGAATATTTCTTTTATTCTGGTATGGATTTGTCTGTATTGAAAATTTGATGCTTTTGTTTCAGTATGGCAAGAGAGTTGAAATCTATCACTGATCTAAATATAGGCATAAGATGGATTATTTAGGGAAAATAAGATTTACAATAATTGTCCAGATGAAATGTGAAAAGTATTAAAATATCTTATATTGCTCAAACTTGTCACCTTGCAAATGACTGAAGTATAGCTATTGTCAAAGACATATCAACAGGATACGAGGTAGTACGGAGCTTTAAAATTAGATATAAACAAAAGAAAGGGATGTAGACAGTGAGCTAAGAGTAATATGTGTAAAATATATAAAAGAAGTGAAATTTCAAGAAAGCATTAAATAGAATAACACAAAAAGTAGGCATTTATGAAATCAAAAGGGAGAATAAATAATGCAAAGTGTCAAATGTTGAATTATGAACACTTTAGAGAAATGTAGCACAAATTTTAACAGTTAACTGTTTAATTTGATGCAAATTAAATATTTCACTGACCCAAAGACTGAAGTTGAAAAATAAGCATATAATTTTTTCATATTGAGTAATTTATAATGAAAACTTGATGTGTTTGCTTTAATATACCTGCAAGATGTTGTGAAGAAACAGATACCCTAGGAAATAAAATATGTGATTACTCATGGAAAATAGAGTACAGTACATTATGATCTATATAGTAGAATAGATATAATCTCATGGAGATTATTAAAAACTATGGAAATTACATCATTTTTTGATGAGATTGATATTGAGAGAAACTTTTTTTTTTTTAAAGTCTGTGTTTTAAAGCATGTAAGTTAAACATTTAGGTGTAAATGGACATTACATGATAGGTGATAGATAAGTTGATAGAGAGATAATATATAGAACATTCCAATTTAATTTTATTTTTGAAAAAATATCATTTTAATAAAATGTTAAGCCAGTAATGATGAAGTACTCATCAACACTTCAGGTTAATTCATTTTATCATTGACTTGCTAAAAATACTACATAGGTCAATAACAGCTATTATTTTCACAAGAATTTGTCTATAATATAATTATACCAACTGAATTATTTACTTACAATTTTCAAAATTTAAGAGTAGAAAGGAAAAATAGAGATATATTCTAATTACTTATTAGCTTAATTATTAACTATTTTTAAGCATATATCAACTTTTCTAACTTGAAGTCAAATAAGTTATGATAAAAGTTCACAGATTTCTAGAACAAAATATAAAGATTATTTAGTTATGTGTAAGTCTGCTATCAAAGATGACGGACACTGAAATTTTGAGTTTTAAATGAAATACCAGTTGTCATAAACTAAATTTGTTGAGAATACTTGCCTTAATGTCTTAAGCATTGATAAACATGGAAGAAATAGATATATGCCACAGACTCAGCCTTCAGTATTTACATACATTGGGGACAACAGTAAGTTTATACCTGAAATCATAATGCAATGTTTTAAGTCCTCTGCAGTGTGAAAAAAATCCATGGAATAAATAGATTCATTAATTCAACAGGCACTTATCCACTGCGTATCATGAGCCTGGTAATAGAGAGACACGGCAGTCTTTCAAGGTGAACAGGGCTTTTCATGAAAATGATGTTCCTCAAAACAGGTGACTAGAGTTTTATCAGAAGAAAGGACAGAAGAGAAAGAATGCGTGGGTTGGTGAGAAAGCTTAGGGGTATGACGTCTGTGGAAATACTTAGAAAATCAGGTAGTCTGATGTAATTTTCTTGTGGGGAGTGGGGGGTGGTGGTGCAGGAAACAGAGGCTTGGAATTGACACTTAAATATTAAAACTTTTCAATCCAGCCAGTATATTCGTGAAAACCATTGAAAAGGTTTATGGTAAAATAAATATAAAATGTTGTTATAGTAATCTCAGGTATTCTGAAGATTTTCACAATAACTTTTATGAAAGAAAGTGAAAGTGAAGTCGCTCAGTTGGGTAGGACTCTTTGCGACCCCATGGACTGTAGCCTGCCAGGCTCCTCTGTCCGTGGAATTCTCCAGGCAAGAATACTGGAGTGTGTTCCCTTTCCCTTCTCCCGGGGATCTTCCCAGACCAGGGATCAAATCCAGGTCTCCCGCATTGCAGGCAAATTCTTTTCTGTCTGAGCCACCAGGGAAGCCCCGTAGTAATCTCATGTGTTCTGAAGATTTTTTACAATAACTTTTACAAAATAGTTCAAATTTTATTTCCTAAAGTTATTTCCTTAAAAAAATTTCCAAGGAAAAATATGTTGTGACTTGACTTCTCCTGCTCTACAACTTCTTTTATTCATATAACATTCCTGTTTCTGCATTCTGTGTGTGTGTGAGCCAGTCATGGGTCTGACTGGGTATCTTGTTAATCATGGAGCTGGATTTATCTCTTTTTATGTTAGGCATCCAAGCTCTTCAATCTTAGGTAAAATAATGCACAGCCCTTACATAGCACTGGACTCTAGTCAGTTCTCTTTTTAGAAGTCTGCTTAAGATTCAGAACCTTCTCTTAGTTGCGTCCTTATTTTATTCTGGCTCCCATGATCTATCAATACTTTAGGTAATAGAATTCTTGGAAATTGAAGGGCACAGTGATATTAAACAGTGTATTTAAATGTAAAGTACTTAAATGTAAAACTTGACCCAGGTTTGATATTAGATTTCTATTCAAATATAGGTGGTAAAGACCATATAGAAGCCAAACCTAAACTGGTGTGAAGCTATAATAATAAAACATTGATCATGAAGTGTAAGACACTGTAAGTGTGTTTCTAATAAACCTGTTGTTTTCTATGCAGTTCACCTCAGAACAAAGGGTTGCTTCTATTGAACTTTTTTGAAGTATTGCTGTCAACCAACATTTTAATATCAAAACTTTCTTTGTGTACCAAACCCTGCAGTGATTAAAATAACAAAACATATATACCATCCATACCTTTATTGGTTTGATGATGGTGATGCCTCTCTAGCATTCCACAGGGATTCTTCCATTCAGTATTGCATGGACGTGACACCTATAGAACTGAAACTCAAAAATCTCAAGAGCTTATAATTAAGGCACTAGGCAATATATTTAAATTGAAATGTAAAACTGTGTTCTCAAATATCAGTATTTAACAAATGATTGTATAAATAACATTAAAATATTACTATTCTGGAAAAGGGTAATGTAGAAAGTATTTTCTTTCATTTTTTAAAAATCAACACTTTCAAGATAATAAATCATGTTTGTTTTTTTTTTAATAATGCTTTGAGTTTGTGCTGAACGACAACAACAAATAGAAACTCCTAATAACTTTTGTTTCTATATTCTTAATATTGTTCTGGTTATCTATGAATAAAATGATTTATATGCTCTAAAACATTAACAACCATATATTCTTGTATATATGAAGTCTTGACCTCTGATACTTTTTTAAATTTTTCATGTCTATATATTGTTCATCTTACTAAATACATATTTTAATGGATTACAAGAAAAATAAGAAATGGGAAAATATGTATATCTTAACTCATAATAGATCTTAGTATATGAATTGAGACAATATAATAAAAAAAAATAGAATCCAATGTTATGTGACCTTAGCTGAATATGTAAGAGCAATTAGGAAAATATCAGCTTCTTGAAGGTTCAAATGTCTACAACTTAATTAGTTGTTTTTTATTTGGATAACATGCCATATGCTTGCTTCAAGATTATGAAAATGAACTTGTCACAAATAACAATTTTAATGAGTATCAGATATGTGATTTGTCTAATATCTCAGGATCAGAGAATAATTTTTAACATCTTCCTATTCATATAGCCAGTAACAGACTCACAGCAGGAATATTTCCATTTTAAGGAATGAGAATGACCTAAAGTTACAGCATACATGTGGATCATAGCTGGTGGGCAGAACTATAACATATAAACATAAACAGACATAGGCTTATAGGAGTACAGACACCTGATCAAAGTGCACAATGAACATAGTGTAAAGAAGTATCTGTATTCATTCCTGAGCTAGGCCCATATTGAGTTCGCATATTCTTTTACTGATGAAATTCTAATATAGAGCAAAGTCAGGGTTGACGAAAATTGTAATTTTTATTGTCGTTACTGACTTGTAGTGTATACATGTTAATATAATTTCTTAAATTGCGAGTAAATAAAAACTAAGCTTTAAATTGTTAGAAACAATTATTTGTGATAATATAATGGCGAACACATATGATTATGCATTTATTGAGGCCCAAAAAACTGTAAAACAGAAAGAACAACCTTAATGTGAACTATTGATTTTACTCAATAATAATATACTGATGCACATTAATTATTTCTAACAATTGTAGCACAGTTAAATAATACATTGGTATTTAGGGAAATTGTGTGTTAAGGTACAACACACAACCTGCTCAATTTTTCTGTAAACCCAGTACTATTCAAAAAAATAGAGTATGTTAATTAAAAAATCATTAAACTTGAGAGTTAAACAGGAAAAGGATTCTTCATTCAAAACTATTACAACAGAGAAGAGAGATTGAACTTAATCCCCTTGAAAGAAAAAGCTAGATGATTTATAAACCCTGGGGTGAGGTAACTATTAGGGCCCTTAGGGAAGACTTGGTCATTGCAATTAGGCCATCACTGCTTGCTAATTGTCGCTTATAAGCTTCTACCCTCCTTAGTTCAGTTAAGCCACTGAGTCGTGTCCAACTCTGCAACCTCATGGACTGCAGCATGCCAGGCCTCCCTGTCCATCACCAACTCCTGGAGCCTGCTTGAACTCATGTCCATCAAGTCGGTGATACCATCTGACCATCTGATCCTCTGCCATCCCCTTCTCCTCCTGTCTTCAATCTTTTCCAGCAACAGGGCTTTTTCTAATGGGTCAGTTCTTTGCATCAGGTAGCCAAAGTATTGGAGCTTCAGCTTCAGGATCAGTCCTTCCAATGTACATTCAGGAAAGATTTCCTTTAGGAATGACTGGTTGGATCTCCTTGCAGTACAAGGGACTCTCAAGAGTCTTCTCCAACACCGCAGTTCAAAAGCATCCATTCTTCCGAGCTCAGCTTTCTTTATGGTTCAACTGCCATATCCGTACATGACTACTAGACAAATCATAAGGGACTGTGAAAGCAGCGCATTATCTCCTTCAATGACTAGATCCTTAACGAGTGGTCCCCAGGTCTTTGAGAAAGACATTCCTGGATTGTAAAGCTGAGTAGAGGCTGGAGTAAGATTTGTGTCTCCAAAGGCAAGGGAAAGAGTTCGCAATTACAGGTTTTATAAAGTAAATTCTCTAAGAAAGGGGAGGTCAGAAACCTGTAACCAGGAAGAAAACTAAGATTTAGACAAGGGGACTTTGAAATGCTCTTGGTCACAATACACTGAAGAACACAATACAGAAACACTGAAAAAATTTCCTGAAGAAATGTAGATCATTAACTTTAATCCACAGTCCCATAGAGCTGGTCACTGTAGCCTGCCCCCATAGCATAAACTCCAATGCAAAATTATATTATCCAACTTTACCTAAGTTAGCTGTTAGTAGAACTTGAAACAGCCATAATTATTTCTACTTAATTAGTCTAAATGGAAAGCTTTTCTGAGCATTGTCTTCCTTGAATTTACAAAATATAATTGCATTTTCTCTTTCACATACATTCAACTGTCAGCAGAGCGAAGACAAACACTTTGTTTTTAAAGATTTGTGGCAAACAGTTCACGTTGCAATCCGCAGTGCTACAGAATTTTCCAATAATTCAGAAGCAGAAAATAGCTTAAGAAATGTTATCCTTGGGCTATTTATGTCTTTGGCAAGGAAAGTTCATTTAATATAATTATTCATTCTTTACATCTTTACATGGAACATGTCAGTCATCAAACTACTATCCTTAGGCAGTAAATTTTAAATTCCAGGAAGTGGATCTCTTGAAAGAAAATCTAAATAAGATTTTGAGCCAGCATTAGGCTATGAACCACTAGTCAAACTTAGATTTCAGCCATCTATCTAGTGATAGTGAAGTATATGAAAATAATGAGATTGTTAATAGACTAATGTGATTGTAACACCACTCCATTCTCATAGCTCCAGAATTTCTTATCAACTTATGAACAATTTTTGACAGGATGTTATATTTTCATTGTGAAGATTTCAAAATTGTTTGAAAACATGTTGTTAACTGAAAACAAATATTGAGGAATATATATTTAATTATATAATTAATTTGTCTAATTAGTGGGAACTTTCCATTGTAACATTCACAAACAGATGGAAAGTATGCATATTAATTTGCAAAAGGTGGAAAACTAGCTCAAAATAATTTAAAAGGGTGGAAGATGTATAATCAAGCAAATATTAACAAAGGAAAGAGAGTGAAACTCTAATATTCACACATACACACACACTTCTAAAGATAGGACATCTATTTTCTAATTCACCATGTTGAAGAGCATCTCCTCTGTACCTGTAATTGCTGACAAACTTGTGAAAGAAAGGTAGAATTTCTCCTTGGGAGGTTTTTCCCAACCATATGGACAATCTAGATTGCTTGCTAGGATATATATTGCCCATCTTTTTAAAAATAATGAAAAATAATGGCATATTAAACAACTTGTGGCTCCAATAAACATATCGGTTTTCCCCTGCTTGATTCTTTGCATGAGATGTAGGTAGTTTGCAGATCTTCCTTCTCTGATAAAGGTTGCCTCCATCCCGTGCTCCTGGGGCTCCGTTTTTGCTCATTGCTCCCTCTATGACAGCTTTTCCACAAAAGTACACGGTTCCACAGTCACCTTGCTGTTGTCTAGTCACCCAGGCATGTCTGACTCTGATTCCATGGACCGCAGCACGCCAGGCCTCCCTGCCCCTCACCATCTCCCAGAGTTTGCCCAAGTTCATGTTCATTGCATCAGTGATGCCGTCCAGCCATCACATCCTCTGATTCCCTCTTCTCTTCTGCCCTCAATCTTTCCCAGCAACAGGAACTTTTCCTGTGAGTCATCTGTTGCCTCAGATGGCCAAAATACTGGAGCTTCACCTCAGCATCAGTCCTTCCAGTGAGTACTGAGGGTTGATCTCCCTTAGAATTGATTGCTTTGTTCTCCTTGCAGTCCAAGGGACTTTGAGGAGTCTTCTCCAGCACCGTAGTTTGAAAGCATCTGTTCTCTGGCGTTGTCTTCTTTATGGTCCAAGTCTCACAACCGTACTTGACCACTGGGAAAATCATAGCCCTGACTTTTGCTGACCTTTGTCAGCAGAGTAATGTCTCTGCTTTTCAATACACTGTCTAGGTTTGTCATAGCTTTCTGGCACGTAAATGGCACCTAAATGGATTATCAGACACTAAGCATATCGTCTCCAAATGACTGTAGAAAGAAAACCCTTGATGAAGCTAAGTCTAAGGACATGGTTGGGGCTAGCATGCATTGAAAGAACAAGAGGAAAGCTGAGAGAAGCTTTGTCTGGATCAGAAAGTAGTTTCAATGCATTGGAAGAGAATGGGTAGACTCTATTGTCATTTTGTTTAAATTGTTTTAGATTTAAAGATAGACTCTGGATTTGGTTACAGACTTTTATTTCTTTGATTGGGTTCATCCATTTGGTTTTGGTTTAGAGAATGTTGACTGCTTAGGTTCAGATTTTTTCTCATATCAATATTATCCATATACTTTAATGAAACTCTGTTCCTCCCCAGATGGTAATGAACTCCTCTGCATTTTAGAATTTTTATCATAATATTTGTTTTAAATTATCACCTGAGGGGTAAAATTGTTAGATAAAATATTTCAATTCTCACTAAGCTTCCTTCATGCCTTAAAATTCTTTATTTTTACATGAACTTGTGATACATAATTTATGTTTATAAATCAGAAATTCTGTCTTCCCTGCAGGATTTAAGGTTGTAGACAAAAGCACGGATTTCTTGAGAATCTTCCCCCCAATCATTAATGAAAATATAAAATAGTGTTTATTTTCAATATAATTATTAAGAAATCCTTCTGTTTATTCAAGAAACAAAAATTAATGCATTTTAATCTAATGATCTAAAAGATAAATACCTATCTTGTTCTCAGTAATTTTTAGTGCTGTGGGAAATAAAATATGCATTATTAAGATCCTTTGCCAGGAGCAACCTCACTTGCTTAAATCATTCAATAATGTTTGTATCAAGCAAAGAAATGTAAAATTAAAGGCAAAACTAGAATGACTGGGATAAACATTGCATTCTGGGATTATGGAATTTGAAGAACTCTTCCCAGAATATATAATAAAGGAGATGCACTATAACTGGAATAGCACATGGTAAGTTCAGTAACACAGATGAAAGCAAAAGGGGGTAGATGTCTCTTCTGGTGAATGTTAGAAAGGAGGATACAATGGAATGAATCTTGGGGGATGAATACAAATTTCCCAGATAAGAAATGGTTTCTGGTTGTTTCCAGCAGAACTTCAGTAGAGGGAAGAATGGTCAGAGAAATTTGCCCCATTGAGAAACATTAGCTAGCATGTGGATCATAGGGTAGGTGACAAAATGTAATTTGAAGAGCTAGAGTCGATCCTTCTTGTGAAGGGTTGTAAACTGTTATGAGTGAAGCAAAGGGGGATCATTGAATGCATTAAGCAAGAGAACAATATGAACACATTTGAATCTTTTGCAGCCATAGGGTAAGTCTACATTAGGAAAAAAGGATACTACAGATAGAAAAATCAGTTAGATTAATACAATAGATAAGAAATGATCAGAGATTGGGTAGAGTGTTAATACAGCTTTAAAATAATCCTATGGTATTCAAGCCTGTTTTACAGATGATATGAAATAACCAGGGCAGGACAATATTGTTCCTTCAAAGATATCTAAATTCTAATCTGTGGAATTTGTGAGTCTGTTAATTTACATACTAAAGGGGACTGTGTAAACAAGATTAAGTTAAATATTTTAAGGTGAGGGGATAATCTGGATCATCCATTTGGGTCCAATAGAATCACAAGCTTACCTGTGAGAGGGAGGCTAGAGGATCAGAGTTAGAATAAAGGAGATGTATTGATAGAACTAGACTGGAGGGAGATAACTATAAGCCGAAGAATCAAAGTGGCCTTTAAAAGAGGGAGAAGCAAGGAAACAGATTCTCTTCTGATGCCTCCAGAAAGAACACCTTGATTTTGGATTCCTGGATTCCAAAGCTGTGAGAGAATACATCTGCATTGTTTTAAACCACTTTATTTGTAGTTATTTGCCTCTGCAACCATAAGAAAGCGGTATAGTAATCTATCCAGTAAGTGAGAATTTTGAATTTGAAATAAGAATCTTCTATCAACACACTTGCTCCTTCCCCCCAACCTGAGTCTCAGTTTCCTTATACTTAAAATGAGTAGATGATACTGTGTGACTTTTGAAGTCTGTTCCCAACTAAAAATTCATGAGTCTATGTATGATTGTAAATGAGCAAATGAAAGATAATCTGAACTGCTTTTGTACCAAATAAGTAGCCTATATGTATAATTGATCTGAGTATTGACTTTAAAATGGCTAAAATACATTATCCACAACAAACTTCTGCTAGTTCCCCTGCGACTCCAGAATATGGTTACTGATTAACATATCTTCTTAAAATACGTAATTACAGAAGTAGAGAAAACACTGCAAGCCAGAAACCTGCTGTGACAAAAGGGAATTGTGAGTTCAATCAGTCTGCATTTAGAATAACAGATTGTGAAACCATGGGTGGGAAAAAAAGTCTCCTGAGGTAATTTTATCTCAAATCTATAATCCATAAAAAAAGGAACAAATTATGTGCAATCCATCACCTTTTAATTGAGCTGTGCATCTGAGCTGTTTTAAGAATAATTAAATGAAATCCATTTGCACAATTATCTAAATGTATAGTTTCCTTTATGTGACTAAATTTATTATTTTGTGGGGCAATGAACCCTGAACAATTAATTGTGTTATTAAATATTAAATGCAGTTTAACATCATGCAAAATTATTTATATCTCTATAATTATAAAAGTATTATACTGTGATGGCTTGGAATTACTAATGTTTAGGGGGCTTCTCTGAAAAAGAATAGAACATAGCAAATAGGGACGGGGAGCCTGGTGGGCTGCCGTCTATGGGGTCGCACAGAATCAGACACGACTGAAGTGACTTAGCAGCAGCAGCGCAGTTTTAAACATTCCTATGGTGTGGAAAAATAATTCAGTGAGCATAAGGGCGTCAGTCCTTACCTTTTGAACCTAGATATTCTTAGTATTCTAAAAGCCTATTAGAGATACCTACCAAGCCTCCTTTGAACACTAAACAATAGTGGTAGCAATCAGCATTTGCCAAATTAATAAAACTAACTGCATGTTTGTGTATATACACACACATATACGTGTGTGTGTGTGTGTGTGCGCGCGCTAAGTCGCTTCAGTGCTGATTCTTTGAGACCCCATGGACTGTAACCCGGCAGGCTTCACTGTCCGTGGGATTCTCCAGGCAAGAACACTGGAGTGGGTTGCCACGCCCTCCTCCAGGGCATCTTCCTGGCCCAGGGATGGAGCCCACGTCTCTCACCTCTCCTGCACTGGCAGGGGACGCACCATCACTGGTGAGAAGCCTGGAAGATCCCACGCTTGTACGCTGTGCTTAGTCACTCAGTCGTGTCTGACTCTTTGCGACCCCATGCACCAGAGCCCATCAGGCTCCTCTGTCCATGGGGAATTTCCAGGCAAGAATACTGGAGTAGGTTGCCATGCCCTCCTCCAGGGGATCTTCTCAACCCAAGGATCAAACCCAGGTCTCCTGCATTGCAGGTAGATTTTTTACCAACTGAGTCAACAGAGAAGCCTGAAATACTGGAGTGGGTAGCCTATCCCTTCTCCAGGGGATCATCCCAACCCAGGAATCGAACCCGGACCTCCTTTATTGCAAGCAGATTCTTTACCAGCCGAGCTACCAGGGAAGACCCATGCTTGTTATAGGTATGTATGTATATATTTATATTCCAGTGATCATCATAGGCTTAACATCACAAGAACTGGAATCCTGCAATGCTTATTTAAGATCAGCTGATTTTTCAAAAGTGTAACAAGAATAGTATTTGTTATGAAGACAAATGTAAGACCCAACTACAGTCTTCCTGAATAATTAACTTCCCTGTGAGTATCTGAGAATGGTCTTCTTGGTTTCACATGCTAAGGCCATGAAGAAAAATGTAAAATCCAAGGTAGTTAATTTAAAATCTATGAGAAAATCAAACATCAAATATAATTTCCAAATATAGCATCCTCTACTAACATCAAACATTGCATATGCTCTTGACAACAGATGACATATTCATACCATTTATTTTATTTTTGTATTATTGGTTGGGTAATGTAGATTACTTCTAGTACAGTGAAAAAGAGATGTTTATCTCAGACGAGAACTTTAGTCAGTGTTGGTGACTCAGTCCTGTCCCACTCTCGGGGACCCCATGGACTGTAGCCCACCTGGCTCTCTGTTCCTGAGATTCTCCAGGCAAGAATACTGGAGAGGGTAGTCTTTCTCTTCTCCAGGGGATCTTCCCCACCCAGGGATCAAACGCAGGTCTCCCACATTACAGGCGGATTCTTTACCAACTGAGCTATGAGGGAAGCCCAGTCCAAAGGAGACTACTGCAAAATTCACAGCCGCTACATTATGCTCATTCTCTGCAGTAAAATTAGCACATCATGAGGAATTTATTTCTGTAGTGTTTCTCAAATCTGTATACACAGCTCCCTAGTCTGAAACCCAAGGCATCTCTACCCTGGATGACTCCAACAGCCTCCTAACTTGCCTCCCTCCTCTCTGTGGCCACAGTGATAGGAATCCACTGTCTAAATTCTCTGCTTATTAGCTCCAATGACTCTTCTTTTCCAAGAGGAAGGAGTCCAGGTTCCTTACCATGCCTCCTCTCAGTGAGTAAGCATTTTCTCATTGCTCCAGCTTCTTTCCTTGTCTCTAACTTTATGTTCCAGAGTTTTGGAAGGCCTTATTTTGACTGTTTCCTATGCATGGTCTTCCCAGGTACTGCTAGTGGTAAAGAACCCTCCAGCAAATGCAGGGGACCTAAGATACATGGGTTCGATCCTGGGGTTGGGAAGATTTCCTGGAGGAGGGCATGGCAACCCACTCCAGTATTCTCGCCTGGAGAATCCCCACGGACAGAGGAACCTGGCAGGCTACATACAGTCCATGGCGTCACAAAAAGTCAGACACGACTCAGCAACTTAGCACTAGCACAGTTATAGCAATAAAAGGAGGTAAAGCAGTTGATTAAAATAACTCTTTACACAGTGCTCTTATTTCCAGATTTGAGTGAACACATCACATTGGTTATAAACCTCCTAAGTGACCTAAATACAAAAAAAGGACAATTAACGTTAGATACTAGAAAAGGATTGAATTGTAGAATGTTCCAGGTGGAGTGAACATCTTAGATTTAAAGGAAATGTGATCCAGATTATGATTATGATTAATGATCACTGATGCTATATATGCCTTTCATGCTTCTGAGAAATCATTCCATGTTTTTACCAACTCACTATTTTTTCTATCACTATTCAAGTTGGCCATTGAAAATAGTCTCCTCTTTCCTCTAAAGTCCAACGTATCCCGAAAGTCAGAATACCTTTTGCTCTGAAAATCAGTGAGAATGCAGAACCAACTGGATGAGAGTTAGTGTAGACTCTCCCCACACCCCCACCGCCTGTGGCTGTGTGCACCTTCGGAGCTGTCTGCAGCGCAGAACTGCCCATGCTCGGAGACAAGGGAGCTGGCTTAGGTGGGTTTATCTCCAAAGCAGGAGCTTCCCAGGTGGTGCAGAATAAGGAATCCACCTACCAACAGGAGAGGCGAGTTCAGTCCCTGGGTCAGCAAGATCCCCTGGAAGAGGAAATGGCAATCTGCTCCAGCATTCTTGTCTGGACTATTCCACGGACAGAGGAGCCTGGCCAGCTGCAGTCCGTGGGGTCACACGGAGTGGACATGGCTGAGCAACTGAGCGCATGCACATACACACACACATACACACACACACACATATACACTCACACACACACACACACTCACACATACACACACTCACACACACTCACACACACATACACACACATACACACACTCACATACATACACCCACATGCACACACACATACACATACACACACACACACACACACGTGCACACACACAGACACACACACACGCTCACACACACGCACATGCACACACACACACACTCACACACACTCACACACACACCCCCAAACAGACCTTGAAACAAGACTCACTCCCCGCAGTTTACGTGGGACGCGATCCCAGGAGAGAGCGGAAGAGCAAGGGTGAGCGGGGCGGTGAGAACGGCCTTCCCTAGAGGTGTCTGTGTCCTCCCGAGACAGGCACGCGTTATCATGATTTCCTCTTTCCAAAATGTCCTCACAGGTGCCATGAAATGGGATCCTGAGATGAGAGGCTGGCCTTGGACTACCCAGGTGGATCCTGCATGACACCACAGGTGAGCTCCTACAGAGGAAGAGGGAGACGACTCGCCAAGGAGCGGGGCAGGCAGCGAGAGCAGGCCCGGGGCCGGAGGGACCCCGCCGGGGAGCGGCAGGCCCGCGGCCGCCAGGAGCGGGGCGCCGGCGGGGCCGCCCTTCCCGCCGAGGGGCCGCCTTTCCCGCCGCGGGGCCGCCTTTACCGCCGAGGAGCCGCCCTTCCCGCCGAGGGGCCGCCCTTCCCGCCGAGGGGCCGCCCTTCCCGCCGAGGGGCCGCCTTTCCCGCCGAGGGGCCGCCCTTCCCGCCGCCTTTCCCGCCGAGGGGCCGCCTTTCCCGCCGAGGGGCCGCCTTTCCCGCCGAGGGGTCCCCTTTCCCGCCGAGGAGCCGCCTTTCCCGCCGGCGGGGCCGCCCTTCCCGCCGAGCCCGCGGCCTCCGCGTCGCCTCAGCGAGGCGGCCTTCAGTCGCGTGCCTTCAGACTGGGAGAGAACAAGCTGCTGCTGTGGAAGCCACCGCCTTCGTGGTATTAATATGTCAATATTATTTCTATAAATACGCTTTTCGATAATCTGACCGAAAAAAATCTCGTCAAAAAACCCTGAGGGAATTTGAATTATTTTGGAATACCAAATAGATTTCATTTTTAGGAATTCCATTTTGTGGCTTTATAACTGACTGTGTTGTATATGAGGCTAATTTTAAGGCAGTATGAATTTTATGGATATGAGATGAGAACTTTTGTCAAAATTCCTTGTATAGAGAGCAGTTAGAAAATATTAATTTTTATATATTAAGATAGAATCTATTCCAATTCCACAGCCCAATATACTTTTATAAAAATAATTATTAGTTTTTGTAAAGCTTTATACTTTCATAATGTTTTAACTAACATTATGTATTGATTATGTGAATTGGTCTAGGAATAATTAATATTCTTATCTGCCTGCTTGTGATATTTTTTCACTCATATTTCCCATTATTTGCTAAGATTTTTCACCATTAGATTTTTTAAAAGATCATGTGAAGGTCAATTAATTAATTTTGAAGAGAGATCCTTTAAGCTTCTTGTGAATTTTAAATGCCTTGGAAAACAGAATTAGAGTTGAATAATATTGCAATACATAAAGAGATATTTTTAATTTAGCATAATTAAAATA
The DNA here is from genome assembly GCF_963930625.1 of Muntiacus reevesi. Classification (NCBI taxonomy): domain Eukaryota; kingdom Metazoa; phylum Chordata; class Mammalia; order Artiodactyla; family Cervidae; genus Muntiacus; species Muntiacus reevesi. The sequence continues at coordinate 2,916,195 of NC_089260.1, read as the reverse complement.
TATTTGATATGCACTGCCAACTTTTGCCAATAATTGCTTTTTAAAAACTAAATAGTTTATGGCCTTAAATATTCTAGTCTGAGGTCCCTCATTACTGCAGTACCAAAGTGATAGAAGTAACTTCATAATCATTGCTATATTCCTGACAAACAGTGCATTATCTATCATACAAGAGTGCTCATGAATGCTCCCTGAGTGCTATATAATCCTTATGATATAGATAATGAAAAATATTCAGACCATGACACAGGTTAAAACAACGGTAGTTTTTAATTCTGCCCAAATAGAATTGCTGTCATCTGGATTCCTTTTAATAACTAACAATTTTCATATAAATTCTTTTATAATTTAAACTCAAAGATACAAATGTCACATAAATGATGTGCATTTTTATTGAAGTGAGGATATAATAAAATGCACAGATATTAAGTGAACAGATAAGTGAGTTCTGACAATTATACACATAGACAAAGGAGCCTAGCAAGCTATACTCCATGGGGTCACAAAGAGTCAGACAAGGCTGAGCTAGGTACACTGTAACTACCATTCAAATTGAGACGGACTATTGTCTTCATCGCCCAAATGTTCCCTCATGTTTTTCATACATATTTTTCAATTTATCACATATAAACAGCAATCATCACGCAGTGTGTGTTCTTTTGTGGCTAGTCTCTTGTTCATCCTGAAGTGTGTTTTTTTTGATTCATCCGTGTTTCTGCAGACACTGAAATCTGTACCTTTTTTTGCTGTACCATACCTTATTGCATGAATATATGAATATATCGTAACTTGACACGTGGTTGTCTTGAGTGTCTGGCTACTATAAATAAAGCTCTAAGAAACTTTCTTGTGCGAGATTTTGGGGGATGTATATTTTAAGTTTTGTTATGCAAGTATGTTGGACCATAAAGAAGGCTGAGTGCTGAAAAATTGATGCTTTCAAACTGTAGTGCTGGAGAAGACTTGAGAGTCCCTTGGACAGCAAGGAGATCAAACCAGTCCATCCTAAAGGAAATCAGTCCTATTCATTGAAGGACTGATGCTGAAGCTGAAGCTCCAATACTTTGGCCACTTGAAACGAAGTGTGGACTCATTGGAAAAGACCCTGATGCTGGGAAAGATTGAAGGCAGGAGGAGAGGGGACGGCAGTGGATAAGATTATTGGATGGCATCATGCATTCAATATGAGTTTGAGATAGTGAAGGATGGGGAAGCCTGGCATGCTGCAGTCCATGGGGTCACAAAGAGTCCAACGTGAATGAGCAACTAAACCACCACCACCACCATGGTAGATATATTTTTAACTTTATGAGAGAGTGTCTAGCAACTTTCTAACATTTTTATACCATTTTATACTCCCATCAAAAATGTATGACAATATCAGTTGCTCCAAAAATTTGGCAATATTGTTAATGTTTTTCTTTTTTTCTATTTTATGAACTGGAATCACAATGTTCATGTGAATGTGAATGTATAAATATATATATGTATGCAATTGAATTGTATTTTTAACTGTTTCTAGTCCTCTCTAATCTTTATATTTTTCATTTTTTAACCTTTTGTTGCAGCAGATAAGAATTACTGAATGCATATGAAGAGGATAAGTATAATTTTTTGTCTCTAATCAGAAGGGAAAACACTCAGTATGTTCCAATTAAGTATAATGATGGCTATAAATATTTTATATATTTTTCTTGAGCTTGAGGTGGCCTGACAAAAACACCCATGTATATGTAAATACATTTGATATATCTTCTTATATATATGTATATAAGACCCATTATTCTTATATATATTCCTTATATATATATTTATATATATAAATATACATTCATTTATTTGCATAAAGTTATATGTAAATGCATTTGATATATCTTCTTATATACATGTATATGAGACCTATTATTCTTATATATATTCCTTATATATATATATATTCAGACATTCAGATATGACATATACATGTATATATTCTTATATGTTTCCTGAGAATATATATATATGTATGCACATATATATTTATTCTTAGCAAATTTATACAGTGTATATCCTCATAAATAATTGCACATTCAATCCTATGAAACTTATTAGCCATTTTCTCTCCAAATATTTCTTCAGATCCACCAGTAATCTCTTCCCAATATCTGCAAACCTGATTGCACATAAGTTAAACATGTGATATGGTCCTGTACATCTCAGAGTGGCACTTTTTTTTAAATGTGCTTCAATTTGGTTAATTATTAGTGACTTGTCTTCACTATCATATTGTTCCTGTTATGTTCATTCCCTTATTAAGCCCATCAAATAAATTCCCCCAACATGAATTGATCTCCTTTTTTAATTTTAATTTCCTTTTGAGGGTTTCCCATCTGATTATATATGTTGCATATATTGCCCACCTGATTATTTAGTGTATTTGTATCCCTTTTTAAAAAGTGCTTTTCCACTAATTCTAATTTTTGCATGCAGGCTTCTACCGTTATTTTATCTTTTGGTCATGGATCTCATTTTTTCCTTCTCCACTGTTTTGTGCTTGTAAAAGAATTGTAGAGATGAAAGGAGAAAGTTTTTATACTTTCAGCTCTTCCTCTCTCTGGCTGTTTGGGTCAAAGAATAAATGAATTTAACTTACAGTTGAGCTGTGTTTGTCATGTCCGACTCTTTGTGACCCCATGGACTGTAGCCTGCCAGGCTTCTCTGTTTATGAAATTTTCCAGGCAAGAATCCTGAAACAGGTTACCATCTTCCTGACCTGGGGGTCAAACCAGTGTCTCTTGCATTCCCTGCCATTGGCCAGTGGATTCTTCACCCCTGTGTCACCTGGGAAACACCATGGTTGAGTTAGTTCTGTGGGGTTTTTTGTTTTGTTTCGTATTTATTTTGATGGAGTTAACCGCTGGGTTCAAATATTCTGAGACAGAATGAAACTCTCCCTTTAGGCAAGGGTTGGAGTCTGTGAACTGGTGATTCTCCAGTGACCTCTCTTCCCTTGTGTGGTACTCAGGTAGCTGTAGGAAGACCCTCCTCACCTCACTGCCTGCCCACAGCCTTTATCGGGCGGCTTTGAGGCACTGGAGATTTCCTGTGCCCAAGGGGACTTCTCTTGGGTTCCCTGGTCCTTCATCACCTTCTTTGGGCCCGAGCTGTGAACTCAGCCAAGTCCCGATGTTCCTTTTGGAGGGTCTCGCTCAGTCCTCTTTCTCCACCCCTGGCTGCTTTCAGACTGCTGCCCTGCACGCAGAGCCACTGCATTCGGGGCACTTTATTTCCATTTTCCCATACCACCCCAGCTTTGGCTGGGCCGCTGCTGCTCATTCGTGTACCTTGGTGAATTTCCGTTGGCTCTTCTGCACGGCCCTCGGTTCTCAACAGGCCACTGCGTCGCCATTGTGAGGTATGGACTTCTCTGCTGGGGAGAGAACCGGTTGTCCAGGCTGGCCTGCTGAGGCTGTCTCGCCCCACGCTTTGTGAATGGCTGTGTGACAGCTGAGCTCGCTTACAGGCTGCACACGCGCGTGTGACAGCTGAGCTCGCTTACAGCGCTGCACACGCGCGTGTGACAGCTGAGCTCGCTTTCAGGCTGCACACGCGCGTGTGACAGCTGAGCTCGCTTACAGGCTGCACACGCGCGTGTGACAGCTGAGCTCGCTTACAGCGCTGCACACGCGCGTCAGCAGGTGCTCCTGGGCTACGAACGCGCGCAGTATGCGGGGGGCGCTCCAGCCGGGATGCGGGGGAATCTCGGATGCATCCGGGCCGCGGCCCTGGGCCCGCCACCAGCGAGCGTACCGCGTGTCTGCGCCGCGGCTGCCGCGTCAGCCAGGAGAGAATGAAGTGTCTGCAGTTCTGTGGCTCCGTGAGCCTTCTTCCAGCCTCCGGCTCGCGCCTTGCCTACCCTGGGGCTTCAGCAAACGGTGCAAACTGTGACCGGCGAGACAATCCACATCACGGACACGGCGAAGAGCAATACGCTCCGGTTACTTTCCTTGGAGTTCCCACTCTACGCAAGGCCTTTGCCCGTCTGCTGATCTTCAGTTTCGCAAGGACGCCTATCCTAGACTTTCTTTCCTAGTCCTGCTCTCCTGCCTCTACTTTTGATGTGCTCCTGTTCATCACAGCCCCCTAGGAAAGAACTGGAGTTCCTTAAATTTCTAAAATATCAGGCCTGCCTTAACATCGCTGTTAAATATCTCTTAATGAAAAGTCTTGCTGGTTACCCTTTATCCTCATGTGCAGAGTGTTGCTCCCTCTTTGCACCTTGTTTAGTTGTTGGCAGTCATGGACTTCAGCAATGATTGAAGTTTTTTTGCGTGTTTAGCTTACTGTTTGTTTTTTTTTTTATTAGATAATTTGTCTTATTTGTTTGTGTGGCAATGATAGGAAATTTCTATATTCTATTCAGAAGGGAAAGTCAACTGTATGAGTTTTACCTCCACACAAGTGTGCTTTATGGACTAGGTGCTTGAGGGAGGCAAGTAGCATCTTATAGCTTCATCTACTGTTCAACTGGATTTTTCACACAAAAAAACTATCCTCACATTTATTATGCATAATGAAATTATATACGCTGATCCTAAAATGCAGTAAATGAGATCTGTGATTAGAGAAATATAAAATTAACACTATAATTTATTTGAGCTGTAATCTGTTATCTGTTGCTGGTCCCGGTTCCCATTTTAAATTCAATGGTTCTTAATAAAATGAAATAAAATGTGGACTTTTTATCTGTCATTGGGGCTTTTCAGTTATAGTCTATCAATGAAACACTACCATTCTGCTAAGTATAATGACTTTCTCTACTCCTACTTTTAAAACACCAATTGATGATAATGTTCTACCATAGCATATCATTAAAGCTAATTATTAAAGTAAAGAATCCTCCAAATATGTATTACAAGAAATATTAGAGGGTTTTTTAATATGGTGAAGGATTAGTGTATTTTCAGAAGGGTAGACTAGTAATATTCTACTCCCATTCCATTTACAGTTCTTACTTTTTTTGGGGGGGAAGATAAAGTACAAGTCTTGTTAAAAATATACACCTACAATTCATTACAAATCATTATACTTTGCCCTTATGCTGATTTTGCTGATATAATTATGATCTTGCCTTTATAATCTTACTCTATTAGATAGGAAAATATTATTTTAATATTTCCAGTTATATGAATATAGTAAATATTCTTGCTGTGATTAATGGAGGCCATTGATTTTACATCCACACTCAAAATGATTTTCTTATTTAAAAATGATTGCCACTTTCCAAGTATGCCTTTGTTTATTGAAGTGATAATATCTGAGTTTTAAACTTAACTAAAGCACATTGTATTATGAGAAAATAAATATAATAAGTTTATTTTTCTTAAAACTTTGTTTTCATTTCAGTTGTTTAGAAACCCACTCGACCTTTAAGAATTGTCTAGTTAATTGATTTTCAAACTTTGGTCTTAGAAACCTTTACATTCTTAAATATTTTTTTAAAAACCAGAGGAGCTTTCTGTTTTGCTTTGTTCAGTTGCTCAGCCGTGTCTGACTCTTTGAGTCTCCGTGGACTGCAGCTTACCATTTTCAGCAGTTATCATATTAAAGATTAAAACAGAAGTTTAAGTGACATATTTATTATTTCATTGTTAAATAACAAGCACATTTCATGTTAACATAAATATTTCTGTGAAAGACAACTGCTTTTCAAAATATTTAACCTATTATCTTTAATGTTTGACTTAATAGCTATCAACTAGATTTTCATAGCTACCCTCCTTTTAGAAATAAGCTTAATTCTAAATGCCAAATTGGTAATACTTCTATTAACAAAGTTCTTCTAAAGTTAAATATTTTACCTCACCTAATTCTCTTTAGCTTTCTACAAATAAATGCATCCTAACATAATATGCTTTTATACCATAAACTTTGCATCATTTTATTATTATATTCAAAATATCTGTTTATTACTTATCCCCACTCCTATTCCTACATCCATATCCTATTATGTATAGATATAAATTTAAATTGAAAATATTTTTAATATCCTGTGACTGTATGTATCTAAGAATTTCAAATGTATTGTCTGGAATTAGGCATCATTAAAACTTTAATTAATATACCTCAGACTTATTACATTTTTTATAATTATTAAATATAGTGTACAAAATATTGATCTGTGTATTACTGCAATTAGCAGGCCTCTTTTTCAAATTATTTTACATATTAAAATGTATTGTCTCCTGTAAGAATAAGACAGGATATATCACCAGTTGTTTTGATTTTCATAATGTAATTGCTAAGAAGTCTGGTTGAAAATAATAGAATTCAAAAGTTTTTTATGACAGTATGACTCAATTATTTGATCTACTTCTATATTATACACTGAGAAGTTAATATGTTACTTGAATTCTTTGAATGCAAATAATTGGAAACCACATGTATTTCACAGCAACTTATTATTCAGTGATTATCACTCACTTTCTCAACCCCAGCACTGATATCTCAAATTATCATTTTAGTCACTAAGATATAAGCTTATACGAGACATATATTTTTTTCTTTTTGTTAAAACTGAAGAAGCTGGAGTATAAAAGAAAGGCTCCTGTATGTTATCTAATGGCGAGCCTTTTCTCAGGCAGAGTTTTTTATGAATGAGTGTATATTTAAACTATTTGAAAATTAGCAAAATTTAAAACTGCTGTGCAAACTTGGCCCTGGAGGCACTGCAGGTGCACAAATAACCTCCACTAAAGATTTTCTTTCTTCCCATGCCCCAAATATTTCACTGTTGAAATAATTTCAGGACTTATGAAAGCATCTATACTTTGTAAAATCCCCCTCTGTGATCTTTTAGATAGATTATTGATTCATGTCCTGAACTCCAAATAGAATTTCAATTCTCATTCATGTGCGTCTCTTCTTGTACTTACAGTGTTAAAGAATATAAGGCGGCTCAACTGTACAAGCTGAAAATCTGGAAGTCATCTCAAAGCTTCCATCTCTTTTGTCAACTGTAGCTAATAAATCATCATGCTCCATCTGTTTTACTACCTATTAAATTGATAGCCACTTCAGGCTCTCTTCCATATAGATTCACTGCCACTTCCTCAGCTCAGGTAGTAATACCTGTCCTGGCAACAATTTCCTGAATGATTTTCCCTCTTTTAACCAACTTCTGCCATTTTAATTGACTCCAGAATGCTGTGCATTTGGAGTAAGTGTTTTTGAGCACATCATCTTTTCTCAAAATTCTCCAATGGCTACTCATTACTTGAATAATAAAACCAACATTAATTAACCTACTCTGTAAGACTCTCCATGATATGACCTTCATGTTCTGAGAGGTCTTGATTATGCATCGCCATAAATTTTCATTCATAAAACATTTTTCTTTTCCAGTGTGCTTGACTTTCTATTTATCTGCAGCATCACACAACAGCCATAGTTCTTCCACAATAGTTTCCAAGTTTCTTATGTATTTTCTGTGCTTCCCCTAACTCTTTCTAGGATTCTGAATCACCCTCCACACAATCCATGCACCCTTCAAGCAACAATTACAAGGTGTCCACTCTGTGACCATTACAATGTTAGACATCAGAGAAAAACTGTGAGTGTCATTATCATTCTTAGGACAAGAGTGCAATCTAATGACATTGAATGCTATTTTCCTCTTGATTTTTTTCCCTAATGATTTTTGACTTATATTTTGTCTAATTGTAAGTGTGTGTATCTTTTAGTAGGTTAACCTGACCTTAGCAGGCAGAAGTAAGTGTTCTTTCAATTATGACCAACATACTTTTTTAAATGCATCTACTACAGAAAGGAATTGGAATATTTTAAGTGCTTGTAAGTTTGATATTCTATTAGACTGCAAACTTCTTCATGTCAGGAATTTTTGCTCCTTTGGTTTTCAGTTCTTCTTACTATGTAGATTTTAGTACATATATATGGTTGGTGATGGACAGGGAGGCCTGGCATGCCGCAGTCCATGGGGTTGCAAAGAGTTGGACATGACTGAGAGACTGAACTGAACTGAACTGATATGGGTAGTGATATTCTATTGAATTAACAAGTGTTTGAGTGTCAATCTTCTGAAAGTTATGCATACACTTGAAAGATATTTTCATTATTTCTTTGATCAAGCAAAAATTGTCAAACTACACTAACATTAGAATTTGATAAAAGCAGAGCCTTATTAATGAAAATCAATAGTGATAAGTAACCATACCCTGCCTCAGTGTCAAAGCCTATTTAAATTTAAATGGAATCGAAAGTCATCAAAAGTTAAATTTTACACTTAAAAGATCTACCAAAAAAAAATAAATAAATAAAAAAGGCATTTCAAAGCAGAATGGAGAAGTGAGGTTTATGACCTGTATCTCCGGCCTTCCAGGGCAATCAATGCTTTATTTACTAGATAATACTCTGCTTCTTTTTCTCTATGTGTTTTTCCCATCAGTCAAAAAGAAAAAAAAAAAATAACAGCTTTCTTTTTTCAGTGCCTTTAGCCACTGTAGGGAAAAATATGACAGTAGGAAATGGTCATAAATTTTGTTATTTAGGGGATAATTAGCAGCTAACAATGTGCTCTGTTCTTAGAAAGCTGTTTACATGGATCACCATCACTACATAATTAGCAAGAGACCACTATGTAAATCGGGGTTTGCTTTTCTATCCATCACTGATTTAAGATAACTTTAATTCCAAGAAATAGAAAACTCAATTGAAACATTTTAATAGTAGAGAGGACATATTGACTCATATAATTAAAATTCCCAGGCACAGTTTGCTCAAGGCTCTGGCATGGTTTGTTTAAAATTCTCTAAGCTTGTGATCTCCCTGTATCAACTTGCTCTTCAGATTGGCTTCTCCCACTTTAGCAAATGGCTTCAGCAATTACAGGCCTCCAGCTAACAGACCATCTTATGCAGAACAAGCTTTGCACTGCACGAACCATGACTGGACTTAATCCCTTTAGCCAAGAGGATACCATGACTAATTATTTTAGGCTTGCTTTACCTGGTGCAGTCACTGTGGGAAGAGGAATGGCTTGTCATCCAAACAATGTAAACGTCACATGGAGAAATACAGTTTAGATATGTAAAGATAACTACAGTGAATAACTAACTAGCTACCTAAAAGAACTAACCGAAAAAAAGCAACAACATCAAAAATCTGCTCTTGACTTTATTTTCCCCTCAACCAATTACTTTATATCTTTCATTTGATAGCAAAACTCCACAAAAAAGTCCATATATGCAATTCTAATTTCTATCCTTCCATCATTCCCCAAAGTTACTCTAAAAAAACCTTTTACCATCAGACTTATTAGGATTACAAACTACCTGTTTCAAAATCCCATGGTCAACTTGTCTTCCCTGACCTACTTGATCTGGTTAAGTTCTTCTATCACACCATCGTTTGTGTTTCTTTCATTTTTTCCCTACTAATTCACCAGCCATTTCTTCTGATTTTCCTTTATTGGTAGAATACCATGATTAAGAGTTGTTAGTACAAAGACAATTTGGGTGTCTTCTTTTTTGTCTATCTACACTAGTTTCTTGATGATCTCATGGAAATTCATGACTCTAAACACCACCTATGTGATGACTTCCAAATATATACATCAATAATTTTGTATTCTAGCTTTAATCATAAATTTGTATGTCTATCAGATACGTCCACTTGATTAGGCATCATCTCAAACTTAAAGTGTTTTACTTACTTCAAGTTCACCTCCTGGTATTCCATATAGAAACAGTCCTGATATTCCCTTTCCAAATAGATGGCAATTCAATTTTTCAAGTTGCTGCTGGTGAAAACTCTAGGGACATATTCTTTTTTTCTGTATCATTTTGTGTATTTATTTTTTAATTTTTGTCTGTGCAGAGCCTTCCTTGTCGCACCTGCTTTTCCCTAGCAGTGAGCAGGGCTCCCCTCTAGTTGCAGGCCACAGGCTTCTTTCACTGGGGGCACGGCTCCGGGGCCAGTGGGTGTCAGGAAGGTGCCCACGGCTCAGGGCCGCAGCCCCGGGCTCCAGGGCACAGGCGCTATTGTTGGGGCGCAGGGACTCAGCTGCTCTGTGGGGTCTTCCCGGACCAGGACTCAAACCCACGTCTCCTACATTGGCAGGTGGATTCTTTACCACTGAGCCCCCAGGGAAGCCCTAGCAACGTATTCCTGATTTCTTTCCTTGTGACACTGCCAGATGTAGATCGTCTCGATTCTCATTTTTGGATTCATAAATGATTTGCTGAATTTTTTGTGCCCACTGATGAATATTAAATAAGAAAATGCTTTTAACTGAAATTTGGTTAACATTTTCTCCTTTCCCCATACCCTGAGCATGTCTCTTATTATCTAATTAAGAGTATTGGGACTAAAATTGATTAATGAAGAGTTTGATTAAAATGAAGTTGCCTATTTATAGTATAAACTATATCTTCAAGAGACGTTAGTGAAACATGCTTTACTGTAACCTAAAAAAAGTTGTAAATTGTTTATTTAGTGTTTCAAATCTTATTCATGAAATCATTTAAATGAATTGCTCCAATAGTTTCTGTCATTACTTGGAAATGTCAATGAACTAGCTTTTAAAGTTTGGTTCCACTCCCCAAATCATGCAATCAGCTTGCTCTTTCCCTAGCACACTGATGTAATTGTTTTAGTTAAAAGCCTACGGTTTATACTTAAGACAATTAAGTGACATAAAGATGGATTGCACAGAGGAGCTGTTCACGGTAATTGAAACAGTGGCATTTGCTGCATGTACAGGCTGTTGCAGAAGTCTGAGCTCAGGGTACACAACCTACTCTTCACCTTTTGTAGAAAAATTACTTGACTTTTCAGAATATATTGTGTTCTCTACACTATCTTGTGGTTTTCATTTTATGTGAAAGCATGATGAATGCATTATATATAAATTCCTAGTCCTTCTAGTAAATGCAGGGCATAGCCATTAATTAAACTGTGACCATTCCAGTCTATAAAGTATAGCTTCAACCAAACTGGCAGATGGTACCTACTTCATTTCTCTGTGTTCTAGAAAGTAAGAAGAAATATAGGTAAACTTTTCCTCACCACATCTGTACACTTTTGTATATACTTTAAAAAACATTGAAACACATACACTTAAACATATGTTGTAAATCAGTCAATTATAAGAAGAAATCAATTAACTGGTGTGATGGTATAAATGTAATATCCCATGTGAAAAACATATTATAAAATTCTATGAGTATAAATATCTCGTTTTCCAGACAAATATATTTCATTTTGGTGTACTATATTACTAGTAAGCAACATAGATGGTTTTGATATTTATGAGAGCTGCTAAAATTGAAATACATTATACATTTCACACATTTTCAAAATATTTTAGTGACCTAGGTAAACCGTTCAAATAGGAAAAATTTCTAGCATTATAACTTTTTCAGGTTCAGAGGCAGATAACTGCCAATAAAATTTCTGTCTGTTTTAATATTGTTTTCATTTATACTTTAGTCAGATTCTACTAATAGAAATATTTGTATCACAATCTATTATCATCTTTAAATTCTAACAAACTTAAAGAATGTTATAGATAAATGATTTAAAACTATTAGATTTGCTATCTATAATGAAAATAATAGCTGCACTTTTAATTACTGAAAATCAGGTACTATTTAATGCCAAGGGGAAAAAATAATAGATCTTTGCTCTTTTGACACTTACACAGACTTTAAATATCCTATAGTAATTATAACAAAAATGAGCTATATTAAACTTTGGCCCATTAGTTATGACATTATATAATTTTTTAGGAATTCCTTTTTTTTGCAAGCTGTTATATAATTTTAATGATGCATGAGGGTGTGAGATAGAGTGAAAGTGTCTATGGTAATAAAATTTTTAGGTCAATTGCACTGTTGCATTATTCTACCAAAATAGAATATTAATCTGGAAGAGTTTTTAGGTTGTTTCTAAATTTAATAATGAATTTTTAAATCCTACTAATCTTGTTGGATGAGCTCTCCATATCATAGAAGGGAAGAATGTTAAGTACTTTGTACTAATGAAACAAATTGTTCATGTACAATTTGTCTAAAATTAAATATAAATAATTATGTACTATGACACTTCTTGGGATAATTTTAAAGCAACTGAAGCACTATATCCAGTTCTGTCAACTCTTGTCCTAAGTGAATATATTATCAAGAATGGTCAATCCTCTCAAAATGTCAATCATAAAACATAAATGTATCAATAATTTATGGCACAAAATCCCTCTGACAGTTTTACCAGTAATATTAAATAGATAATAATCCCATTCTATTTTTATTTGTATCTATTCTTTTTAAATGATTGGTGCCTTCTACAGTTTTATTTTTATAATATGGCTTTAGTTACCAATTTTCTGGCAATTTCAAGAATCTGACAACTCCAAATTTTGACTTGGAAATTGGATAGTTATAATCTAAATCAGTCCAGGCTGCTATAACAAAGCCCTATAAATAGGGTGGTTTATAAACAACAGAAATTTAATTCTCACAGTTTTATAAGCAGGAAATCAGAAACAGGGAGAAAACCCTCTTTTAAGTTGCAGACTTCTTGCTGTGTTCTCACCTAGTGGAAAGCACAAGAAAGCCCTTTAGTGTCTCTTTGATAAGGGCACTTATCCTTTTCACGAAGGTCTTTTCTTCATGGCATAACTATCTCCCAAGTCTCCCACTTCTCAATATCATCATATTGAGTGTTAGGATTTCAGGATTTGAATTTTGAGAAGATATAAACATTCAGTCTGTAACAAACTCTTAGTTGTAAAGGACATTTACAAAATAAAATGATAAAAAAAATAAACAAAAACAAAAACACAGACAGTAACTTGAACGTCTTGGATATATTTGCAGAATCTATTCTCTCGTTTTCCTTGTCAAAGTAATCAACTCAATTTTCTCATGACCATTCCACTGGACTACTACTGCCCACATCATTGTATATCTGTCTCTGTACCATTTCACATAGTCAACTTCTTCCTGACACTATCCACATTAGATATCCAGTAAGTAAATATTTTTTTATTATTCCTCTGGCCAATAAATTTTTGACTCTTGCCTGGAAAATCCGGGAGGAACCTGGTAGGCTATAGTCCATGGGGTCGCAAAGAGTCGGACACGACTTGAGCGACTTTACTTACTTACTTACTTACTTAAAATTGTAATGTAACAGAATTTTACCCAAGGCTTTAGTCTTTTTGTGTTCAATGCGTCTCCTCTGATCTACTGCTTTTTTGCAGCCGTGTGTGACTCTTTGAGACCCTCAGGACCGTAGCCCACCAGGCTCCTCTGTCCATGCGATTCTCCAGGCAAGAATACTGGAGTGGGTTGCCATGCCCTCCTCCAGGGCATCTCCCCCACCCAGGAATCAAATGCAAGTCTCTTATGATCCTGTATTGGAAGGGGGTTCTTTACCACTAATACCACCTGGGAAGCCTCTCTTCAATCTACTTCTATTTTTTTTTTAAATCGAATCTATGCAAGGTAGTTTATAAATCTAAACCATACATATGACACTCACTCTTTGTCATCATTCTTAGTTCTTATCCCATATTTCCTAATTATCATCTTCATTTTAATGCTCTAAAGATATCTCCAATTTATGTTCCAAGTTGAAATAGAGACACCTCCATATTAATAAATTAAGATTTCTAAGTCCTATCAGTGCTTTCTTAACTTTTGAAAGGTGTTCATTTTCAACAGAAAGCTTTCTATCATTGAAACGATCCCTAATTAGAAATTCTTAAATATGAGTTCAGATTTTTGTCTCAGCTACTAATTTGTTCCGTGGTCTTGGCCAGAATATTTGATAACACTTCTGAAATAGAAAATATATAAACCCTTCTAATATCAAGGATTTTTAAAGTATGTTGGCATAATTGATTAATGATTTTCTTTATGAACTTTAGAAAAAACTGAAATTCTATAATTAAATAATTTACTCTGTGAATATCTACTGCAGATCCCCTACAAAATGGGGCATTTTCTAGGATATGGATGACATCAGTGAATTTAAAAGTTACAAATTATTACTGTTTAATAGTTTAAATTATATCAGGAGTGTAGAGCTAGCCAAATGAGTAAGTAAAACATAGAGCAGGTTAGATAATGGCAATAGCTCTAGAGAAACACAAATGCAAAAGGGACAATGGATGCTGTTAGGTGGATGCATATTTAATACAGTAGCTAAGGAAGTCCTCCCTGCGTGATTGAGATTTAAGTGAAGACGAGGAAGCTGCGAGGGAGAGGGCCTGATGGATCAGCTGGGATAAAGAAGTTCCAGGCTTAGAGAACAGCAAGTACAAAGTGGAGAGGAAATAAGTTATTTAAGTAAATAGTGGAAGAACAGAGATGCATGATAGGACTTCCCTCACGGCTCAGCTGGTAAAGAATCCGCCTGCAATGCAGGAGACCTGGATTCAATCCCTGGGTTGGGGAGATTCCCCTGGAGAAGGGAAAGGCTACCCACTCCAGTATTCTGACCTGGAGAATTCCCTGGACTGTACAGTCTATGGGGTTGCAAAGTGTCGGACACCACCGAGAGACTTTTGCTTTCACTTTCAGAGATGTATAATGGAATTAGTTTCTGAAGTGGTTTGTAGGCCATTGTGTGATTTTTGTTTTGAATTACAAGATAAGAGGCTCCAAGAAGAGTTTAATTAGAAGAATGATGCATCATCCCTCAAATTTAAACGAGATCAATTTTAACTTCTGTCTTGGAAATATATTTTAAGAAAGACTGGAACCGTTAGAACCAGATAGGAAGTTACTAGCTTAATCCACTGTAAGAGAGGATGGTGAGAAACCATGGTAGACGGGGAAAAGATTTAAGATTTTATTTTATTTTATTTCAATTTTTCCAGCTTTATTGAAACATAATTGACATATAACATTGTGCAAGCTTAAGATGTACAGCATAATAATTTACTTAATTAAAAAATATCACAATCAGGTTAATTAAGATATCTAGCATCTTACGTAGTTACTTTTGTGTGCATATGCATATGATAACTTTTAAAATATGTTTTCTTAGGAACTTTCAAATACAGTAAACAAGGTATCCATCCCTGTGGTCACCATGTATATTATATCTCCAGAAATTATTTATTTTATTTATCCAAGGGAATTTTGTACCGTTTGATAACCTTCATCCACTTCACTCACCTTGTGCCCTGGTGACTGCTAATTTGTTATGTTTTTAGGATTTTTTTTTTTTTTTTTAGATTCTATATATAGGTGAAAGCATGCAGCATTTGTCTTTTTCTACCTTATTTCACTGAACCGACTCCAATATGTAGGGACTAAGTATTGATATTTGAAGGAATGGAGTTGTCACCCAAAAATGGAAGACTGCATAAGAAGGATTTAGGGTCTGAGGGCAGATCAGAGTCAGTCTGAACCAGGATGAGTGACAAGTTACACTTGGAAATTCAAACAGATGTGACAGCAGGCAGTCAAGTCCAGGACTCTGTCATTCTGGGAGTCAAATGTTTAAAAGTGAGGTCTTTTCAATATTAGGATCTGGGACTGAGACCCGTCAAAGCAGACTGATAAGGTGAATCCTGTTGTGGTCAGGAAAAAACAAAACAAAAATGAAAACAAATGTTCCCTCACATCCAAAACAGGAAGCTACATGAAGATAACATTTTATGAAAAAATTTGTGATCAACCGAATGCAGCTAAAAATCATATATGATATATAATGAGAACGGACTATTTGATTCACCAAATGGAGATCAACACTGGCTTGAAAATACCAGTTTCAGTAGAAAGCAGATTGCAGAAACTCATTAATTGATCTCAAGGCAGCAGGGGTGAGAGGAAACGAGCCTGACTCACGTTTTCAGGACTCTTGTGCTGTGCTGTGGCTTAGTCACTCAGTCGTGTCTGACCCTTGTGACCCCACAGACTGTGGTCAGCCAGGTTCTTCTGTCCACAGGATTTTCCAGGCAAGACTACTGGAGTGGGCTGCCACTTCCTTCTCCAGGAGACCTTCCCAGCCCATGCATCAAACCCAGATCTCCCACATTGCAGGCAGATTCTTTGCCATCTGAGCCATGAGGGAAGCCCAAGAATAGTGGAGTGGGTACCCTATTCCTTCTCAGGGGATCTTCCCAACCCAAGAATCAAACCCGGGTCTCCTGCATTGCAGGCAGACTCTTTACCGACTGAGCTATGAGGGGAGCCCTCTTGTAGTGGATAGGCAAACATTTCTCATTTGGCTTGAGGTTTAGAGGAATCCAGGAATAGGACAACTGATGATGCAGAGAAGGAGGGACAAGTACCAGAGGGGTGTCTGTGAATTTCCAGTAAGGGACTGGTGCACAATTAGGAAGTATTGTCTTTTCTTGAAGCATAATTGCCTCAACGCCTCAACCATATAACAGGCGAGCATGCAGGGATCGAGGTACTGGTGTAGACTGGTGTGAAACGGTATTGGTAAAATTTGTGGACCTTTTTGTGTCTGCTTGTACTTTCTTCGTGAATAGAAAGCATGAGCATCAGCTCTGAAGGTGGGGAAGAGGCGCTCTGGACAGAGAGAAAGGAGAGTGGGGATCAGACTGGACCTGGAAAGTACTGCACATTTGGTGGGCAGCCGTAAGAATCCATGTGAGGTTAGCAGTTAAGAAAGACTGAAGGGCACAGCACGTTTTTGAATGATCACTGCGTGGCCAACACACGGAGCAATGCAATGTGCATGTGTGTGTCTCAGCACTAAACTTCAGAGCCACTCCACAAGTTTCCTATTATTATCACCATTTTCTAGATGGGTAATTTTTATATATTTACAGATTTAGTAAGCTATTCTGTCATTAGTTGAAATTAAGTTTTTTTGACGGCAAAACTCATGTTTTTGTTTTATTTTCTACTATATGTACAAGACAATTGTTTGGTTATTTTTGAAATCCAAGTTTGCTAATAGCAAATGGCAACCCACTCCAGTATTTATGCCTGGAAAAATCCCATGGACCTAGGAGGCTTGGGGGCTACAGTCCATGGAGTCTCAAAGAGTTGGACATGACTGAGCGACTTCACTTTCACTTTTTTCACGCATAGTGTTGCAGAAAGACTGTCTTTTTATTTATATAAAATGATTACTGTCATCTTTAAGTTGATATGATGAAATATTTGTTTGTTAAGATTATGGTGACTGTGAGACCTTGAGATATTTGAATAATCAAGGACAGAACAGAGATGAACATATTGGAAATTATTCTGTATTAACCTTCAGTGCTATTGTTACCAAGTCCAAGCTCACTTGCTCGTTCACGACAGACCAACAAATCTGAGAGATGAGGTACTGAGTCAAGACATACAACTTTATTTGGAAAGCAGACAGAGTGAGAAGGTGGAAGTCTAATGTCTCAAAATTGTCTTATCGAGGTCTGGATGCCAGGTTCTTTTATAGAACAGAGATGGGGAAGGTGAGGAAACAATGTAAGAAAGGCCTTTAATCTTGCAAGTATCTCCTAGAACGGCTAGCCTTGGAGAGGCGATATGTTAATTTCTTCCTTTCTGTGGCCATCCACAGGTGGACAAGGTCCTGAAAAAGGCATTTTTGTTTAACCTTCAGGCAGAGGATCTGGGTTCCCCAAGGCAGACCACTATGTAGAGAGAGTATCTTTTAGTGAGCAAAAGCAGCGGGAAGCAAAAGCTAAAGCAGCAGCTCCAACATGGAGTCAGTTCTTCCTTTAACATTATAAATATTTCATATTTTCTTCTGAAGCATATTAGGATCAATATTGTTAAAGCTAGAGGAGTAACACATTGGACTGATTGCTAGGGAAATTAAATAGTCTTGCTTAGGCTTCAGAGACAAGCAGGGCAGGCCTCTGACCTTGCTTCTAACCTGCCCGGACTCTGCCTGGCTGGGAATGACTGCTCTGATGCAAGGCTCCCAGCACAAAGCTAAGACAGGGGATGGGGGTGAAACTTGAGATTGCACAGGCCCTGGAGGTGGGCTGGCCAGTCACACCCTGGGCCTAACAGCATTCCAGGTTTTACACACTGACATGAAATCAGAGCTGCAACTTGCTCACGGGTTGATGATGATATTGAAAGGTTGTTGCTGAAAAATAAGATGCCGGGATTCTTCACCTCGGGAGGAGACGAATTCAATCCGGGGCCAGAGACGAGGCTGGATCACTCAGAGCTTTTGTGTAATAAAGTTTATTAAAGTATAGAGGAGATAGAGAAAGCTTCTGACATAGTCATCAGAAGGGGGCAAAAGAGTACCCTCCTCCTAGTCTTTAGTTGTAAGTTATATAATCACTCACAGTCTGTTAATGAAAAGAAAGGAATGTCTTAGAATCTAGAATGGCACCAGATAATTCATCCCTGGCCATAAAACGATTGACTTGAATCTTGTAGAAGGGCAGATTACCAACAAATAGTTTCGTTTACATCGATTAGGGAACAATATCTGAGTAAGTAGGTTAGGCCGTTCGGCGGAACCAACTTGAAGATAGAATCTGGGGTACATTAACATAGCTTAAGACGACATTTCCATAAGAAAAAGAAATGTATTGGTCAACTCAAGGTTTGAGAGTAATTAGTTTCAGGTGAAACCCAGTGTCATGGCAACACAGCTTTTTAAGAGAAACCTCCTTTTAAATTTGTATAGAGAAGGAGAAACATATCGCTGGTTTGTTTCCTCCTGCCGCTTAAGAGAGATAAAAGTGTCTGGCACTTGCAGCCTATTTCCTCCGTTTGGAGACCCCTGGCCTTCCTGCCTGTTACCCTCTCAATATCAATTTGCATCCCAGGTTTATAATCAGGAACCCCAAACTGCAATCTTTGAAGTCTCACCCATGGGGCGAATGCATTGACTGGGACTTTTCCCCAGCTGGGACTCCTGATGTGCTGGGTCACGGGAATTCTCAGCACTGTTTGAGTCTGAAGGCGGCTCAAAATCCAGTTTGGTAATGTATCCTCTGCTGTTTCTCTTTCTCTTTTCTTTAAATGTTAGCATATTGAAAGTAAGCTAGATAATTCACTAATAAATACTTGTAATATTTATTTGTATAAACGAGTGGCTTATTTTGTTAACAAATCCTTTGAACCGGAGACAAAAGTGAAAACTTTCAGCAAAACATCAATATTTAACCTTTTTTCCTATGTATATTCTTTTAAAAATATTATTGTGAGATTAAACTATCCAGTTTCTCCAGACCTCATCAAACTGTGAGAGAAAGTAGATTGATAACAGAAATTTTCAAAATTCTCTGATTCTTACTCTAACTTAGGAGCACAGAACTTGTATCCTCTTCAGTGTATCCCTGAGATGCATCTAGAAGTCTACAGAGTAGATTTTAACATATGTTTAAAGGCTAGTCTAACTCCCAGTGGCAACAACATTTTCTGTTTTTATTTTTCATAAACACTGTTGAGCACCACATCTCCTGGTTGCTCTTGTCATTGAACATTGCTGAGACCAAAGTACACAGAAATCACTTGGTTTCATTGCCTTTCTGTCCAAGGTTCCAAGAATGATGCTGTTTAGTCTCATTGTCTTGCAGATTTTTAATGAAACAAGACCTATTTATGCTTATTTTAATTTATAATTCTTGACTCTCTTAAGACACAGAGAGGTCATCCTTTTTGGTTACTGTAAGCCAATAAATTATTTATTTTGCAAATTTGATGTGAAGGACACAGGCATTAAATTTATTTACTCACAGAATTTTTGTTTATTTACATGTTTATATGGAATGCATGTACATTATGCAATTTTAAAATGATAACTTACTTAAATTGAAAGTTAAAATTACTCACTACACGAGAGCAAAATCTATTCCTGTGATATTTTCTCTAAGCAGTTTGGTGTGTTACCTTTCTTAGGAGCCTCTGTTGATTTGTTCTCATTTTATTAAAGGATAAATTCCATATTTATTAAAATAATTATAAAAGATGAATTTGAATCATTTGAAAAGACCCTGATGTTGGGAAAGATTGAAGGCAGGAGGAGAAGTGGATGACAGAGGATAAGATGGTTAGATGGCATCACCGACGTAGTGAACATGAGTTTGGGTAAACCCTGGGAGCTGGTGATGGACAGGGAGGCCTGGCATGCTGCAGTCCATGGGGTTGCAGAGTCGGACACGACTGAGCGACTGAATTGACTGAATGACTGACTGAAGAGATGAATTATAATGTTTTAGAGTTTTCTATGTGATATTTTCTCTTCGAGACATCTTGTGGTGAAAGACTGGAATAAAGAAATAAACAAGACAGATTTTGGAAACACCTCTTCCAAATATTGGTATGACCATACCCATCTGAACAGGAAATGTGAATAGTGACTCTAGGATTTGGTATCTTGGGAGAATTTAGAATTTGGGATTTGGGGATTGATATGTACACACTTCTATATTTAAAATAGATAACTAAAAAAGACCTACTATATAGCACAAGGAACTCTGCTCAATAGTCTCTAATAAGCTAAATGGGAAAAAAATTATTTTTTAGAAAAGAATAGATACATGCATATGTATAACTGAATTCCTTTGCTGTACGCCTGAACCTAATACAATATTGATACTCAACTATACTTCAATATAAAATAAAAAATGATTTCAATAACCTGTGAGTAGGCCTCATGGAAGAATGTTTTGATTATTGGTAAGCCAATATCTATCTATGTTAAGTATTAATTAATAAAAACACGGTCCACACCTCTTTAATTGTTTGTTGTCAGTTGTTATGAGGAAATAAGCCCCAAATGTCAAGTAGAAATCTTGACAGAAATTGAGTTGTCTCAAATATGCATGTTTCTGATTGAAAAATGTGGAGGATGCTATAACATGCTATAACATAAGAGATGTTATAAATCATTTGTTTAGATGGTACTTTATAATATAACTAAAATTTCTATAATTTTCTTGAAAAGCAATGTCTAAAAGAGCAGCTTGGGAGCAATCAAATTATAGACCAGGAAGGGATATCAATGGTTCACACTTCTCATCACATCCCTCTCAGGGGATTTTACTGCTTTGGCAATTTAGGTTTTGGATTCAGACTGAACTGTTAAAGGAATTCGCAGTTACATCATTTCTCTTTCCCAAGTTTATGGATAGCTATCCTTTCTTAAACTGGGTTTTACATATTATAATTTATTTGATGCATGATAGTGGGCTCTAAAATATCTGAATATCCCATCTTATTGTGGAAAAAAATCTGCTAATGTTTCATGATCCAACTCTTCTACATTCTAAGGCCCTTTGACAATCCCAAGTTGTTTTCATGCTTCTTTTTCCCCAATAAAAACAAGTGGATAGTTACCACACTCTTGTGGTTGTGGTTCTGCTGCTCACTCGTGTCCAACTCTCTGCAACCCCATGGACTGCAGCACACCAGGCCTCCCTGTCCATCATCAACTCCCGGAGTTTACTCAAACTCATGTCCATTGAGTCCGTGATGCCATCCAACCATCTCATCCTCTGTCATCCTCTTCTCCTCCTGCCCTCAATCTTTCCCAGCATCAGGGTCTCTTCAATGAGTGGGTTCTTCACATCAGGTGGCCAAAGTAATGGAGCTTCAGCTTCAGCATCAGTCCTTCCAATGAAAATTCATGGTTGATTTTCTTTAGGATGAAATGGTTTGATCTCCTTGCAGTCTCAAGGGACTCTTAAGAGTCTTCTCCAGCATCACAAAATAGTTACCACATTGCATTAGCTTTCTTGATTTTTTTGTATGTCTCTTTTTCTAGATTATAAACATTCATGTTAATGATTTGCTTATCTGTGTATTTGTTCACCATCAAAAACACTGTGATTAGTACATGAAAATCATTCAGGAATGTTTGGTGATTAAATGAAAGAATGGAATGGGAACTGATGGGAAACTTTTGTTCTGCTCTTTGCTTATTTCACAGTTTAATTTTAGTACCTTCATGTGAAGTATTTATCATTGCCATGCACAGTCTGTCATTTTAATAACTTGGCATCTGCTTCCACTAATATGAAATAATTCTGTAATTGAGGAAATATTGGTCAACGAGATCAAGCAATTTTTGATGCATTTCATTCTGAATTATTAAATACCAGTAGATGGGGTTTTACCTCAGTCATACTTATTGTGTTACTTTGAGTTATAGGAATACAAGTCAATGGATTCTGTGGAAAAATTAAATAATCAAGAACTTCCAGATTTCGAATTCTATTCAAGATGTGGCCTTTCATTTTCTATGGGTTTCTGCCACATCACTTACACATGTTAAATCACATTCCCTCAGTTGCACAGACAAAATTATTAATCTTATTTAAGACAATCATCTTGGGCTTCCTTGGTGGCTCAGATGGTAAAGAATCTGCCTGCAATGTGGGTGACTTGGGTTCCATCCCTGGGTTGGGAAGGTTCCCTGGAGGAGGGCATGACACCCACTCCAGTATTCTTGCCGGGAGAATCCCAAGGACACAGGAGCCTGGCGGGCTACAGTCCATGTAGTGGCAAAGACAGGACTGAGCCACAAGCAGAGCATAGCGCTGAACAATCGTCCTGGGTATACATTGTTCTAAAGTGTTGCTACATATGGAAAAATTCTGATGTGTAGTGATGAAAACTACCTATAAACACAATCCGCTTCTTGAAATAATTGTATCTATATTTGATCCAGGAAAGCTACTATTACACAATGACTATGTCAAGCAACTTGAAAAGAATGTGAGGGCTAAATTGTATAATCATTAATGGTTTTGTTTCGCTACTAATTTTGCAGAAATTAAATTTTGGAGTTACAGTCATGATGGTAAGGAATCTAAGTGACATTTCCAGACATTGATATTGTTGACTAAAAACTTATGGAGGTAAAAATGAAAATGCTTTAGTTCTTATATTTAAGAGTCCTACGTAAAGGACCTATGAAAGTGTGAACAAGTTGTGCATTTGATGGTGAGAGAATATTAGCTTTGTCAACAATAGACAGATTGCTATTCAGAGTAGTAGTTGAATATGATTATATAGTTATTTTGAAATACATTTCTGTCTTTGTGTGTTTTCTTTTGTTTCCATTACTACAGACTAAATATTGTTTGAATGGCCTTGAAGAAACGGTCCTTTATACCTTGTGGAAACAGGCTTTTTGAGAATACAAGTGTATCAAACTGCAATGAAGAAGGAAACAATTTCCTAATCTCATACACAGTTCTATATTTCCAAGGGCAATCAGATAACATTTGTGACCTTCCATTTTTATTTTTAAAAAATGAACCATGATTGAAACATTTATATATAATACATTCTTTAGAAGAGACCTTGCTGATAACAGGATTTTAAAAGATTGATGCTCAGAATGAAAAACTATTTTGACCTTCAATTTTTAACTTCACAATGCCTCTGAAAAGAAACCTTTCAAATTTCAATAAAAAAACTGAAAAACTATATTTAACATATAACATAGGCTGACTGAGTGTATTATTTTATTATAATGACAATCTTGGATAAAATTATGCATGTTCAATGTCTATAGTTACTATTCTGTTCAGTAAAATGATGTGCTCACAGACAGGAGAGGCAGAGAGCCAGACTTCTAGGATGCAATAAAGCACGGCTTCAACAGTCAGCTGCAGCAGAGCTAGGGCCTGCTGGGAAAAGACGGACAGAGGAAAAGGCCCAGCAGAGGGAGACAGCCATCAGAAAGGGGTGAAACACTTGCAGAATGCAGGCTTTGGGCAAATTCCAGACCTGCAACAGACAAAGTTGAACCAGAAAATAAAGTGAAGAAAATGTATAATGTGTATTTAGAATAGAAAAAAACAAAGAATTGATTTCAGTTTCTTCAATAAAGCCAAGCTTTGAAATAGCCTTATAAGTAAAAAAGACAAATATGTTTATATGAAATGATAATGTTCATTATCATTTTCTTAGACATGGAAAAATGTAACTTTACAAAACTGCTAATAATTCTCAAGCTTATCTTTCAAGATCAGAAAACTACTTAATAATGCTCCATATCAACTATGACCAATCATGCTTCCTAAAGGTCAAGATAATTATTCAGTATGAAAAACATTGCAAGTATTAAATTTCTAATTTAGCTGACAAAGCAAGGCCAAAGACAATTTTTTTAACTGCTTTAATAGCTTACTACCCTAATTGGAACAATGTATATACATATGTATATGCACATATACATGTATATACATATATGTATATATACATATGCATGTATATATATACATGCATATGTATATATATACATGCCTATTTTCAAATCTAAAACTTTGAAATTCTGAGATTCATTTTGAAGTGAAATCGTCTCACAGCACTGGTCATGTAAGTGAAAATAAAAATTATAAAACCCTGTGATTTCCTGAATGTGAATCTGTAATTCCATCCTATGTGATCTATTGAAATTTAGTGAATTATGTTTTTAATACCTTAAGGTTCTTTAATGAACCTGAGAGAAAACAGAGAATGATAATTAAACTTGTTTTACTTATTTCAGCTAAATAGTTTTCTCACTGTTTTTTAGTGCATTCTTATCAGTATTACTAATACTCAACACAGAATTGAATATGTCACTTGCTTTTTCATGAGAGCAAAATATTATTTTTTACTGAAGGATAATTTAATGGAGCAGAAGAATGTCTTATGTTTCAAAGTTTCTTGTCATGATATTCGGTATTTTTCAGATTGATCTGCTAGCTCTGCATGTATGAGGTTTCTGCCGTAGTTTCCAGGGGAGAAATAGCAGTGTTAGCAAATTGTAAATCCACTAAAGGAAACAAATCTGATTTCTTTGTATTCTGTTATAAAAATTCCACCGCAGTCTTATATAAAATGCAAATCTGACCTAATTCAGATCACCAAATCCATTTATTTAAAGCAATTTCTGTTTTCTCAAAGGAAATGCGTACATAGGATGAAGGAGAAAACAATAGAATAAAAAGAAAATAGAAACCAAAGGCGTACATCGTCAGGCAAATAGTAATAGACGCAGTTTCATTCACATTCTCTCATGACTAATTTGCGACAGTTATTATATATTATATATTTGGATCATTTTGAATTTGAAGTGCCGCTGAAGTGAGGGTCTCCAGGAGAGAGGTCTGGCCGGCCTTCAGGAAGTCTCCAACGCAGGCCTCACACTGCTGAAATAACGGGTCCGAGCCCGTCTTCACGACGCACTGACATTGCTCACCAGCAGCCTGGGAGCAGGGCCTGCTCGTGAAGGTGAGGTCATACTAATTTAGGATCCCAGAAACTAATACAGGAAATATATGGTGACGTCTATTAATTGTATAATACATATAATAAATGCATCTACAGATATGAATATGACAGCATATTATATTTTCCTATAGTGAGGACAAAAATGAGAGTAGAATAAATGTTTAGACTGCTTTACATTCATTTGCACTGCAGTCCTGAGATTTTTGTAAATAAAAGTTGCTTAAATGTTCGCTATATTAGAGATTGGTTTGTGTCCAACTAAAGTATATGGAATCCAAACTCCATATAGTCTCAGAAAAATATTCTCAGAGTTCTATTTATTTTTTTATCATAAGAAATTCACATATTACCTAATTTGGGAGACGGTGGACTTGATTAACCACTGTTTACAATAAGATTCCAAAATAAAACTGTATGCTCACAAAATAGATTTGAGCTGTTTCCCCTTCTTATTTACTAACTACTGATATGCAAAGTTAATATGCTTACGTCTAGGAGGACTCAAAACTTCTCTTCTTTCTACCTACTGGATAATTAGGTAATTGATAACCATCTTTTTCTTAATTTGTTAGATAATTAAAGTTTTCTATAAGAAACATGTATTAGGTAATGAAAGAATCCTGCCTGAGCACTAGGACAGTGAGCTAAAGATCACTATCTTTGCAGAGATTTCAGAAGCAGACGATACTTACCGTTACCAACAATTACTTTTTGCCCACTGGAAATGCACTGAAAATAGTGTTTTTAAAGTTAGGATATTTTATATATATAAATACATAATACACATATTATTGCATATTATATATATATATACATATATATATATATAATAGATAAAACAGAGCCAGATTTTCCTAACCTGATTAAATATAAACTTAATTTCCATATGTTCTGGATATATTGCATATATTTATGGTTGATGGTCTCTGGTTCTATCTCTGTATGGTGTTGATGTTTCATTTCAGAAAAAGGAATGCCTCTCTTCCATCTATCTAATTTTCTGTCTTGTTTTTGGTTGAAGTGTTCCCTTCCAAAGCAACTTTAGGACTACTCTTATTTATCCCATGTTTGGAGATTACCCAAAGTATTGTCTAGGCATCATGTATTTTGGAAGATATTCACACATGCTATCTGAAGAGAGTCCTTTTTCATTTCAGTCTTTTCACTGCAGAGTTTATTGACCTTGATTTAAGGTTTTCATTGAATTTACTCACTTCTTTCTTTCTACCGTCTATGATTTCAGCTTTGCTAAATTTTATGTCATTTTTTGCCTCCATTCACCTCAATTTCCCAAATGTCTGGCAATCAGTTTCCCTCTAGATCATTTATTTTTATTTTTGGCACTGTATTGAAAGTGAAGTTGAGAGTCACTCAGCCGTGTCTGACTCTGTGACAGTCCACGGAATTCCCCAGGTCAGGTTACTGGAGTGGGTAGGCTTTTCTATTCTCTAAGGGGACCTTCCCGACCCAGAGGATCTCCCTCACTGCAGGCAGGCCCTTCACCAGCTGAGCCACAGTGGAGACTCAAGACCACTGGAGTGGGTAGCCCATCACTTCTCCAGCGGATCTTCCCAGCCCAGGAATCAAGCCGGAGTCCCCTGGATACAGGCAGATTCTTTACCAACTGAGCTCTCAGGGAAGACTCACTGTACTGAGTACATATTTTTCTATTTAATTGTTATTGTTAGGGGATGAGAATGACTGAATTTTTAGCATCATCATTAGGAATGCAGTATTCCATCCTTAGGTCAATATAAACATGCAATGCCTTCATTTTATGCTTACTACTATTCCAGTGGTCTGTATGGATGTGAGAGTTGGACTGTGAAGAAAGCTGAGCACCGAAAAATTGGTGCTTTTGAACTGTGGTGTTGGAGAAGACTCTTGAGAGTCCCTTGGACTGCAAGGAGATCCAACCAGCCCATCCTAAAGGAGATCAGCCCTGGGTGTTCATTGGAAGGACTGATGCTGAAGCTGAAACTCCAATATTTTGGCCACCTGATGGGAAGAGCTGACTCATTGGAAAAGACCCTGATGCTGGGAGGGATTAGGGACAGGAGGAGAAGGGGACCACAGAGGATGAGATGGCTGGATGGCATCACCGACTTGATGGACATGAGTTTGAGTAAACTACGGGAGTTGGTGATGGACAGGGAGGCCTGGCTTGCTGCCATTCATGGGGTTGCAAAGAGTCAGACATGACTGAGCGACTGAACTGAACTGAACTGAACTATTACTTTATGGTAACACTGCTGAACTTACTGACCTAAGAATAAAAAAACCAAGCATCTTGATTTCGAACTAACCATAAGTTGCATGTGACTTTTCTGCTTAAAATTGGAAGAAATATTATCACCAAATTTTGCTTCAAATTTTTTTCATAAAATGCATCAAGTTTAAAAGTTGTGAACTGGAAATGAAGACTGTGAACATGGAATAGTCTTATTTAGCATCGTTTTCTGTCTCAACCTAACATGGCTTTATAAAAGAATCCAATAAAATATATTTTTCCTATGCCTCATTATTTTTTATATGATGTAAGTAAACAACAAAATGTTTATAATCTCAAATCATTTTTATAGTGAGAAAAATGATAAAATGTTAAGAAAATTATCTAAATTATTGCATTGATAATTCTATTTAAAGCATATACATCACAGGAATAAATATGTCAGCATAGAATAAATCAATTGACTATGTATCCTTGTTTTATTGTGTTAATTTGCTTTATGTTGTCATTCACAAAAATATTCTCATTATTTATGAGTATACTCCAAATTTCAATTTTAAAATTCTTTGATTAAAGCTTTCTTGTTTAAATGTAACATATAGCATTAAAATTATTTCTAAAGTCAATGAATTCCACATCAGTGTTAATTAGTATAATTTTTTTTTCATGGTTTGCTGAGGTTTCTCTTAATATACCCTCTACTCTTTGCTTCCTCTGTAGCCTCAGTGAATTATTTTGTCTTCCACTTGGGCAAAATGTGTATGAAAATATTTACTCCAGGTGAATCATATATTTAATGATTTAAGGTATTTTTGAATGAAAATAAAGTTTGAAGACCATAAGTGTTTCCTGGATTCCATCCTCAGCTGCATTCATCTAGGCCCTTTTTCTCCTCTGCTGTACTATAAACTTCCCATGCACCGACATAAGGTCAATCCTTACATTTATAACCTACACTAGGAATTGCTCTAATAATTTTTTTCTTACGAATCATCATTAAAATACAGGTTCATAACACTGTCTTCTATTTTTCTTTTTCTCATTGTTTTTCCTCCTTCCTTATTGACTGCCCTGTCTGAGTTTTTTTTCTTTTTTTTAAACTTATTTTTCTTTATAGTCCAATGTCTACATGTTTGAAAGTTCTAGGCTGCAATTTCTGAAAGCTATTTCTTTTCTTTTTTTTTTTCAATTTATTTACTTTTTATTGAAAGGTAACTGCTTTATAGAATTTTGTTGTTTTCTGTCAAATCTGTTTACATTTATAAACATGGATTAGTTCAGGGGAAATAAATATCATTTGAAAATCTTTGTATGCCATGTGTTCATACTATACATCATGGAAAATGAATAATGGGTAAAATAGCACTCTTTGTCAAACCAACCATCAATTTTTGTGTCCTGTCAGAAAAATAAGACAATCTCTTAATTCAAATAACAGTTCTGTAAATACTTAACAGAATCTTATAGAAAAAATTAACATAATTTACAGAACACAATTTTTATGAGTATTAAAATCAGTAAGGATATAGGCTGTAGCTCAAGTACATTGATTCAATCTCTTTAAATATTTTATTAAGAACAAAAATGCAACAGATTTTCATTATATAATAGTGCTGTGTGGTATTTAAGTCAAATTAGTTATTTATGAAGTGAGACCTATGATCTAAAACCCAAGGTTCTATCTAAAAATATGCACATTTGTATATTGCCCACATATGTTTAGCTTTGGGCTAACATGGCAAAAAAAGACAAAAAATCCGTTACTTCCTCTCACAACCAAAAAACTGCTCTGTCCTACGACTGCTCCTATGTAATTATTTCAGTGATTGCAATGAAATAAAGCCAGGATATGAAAATTAGCTTCCTTCTCAAGTCTCTATAAAGTGAATTAGTTTAAAAATAATTGAAATACTTAAAATTTTTAATATGCAGTGAAAAAATCAAAAGATGAAGGGTGGTTTCATCTTTAAGGGGTTTTTAAAAGCAGAGAATTTATTAAAAGCTCATTACCAAGAATATGATTATGAGGTGTTATCTTACGAATAGAAGACCTTTTATATTTCTGAATTGTCAAAAAAGTTGAAAATTTTTATAATATTATAAAGCTCATTTTCTAATTGGCCTGCTCTGTAAAGTTGCAGACAAAATGAAATCTACAGAAGGTCATATATTTGTAGCAATTAAAGAGTTGCAATGACAGGTTACCTATTGTAGGATTACTATACTAATTTTGTAATTAAATCTCAAAAGAGTTGAAATTTGGTTTAAGCTTTCTTTGTCACAAAGCAAAATGCACTTATGAGATGCATTTGTTGCCTTTTTATTTAGCCACCTACCTTCTATATTTTAAAATAGCCATTTCTAGCAATTATAATTGGGAACTGGTTGACTTCCAATGATTTGCATGCTGTAATAAATAAAAGATTCATGCTATTTTAAAATGTGACTATTAAAAAATAGTTCTGATAAATATTATAGGACAAAAAATAAAACAAAGTGTAAATATCTTCTTTTTATTTTGTTCCTCCAATCCACTACATCATAAACTGCATGCAATTTCTCAAACAAATTTTTGTCTATTTTTATTCTTGACATAGAATTAAATATATCCATAAGTATAGAGGCTGCTGTAATAGGTATTTTATTGCTAAATATCACTATGTCCCAAGATTCTATTAGCAGAAATAATAGCATTAATTTCATATTTAACTGATATTCATCTTATTGAGGAAAATGTGTTCATTATTTTATTTGCTTATGGCACTAGTAATTTATTTTCTAAATGTGTAATTTAACAAAATTGAAAGGACATATTCAAGCAGATATTCTTTAGATGTTGATTTTTAATTTAAGAAAATCTAGATGATTTTATCTTTATTCATTTGAAGTATTAAGATACATTTTTTCACATTACCAAGACAGGATCTTAAAATTGAAATGCTATGTTAATACTAATCATTAATATAGCCTATTTTACCCTTCTTAACTACTGAAAAATTTTAAAAAATTATGGAGAGACAAAGATGGAAATAATATTTCATGCACAAAACATCAACCTAAAATGTAATACCTGCAATGAATCCTCTGAGCACTAAGGTGACTTAAAATAATAGGTCAATGATATTAATATATTTACTGATTGAAAAGAAGGTATTTCTCATGTATAGTATTGATTTCAGCTGGAAAAACAAATCTCTGAAATAGAACCTTCCTTTTAGTATTCCTTATGTTCTAATTTGAGAGCTCAGAACCAACAGCATGGATGAGGTAAAAGAGGTGCTTTATCCTGAAATCTGGCTAAGATCTGAGGTGTTAATTGTAGAATTAGAAAGGTTTGGTCCAAAAGACCTTTGACAATACCATGGAGAATCCATTGAGGGCAACAGAAAATTCTGAGCTGGAAACTGCTTTGAAATATCTGAAAACAGGGCAGCTTGGCAAGGCCACGTCATGTGGAGCAGAGTCGAATATGATGCAAAGGAAAGGACAGAGAATAGTATTTGGGCAGTGGCATCGTGGGATTTTACCGACCTATCCCGGTACCCATGCATTATCTATCTTCTACCCATCCATCTATCTATCCTCTATCCATCAATCTATCATCTATCTATCTATCTATCTGCCTATCTATCTATCTATCTATCCATCTATCTATCATCTATCTATCTGTCATCTATCCATCTATCTATCATCTGTCGATCTATCTATCATCTATCTATCTATCTATCTATCTATCTATCTATCTATCCATCTATCTAACATCTATCTATCTGTCATCTATCCATCTATCTATCATCTGTCGATCTGCCTGCCTAAGCATTGGAATAACAGAATGTGGTCAGAGAAAAATGAAATCATGGTAATTTATCTTACCTTAAATTCATTCCCATAAACCGCAGGTCTGACTGAGGCTTCTAATGTCAACCATTTTCTTTAGTCCACCAACCTTCCTACATTTAGTGGAAACTTTTCTCCCACATTTTCCTATCCTCTGCCTTGCCTCAGTCTAGCTGGTAGATTTGTTTTGAGGTATGTGGCAAATGCAGAGGATTACATTATATATGACCCATTTTTTTTCCCTAGCCATTCACTTTTTAAAATTGAGATATAATTGATAAACAACATTTTGTAAGTTTACAAAACTCGATATCACCTGGCTTAAAAGGAGACAAAACAAAACCTGAGCGTTGTGTGACCCCCCTTCTATTCCTGGTGGAACATGCTTTTATACTGTATTTCAACGTGATTGCCTTCTATGTGGGTACTCAGTCATGTCTGACTCTTTGTGACCCCATGGACTGTAGCCTGCCAGGCTCCTCTGTCCATGGGATTCTCCAGGCAAGAATCTGGTTGACATTTTTTCCCTCCAGGGGATCTTCCCAGCCCAGCGATTAAACCCACATCTCTGTGTCTCCTGCACTGCAGGTGGATTCTTTACCCCTGAACCATTGTCACCTTAATGTCATTCAACACTTCTAAGTCGCATTAACTATCTTTTCTTTTTTTTGTGATGAAAAAATTTCAGATCTCATCTTTTAGTAACTTTGAAGTATTGTTGATTATGATCACTATACTCCGCATTAGATATCCACATGTTAGAATGAATCATCAAGAAAACACGAGGTTACGAGTGCGGGTGAGGGTGTGGAGAAAAAAGAACCCTGTGCACTGTTAGTGGGAATGTAAACTGGTTCTGCCACTCTGGAGAACAATATTGAGGTTTCTAAAAAAAACAAAAAATAGGACTACTATATGATCCAGAAATCACACATCTGGGTATATACACATATCACACACATATATATCTGAAGGAAACGAAAACAGGATGTCGAAGAGGTATCTGCATTCTCATGTTCATTGCAGATTATTCACAATGACCAAAATATTAACTGACTTCGTGATTGCTCAGTTCTTTCTGCATCATTACTTGCTTTTCTCTTTCAGTACTGAGTCATCCTCATCAGGATATGAGCAGGCCTCGAGGTCACCCAGCTTAAAAGGAGACAAAACCAAACCTAAGTCTTGTGTGATCCCCTTCTGTTCCTGGTATTGTCACACATCCATGATCCCTTTCCAGTAAGAGTGCACACAGGCTTATGTACACAGTCTGTATACACTCATTCTGCCGTCTATCTTTCTGCTGCCTTAGGAGCAAACTTTAATTTGAAGACAGCATTCTTTCTCGTTTAACCTTCTACTCCAGTGGACTTTCATACCCTGTTTTGGAATTAGACTAAAATTGATCATTTTTAAACAATTTTGGCACACTGTGGAACCTCCTATTTTCTCTATATTCATACACTCTCATAGGCAATTTGTTTCATGACCATGGATATCATACAAATAACTCATGAATACAAATGTATTTATCTCAGACCTTTCCCTATATTGCCAACTTGTATGCATGACCACATGACCATTTGGTTCATACTCTTAAAAGGTACTCCAAGCTCATTCATTAATGCCTCATTCTTTAATGGCAATCTACTATTTTAGCTGATTAGTTTAAACAGTATCTAGTCAATTTTGAGTACTATTTTTCTTCCATAAAGCATCCATCAACAAATCCTGATGTTTCTGCTTTGAAATATATTTAGAATCTGATCTATCACCACCACTTCTACCTTACAGTTACTATATTTCCTTTCCTGAGCTATTATAATAAAAGCCTTAGAATTGCCCACATACCTGAACACAAACACACACATGCACAAACATACTGTATTTTCTGTACTTCACTCACAGTAGTTATTCTTGACATGATAATGAAAGTGAATACTTGATAGCATTTAACATCGCTGCTAAAAGCTCCAGGGCTTTGCTATGTCTCTCTAATTAAAACATGAGGTTTTTGCTTTGCTATGGCTCCACCAAACAGCTGTTCTTGCCCCCGCTCAGTAGCTCAGTCTTGTCCGACTCTTGCGATCCCATGGACTATAGCCCGCCTGACTCTTCTGTTCGTGGGATTCTCCAGGCAAGA
Source organism: Muntiacus reevesi (assembly GCF_963930625.1). Classification (NCBI taxonomy): domain Eukaryota; kingdom Metazoa; phylum Chordata; class Mammalia; order Artiodactyla; family Cervidae; genus Muntiacus; species Muntiacus reevesi. The sequence continues at coordinate 2,882,795 of NC_089260.1, read as the reverse complement.
ATATGGGAGTGGTTATCCATTCCTTTCTCCAGGGGATCTTCTCGACCCAGGGATCGAACCCCGGTCTCCTGGATTTCAGACAGATTCTAAGACACCCTTGCAAGAAACAAGTCTCTTTTAATTTCTTGGCCACAGTCACTGTCCAGTCATTTCAGAGAAGAAAATAAAATCTGTCACTGCTTCCACTTTCTCCCTTTCTATTTGTCGTGAATTGATGGGACCCGATGCCAAGATCTTCAATTTTTCTTCTAATGCTGAGTTTCAAGCCAGCATTTTCAGTCTCCTCTTTCACCCTCATCAAGAGGCTCCTCAGTTCCTCTCCACTTCCTGCCATTAAAATGGTATCTGCATTCGTTGTGATCCAACTCTCACATCTGTACAGACTACTGGAAAAACCATAGCTTTGACTGTATGGACCTTTGTTGGCAAAATGATGTCTCCACTTTTTTAATATGCTGTCTAGGTTTGTCATAGCTTTCCTTCCGAGGGGCAAGTGCATTTTAATTTCACAGATGCAGTCACCATCTGCAGTGATTTTGGAGCCCAAGAAGATAAAATCGGTCACTGCTTCCACTTCCTCCACATCTACTTGAAAGGAAGTGCTGGATTTCGATGCCATGATCTTCTTTTTTTTTTTTTTTTTATGTTGAGTTTCAAGCCAGCATTTCACTCTCCTCTTTCACCCTCATCAAGAGGCTCCTCAGCTCCTCTTCACTTTCTGCCATTACAGTGATATCATCTACATATCTGAGATTCTTGGTATTTCTCCCAGCAATCTTGCTTCCAGCTTGTGCTTCTTCAAGCCCAGCGTTTCTCATGATGTCCTCTGCATGTAAGTTAAATAAGCAGGGACAATATACAGCCTTGAGGTACTCCTTTCCCAGGGTGGCACGGCGGGCTGCAGTTCATTTGGTCACAGAGTTGGAGGCAACAGAGCGCTCATGGCCAAACCCTTACAAGGCTCCTGAAATTGGAGAGAATGTTTATGAACAGGGTTCTTAGAATTTCTCTACCAGCAAGCTCCTAGCTCCCAGCTCCTGAATTTTCACACACCACCCCATGAACTTTCTCCAAATGACTGCCAACTTCTACAACACGATGAACTTTTCAACCCGCCTGAGTGCATGCCATGAGCACACGTGCAGAGGGGAAGACTCGGTAAGCAGGGGAATGGTGGTGCGATCCCTGAGGAGAGAGCTTGGCAGCTGAAAAATGCAGACTTGTCTGGAAACATCAGCATAATAAATGCCATGCAGACCTGAATTTTCTGTTTGTGGTGTTTAACTACTCTATTAAAGTGATTAATCTTTTTTAGTGTGTGTGTGATGGATTTCATTTAAGAAGAAAGAACAAAAATCCGACAGACCCCTGCCAAGCACCTATTAGCCAAAAGCTAAAGTAGCTTTGATACTCTTCAGGAAAACCTTTGGGCCTAGGAGATAAATAATAGCAAAACCAACCTGGATAAGGCTAAATAAACATGTAAAAACCAAAATAAAGGAAAACACACAGTCAGTGGCTTGCTGTTATGTATGGTTGTAGTGTAGAAATACTGTGAACTGCAATTGAGTATTAATGCTGTCAACTAATTGGGAACTTTTAAAAACTATCAAAGCCTAAACCACAAGGATAAATATGTTCTATCTGCTAAGTCCATCAGCTTGGGATTTTAACTATCCCATGTCTGGTAGAGTACACCCTGAAGACAAGCAAACAAACAAAAAACAAAAAATGCTCAGCTAGAACAGAAGAGCTAGAAAGTACCCACAACTTAAAAGGCAAGAGCATATGTAAATAAAAATTCTTAATAGAACCACAGAACCTATTGAATGAGAGCTGTTTTAAGTTCTCTTTTCATCTTAAAACCCTATTTTCTAGCAATAAGTTAAAGTAGCTTCCCTTGCATTAATCTGCAGAACAGCCTATCTTCTAGGGTGAGACTGCTATTCCAATACAGCATAGTTAGTCTGAGTTTCCACTAGCGGTATTTTGGCGAAAATGTCAAAGAGATGATCAAAGACAGGACAGGTGATGGGTTTCGCCCTAGGAAGGTCATCCTTCCTTTTCCCTACCTTGCCTGGCCCCCAACTCCTGGGAAATAAATTAAAATACTGTTCTAGTAGCATCAGCTTATGCTGCCCGTCCACCCGGGGAGCTTAATGGTTCCCTTCTCCGCCCTGTCGTCTTGCTGATGACATGTCCAGAGCAGGAGGTTGTCACCTAGGAACCGCGTGACCCTCAGCTCCTCATGAGTCTGGAGTCCTTGCATGAGTCTTGCTGAGAATGTCGCGAGCTTGGTGGTGGTGTCATTGAAAGTCCTCACGGTGAAGGGGCAGGTTTGCGCCAAGGCCTTCCGGACCTTGCAGCAGAGGACAGCAGCTGGGGCCAGTCCTAACCTACTGCAGTGACCGGACTGTGCGTGCCCCCGCTGGCCTCACGGGCTTTGCTGCGGGCCTCTCAGCTGACTCCACGAGGGTCGCTGCTCTCGCCAGTGGGCAGCGCTGGCCAGGTAGCGGCAACAGTCCCGTCATCTTCAGGAAAAGCACTTTGCTCTCATACAGCCTCACGGTCAGTTTGCATCAGACGTGGCTAGGTATGCAGCAGGCCCCGTGCATCCCGACAGCGTGCCTCCAGCTCCTGCGTCCTTTCCGCGGTAGGCGCAGACCCGCCTTGTCGTCTCACTGTGCCACTCTCTGCAGACGTCCTCTGCTCAGAGCTTCTGCTCATGGTCCTCCGGGAACAATGGCGTGCCCTGGTCACTTCCTCGTGGGTCACGGACTGGACCCTGGCTCCTCTATTGCATCCTTTCTGGCCAGGGCCCTGTGGTCTTACCGTTCCGCCCGTTCTGCCAAGGGGCGGCCTGTACCGGCGGCTCCTGGCACCATTCAGGGGCTGGCTCACCCGGGCAGGGAGACCATGTCAACCTGGAGGCCTCAGGGGGTGACCGCAGCAGGGCGACAGCCCACGCGCTTGCGAGACCAGCTCGCGACCGACTGGCCGAGGCCCCGGCGCGGAGCTGCAGCGGGCGGTGACCTCAGGCCCCAGGCCCCGGGGCTCCTCTCTGACCGGTGTGTGCGGACATCGCATCGTGAGTTTGATTTGCATTTCTCTGACGTTTAGCAATGTTGGAGATCTTTTTATATGTTCACCATATCTTCTGAAAAATCTCTATTCAGGTTTTCTGTCCATTTTTAATTGGGCTGGTTACTTGATATTTAGTTGTATGCACTACTTATATATTTTATAAAATAACTATCAGTTATATCATTTGCAAATAGGTTCTCCTATTCAGTAAGTTGTTTACATTTTTTCAGTTTTCTTTGTTGACCAAAAGCATTGAAGTTTAATTAGGTACCATTTCTTTGCTTTTATTTCTTTTGCCTTAGGAGGCAAATTCAAGAAAAATATTTATTGTGATTTATGTCAAAGAGTACTCTGCCTATGTTTTCTTCTAAGACTTTTATGGTTTTGGGTTTTACATTTACATCTTTAATCCACTTAAATTTTTTTATATGTTGTGAGAAAATGTCCTAATTTCATTCTTTCGTGTAGCTGCTCAGTTTACCACTTACTGAAGAGATTTCCTCTCTTACCTTGTATACATATGTGGATTTATTTCTGGGCTTTCTATTCTGTTCTGTTGATTGATGTGTTTGTTTTTGTGCCAGTCCCATGCTGTTGTGAGTGCCACAGATTTGTAGTATAATCTAAAATCAGGGAGCACAATACCTCCAGCTTTGTTATTTTTTCTGAAGGTCAGTTTGTTAATTTGGAATCTTTCATGGTTTCAAATAAATTTTAGATTTACTTATTCTAGTTCTGTGAAAAATATGATAGGTATCTTGATAGAGATTGCATTAAATCTGTAGATTGATTTGGTTGGTATGGATATTTCAACAGTGCTATTAATTCTTCCAATTCAAGAACTTGAGATATTTTTCTATTTCTTTGTATTTTGTTGTTTCCTTACGGCCTTAAGAGTATAGGTCTTTTACGTCCTTTGTTAGGTGTATTAATTAATATGCATTTTATTATTTTGATGATATTTGAAATGATGTGGTTTTCCTGTTTTCTTTCTCCATGTACTCTGTTGCTCAGTTGTGTCTGATTCTTTGTGACCCCAAGGACTGCCAGGCTCCTCTGTTCTTTGGATTTTACAGGCAAACATACGGGACTGTGTTGCCATTCCTTCTCCAAGGGATCTTTCCAACTCAGGGATCAGACCCTTGTCTCTTGCATCTCCTGCATTTGTGGGTAGATTCTTTACCACTAGTGACACCTGAGAATCCAGTTCATTATTAACGTATAGGAAGAATAGATTTCTGTATATTGGTCTTGTATCCTGTATTTTTATTGAGTCCATGTATTAGTTATTTTTGAGGAGACTTTGGGACTTTTTTATATGTAGTACTATGTCATCTACGAATAGTGACATCTTTATTTCTTTCCTTCCAATTTGAGTGGTTCTTATTTGTTTTTCTTTTCTGATTACTGTAGCTAGGACTTTAATACTGTGCTAAATAGAAGTTGTGAGAGTGGGTATTTTTCTCTTTTTCCTGACTTTAGACACCAGGTTCCAACTTTTCACTGCAGAGTGTGTATTAGTTGTGGGTTTCTCATGAATAGTCTTTATTATGTTGATATATTTTCCATTTATACAAACTTTGGTGACTTTTTATCATGAATGCGATGTTAAGTTTTGTCACATACTTTTTCTGCATCTATTGTGAGGATATGATTTTTACCTTTCCTTTTGTTGATATGGTGTATCATATTGGTTGATTTGCAAATATTGTACCACCCTTGCATTCTTGAAAAAAAATATAGTTAATCATGGTGTATAATACTTTTTGCATGTTCTTGAATTCTTTTTGCTAATATTTTGTTGAGGATCTTTGCATCTATACTCATCAGTGATATTGGCATACAGTTTTCTCCTTTTGAAGTCTTTGTCTGGTTTTGTTATTAGGCTGATGGAGGCCTTATAACATTTTCTTTTAATTTGTCTTTTTTCTTTCATTTATTTTTATTAGTTGGAGGCTAATTACTTTACAATATTGAAGTGGGTTTTGTCATACATTGACATGAATCAGCCATGGTTTTACACGTATTCCCCATCCCGATCCCCCCTCCCACCTCCCTCTCTACCCGGTCCCTCTGGGTCCTCCCAGTGCACCAGGCCTGAGCACTCGTCTCATGCATCCCACCTGGGCTGGTGATCTGTTTCACTATAGATAATATACATGTCTATTGAAATGATATTTTACCTTGTTATAATAGATTGAGAGTGATTCCTCTAAACAACATAGTATTATTTCTTAACCTTTCAGCATATGCTCAAAATTAATATTAAGCCACATTCACACAAAATAGAAAGATGTTGGTCAAAAGATAGAAACTTTCATTTATAAAAGCTTTTGGAATCTATTGAATAGCATAATGTCTGTAATTAAAAATACTCTGTCATATACTTGAAAATTACTGATAGAGTAGATCCTGACTATTCTCACCACATGTGTGTACACACCCATACACAGAAGTAATTACATAAGGTGATGGCGATGTTAGCTAACCTTACTCTGGTAATCATTTTTCAATAGATATCAAATCATCATATTGTACACCTTAAACTTAAGCAATATTATATGCTAATTATATAAACTCAAACATTAATTAAATAAATTTTGGAGACCAGATGGGGAGCTCTCATGCTCTATTATGATATAAGAGACCAAGAAGAAGAAGAACTTATCTTTCACTCCTGGTAAGGACTCATCCAGTGAAACGTTGCGGGCGTTTGCTTTCTTCTGCCCTCATCACTGATTTTCCTTCCTGTAAGTATGTTCTCCTTCCCGTGCAGTGCATGATGCCTTGCACACATTTTACCATGGCTGCAGTTCTATGTGGACTTACAGCTTTCTGCCGATCCCAGTTATAAACACATCTTTGCCAGGGAAACGTCTGGCCATTAGTTTCAGGTCCATATTTGGTAGCCAGTGCTAGGACCAGAGAAGACCCTCCATGGCCCCAGGGCTGGCGAGTGAACAGTTTGTGGTACCCACGATTGATCCCTTGCACTCGCTGCTTTTCTTGCCACCACTGCAGTTTGAAGGTGCATCTTTCTCCCAGATCAAGCTCATGCAGTGTCCATTTAAAGCGCTCCAGGCTTTATTCAGGGTCTATTTTACGGTTTTGTCATTTTAGTTAAGGCCTTGTTCTGTATTCAAGTACTTTTGTGGCACTTTGGTCTAGTTTTTAAGATCAGACTTTTTCAACCAAACTGATTAAAAAGTCATCAACCCATTCTTTCAGGATCGGGGCCTGTGTCACTGAAACTGTGCCAATTCATCCATTGAACTATTCTATCAGAATAGATATTATTCTATGGAAAATCATTGAAAAGCCTTTTGTCAAGACCCTCTAGGAATATGCTGTTCTCATAAAATGAGATGTATTAGCTTGCAAGCTGTTTGAATTAAGCTGTTTGTGTTATAAGCTATTTAATCCATTTCAAAATTATTCTTCTACTAGAGAAAAACTTCTAGAGAAAAACTTCTGAGAAATAGGTTTGCAGTTAAATAAATATTTTTAGGGCACCTCCCTGCCCAAAGACTCTGGCCAATTTTGTATTGAAAATCAGAGATCTTTCCTTAGGCACATTTCTAACTAAATGGACTGACCTGACCAAAGGCATTTTAGAATATCAATGGCCATTATGAGGAACTTTTGAAATTCCCAAACTTAATTTCCTTAAAACCAAGTTAGACTCAGTACAGTCAGTTCAATTCAGTCACTCAGTCGTGTCTGACTCTTTGCGACCCCATGAACCACAGCACGCCAGGCCTCCCTGTCCATCACCAACTCCCGGAGTCCACCCAAACTCATGTCCACTGAGTCGGTGATGCCATCCAACCATCTCATCCTCTGTCATCCCCTTCTCCTCCTGCCTTCAATCTTTCCCAGCATCAGGGTCTTTTCAAATGAGTCAGCTCTTCCCATCAGGTGGCCAAAGTATTGGAGTTTCAGCTTCAGCATCAGTCCTTCCAATGAACACCCAGGACTGACTTCCTTTAGGATGGACTGGTTGGATCTCCTTGCAGTCCAAGGGATTCTCGAGAGTCTTCTCCAACACCACAGTTCAAAAGGATCAGTGCTTTGGCACTCAGCTTTCTTTATAGTCCAACTCTCACATCCACACATGACTACTGGAAAACCTATAGCTTTGACTAGATGGACCTTTGTTGGCAAAGTAATGTCTCTGCTTCTTAATATGCTGTCTAGGTTGGTCATAACTTTCCTTCCAAGGAGTAAGTGTCTTTTAATTTCATGGCTGCCATTGCCATCTGCATTGATTTTGGAGCCCCCCAAAATAAAGTCAGTCACTGTTTCCATTGTTTCCCCATCTATTTGCCATGAAGTGATGAGACCAGATGCCATGATCTTAGTTTTCTGAATGTTGAACTTTAAGTCAACTTTATCACTCTCCTCTTTTACTTTCATCAAGAGTCTTTTTAGTTCCTCTTCACTCTCTGCCATAAGGGTGGTGTCATCTGCATATCTGAGGTTATTGATGTTTCTCCCAGCAATCTTGATTCCAGCTTGTGCTTCCTCCAGCCCAGCATTTCTCATGATGTACTCTGCATATAAGTTAAATAAGCAGGGTGACAATATACAGCCTTGACGTACTCCTTTTCTTATTTGGAACCAGTCTGTTCCATGTCCAGTTCTAACTGTTGCTTCCTGACCTGCAAACAGATTTCTCAGAAGCAGGTCAGGTGGTCTGGTATTCCCATCTCTTGAAGTATTTTCCACAGTTTATTGTGATTCACACAATCAAAGGCTTTGGCATAGTCAATAAAGCAGAAGTAATGTTTTTCTGGAACTCTCTTGCTTTTTCAATGATTCAGCGGATGTTGGCAATTTGATCTCTGGTTCCTCTGCCTTTTCCAAAACCAGCATGAACATCGGGAACTTCACGGTTCACATAGTACTGAAGCCTGACTTGGAAAATTTTGAGCATTAAAAGTCAGACTACAATAGTTCAAAATTCCCAGGACTGAGTTAAATGTTTATTTTAATTGGTATATTGGAGCTCCCCCAGTGTTATCAGGAATCTAAAATTGCTTCTCTGTAAATTAAAATTTTAAGGTTAACTGAGGCCAACAAATAACGAAAATTAAAATCACTCCCTCATGGTCCCCTTGCTGGCTGCTTTGCCTCAGTCTCTGTGTCTGGCGTCTTGCCTCTCTTCTGGAATCCTGATGGTAGGACTCCTCTTCTGGTGCCATATTCCTCCTGCTCTTCTAAGCCCCCTAGTCTTTCTCTACATCCTCAATTCTTCTAGACATATTATCTCACCACATACCCTGTTTTTTGTGAAAGTCTCCCCACTCCTCTTTTGTCTGAACTTGTCAGGGACTATCTTTTTAAAGTTAAGAATTGTAAGGATCCTGGAGCTAAACCTTTAATTTTTAATATTCCCCAAACTAAATCTGAACTGTGATCCATAGTCAGAGATTTTTCCAAAGTAATTGAGGATCTTTATACATTTGCTGAGGAGTTTAACAGTCATTCAAACTTATCAACTTGGTTTAGCTGACTTATATTAGATAGTGTATATGCTTGTTGGTGAAGTCCATTGGATGACAACCACTAACTAACTGATAAATCCTGAAAATGCTCTAGAATTACAGCTGGGAGCCCAACTTGTTAACTTACTGTAAATCAGGCTTGGACGATGCTAGGTGACAATTCTTAGAGTTTCTCCAAAGCCTATTGGTTAGAACAAATTTCGGGCTTCAACATAAAAATATGATGAACCTGCTCATGAACATTACAATCAACTCCAGATTTTTTTAAAAAGAAAATTCTGGTCTTCCTTCAGACGTTGATTCCACTTACCTAGCTTTTAACTCTTTGTTTACTATTGGGCTATACCGGGAATTGTTTGTGTTAGTATAAAGGATCAAGATGAAATGAGAAACTATATCCACTCCAGATTCAGTTAATCTGGTAAACTAGCGTTAAAACTCTGAGTCACATAAAGAAAGACCACTAAAATTCTTAAGTATTAACTCCAGCAAATAAGGGTCTTAAATTAAACCAAAATTCTCCTGACTTCTGTTCTTACTGCAAAGAGCTAGGATTTAGAAAAGAGAGTGCTGCAAATGTAAACACTCTGGTGTAAGCAGCCCTTCCCACATCCTCCCAGTTCTCAATGGTGCGGTTCTCAGGAACTGCGGGGCTTTTCTGAATCCTCTCTCTTAATTGGCTTGGAGAAATGTTTCTCCAGATTATGGTTGAATCTCTTTCAGTCTTAACTGACACCTAAGCTACACTCTCAGGGATCAACCCCACTACTATTAACATAGCTCCGGCTATAAAGTCCTAAAGCAGTTCAGATAGTGGGATGGGCCAATAGTGAGCCTCCAGAGGCCCTGGCTCTGGTCCTGTTCGCTTTTGTTTAGACTTTCTGAGAGATACACACCCTGTTCTTCTTTGGTCCGCTCCTCCTAGCCATTTATTAGCCTAAGTTTTCTTAAGGAATTATCATGCTGTAATTTCTTTCTCTCAAAAGGGAAAAATAACTCTAGAGCTTGACACTAGTCCACCAAGTAAATTAAATGACACTTTGCCATCTTTTATTTGTTCTATCTCTGACAGTTAGTAGTGCTGATTCTGGAAACATTGATTACGTGTCCCGTTTGAATTAGCTAGCATCTTCCATATGGGCAAAATCTCCAATTGACATTGTTAAACTCCACAGTGCACCTCCCATCAACATTCATATGGATTCCTCAAAACCTCTTCTCAGAGTTAATCAATACATTTAAATAGGTCTCTCAAAACCTCTTCCCAGAATTAATCATTATAATATAAATAAATAAGTCCTTCAAAGCAGAAAACACATGAAAGATTACAAGGCTCAAGACCTCATTATCCCTTGTACTGGCCCCTGTAATACCTCTGTTTTACCAGGGAGAAAACCTAAGGGCCAAGATTTTTTTCTAGGACCTTGAAGCAATAATCAACACTGTTATCCCCTGACACTGTGTTTTTCCTAATCATTATACCTTAGTAACATCCATTCCCACCAGAAGCAAATTCTATACTGTAATTGATTTATGCATTATGTTCTTTAGTATTCCAGTTGGCAAATCTACTCAATGAATTTTTGCTTTCCCTTGGGGAGAAAAATATTTACCAGGACTCTAATGTCTCAGGATTTTACTGAGGGCATTTTTTTTTTTATTTTTCAAAACATCCTGAAGGCTGACATGGAGGATATGCAGTTCCCTAGAGTTTCTACTTTGTTGCAATATGTGGATGGTTTGCTTCTTTGATCTCTTCCTCAAGCCTTCTCATAGTAAGACAGAGTCCCCTTGCTAAAGCTTTTAGCCTGAAAAAGACATGAGTTAGCCAAAGAAAAATAGTAGTTTACCGGAAGCTAGATTTTATATTGAGGGCATTTGATATCAGAAAAAAGGGTGCATCTAGATTCAGGTAGACTTCAAGGTGGCCTAGGTTTCCAAAAAAACTGAAACTGAACACCAACAGCAAAATTTCCTGACTAGTTGGTTACTGCTGAAATTGGATTTCAAATTTTTTCTTGTATGGCCTAACTTCTGTATATTTTACTAAACAATACAACCTCAGCATAATTTGATGGGAAGAACTAGACAACACAGCCTTCATGGCTTTCAAGGAGAGTTTTATGTACCAACTTGACCTTGGGCATGCTGATGATCAGGTTCTGCTTTACCTTTTCGTTTATGAAAAGGAAGGCGATGCCCTTGGGTACTCACTGCAGACCCCAGGCACCACCAGAGATCCGTGGAGCACTGTAACCAGCAGCTGGGCCCTATGGCGCAAGGACGCCGCGTGGTTATATCCACTCCCCTTTTGGTTAAGCCCACTGAGAAAGACTTTGTAGGATCCCCTTTAAGCATTTTTGCACATCATGCAGTAGTTCTGAATTCTTGCCATACTCAACATTTCTCACTCAGCCGCCTCATTTCCTTTGATATCCTTTCACTGACCGCTTTTCATGTAATTCTTTTATGTTGTAATAACTTCAACCCTGCTACTCTTTAACCCTCCATCACCGGTGAAGTCCCTGAAAACTGCTTAATGCTAATGGCCCGCCTCCTGACTCACTGGGATGATCTGCAGGGAATCCCTTGGAGTAGCACTGATGTCTCGTGGTTCACAGAGGATTCTTGTTCGAAAGGTAACAAGGACAAACATGTGGCAAACATATGGCAAGTCCTCCTGATGTTGTCAAGGCAGCCTTTTCTTACGGCCACTTCAGCCCAGCAAGCAGAACGCTATGCTCTCACATGGGCCTGCCCTTTAGTCAAGGTCAAAGTTGCCAATATATGCGCTGATGCTACCTGTGCTTCTGGAGTAAATCTTAACTTTGGAATGTTGTGGAAACAATGTGGCTTCTTCACGTCCAGTGGAAATAAAATTAAAAATTGCTCTGACATTTGGCAATTACTAGATGCAATATATTTTCCTGCCATTTTAGCTATTATTAAGATTTGGGGGCATCCTAAACTTAATTCTTCAGAAGCTAAAGGAAGTCACCTTGCTCATATTTCCACAACAAATGCTTCCCTTAAAGGAACCAACAGCAGTCAAATCTCTGTCATAGTCCAAAGAAATAATTTCTGAAATAATAATTTAGAAAAGCTGACTAGAGAGGCCCAGCAATTGGCCTCAGAAAATAAAAGAAGTAATTAGAAATTCAAGAATTGCTGGTTTGATAAAAAGAGAAAGCTCTGGTTAGGGCCAAATAAAGAAGTTACTGGTAACTTGGTAAGTAACTGGTAACTCAAGTTACTGGTAACTTGAAAATTTCCAGTCCTCACCACTGTACATGCGTTAAACCACTGGTTTACTCCAGAATGATAGCCTTCCTGAGTCAATATCAGTGGGGAAACATCACCAAGCCTGCAAAAAGTGCCTACTCATTTATTCTACCTCTTCAAAATACAACCCAGGGAAGCTTACTTATACTGGCTCTTGACATTTTAAACTAGTAAGTGGACAATTTAAGGTCCGACAAATGGATGTCATGCAACCTCCTGTCTAAATATTAGTTGTGGTCTGTATCTTTTCATATTGGATTGAAGCCTTCCCTTGCAGATAGGCTACTAATTCTTCTGCGGCTAAAGTCTTTCTTGAGAAGGTCACCGCAACCCGGTGAATGCCTCTTGAACACTTTACTGGCCGGGCACCTTCACAAGCCCGAGCTGTTCGGCCCATTTTACACACTGTCTCTGTGTTTACCATCCTCAGTCCTTGGCTTATTAGAACACACTAATGGCATTTTAAAAATTCACTTAAAGGCTCAAAATTTGTAGACTCAGATACCTTGATCAAAAGCATTACTATTGGTCTTTCTAAATCTCAGATCTACCCCTCTTGAAATCCATAAACTATCGCTGTGAAACTTTCATTCACAGGATGTTCAATGTACTTGCCTTCCTCATATTTTGACCCATAACCAACTATATATACATGTATATCTATATATTTACACATACATATACATACATATATTTCTTTAATGCATTTCTACTTCAATGCTAGTGGCTCAGACAGTAAAGCGTCTGCCTACAATGCGGGAGACCTGGGTTCCATCCTGGGTCAGGAAAATTTCCTGGAGAAGGCAATGGCACCCCACTCCAGTACGCTTGCCTGGAAAATCCCATGGACAGAGGAACCTGGTGGTCTCCAGTCCATGGGGTTGCAAAGAGTCGGATACGACTGAGCAACTTCACTTTCACTTTTCACTTTCATCTAAGTCTTAATATTTCTGCTTCACCACATTTAATGTACTGACTTTCATACCCATCCTTCTGGCCATAAAAAAGATTACTTCTTGTCAGGCTTTACATTTGCATTTCAGGTAGAAAGAAGTGGGAGGGTAGAGGGGCGTAACACAAAGGATTATTCCATAAGCCTGCCCTCTGAAAGAGTTAAATAAAATAGTTTTAGGAAGTACCACAAATCTGACACTGTTTATATCTCTTTGACAAAGTATAAGTTACAAAGACTCTCTGTTTCAATCACTGGCCAAGTCACTGATGAAGGAACATAAGATTAAATGTATGGATTTTGGTTAGCTCCTTATATAATCGACAATTGTAGCTTAGATAATCACATTTTAGTAATTATTAGGAAGCTCAAGCTAATTTCCATATTATTGTTCAACTTAAAAACTCAGGAAAGCCTAATGTTAATGCTGTTTCATTACTGTTTGACAATAGAAACATTACATATTTTATTTGAGTTCTAATTTCCTGATCAATAAAAATAGGAAAGAAAATGTGAGGGAAATAATACCCCTCCTATTTAGTGTACTGATTTTCATTGCAATCAAACACATTTATAGATTTAAAGTTATAAAGATCAACACAGGGAAAGCAAAGCTTTCAGAATGTGGGAAATGATGATATATTAAACATGCTTATGATTCTGAGTTCAAAAATCCTTGAAATGTATATAGATTTTTTTATCTTGTTTAGGTAGAAAAGAATCAAAATTTTAAATCAAAATAAAAAATAATCAAACTGACTAGAATGGCCCAGCAATTGGCCTCAGAAAAGAAAAGAAGCAATTATAAATTCAAGAATTGTTGGTTTGATAAAAAGAGAAAGCTTTGGTTTGGGCCAAATAGCAAATTATAAAAATTCCTAATTCTAAATCTTTATAAACAAAGCTATCTGAAATCTAGTGAGCATGCAACTATGACAAATATTACATAGATAAAAAATAGATTGCAGTAAATTTTTTATTCAAAAATAGGGGAATATGGAGTAGTAACTTTGTGAGCATCTCAGAGGTTAGAAAGATGATATCACTTCAAATTGATATTTTGTTTGGAATCTAAGTGAAGCTTGAGATAAATCAGTTTTAAGATTTTATTCTTTATAAAAGGGGGAAGTTTCTACAAATATCTTATAAATGAAATAGTCAAGGTTCATTATCAAACTCTTTGGCAGAATATTTAGTTGACTTTAATTTGTGTGGCTAAACTTCTTTACTTGAATTCTACAGGTCTACATTTCAGTTTTAAAAACAACCCATTAAATTTTTATACTCCAGCATCACCTGGAATAACAATTATCTACTCCCCTACACTTGATCTAGTATAATAAGCTCATCAGGTATAGAAACAACATCAAATTATTTACATTATATTTATAGAAAACCAGGCATCATTATTTCAAAATATGACTAAATTCTTAGATATAACTATATTTTGTTTTAATTACTGGAAATGGCTGGAATATTTCTGAAAAAATCAATAGTATTATTTAAAAAAAATCTTAAATATTGTCAACACAATATGTTTATTGAATATAACTATACCTGTCCAAACACTCATCTCCTTACTGATTGAAACATATTAATACATAGTTAGCTAAAGGTTTGACTTTAGATTGTTTTCTATAATACTCTGTAGTAATGTCTAAAGTGTGTCATTCCCTCAGTACTTTCTCTTGTGAATCCTTTTGTGTTTATTTACATTAGATTTTAGATTAAATACTTTCCCACACATATTGCATAGTAAAAACTTCTATCTACATATGAACTCTGTGAGAGTTTTAAGGTGTCCATTTTTGACAATGATTTTTCCATGCTAATTACATACAAAAGATTTTTTAGAACCACAAAAGACCTCAAATAGACAAAGTAATCTTGATAAAGAAGATTGAAAGCTGGAGGTAACACCCTTCCTGATTTCAAACATATTACAAAGCTATGGTAATCAAACAGTACAGTGTTAGCATAAAAACAGTCATACAAACCAGTGGAAACAGATTAGAGAGCACAGAAATACATCCAGGCATATACGGTTAATTAACTTACTACAAAGTAGCAGAGAATATGTAACAGGCAAAGGGCAATCTGTTTAATAAAAGGTGTTGGAAAAACAGGGCAGCTGTATGCAAAAGCATGAAATAGACCACTTTTTTACAGCACACATAAAATTAACTCAAATAGAACTTGAATATAAAACCTTAAGTATAAAAATCCTAGAAGAAAACATAGGGGTTAAGCTTTTTGACATTGGTCTTGAATATGATTTTTTTAGGATTACCCATGAAAACAAAAGCAATGAAAGAAAAAGGCAGATGGTATATCATCAAACTAAGAAATATTTTGCACATCAAAGGAGACAATAAAAATGAATAAGCAAATAAAAAAATAAATGAGTAAATAAATACAAATCCAATTTAAGTGGATAGAGTAGTTAAAGATAGATAGTCTCCAAAATATACAGATAAGCAAAAGATTTATGAAAAGTTGCCTAACATCACTAATCATCACAGGAGTGCAAATCAAATGCACAATGAGATATCACCTCAAACTTGTTAGAATGGCTATAATTAATAAATCAAGAAACAAGAAGTGTTGGTGAGAATGAGGACAAAAGAAAATCCTGTACACCTTTGGTGGGAATGAAAATTGATGCAGCCACACTGGAAAATAGTATAGAGGTTTCTCAAAAATTGAATATAGAACTGCCATATGATACAGTTCCATTTCTGAATGTCTATACAAAGGAAACAAGAGCACTAATTTTAAAAGACATCTGTGCCCTCATCTTTACTGCAGCATTATTTACAACAGATAAGGCGTAGGAACAACTTAGGTATCCACGGATGGGTAAATACAGTTGTGATTGTAAATTTCATGTATAAGGTATAATATGTTACAAATATATAGTACATCTATGTGTGTGTGTGTTCAGTCACTAAGTTATGTCTGACTCTTTGCAACCCCATGAACTGTACCACACCAGGCTCCTCTGACCGTGAGATTTTCAAGGTGCGAATGCTGGAGTGGATTGCCATTTTCTTCTCCAGGGCATCTTTTGGACCCAAGGATCAACATATATACTTGAAATTTGTTATTTTATAGCAAATTATATATAAATATATTTATGTATGTATTTGAAATGTAGATCTTAAGGGTTTTCATCACAAGAAAAATAATCTGTAGCTATACCTGATGCATATTAACTACACTTAATTTTGGTGATCATTTTACAATGTAAACATATACTGAATCATTATACTGAACATCTAAAACTGCTATAATGTTAAAATAATAACGAGTGCATCCTAAGTCATTCAGCCTTGTGTGACTCTGTGACTCCAGGGACTGTAACCTGCCAGACTCCCCTGTCCATTGAATTTTCCAGGCAAGAATACTGAAACAGGTTGCCATTTCCTCCTCTAGGCGATCCTGACTTGGGCATCAAACCTGAGTTCTTATATCTCTTGCATTGGTAAGTGGGGTCTTTACCACTGAGCCACTTACATATACATAGCCCAATATAGTGTTGTACATCATCTATATCTCAACAAAATGGAAAATCTTATCAAAATAATAAAAAATTATTTAAATCTTCATAAGAATTAGAAATAAAAGTACAGCATGTGAAATATAGAATTCACTGTATAGATTTTAAAACAAATAAGGGACAACAGAGAAAGAGTTAGCTTAAAGATAGGTTACAAGAAGACAAAGTTTAAAATTATTGAACAGAGCCTCAAGAACCTGTTAGATTGTGCAAAGTATAGCATGTATTTAGTTGGAGCTGTGGAAGGAGAAGAAAGAAAAATTAAGACAGAAAACAAAAAGAGTTTTTGGATGATAAGGCAGAATACAATGACCCACAAGTGGGCAGAATGCAGAACTCTTTATTATTTACACTCTGCCCTAGAGAAGGCAGCCGGAGAAAGCTGAGCTAAGATACACATGCATACATTTGCAAATGTGTGTGTGTGTGCACGCTTGGTTATTCAGTCATGTCCAACTCTCTGCGGCCCCATGAACTGTAGTCTGCCAGGCTCCTCTGCCCACGGAATTTTCCATGGAAGAACACTGGAGTGGGTTGCCATTTCCTTCTCCAGGGGATCTTCCCGACCCATGGATCGAACCTGCATCTCTTGTGTCTCCTGCACTGGCATGCTGACTCTTGACCCCTAGCCCCACTTAAGAAGAAGTCCATATATAACCAATATATGTAGATAGTAGTGATGGTTGACTATATATGATATGGTTGACTATATATGATATGGTACACTATATATAGTTTATATATACACTGATGCCACAAACATTAAAAGTATAAAAGATTACTATGAATAACATGCCCACAAACTTGATGATTTAGGTAACAGCAACTAGTCCCTACAGAGGCATAAATGATCACAGTTTACATAAAGACAAGTAAATGCCCTGCATTAGTCTTTGACATTAAATTAGTAATTTACAACTTTCCAAATAGAAATTATCATGCGTAGATATTGTCACTGGTGAATTCTACGCACCCCCCCAACCAAATTATGGTAGAAATAAAACCAATTTTCTATGATATGTTCAAGAAAGTACAGGAAGATGGAACTCTTCAAATTCATTCTATGAGTCCAACACTACCTTGATAGCATAAACAGATGAAGATATTACAAGAAAACTACACATCAATATCTCTCATAATTGTAGATTCAAATTCTTCAATATATTAACAATCAAATTTAATGATGCATAAAATGAATTATATGCCCCAATTAAGTGAGATCAATTCCAGTTATGCAAGACTGGTTAAGCACCTAGAAGTTAGTCACTGTAATCTACCTTTCAAACGGTCTAACAAATAAAAATAATATGATTAGATTCATTCATGCAGTGAAATTTGACAGAATTCCAAGCACGTTAGTAACACAACTGGAATAGAGGGTTGGAATAGAGGGAAATTCTTCAGTGTAGTAAGTAAATCCACCAAGAAAAGAAAGAAAGAGAGAAAGAAGCAAAAAAAAAAAAAAAAAAAAAAAAGAGAGAGGAAAGGAGGAAGGGAGGAAAAAGAAAAACTACTGTGAGATCTTGTATACAAAAGCCTTATGGCTAACATCATGCTTATTATGAGAACTTAGATGTTTCCCACTAACGCTGGGAGCAGGCAAGCGTGCCCTCTCTCTCCCCACTCCTATTTTAAATTATGCTGGAGGTCCTAGCTCATGAAGCATGACATGAGAAGAAAAGGGATACATAATGGAGGGAAGACATAAAATTGTGTTTATTTAAAAACCACATGATCATCTATGAATCAAATTATCTTCAAGATGATTCATGGAATTTATGAGTAATTGTAGCACAATGGCTCCTGGAGGAGAAGATGGCAACTTGCTCCAGTATTCTGGCCTGGAGAATCCCAGGGACAGAGGAGTCTGGCGAGCCCCAGTCCGTGGGGTCGCAGACTCAGACGCTGCAGCCACGAACACTTTATAGCACACTTCAGCACACTAACACCAGAAAGCCCTGACACTTTATGGCATAGTTGCAGTATCAGTTAAGGAGATCAGTCCTGGGTGTTCACTGGAAGGACTGACTGAAGCGGAAACTCCAATACTTTGGCCACCTCATGCGAAGAGTTGACTCATTGGAAAAGTTGCAGTATACAAGGTCAATATAAAAGAAGTCAGTTGTTTCCCTATACACCAGCAATGAAGCATTAAAATTTAATAATTAAATAAAGGAAATAATACAAAGAATAAAGATGAGATATTTTGACATAAATCTAACAAAACATGTGCAGAATCTATATGCAGAGTCAACATTATTGATGTCAATTACTCCTAAATTGGCCAATATAATAAAAATTATCTCAATCAAAATCTCAGCAAACATTTTTACAAATATCAGCAAACTGATTTTTAATACTTTTATGAAAAAACAAAGTACTTGGAACAGACAACACAGTACTGAAAAAGTAGGAGGAGGATGAGCAGAAGACAAAGATATAAACATTATGCAAAGCTTGATGCAAATCAATCACAAAGTTTTATATAAAACTACATTAAGCAATGCAGCATTTTATTGGGGAAAAAGTAGACACATGGGTTAGTGAAACAGAATGAAGAGACCTGAAATACATCTACACAAAGGTAGTTAATTGATTTGAAGAAGAAGCAAAGGAGCTCAATGGCAAAGATGTAGTCAAATGAAAATGGTGCTGTTACAACTGAACACCCGTATGCAAAAAAAAAAAAAAAAGTGAACTTAGAAATAGATCTTATGGATCCCAAACATAATGCGAAGTGCAAAACTATAAAAATTCTAACCAACCATATAAGATAAAATCTATACAACTCTGAGTTTGGTAATGAGTTTTTACATACAACAATAAAAATGAGATCCATAAAAGAAAAAAAAATATATATATATACATTAAACAATGAAAAGTCAACACTTTTTCAGTGGGAAAGACATTGTAAAGGGAATGAAGGAAACAATCTACAGACTGAAAGAAAAATATTTCATAGCATTTTTCTGATAAAGGACACATATCCAGACTATGCAAAGAACACTTAAAACCCAACAAGAAAAAAATTTCAACTTGAAAAGGGAAAAAGAGCTAAGAGATGCCTCACCAAAGAATATATACAGATGGTAATAAGATGGTTAAAAGATTTAATATTACCCATCGTTAGGAAAGTTCAGATAATATCTGAATAGATAACAAAAAAATTAAAAAGCTGAAAATAGCAGTTCCTGTTGAAGATGCAGAACAATAGCAAGTTCTACTCATTGATCATAAGGATAGGAAACCATACGGTCATTTTGCAGATGATTTAGCATCTTGATACAAAGTTAAATCTGTCTTACTACATGACCCAGTGATTGTATTCCTAGGTATTAACCAATTTGATTTATGCCGTGAGATACTTACCATACAAATCCTGAACACAAATGTTTATAATATTTGCATTCATATTTGACAAAAACTAGAAGTAGCCAAGATGCATTTCAATAGGTAAATGTGTGAGCAAACTGTGTCTTTGTTAATAGAGTGGAATGCTACTTAGCGATAATAATAATGAACTATCAAGTTATTCAGAAATATGATAAATTTTAAATCCTTCCCACTAGAAAAGCTAAAAAGGCTACAAGATAAACCTAAAAAGGCTACAATGTATCTCCATTTATATGACATTGGGTAAAGGTCAAACTATAAAGACTCTGCGAAGATCAGTGGTGGCCAGGAGTAGAAGACCCTCAAGGATGACAGGAGACAGGTGAGAACAGGATTTTCCAGGATACTATAACTTTTCTGTCTGTTCTGTAGTGGTGGATATGTAACACTGTATTTATTAAGATCCACAGAACTCTATATAACAAAAAGTAGCATAAATCAATTTATGAAAATTAAAAACCTTGTTTAGAAGGCCGTGGACCCCCAAGATGGAGTGCAAACTGTGAGGAACAATCTAACTGCATTGCAAATACACAAATAATTTCACTGAAAGTGGTGGAGAGAAATGGTATGCTCTAAATAACTTTCTAAATGAGTTGAGTTTTTAAGACTAAAGGTAAAAGAAACTGCAGAAAGCCCTGTCCTCTGGTTGATAAAGTTGCTTCCCATGGGGTATATATTAACTATTCTGAGACAACTCTTTATGTATAAGGGATTTGAACAATTAAATAAATGGATGAATAATAAATAAATAAATGAGTGGTGGTTATGTTTCTTAATATTAGAATGAGGTTATAGACGATCTTGCAAAAATGGTAATAATAACCTATGACCACATGGGTTAGGATTAGAGAAGTAACTATTAATTCATGTTTAGCATAATGCATATGCATATGTTTGTATTCCAAATAAACATATGGAATCTTTTATACGTGTGTAGATACATGGGGTAGCATGATCTGTCAGCAGCAAAAGCCTAGAAGAAAAACATAATCGCGATAAGAATACCTGGTGCCAAGATTTTGGCTTCTAATACAATTTTCCAGTAAATTAAACAGTGCTACTTGATAAATGTTGAATTCTTGACCTGAAGCAAGATTAATATACAGGATGAGCCTGGAGCATGCTGGGAAGCAAGAAGTCCTAAATAAACACCCCCCCCCCCAAACATACACAGGGCTATATTAAAGGGACAGATGAGCCAACTGAAAGAACTTTCAAAGGTCAAAACTGCAGAAATTTGAGGGAAAAAAAAGCATAATATTGAATATAAAATTGGAGAAGGAAATGGCAGCCCACTCCAGTATTCTGCCTGGAGGGCCCAAGGACAGAGGAGCCTGGCTGGCTACAGTCCATTGGGTCCCAAAGAGTCAGACATGACTGAAGCGATTTATCATGCCCACTTGCACTAGTATAAAATAAATATCCATGAATCCATCTTAACTTAAATAAAAAATGAATATATAAACAAATGAGGAAAAGAAAAGTATCACATGTGAGAGAATCCCAAGTAATTTAAGATCTTCTGCTCCATATACCCTCTGGAGCATACCTCCCTGCTCCTTAGATGGGTCCCACACAGCTTGACTTCTTTCCAGAAAGTCCAGGATGGAAAGGAGAAAGGATGTAACTTTACAATGGGTGAATCTGATGAATGCTGCCTTAGCCTGGTGCTTAAGATTAGCATCAATCATAGTAAGTCATGTTCATAGTGTGTATCTGAGATTGTACTAGACTGATAGGTTTATTACGTGGTCTTCCTGTTGGAAAACTATGATCCTAGTACAATCAGGAGAAAAGTTTCAGACAATCCCCAACTGAGACACAAAATACTTGACCAGTTCTCCTCAAAAGTGTTAAGGTCACAAAAGCATAAGAAGTCTGAGAAAGATGTCATAGTGATGGGGAAACTAATGAAACATGACCAGTACATTTACGTGATATCCTGGATAGGATCCTGGAGCAGAAAAAGTACATTAGGTAGAAAGTAAGGATTTCTGAATAACATACAGACTTCATGTAATAGTAATGTCTAGATATTGGTTCATTAACTGCAACAAATGTACCATAATAATGCAGTAGGGGAATAATGTAATAGGAAAATGAAATAGGAGAAACTGAGAGCTGGTATGTGCATGAAAGAAGAAGGCATGAAAAAATGCTATAAAATTAATATAATTATGTGCCATTTCAGAGAAGAATGAGAAAATGTGTGGCTGCTAGTTAAAATATTTTTTATGTTTAAAAGTTTTACATCATTTATTGAAGACATATATATATATTTCAATGAAATATCATCATTAGTACTTTGGATAATATGCCAAAATATTTCCAAGAGAATGTGAAAAACAGTTCTTTTTTGCTTATAAGATGCTTTAATACTTACTGACACAATCAATATATGTCTGGGTCAGTTTATTTATTTAAAAGCAATGTTAATACAGAAAAGTATGCATATATTAAGTATATGTATGGTGAATTTCCACAAAAATGAAGACATACAAGTAACCAGTATTAGATGAAAAAAAAAAAAAAAAAGAAACGGGTTACTACCAACATTCCGGAAGCCCCTCTTGTTCTTTGAAGGAAGAGGTCAGGGGTCATAGAAAGGTGTTATGAAGAAGGTAATGTTTGAACTGAATCTTGAGGGAAAGCTGACATTTTAGCAGATGAAGATGAGACATGGAAGAGGGACACTGCAGAGAGGTGAGCAGGTGAACAATACCTCCCACGTGCATTGCAGGAATGACGACCAGCAGATCTGTTAAACTCTCTCATGCACAAAAGTTGGTTTTTGGTCAACTTCCTAAGGGTTTTAATGTTCCTTCTGCATTTTGTTTGGTAGAAAGAAAAAAATTAAAAACAGTTCGAGTTGAGAAGTAATCTCCTTTAGGATAATAAATCATAAAAAATTTACAGAGTAAATTGGCAAGAAACAAGTTGCAAAAAAACCTAACGGGATATTACACCTCAAAGTTCCACTACTGAAAGCTTTCTTACATGATAACCAAAAGCAATAACTGCATAGAGCTTGTATATCAGATTGTGTGAGGTGATAGAACTCTTTTAAAGAAGCTGATCTGTCTTCCCTAAACAATTACATGCAACATGGAGAATTTGTCTACAGATGTCCTCTCTCATACCCCTTCTTCACTCAGCTCTGTAGAAAGAGATCATAGCTTTATTTAACAATCCTAAGAGAAAATGGGATTTTCCTAATAGAAAATGCGTATAATTCAAATAAAATTTTAAGCACGGATCTTAGTAAGTGTAAGATATTCTTTAGTCTCTCAAAGCACAATAAGGGTTATTATGAAAAAGAAAAAAAAAACCTCAGAGAAATAAATAAACTAGAATAGCTTGGATAAATAAATACATATTCATTCAATTCCTTTCATGTGTTTTGTGCTATTCTTCCAGGAAGAATACTAAATTCTAATACATAGTCCATCCTTAGGAGATTGATAATTTCAGTGGAAAAGAGAATCATAAATATAAAACTGCTATGTATAATGTATGTCAGTTTCAAATGTTTAAACTGATTTTTATTTTAAAATTTATTTTAATTTACTTTTATTGAAGTATTATTGATGTACAAATATTACATTAGTTTCAATGTACAACAAAATGATTCACTATTTTGTAGATTATTTTCCACTTTAAGATATTAAAAAAATGGCTATCCTTCCCTGTGCCATAACATATATCCCACATAGTTTATATCTCTTAATTCTAAACCCCTCTCCTGCCCGTCCCCACTGGTACCCACTAGTTTGTTCTCTATATTTGTGAGTCTGCTTCTTTTTTGTATACAATGCTGATTTTGTGAAAATAGCATCTGAGTATATCTCTAGGAGCTACAGAACTCGGTCCAAGGCTCCTTCTGGGAAGAAGTCCTCCATTGCCTTGCAGCCATGTTGGGTCTATCTTTATAATATCAGCTGCACGCATGGCCAGAAGGAAGAGATCCATAGATTTCTTGTACAGCGAGCACATTGCCAGAAAGCACATTAGGCTGCTACTTTTTACATGCTCATTCTTTCATTTCTATGACTAAGCGATATATAAGAGAGAGAAGTCAAAATTGTTGTGTGTGCTCATACCAAAACCTCCAAGTGGTTTGGCCACCACAGTTTTGGAATCACATAGATCACATAAACATTGCTATTTCATTAAGGATTGAGAGATTTTAATGTTAATGAGTTCAAAGCATCATAAAAACCATACTATGAATTTTCCCTGCTTAGCTCAAATAAATATCCCTGTATAATGAGGAAGTTGGCCAGCCTTTGTTCCCAGTTCCTGGGAGGAAGCCTTGGAATTTCCTTTCCTATTCACTGCAGTTTATGCCACCAAGGTCACTCACTATGGGCCCCTAGAAAATAGGTTATAGCAACAAAAAGACTCAAGATGGGGGCTGGTCATGCCAGGAAGGCCAACCATGTGATTAGGGGTTGGGGCTTTTAGCCATGAGACATCAGCTTGATTTCTGGGCAGAGAAGAGGGGAGATGGAGATCAAATTCAACTGTGGTCAGTGATTCAGCTAAGCATCTCTACATAATGAACGTCCAATAAAACTCTAATCACTGAACCTTGAGTGAGCCTTCCTGTTTGGCTATTCTCTGCATATCATCACATAACAATATGGCATGATGGTTATATATCCTAACTCCACAGAGAGAAGACAGTGGAAACCTTTATGTTCGGAACCCCCTAGGTCCCGACCTATGCACCCCTTCTTTTGACTGGCTCTGATTTTTATTCTTTTGCTATAATAAAACTATAAAGGGGAAAGTGACAGTATTAGTTGGTCCGTAGTGTCTGACTCTTTGTGACCCCATGGACTGTAGCCCACCAAGCTTCTATGTCATGGAATTCTCCATGTAAGAATACTGGAGTGGGCCATTCCCTTCTCCAGGGGATCTTCCCAACCCAGGGACTGAACCTGAGTCTCCTGCATTACAATCAGATTATTTACCACCTGAGCTATAATTATTAGTATATTCCTTTTCTAGGTTGTGTAAGTTGATCTCGTGAATTACCAAACCCAAGTGGGTAGTGGATACACCCCAACTTGAAGCCAGCTAGCTAGAAGTGAAGATGGCCCTGGGAACCCAGAAAGTAATGTCTTGTATATGAAGCTAAAGCAATCCTTCTGCAGACTCAGTGCCCTTAATCTGCAAAGTTTGCCCAGGTTTGGGGTAGCTGATATCAAAAGCATTGCAAGTATTTTTTTTTTAAGTATATAAAAGACACCACTTTGCCAACTATAAATTTTACAATTGCTACTGTTTTATTGAACTTACATTATCCAAAAAGAATACTATTAATGTAGAATCAGCTGACAATTTTTAGTAAATGAATATTTCTTGATTTCTTCTTTTAAACTTATACAAGTTATCTCAGACAAATAAATCACAGTAAATGATGGTCAGAGCTATGTTATTACAGTGGTCATGTACAGATCTAAGAGTTGGACCTTGGAAAGGCTGAATGCCAAAGACTTGATGCTTTTGAACTGTGGTTCTGGAAAGGACCCCTGAGAGTTCCCTGGACAACAAAGAGATCAAACCAATGAATCCTGAAGGAAATCAACCCTGAATGTTCATTGGAAGTACTGATGCTGAGGCTGAAGTGACAACACTTAGTCCACCTGACGTGAGGAGCTAACTCATTGGAAAAGACCCTGATGTTGGGAAGGATTGAGGCCAGGAGGAGAAGGGGGTAACAGAGGATGAGATGGTTGGATGGCATCATCAACTCAGTAGACATGGATTTGAGCAAACTCCAGGAGATAGTGAAGGACAGAGAAGCCTGGTGTACTGCAGTCCCTGGGGTGGAAAAGAGTCAGACAAGACTGAACAACAAGAGCAACATTTAGTTTTAACTGACAGGCAAGCGTCATGCATCCTAAGACAGAGGGAACATATTATTATTACACAGCTCTGCTTAAATCAAAGAAACAAGATAACAGAGACTCCAGTATTATCTCACTTTGGGTAACTATGAGGAACGTGGACCAACCATATCTTCTTTGACTCAAGACCACCACTTCATAATCAAGGAATCTAGGAAACAGTCCTGTCTAATTAAAAGCAGAGAATCAATGCAAGCATTTAACAACTGTCTCTCCACTACTGAACCCAAAGGCTCAAGTTAAATTCAGTGAGTTAACTGACTTGCATTTCAGCTGTGATTCTCAACATTAAAATAGTGTTGAATACAACTGTAACCAGCAATCATACTTTCTCCTTCTGTCCACCTTCACACTCCAGTGGCCAGAATGCTTTGACAATCTGCAAATTGATAGATGCTTTCTTGGACTGTTGTTATTTTCTGATGATGAGAAGTGCTTCCCTGGCAGAAAATAGAATTAAACAAACTACAAAAGCAACATAAAGGCATAAAACTCAAATGCTCTACGGAAATAATGCAGATCAATTCAATCTAACTTTTTTCTATAAATGTTATGAAATTTAAAACTGCTGAGGAAAAAGTAATTGGAACACTAAGAACTTAAACTGTGCATAATTTGATTGAACTCTCTTTAAAAAGCATTCAGTGAAAGTTCAAGAAATGAGTCATTTAAAATATGCATTAAAAACAATGCAAAGGAGTAAAATGGCATTAGGTCCAGCTGAGGTACAGAATTATTCAGAGCATCCTGTGAAATCTTAGTCATCACTTTCAAATTAAATTTAGATTGGAAAAACACTTTAGGAGCAAGCTATATTTAGAGATGTAGTAATATTCACAAGGCCTGGGAAGTAAATAGGTTTATTTAGCATTTATGCTTTGGGGAGGTAAAAAGGTATTTTTATTACAAATAGAGGGAAACTTGATAGTTTAAAAAAATAGACTTTTATTTTTTTAATCAGTAAAATAAGAAAAGAAAAACTTTGCAGAATTGATATGCCCATTAGATAACTCGAGATCTAGCTGTGCATGGTCAATATACTTTATTACTTTAGCTAGAGGTTTCTGACATGTTAAAATAAAAAGTGAGTATGAGATAAACATTACAATTAAGAAGATGTATTTTGATTCTAGAAGACAAGAAAAATTTTACATATGTTTCACGATCTATCTTTCAACTAATTCCTGACACCCTTTCATGTGTATCTTGGTTTTCAGTAACACAATTCCCTTAAATATGCCATGTTCTGTCAAGCTTTTGCCTTTGACAATGGAGTAGTCTCACCTATACGAAGTTCGATGCCTCCTTGGAACTTGATAAAAAAGGTCTTATAGTCTGACATGGGTCTGAACCTAAATGAATAAATCCTTGTGTCTGGCTCTTAGTATCATCAATGCCTGGCCTACAGAGGCTCAAACTTGAAAGCTAAAATACCTGGGAGACTGCTATGCAGCAGTATGCATAATGATACATAATTCAGGATAGAATGATTAAAAAAATGTAAGCTTGGCAAGATATCAGACCTTATTTAAAGTCATCACAAAGAAACCACCACATTCATGAAAATATTATGCCCATTAAGTTTTGAGGCATCTCGGCTATACCAAGAAGAAAAGTGACTTGGAGTCTGAGTCAGTGAAATATTTATTCATCTTAGTTTCTAATTTGTACAAGAGAACATAAAATTACTTCCAATAATGTGTTTTACTTAACTCTGTGTTAATTGGGAAGATGGGCCGATGAAAGAATCATTTCAAAAGAAGTCAAGAAGTACAGATTTATATGTACTAAAGAAAAGCCAAAATGATGTTC
The DNA here is from genome assembly GCF_963930625.1 of Muntiacus reevesi. NCBI lineage: Eukaryota > Metazoa > Chordata > Mammalia > Artiodactyla > Cervidae > Muntiacus > Muntiacus reevesi. The sequence goes on along the minus strand of NC_089260.1, from coordinate 2,855,288 downwards.
AAATAGATATAAAACTGATTTTCTCTATGCAAGTAAAAGTCAACTGAACATCAATCAGAAATAATGTATCTGTATGTCCATAGATGAGAACAATTTTTCATTGCCACAGGCTATCTGCATCATAAGGAAGTGCAAAATAGTCCACCGTTATAGAAAAGATAGAATCACCTATCAAGGGGTGTCATAAACAATGCAGTTTCTATTAAATATATTTAGTTTTTTTTCTTATTTCAATTTCAGTGAAGTGAACACTGTGATATTTTTTTTAAAAATCAATGAAGGATGACTTCTTTTTATAAGTTAAGGCTGGACTCATTAGGTTTGGCTTCATTATTTATATAGGTGAAGCCAGAATGTTTATTTACTAGATAAGTATTCCTAAATTTCCTTTGCTGAAGTTTTTATAAGGAAATGGATGGGGTTTATAAAAGTCTCCATTATTTGCTCATATAATACTAGGAAGTCATGTCCAAGAAAATCTCTTCATCAAACTTTTACGTGTGATACCTATGAATTTAGAAGAACTCTTTCTTTCAAGGGTCCTAAAATACTCTATGCTTCCTTTCCCATTAGGAAGTGATCTCTATCACTTACAAAACTGGAACACTTCCAGCTAGGCCACTTTTTTTCTGAGAGAGATTTATAAGTATTGGCTCCATATAGCAGACTTAAGTTCCTTAAAGTAGCTTGTGCTAACTGATCAAATAATCATCATTCTGAAATATGCTACTACAGATAAGACCTTGGTTGTATTATAATTTTGTCATTATACTCTGATAAAAAAGGACAGACTTAATGAATCTATAGGGGGCTTCCCTGGTGACTCAAATGGTAAAGAATCCGCCTGCAAGGCGGGAGGCCTAGATTCAACCCCTGCGTTGGGAGGATCCCCTGGAGAAGCGCATGGTGACTCACTCCAGTATTCTTGCCTGGAGAATCCCATGGACAGAGGAGCATGGTGGGCAAAGAGTGGGACATGACTGAAGTGACTTAGCACACACCTATCACGTAAGTAAATAAGTTGCCATAGAAAGCAAAGAAATTCAGGATGGTTTCTGTTCTGGAAAAGAGGAGGTCAGTTAGAATAAGAAGTCATTTAAAGATGTTTTGTTTCAAACAAGTGGACTCACATATATATTAAACAAATCAGCAGTTATTATCATGAGAAGTGGGGGTTTCCAGGTAGCACTAGTGATAAAGAAGCCGCCTGCCAATAAATGAGATGTATGAGACCCACGTTTGATCCATGGAATCAGGAAGATCCCCTGGAGGAGGACATAACAACCCACTCCAATATCCTTTCCTGGAGAATCCCATGGACAGAGGAGCCTGGTGGGCTAAAGTCCATAGCGTCACAGAGTTGGATGGGACTGAAGCGACTTAGCATGCATAAGAAGAGCTAAAGAGGGTTCATGGCATATGATAGATGGGGAAACAATGGAAACAGTGACAGACTTTATTTTTTTGGGTTCCAAAATCACTGTAGATGGTGACTGCAGCCATGAAATTAAAAGATGCTTGCTCCTTGGAAGAAAAGCTATGACCAAACTAGGCAGCATATTAAAAAGCAGAGACACTACTTTGCTGACAAAGGTTCATCTAGTCAAGGCTATGGTTTTTCCAGTAGTCGTATATGGATGTGAGAGTTGGACTATAAAGAAACCTGGGTGCTGAAGAATTGATGCTTTTGAACTGTGGTGTTGCAGAAGACTCTTGAGAGTCCCTTAGACTGCAAGGAGATTCAACTAGTCCATCCTAAAGGAAATCAGTCCTGAATATTTTTTGGAAGGACTGATGCTGAAGCTGAAACTCCAACACTTTGGCCACTAGATGTGAAGAGCTGACTCACTGGAAAAGACCCTGATGCTGGGAAAGATTTAAGACAGGAGGAAAGGGGGATGACAGCAGATAAGATGGTTGGATGGCATCACTGACTCAATGGACATGAGTTTGAGTAAACCCCGGGAGTTGGTGATGGACAGGGAGGCCTGGCGTGCTGCAGTCCATGGGGTCGCAAAGAGTTGGACACAACTGAGCGACTGAACTGAACTGATTCATTGAAAAATACATTTTTAAAAGATATTTTTCAATATTTAAAACTGAAGACTACTGAGGTATTATGGCTTCTCAAAACTTAACGTTGTGAAGGTTGTCCATATATTTTTGGAAAATAGAACATTGCAATAATACCAACAATGTTTCAAATGAATAAATATTATCATCTCTGGAAATGGCAACCCACTCCAGTACTCTTGCCTAGAAAATTCCATGGATGGCCTACAGTCCATGAGGTTGCAAGGAGTTGGACATGACTGAGTGACTTCACTATCACTTAGTTCAACGAATCCTATGTAATTAACTGTTGTTCAGTTGCATCTTAGATTAGTAATTTGATAAATTTGGTTCCTTCTGCAATTAAAAAGTTCTGAGAAATCCTGAACCTGTCCGCTGTAACAGTCTGAAAACTTTCTAAGTGAAGCTGTCAGTAGCCTACCCTAAGAGTCCAGTCTTCAGTGTGTTAATATCTTAAAGTAACTACTGCAGTTCTTTCCCACAGGCCTCCCTTTCTGTGTTTAAGACACAAACCTAATCTGTAGCTGATTTCAGAATCTTTATGGAAGCATGAGAATAAAATAAAACCCATCTTCAGTTGGGGCGTCCCTGGTGGCCTAGTGGTCAAGAATCAGCCTTCCATTGCAGGAGATGTGGGTTCATCCCTGGGTGGGAAAGATCCCCTGGAGAAGGAAATGGCACCCCACTCCAGCATTCTTGCCTGGAGAATCCCATGGACAGAGAAGCTTTGAGGGCTTCTTCTTCCATGGGGTTGCAAAGAGTCAGACACAACTGAGCAACAATAAAAAAACAAAAAACAAAACAAAAAAAAGCAATGATAATAACATCTTCAGTTGACACAGATTTCACATGGATGTGATTAATTTGCTAGCAGTAATTTTTAAACATAAAATGTCTTCTGAGAGTTCATGAAAACCCTAGTATGGCAAGAAAATGTGGTAACTTCTGTGGCATGCTAAAGAAGATAATAAAGCCACTTCAGAAGACATTTTATGAAATGATATCTCAAATTTTAGTAACATTCCAAGTAAATAACAAGAAAGTGGAAGAATATAAGTAAAGAGATTCAGAGTACTAAAGTAGGTCTTAGGCATTTATGCTTTCATAGAACTCCTTAAGTCTAATGCACATTTCCTAATTGAAAATCACTAGCAGAGAAAATGCTAGATTCAACTAAATGAAGACTGTGAATCAGCAAACATTTTAAATAACTGGAATTGTGACTGATGATACTATGCTATAGCTGTCTCTTATCTTCAGGCAAAGTATCATCAAATCTGATAAATACACAAAAGTTTGACAAACTTTTGATATGATGTATATCAGTATTTTCTTCAAGTTTAAAAGACACTATAAAAAGTGAGAATTTTGACAAATATCTAAGGACTTTGCATAGAAAACACAATTTTAAATTATCAATATTAGTGAATAATTTCAATATTAATATGATCTTTCCTTTGTGACTTTAACCAGAGTAAAGTTAAGCATATCTTCTGATTAAATATCTCTTCCATTCGTGCTCACCAATAGTAACATATCAAGTAAGTCGAGTTATTTCTAACATCCCTCTATTTATAAGATGAAAGAGCACATCTTTGAGATACTCCCAGGTAACCATTGGTATTATATCAAAATTAGTTAGTGGCATGAAAGATATACCATAGATGTTGTTTTGTTTGATTTGTTCTATTGTCAGATTGGGATAGGGTCTGCGGAAGTAGAAAAAGCAAACTACTGTTTGAGATATGCGTGTGCACGCATGCTCAGCCCCATCTGACTCTTTGTGACCGCGTGGACTCTAGCCCCCAGGCTCCTCTGTCCAAGGAATTTTCCAGCAGGAATGCTGGTGTGGGTTGCCATTTCCTGCTCCGAGATATGGACCCTCTTCAATAGAATCATGAATGCTTGAAAACATTACGTGGTTACATAGTGTATCTAAATTACAATAAAACATTTGATAGTAAACATACAAGGTGACAAGAAAACAAACTTAACTCTTTTATAACTGAGGTATGTTTGCTTGCCCCAGTAATAAAGTGGCGCTGGCTTCCACCACACATACACTAACATTGGAACAAGACAGTGAAGATGAGCACACCCCTGCACGAGGGAGACAGACAGATGAGTGAAGTCATCCACAGTTTAGGGAATCATGCTGTTGTAGGACAGAAACTAACGCAGCATTGTAAAGCAGTTATTCTCCAATTAAAAAGTAAAAATTTAAAAAATGAGGCTATGGTGAATATAAAGAACAAAAAATTACAGTGGTAAAACAGAATATAGCAGATTACACATAAAAATAATATTCCTTCATATTGAAAAAGTAATAAAAAAATAAATCGTGGAAACAAGTTCATTAAAATTGGTTGACTTGGCTAAGATTTTAACATATTTCAGAGCTTTTTAGACTCAGATATTGTAAACTAGCAAATAAATGTCAAATTTTGTCCTTTATTAAGCTCATTCAAATTCCGTAACAAACTGAAAACTTACTTGACAAAAACCGTCACAATATTGCAAGGTAATTATCCTCTAATTAAAATAAATAAATTACATGGAAAGTGTGATGTCTGTGAGTGAGGTTCACTAATTTCATAATACCAAAGATTACTAATATATAATCATACTATAATTAATATATCGCTAATATATGTTATGACCTTTTACCAAAAATACAATATATACTGTTAACATGTCATTAATATAGCAATATAACAGATATATGCATTCATTGTTAATAATAGTATACTCAAATGAGTGATCAATCAATTTTTTTAGATTCTCTATTTCAGTTTCAACATGGTAAATAATCAATGCTTTCCCCACAAAGAGATTTGTGGGAGTTGTCATGGAGTTTTAACAATGTGCAGCACCTCAGGAGAAAATGCAAACAAACGTACACGCACAAACACCCTGACTTCTCTTTTCCTTTAAAAACATAAAGCGTGCATGCATGGTTCTTCTAAATCAGTGAAGTGAGAGTGTTGGTGGCTCGGCCGTGTCTGCCTCTTGGGGACCCCGGCCGGGCTCCTCTGTCCGCGGGATTCTCCAGGCCGGAATAGCAGCGGGCTGCCTTCCCTTCTCCAGGGGGTCTTCCTGACCCAGGGGTTGAAGGCAGGTCTCCTGCATTGCAGGCAGATCCTTTACCAACGGAGCCGCCGGGGAACTGATGCAGTGCGCTGTTTACAGGGAGACGTCTCTTTACTGCTGAAGCCCCATACCCCGGGTTGGCTCTCAGACTCAGGCCCGGAGGGGAGAGGGGGAACCCAGAACTTCCGCCGTTATACCGCCCGGCAGCAGACTTGCAGAGCCTATAATGCCACTAAAGTCAGAGGCGAGACATTCTGTGATCGCTTTGATTCACCACGAGGAGTCAAGAAACGACATGCTTAGTCTGCACTAGCTCATAATAAAGAGCATCAGTGCCTTAATTTTACCCATCTTCCGTAGGTGGACGCTTTCAGTACCTTGGTAGAAGGCTTCTAAAACAAATTTTAAAAATATGTATTTTTCCAGTCTTGTTGGGATATAGTTGATATATATAATATTGTATAAGTTTAAGATGTACAACATAATGATTTATATATGTATATGGCCAAATGATTACTATAGTAAGTTTAGTTAATAGCCATCATTTGACATTTAAAAGTAAAACTATGATTTTTATACAGATAAAAGAAATAACCTCCTGTAAAAGATTTAACTAACTTCTTCTTAATGAGGAAACAACAGATATTACAATTAAAGCTAGAATATTTTATTGTTTGAATTTGCTATTGTACAAAAATATCTTGTGTAATATATTGTGCTATGTTTATATTTTATAGTTAATGGTATTTATAGATAAATGTTTCTCCATTCTTCAAATTGAAATTTAATTCAGCTTTATAATTTAGTCCCCAAAAGGCGGTTGGAATTTTTTTAATGCATTTTTGTATTTAGGTAATTTTATCTATGTTCCATATTCTATTATTAGCACTAATTTTAGTGTTCATGCTAGTGAGCACTTTGAAGTTGACCTTAAAGTTATTAACCTCTTTAACTTAAAAAAACATTTAGCTCCATTCCATCATAGGTACTTTTCAGTATGACCCAAACCTGGCCCTGGCCCTTGGTCAGAACTACTGTATTAACAAGACTTTGCATGTTAGCTTTCTTACACTGAGCCTAGTCTTTCTACTATGTTATTGTCATTCGGTCCCTCAGTCATGTCCGACTCTTTGCGACCCCATGGACTGCAGCATGCCAGGCCTCCCTGTCCATCACCAACTCCCGGAGTTTGCTCAAACTCATGTCCATTGAGTCGGTGATGCCATCCAGCCATCTCGTCCTCTGTCGTCCCCTTCTCCTCTTGCCTTCAATCTTTCCCAGCAACAGGGTCTTTTCAAATGAGTCAGTTCTTTGCATCAGGTAGCCAAAGTACTGGAGCTTCAGCTTCAGCATCTGTCCTTCCAATGAATATTCAAGGTTGATTTCCTTTAGAATTGACTGCTATGTTCCACTACATAGAAAGACTCAAATTGATAGAATGAATTATTTTGCATATTTCCAAATTTGCCCAGTTAACTGTGACATCAGAGAAGGCAATGGCACCCCACTCCAGTGCTCCTGCCTGGAGAATCCCATGGACGGAGGGGCCTGGTGGGCTGCAGTCCATGGGGTCGCTAAGAGTCGGACATGACTGAGCGACTTCACTTTCACTTTTTACTTTCATGCATTGGAGAAGGCAATGGCAGCCCACTCCAGTGTTCTTGCCTGGAGAATCCCAGGGATGGGGGGGCCTGGTGGGCTGCCGTCTATGGGGTCGCACAGAGTCGGACACGACTGAAGTGACTTAACAACTGTGATATACTGCATAGGAACTTCATGATGTTTTTTTTTGTCTGTATGGGTTAAAATCAAACACAAAAATTTGACTTTTGTTTTGCTTTCACTATCATAACAGCAATTTAGGTCTTTTTAGTACTATGACTGCAATGGTCAGAGAAATCACAGAGAGACAGACTGTGTGGAAAGATACTGAGGAGAAAAGAAGACTTTTGTATAGTACTCACATTTAACTTCACTTAATTCAATTTTACATGAGCACAAAAGCCTGGAGAACTGCCAAAAGGTTTATTAATATTAATGCAGTCATTTACCGTCTCAGTTCCTAGAAAGTGTATCACAGAATCCGCTACACTTTTTCTAATGTCTATAATTATCTACTTGCTATTTCACTGAAGAATCACCTTCTTTAAGTCAATAAATTCAAAACAATTTGGAAACATGGAGATATTATTAACATTAATACATACTTGTTAATACAAGTTTTTGCATAAAAGCATTTTATTAAAAATATTTAATTGCTTTGTAAAAGGCATTCTTAGGCCATTTTGCTTATGAAAAGGGTCCATCACATAAATAAATCTGCAGAGTCAATTTTTGATGTCATTCAGTTATTGTTGTTTAGTCACTCAGTCATGTCTGACTCTTTTTGAGACCCCATGGACTGTAGCCCACCAGGCTCCTCTGTCCACGGGATTTCCCAGGCAAGAATACTGGAATGGGTTGCCATGTCCTTCTCCAGGGGATTTTCCCAACCCAAGGATTCAACTTCCATCTCCTATGTTGGCAGGTGGATTCTTTACCATTCTAACACCTGTTGCTGTTGCTGTTCAGTCATTCATCATGTCTGACTCTGCGAGCCCATGGACTGCAGCATGCCAGGCCTCCCTGCCCATCACCATCTCCCAGAGCCTATTCAAAAACGTGTCCATTGAGTCAGTGATGCCATCAAACCATTGTGTCCCCAGACATCCTCTTCTCCTCCTGCCTTCAATCTTTCTCAGCATCAGGAAATTTTCCAATGAGTTGACTCTTCCCATCAGGTGGTCAAAGTATTAGAGTTTCAGCTTCAGCATCAGTCCTTCCGATGAATATTGAGGGTTGATTTCCTTTAGGATTGACTGAATGGATCTCCTTGCAGTCTAAGGGACTTTCAAGAGTCTTCTTCAACACCACAGTTAGAAAGCATCAGTCCTTTGGTGCTCAGCCTTCTTTATGGTCCAACTCTCACATACATGACTCCTGGAAAAACCATAGCTTTGACTATAGGGGCCTTTGTTGACAAAGTAATGTCTCTGTTTTTTAATACACTGTCTAGGCTGGTCACAGCTTTTCTTCTGAGGAGCAAACATCTTTTAATTTCATAGCTGCAGTCACTGTCCATAGTGATTTTGGGGCCCAAGAAAATAAAGTCTGTCACTGTTTCCATTATTTCCCCACCTATTTGCCATGAAGTGATGAAACCGGATGCCATGATCTTAGTTTTCTGAATGTTGAGCTTTAAGCCAGTTTCTTCACTCTCCTCCTTCATCAAGAGGCTCTTTAGTTCATTTTCACTGTCTGCCATAAGGGTGGTGTCATCTGCATATCTGAAGGTAATGATATTTCTCCTGGCAATCTTGATTTCAGTTCTGCTTCATCCAGCATGGCATTTTGCATGATGTCCTCTGCACATAAGTTAAATAAGCAGGGTGACAATATACAGCCTTGACGTACTCCTTTCCCAATTGAACCAGTCCATTGTTTCATGCCAGTTCTACCTGTTGCTTCTAGACCTGCACACAGGCTTCAAAGGAGGCAGGTAAGGTGGTCTGGTATTTCTATCTCTAATAATTCTCCAAAGTTTGTTGTGACCCACACAATCAAAGACTTTAGCATAGCCATTGAAGCAGAGTAGATGTTTTTCTGGAATTCTATTGCTTTTTCTATGATCCACAGGCTGTTTTCAATTTGATCTCTGGTTTCTCTGCCTTTTCTAAAACCAGCTTGAACATCTGGAAGTTGTCGATTCAAGTACTGTTGAAGGCTAGCTTGGAGAATTTTGAGCATTACCTTGCTAGCATGTAAAATGAATGCAATTGTGTGGTAGTTTGAACGTTCTTTGACTTTGCCCTTCTTTGGGGTTGGAAAGAAAACTGACCTTTTCCAATCCTGTGACCACTGTTGAGTTTTCCAGATTTGCTGGCATTTTGAGTGCAGCACTTTCACAGCATCATCTTTTAAGATTCAAAATAGATAGCTTAATTTCATCACCACCGCTAGCTTTGCTTGTAGTGATGCTTCCTAAGGCCCTCTCTACTTCACATTCCAGGATCTGGCACTTTGTCAGAGATTGTGTTGTCTGAGAAGCCCATTATTCATTTAGGAAAACTCTAATACCATTTTCCAACTTAATTATGCTAATACTTAACTTTAGGAGTTTTATTAACTGCATCGAAAATGAATTTAAAATTTTTTTCTGACATATTGTTAGAAGCTCTCAAGTCAAGATGAATATGATTAAAGTTAAATTGTCCATATAACCTGTTATCCAAATTAGAACAATTTTAAGAAGGAAAAAAGAAACTTTTAATAAATTATATGAAACATTGATTTAGAGTGACATGAAAAACCAATATGAAACTGGATTGCTCCTGTTAATCTAAGCCATATGATTATTTATTCATTTTTGTAACAAATAAGAAGGAAAAAGTTAAGATGTTCATTATTATGGCTTAATATATAATAGTTCAATATTTTTGATAGCTAAAATTATATATCAGATAAGAATTTTGGCAAAGGCAGGGTTTTCACTAACTAATCATATTTGAGTACAAGTATCAAATGTTTAAAATTTGGCAATTTTATGTAATAATTAAAAGAATAAAAGTTAGATATAATTCTAAAACTTTAGTCAGACTTTGTGGCTGAATATTTCCCAAGTTCATAAATAAATTATGTACTGTAAAACAAATAAATATATTTGAGTATAAAATGGCATGCATCAATAAGAGATAAATCAAAAGATTTTAAAAGATGAAATTTGATGTGCATTGACATGAATTTGAGTAAATATTTATTGAACAGGTTTGACAAAAGAGGTTCTAAACTCATCAATACTTATACTATATCTATGCACATATGTTCTCAGTCATGTCCGATTCCTTGTGACCCTATGGACTGTAACCCTAGGCTCCTCTCTCCACTGGATTCTCCACGTAAGAATACTGGAGAGGTTTGCTGTTTCCTCATGCAGGAGATCTTCCCGACCCAGGGACTGAAGCTTTGTCTCCTGCATCCCTTGCGTTTGCAGGAGGATTCTTTTCCACTGAGTGACCTGGAAAGTCCCACCTGTATCTCTATCTCTACCATTTCTATCTCCATTTTTTTTCTTTTATTCAAATTGAGTCTGGAAGAGTAATGGGAAATTTTATTCATTTTTATATTCTGTGAATTTTTAAATGTTTGATAGTGCTAGAAATATTTGTTTTTGAGGAATTGGCTTCACTCACCTGCAGTTCTGACTGTTAAAAAGGATTTCCTTTCCATAAAAATATATCTTAGAGATGACTTCTGAGAATTCAAAAGATAATGTGTAAACAGGTGTGTGAGGGGTGGGGAGCAGCTTTAATGTCCGAAGTATTTTAACAAAAAATTTGATTGTATCATTGTTTCCCTTGGACTTTCCCTCAAGAGCCTCAAGTGAAAAGTGAAAGTGAAAGTCACCCAGTCGTGTTCGACTCTTTGCGACCCCATGGACTGTATAGTCCATGGAATTCTCCAGGCCAGAATACTGGAGTGGGTGGCCTGTCCCTTCTCCTGGGGATCTTCATGACCCAGGAATTGAACCAGAGTCTCCTGCATTGTAGGCGTATTCTTTTCCAGCTGGGCTATCAGGGAAGCCCTCAAGAGCCTTGTTCCTTGTAAACAGTCAGAGAATGGAAGAGTGGAGATGGTTAAGCAATTGATCTAACTTCTTGTTTCTAATGCTTATGCTTCCTTCTGCTCAGAAACAGGCTCAGAAATGTAGACAAGATGCAAGAAGTCAAAGACTTTAGGAGTGCTTATGGTGCCTTTACTATTTAATAAACACTTTTATAGAATTTATTACATATTAAGCATGTTTTAAACACTTGTAACGTTATTCAAACCCTTAAATTTTATATCAGCCTTCTGAAGTAAGCACTGTTATCTCCATTTTGAAGATGGTCAAATTAAGGCATGACAATATGTCAAGGCCGGGATTTGCAATCAAGTCATCAATTTTCAGTCTGCAGGGCCTTCCCTTGTGGCTTAGCCGGTAAAGAATCTGCTTGCAATGTGGGAGACCTGGGTTTGATCCCTGGGTTGGGAAGATCCCCTGGAGAAGGGAAAGGCTCCCCACTCCAGGATTCTGGCCTGAGAATCCCATGAACTGTGTAGACCATGAAGTAGCAAAGTGTTGGACATGGTTGAGGACTCTCACTTCAGTTCACTTCCGGGGCCCTTCCCCTTAAGGAGGGGGGTCCCCTGGGACAATCATTTCAAATTGTCTTTTTGGTGCTCTAAGAGGTTTTATACTTTGAAGCAATCCATTGTGCCAAGGTTCAGGTTTGATAAGGGTCATGGCTTTCTTTTTTCAAGAAAAGGAAGGAAATGAGGGATGGAAAAGAATTTGAATGCCTTAAAGGCACAGTCTCAGGCAGGTCAGTTATAGAATGAGTTTATGCAAAAGTTAATTACTTGGGCATTGAATACTTTTAAATTAATAAGCACCCCCAAATCCATTGGAAAAGCTTCAAGTAATCCCCAGGGTGCAAGTACTCTGGAGAAAAAACTCTATCAGGCTTCTTTGGAGGAGCAGATTGTAAAGGACCTGCCTGCAATGCAGGAGACCCAAGTTTGATCCTTGGGTCAGGAAAATTCCCTGGAGAAGAGAATGGCTACCTGTTCCATTATTCTTGTCTAGAGAATTCCATGGACAGAGAAGTCTGGGGGTTATAGTCCATGGGTTCACAAAATGTCATATACAACTAAGCTACTATACATGACTAAAAAACTATATGCTGCTTTTTTAATTTTATTTATTGACAAATTGCAAATTAATTAATTAATTTAAAAATTGGTGGCAAATTACAAGACTAGAGAAATTCTTGAAGCAATTTTATATTTGCATCTGAAAGCAGCATCTCTATCATGTGTCTACCTTAATTCCATTTATAATTTCTAGTTATGTATATGAAGTAAAAGCAAATTTTATGTGTGTTTTACTGTTATGTTTAGCTTTTGATTGTTTATCACAACTTTCTATTGCAGATTGGAAAATTAAACATAGAAAAATCTCTAGTCTGATTATTACTTTAATTAGGATGGGTATATTTATATGAATGAGAAAAAATAATCTTGTATGATAATTAAAAATAAGCTCTTTAGTGTAACTCAAGTTACGGAGAGTCAACCAGAGAGATTTTACAACATGTTAAGAATCATTCGGAGTGACTTCCATTTTATATGCTTATAAATATGTATGGTATTATTTTATTATTCTGTCAGAATATTAAAAACATAAAAAAAATCTCTAATGAAGCTTAGAGAAAAGTGCAAAAGTCATTTACCATATTGGCTAAATGAAATGCAAAGAAATGCATTAAATCTTTTTAAGAGGTTGAAAGTGATATCTAAATTGCTATAATTTGTGTTGCATTCAAGTGGTTATAGTTAAGAAAAAAAAAAGATGGTTTAAATCTAATCAAATGTACTATGCACTTTGCAAAAAGAGACTATGTCCTGAACTTAATTATGGTTAGCATTTTTCAAAGAGAGACCTAAAAATATAATTTCCTCTCATTCTAGTGATACTCAGAAACACAAACTATGTCAGAATGAATATCACACTTTTCAGGTGGAATATTATCTTTACTTTGAGATATCTAACCTAAATTAATTGTATTTTATAAAGAAAGGGATTATATTTGTTTGTGTTTATAATGTGAAATGGAATTTATTTCTTTGATTTCAATAGAGACTGCAGTGTATGCTAGAATGAGTTTTTATTTTTTTCATTTATGAGACATTGGAGAACATTCACAGAGAAGGGTAAGAAATTAAAAGATAAAAATCAATGTGAAAAGTAATTGGTCTATAATTTAGGACATCTGAAACCCTAAATGGTATTTAATAGCATTTCCTGAAACACATTAGGTTATCACATCTTGGTTTTGCAGTTTCAAAAATCTTGTTGAAATCTATTCAATAAAGGTCTTGTACCTTGCCGGCTTATTCATTGCAACTAATTTTTAAAAGTAATGAATTTCTGTCTGCCTTATGTAAATGACTTAGCTGATGGGCCAGTAATCCCAAGATTATTATGAGATTGCAGATGCAATTGTGTAATTTTCTTCTAAATTAGGAAAATGCAATTTACCAAATCATGATACTCTTTAAGAATTTTTGAAAATACTACACTATATATTTTTACCTCTATTTCTCCAAGCATAGAATCGCTCGCAGAAAATACCTATGGGATTTTAGATGTCTATATAGCCTGCTGAAATTAACTTAACTCTATATTACACTAGGCTACTCACTGCAGTATTCTTGCCTGGAGAATTCCAAGGATACAGGAGCCTGGCAGGCTATAATCCATGGAGTCATAAAGAATAGGACACAACTGAGTGACTAATGCACACACACATATATTACCCTAGGGATAATTCTTCTCAATAACTTCTGGGGGTTTTAGATTTCCAGATAGTGACTGGGAAGCATATTGATTAAAGGGACCTGATGTCAGTTATCAGTACCATTTTCACTATCAGCATTTTCACTAGCATTTCTCCCTTCTTAAATCATCAAATTCTTCTTTGGGCTCTTTTATCTAAATCTTTTCCCCTTGCCTACTGTGATTATTTAATATGTGGTGTTTTTTTTTTCCCCCCAGTTGTATTTGGTCTTATAAATACTATACTTTCCTTTGTAGCTCTTATCTGCAAGTATAATTTTACAGCCTATTATAATTAATATCAAATTTAGAAAAATTGTTATTTTCAGAGGGCTGGTGTTCAAAATTTTGTGGCTTCTTTGGCATGGGAGAATGCCCGTAACATACAAATTATGTCACACACACACACACACACACACACACACGAGTCTCTCATTTACTTTTTGAAAGTTAAAATGAAATTGCATTGGAGCATATTCATGGTCTCCAGAGTTTAAACAAATGCTGGAAACTCATTTAGTTATTTTTTTTCCCTTTTAGCTAGTAATCCATGGCAGTGTGCAAGAATATGTAGCATTTTAAAATATTATAATGCTTCATGTATTTCCATGAGATTTATCATCCTTTATTTTTCAGTTTCCTTACCTTGCTTAATTTGAGTTGTGAACAGAAATCAGTGCTTTCCTGACTTACCATTGTATTCTGAAGCACTCAGTCAAAGTTTTTGACTGAATACACTTCTTACAGGTGGCTTCCCTTGTGCTCAGCTGGTAAAGAATCCATCTGCAATGAGGGAGACCTGGGTTGGATCCCTGGGTTGGGAAGGCCCTGTGAAGAAGGGAAAGGCTACTGGCTCCAGCTTTCTGGCCTGGAGAATCCCATGGATTGTGTAGTCCATGGGCTCCCAAAGAGTCTGACACGATGGAGCGACTTTCACTTTCACTTTACTTTCATCGTTTGAGAAGTATTACAGTAAGTATTTAAGTATTTTCTATATGTGAAATAAAATGTTTATGCATTACCCAACACTATTATTTAACTCACACTATTATTTTTGCAACTTTTCTAAAAATCTAGAACTATGTCAACACTTAATTAGGGGTCATCTCATCACGCAAATTAGTGCAGAACTGAAGCAGTAAGCTAGATATGTTATGGTTACATTTCTCTTTCTAAGAACGAAAAGAATCTATAAGTTTCTTGACTAAATGCCGAATAGAGCCAAATAAGATATATATTTTTAAAAAAAGAATCTAATTAGCATTTCATGTCTCTTCTATTATTCCATACACATGAATTCAGTTTTTAAGCATTATGAGGGAAAGTCTTGTGAATATATACTTGAAGGAAAATTTTGCAATAGTTTCTAACTTGATTCATGGTCTTGTGTCATATGACCAAAGTTTTTCTCTGCTACTATATTACTATTCTTTGGAAAATACTGAAAAAAAAAAGGAAGAAAATATTATTATGCTTTTGAAAATTGATGCTTTTGAACCGTGGTGTTGGAGAAGACTCTTGAGTCCCTTGGACTGCAAGGAGGACAAACTAGTCTATCCTAAAGGAGATCAGTCCTGGGTGTTCATTGGAAGGACTGATGCTGAAGCTGAAGCTCCAATCCTTTGGCCACCTGATGCGAAGAGCTGACTCACTGGAAAAGACCCTGATGCTTGAAGGCGGGAGGAGCGGGGACCACAGAGGCTGAGATGGTTGGTTGGCGTCACCGACTCAATGGACGTGAGTTTAGGTAAACTCTGGGAGCTGGGGATGGGCGGGGAGGCCCGGCGTGCTGCGACTCACGGGGTCGCAAAGGTCGGACACGACTGAGCGACTGAACGGAACTGGGGGCCGAGGCCTGCGCAGGCTCCCCTGTGGGAGCGTCTCACCCCTGCCCTCCTGTGGGTGGCGGTGGTCAGGCGCTCAGCCGGGTCCCACTCTGTGACCCGCCCTGGACTGTAGCCCGCCAGGCTCTTCTTTCCGTGGGATTCTCCAGGCAAGAACACTGGAGTGGGTGACTTTCCCGACCCAGGAATCGAACCCGGGTCTCCCGCATTGCAGGCAGATTCTTTCCTGAGTGGCGAGGTGGCGTTGCGTCTTCGGGTAGGCAGAGCCGTTCTCAGGAAGTTTTCAGCATCCTGCCTGCTGACTGACGGGCTCTGTTCCCATCCTGTTTCCTGGTTTGGCCCGAAGCATCCCCGCTGGGAGCCGCAGGCCCCTGGGAGGGGCAGGCCCCGGGGAAGACACGCGGCCTCCAGGGCGGCAGTGAGCGCTCCGGAAGGGCCGCTGCCGGGGCTCTGTCCTTCGCGGAGCCGCCCCTGCCTCCGGCCCCCGCGGGAGACCCTGCGGGCGGCAGCTTCGCAGACGGCCCTGCCCCGGTCTCCTGGGCCGCTCCTGCCTCCTGCCCCCACGGGGGACCCCTGCGGGCGGCAGCTTCGCAGACGGCCCTGCCCCGGTCTCCTGGGGCCGCCCCTGCCTCCGGCCCCCACGGGAGGCCCCTGCGGGCGGTAGCTTCGCGGACAGCCCTGCCCCGGTCTCCTGGGGCCGCCCCTGCCTCCGGCCCCGCGGGAGGCCCTGCGGGCGGCAGCTTCGCGGACAGCCCTGCCCCGGGTCTCCTGGGCCGCTCCTGCCTCCGGCCCCCACGGGGGACCCCTGCTGGCGGCAGCCTCGCAGACGGCTCTGCCCCGGTCTCCTGGGCCGCTCCTGCCTCCGGCCCCCACGGGAGACCCTGCGGGCGGCAGCTTCGCGGACAGCCCTGCCCCGGTCTCCTGGGGGCCGCCCCTGCCTCCGGCCCCCACGGGGGACCCCTGCGGGCGGCAGCTTCGCAGACGGCTCTGCCCCGGTCTCCTGGGGCCGCTCCTGCCTCCGGCCCCCACGGGAGACCCTGCGGGCGGCAGCTTCGCGGACAGCCCTGCCCCGGTCTCCTGGGCCGCTGCTCCCCCCATCCTCGCGTGTGTGAAAGCTTCTGCGTACCCTCGGAGCGGGGAGCGTCTGCTTCCCCCAGCCTGCAGACTTCTGCCAGCAGACCTTGCTGGCCTTTAAGTCACGTTCTCCCGGGGCTCCTCCTCCGGGGGGAGAGACCCCGAGGCTGGGAGTCTGACGTGGGCTTAGGATATTTACTCCTGCGGGAGAACTGCTCCCATATACCTATCTTCCAGGTCGTGGCTCACCCACCCGCTGGGTGTGGGGGTTAATTTTATCATGATTGCACGCCTCTTACCACCTTGTTTGTCTTTGGATGCAGGGTATCTTTTTTGCTATTTTCCGACATTTTCTTTTTTTTGGTCAACGGTTGTTCATTAGTTAGTAGTAGTTTTCCTGCTTTTGTAAGAAAGGATGAGCTAATACTCTTCTATTTTGCCATATTGCAGGCCAAAACCTCTCTTATAATCTCATTGTTAAAAGTGAAAAAATATTTTTTCTACCAACTTCGTTACCTAGTCATGTTAAGTGAATATATATATATATATACATCTATTTAGTTAGTTGTATATATCCTTAGACAGTACATTAAATACAGTATGTATTTTTCATGTAGCATATCTTTAAAAACCTTGTATATACTTATGATTATGTTTTAAAGGTTATCTAACTCAACTTATAAAAATTGATATGCTGTTAATGCTCTTTTACTGATGAACATTTAGACCAATCGTGAAATTAGCATTTTTACATTCAAATTTTCCTATTCCTCCCCCAAAAAGAAAACAAAATTTCTATTCCCTCATTTTTTATGTATTCCTCCATGTAGGTTAATTTTTATTTTTTAAATTGGCAGTGTTTGAACTCATATTTTTTATAAACTAAACTTTGAATATTATTCCCTGATTTAAAGAAAAGAATTAAGATTTATTTATTTTAGTTCAGTTTTGTAATTTCAGTGTTTTTAAGATTAAAATATAGACTTTCTCTTGTGAGCAGAATTGCCTTTACCTCCAAATATATGGCATTTACTCCTCAGTTTGTGAGTTCGATCCACTTGCCATCATCTGTTTAGACTATGTAGATATTTCCATAAAAGTTATCGTCCGGTATCCTAAAATCACAGTTATACAACCCTGAGTGACAATATTCATTATGTAAAAGTTTAACTTAGAATAATTTTTGTACCCCCCCAGTTGAATTTTAGTTTAATTTGTTTAACACTGGTAAAATTGCATTTAAAAATTAATAGATTATTTTATCAAAGAATAGTTCACAGTGGAGCTAAGCTGAAAACAGATATGCCACGAAAGAAGAAAATTACCCCGCTAAAGTAGTTCTCAAAATGCAGATTAAAGATGTGACCAAATCTAGAAAAAGAACTAATTAAGCTTGATTTGCACTCAAAAATTAAAGTCTACTTAGGAAAAAAGTTATTAAATATGTACCATGTGAACGAAGAACAAAATGTTACATCACCAAGAAATGAAGGGAGAAAGCAACCTAAATCAAACTCTATCCTGATTTCTGTTTAAGAAATATATTAATGTCTATTAAATAATTTAATAGAAAATATTAAAATAATGAAAATCAACATTTCCTAAAACTGTACATTTTAATTTGGGTGTTTCTATTTCACTTGTGTGGGACTTGATGACTCAGATGGTAAAGAATCTGCCTGCAATGCAGGAGAGCCAGGTTTGATCCCTGGGTTGGAAACATGCCCTGGAGAAGGAAATGGCAACCCACTCCAGTATTCTTACCTGGAGAATCCCATGGTCGGAGGAGCCTGGTGGGCTACAGTCCATGGGGTCACAAAGAGTTGGGCATGACTGAATGACTAACACACACATTTGCCTTTTAAAAAACTTTAAAAAATTCTTTTCAGTGCACATAACACTTTTATTTCTTGTTTCATCTTTATGTCAGTCTGGTACATAGGTAAGGAAGGTAATGCCTCCATTTCACAAATGAGTGACTTAAAATACTTAGATACTAATTGGTTAGAGCTAATTAAGAGCTAAAAATAAAATTGCTTTCAGAGGTGAGATTGGGGTGTGTGCTTCTGAGTGCTGAGCCTTCAAATCTTGCCAGCAAATCGTTTTATCTTTGATGATAAATCATTCTATTTTTAATCTTTTCTTTAACATAGCTTTAGACCTACATAAAAGTTAAAGTTATAGTACAAAAAAACTGCTATATATATATTTAGGTATTTACTTGTAAGATGCATTTTATTTTTAGACCAGTTTTAGGTAACAGAAAAGTTGGTAAGATAATAGAACCTCATATGTCTGGCAACTAATTTCATCCAGCATTACCAACTTATATTATTACAATACACTGTTATAGTTAATGAATTAATATTCATCCATTGTTAATAAGCAGACTGTCCTTAATTCAAAGGATTTAGACTTTTACCTAATATGCTTTTTCCAGGATTCCATCCATGAAAATATATTATATCTAGTTGCCTTGTCTTCTTAGGCTCATCTTGGTTGTGACAAATAACCAAACATTCTTTGCTTTTGATGATCTTGACAAATTTGAGGATTAATGGTCAGGTTATTTTGTAGAATGCCTCTCTATTGGGATTTATCTGGTATTTTTCTCACTATTAACCTGGAGCAATGTGTTTTGGGGAAGAAGACCAAAGAGGTAAAGTGTCATTTACATCATATAGTATCAAGGGCACATACTATCAGCCAGCTTATGTTAAACCTATCACCTGGATGAGGTAGTACCTATCAGATTTCTTGAATATAAGGATACTCTCTTTTTTTTTTTTTTTTTAATTTTTTAATATTATTTTATTAGTTGGAGGCCAATCACTTCACAACATTTCAGTGGGTTTTGTCATACATTGACATGAATCAGCCATATAGTTACACGTATTCCCCATCCCGATCCCCCCTCCCACCTCCCTCTCCACCCGACTCCTCTGGGTCCTCCCAGTGCACCAGGTCCGAGCACTTGACTCATGCATCCCACCTGGGCTGGTGGTCTGTTTCACCATAGATAATATACATGCTGTTCTTTCAAAACATCCCACCCTCACGTTCTCCCCCAGAGTTCAAAAGTCTGTTCTGTACTTCTGTGTCTCTTTTTCTGTTTTGCATATAGGGTTATCGCTACCATCTATCTAAATTCCGTATATATGTGTTAGTATACTGTAATGTTCTTTATCTTTCTGGCTTACTTCACTCTGTATAATGGGCTCCAGTTTCATCCATCTCATTAGAACTGATTCAAATGAACTCTTTTTAACGGCTGAGTAATATTCCATGGTGTATATGTACCACAGCTTCCTTATCCATTCATCTGTTGATGGGCATCTAGGTTGCTTCCATGTCCTGGCTATTATAAACAGTGCTGCAATGAACATTGGGGTGCACGTGTCTCTTTCAGATCTGGATTCCTCAGTGTGTATGCCCAGAAGTGGTATTGCTGGGTCATATGGCAGTTCTATTTCCAGTTTTTTAAGAAATCTCCACACTGTTTTCCATAGTGGCTGTACTAGTTTGCATTCCCACCAACAGTGTAAGAGGGTTCCCTTTTCTCCACACCCTCTCCAGCATTTATTGCTTGTAGACTTTTGGATAGCAGCCATCCTGACTGGCGTGTAGTGGTACCTCATTGTGGTTTTGATTTGCATTTCTCTGATGATGAGTGATGTTGAGCATCTTTTCATGTGTTTGTTAGCCATCTGTATGTCTTCTTTGGAGAAATGTCTGTTTAGTTCTTTGGCCCATTTTTTGATTGGGTCGTTTATTTTTCTGGAATTGAGCTTCAGGAGTTGCTTGTATATTTTTGAGATTAATCCTTTGTCTGTTTCCTCATTTGTTATGATTTTCTCCCAATCTGAGGGCTGTCTTTTCACCTTACTTATAGTTTCCTTTGTTGTGCAAAAGCTTTTAATTTTCATTAGGTCCCATTTGTTTATTTTTGCTTTTATTTCCAATATTCTGGGAGGTGGGTCATAGAAGATCTTGCTGTGATTTATGTCGGAGAGTGTTTTGCCTATGTTCTCCTCTAGGAGTTTTATAGTTTCTGGTCTTACATTTAGATCTTTAATCCATTTTGAGTTTATTTTTGTGTATGGTGTTAGGAAGTGTTCTAGTTTCATTCTTTTACAAGTGGTTGACCAGTTTTCCCAGCATCACTTGTTAAAGAGATTGTCTTTTTTCCATTGTATATATCCTTGCCTCCTTTGTCAAAGATGAGGTGTCCATAGGTTCGTGGATTTATCTCTGGGTTTTCTATTCTGTTCCATTGATCTATATTTCTGTCTTTGTGCCAGTACCATACTGTCTTGATGACTGTGGCTTTGTAGTAGAGTCTGAAGTCAGGCAGGTTGATTCCTCCAGTTCCATTCTTCTTTCTCAAGATTACTTTGGCTATTCGAGGTTTTTTGTATTTCCATACAAATTGTGAAATTATTTGTTCTAGTTCTGTGAAAAATACCGTTGGTAGCTTGATAGGGATTGCATTGAATCTATAGATTGCTTTGGGTAGAATAGCCATTTTGACAATATTGATTCTTCCAATCCATGAACACGGTATGTTTCTCCAACTGTTTGTGTCCTCTTTGATTTCTTTCATCAGTGTTTTATAGTTTTCTATGTACAGGTCTTTTGTTTCTTTAGGTAGATATACTCCTAAGTATTTTATTCTTTTTGTTGCAATGGTGAATGGTATTGTTTCCTTAATTTCTCTTTCTGTTTTTTCATTGTTACTGTATAGGAATGCAAGGGATTTCTGTGTGTTAATTTTATATCCTGCAACTTTACTATATTCATTAATTAGCTCTAGTAATTTTCTGGAAGAGTCTTTAGGGTTTTCTATGTAGAGGATCATGTCATCTGCAAACAGCGAGAGTTTCACTTCTTCTTTTCCTATCTGGATTCCTTTTATGTCTTTTTCTGCTCTGATTGCTGTGGCCAAAACTTCCAACACTATGTTGAATAGTAGTGGTGAGAGTGGGCATCCTTGTCTTGTTCCTGATTTCAGAAGAAATGCTTTCAATTTTTCACCATTGAGGATGATGCTTGCTGTGGGTTTGTCATATATAGCTTTTATTATGTTGAGGTATGTTCCTTCTATTCCTGCTTTCTGGAGAGTTTTAATCATAAATGAGTGTTGAATTTTGTCAAAGGCTTTCTCTGCATCTATTGAGATAATCATATGGTTTTTATCTTCCAATTTGTTAATGTGGTGTATTACGTTGATTGATTTGCGGATATTAAAGAATCCTTGCATTCCTGGGATAAAGCCCACTTGGTCATGGTGTATGATTTTTTTAATATGTTGTTGGATTCTGTTTGCTAGAATTTTGTTAAGGATTTTTGCATCTATGTTCATCAGTGATATTGGCCTGTAATTTTCTTTTTTTGTGGCATCTTTGTCTGGTTTTGGAATTAGGGTGATGGTGGCCTCATAGAATGAGTTTGGAAGTTTACCTTCTTCTGCAATTTTCTGGAAGAGTTTGAGTAAAATAGGTGTTAGCTCTTCTCTAAATTTTTGGTAGAATTCAGCTGTGAAGCCATCTGGTCCTGGGCTTTTGTTTGCTGGAAGATTTCTGATTACAGTTTCGATTTCCTTGCTTGTGATGGCTCTGTTAAGATCTTCTATTTCTTCCTGGTTCAGTTTTGGAAAGTTATACTTTTCTAAGAATTTGTCCATATCATCCAAGTTGTCCATTTTATTGGCATAGAGCTGCTGGTAGTAGTCTCTTATGATCCTTTGTATTTCAGTGTTGTCTGTTGTGATCTCACCCTTTTCATTTCTTATTTTGTTAATTTGGTTCTTCTCTCTTTGTTTCTTAAGGAGTCTTGCTAATGGTTTGTCAGTTTTGTTTATTTTTTCAAAAAACCAGCTTTTAGCTTTGTTGATTTTTGCTATGGTCTCTTTTGTTTCTTTTGCATTTATTTCTGCCCTAATTTTTAAGATTTCTTTCCTTCTGCTAACCCTGGGGTTCTTCATTTCTTCCTTCTCTAATTGCTTTAGGTGTAGAGTTAGGTTATTTATTTGGCTTTTTTCTTGTTTCTTGATGTGCGCCTGTAATGCTATGAACCTTCCCCTTAGCACTGCTTTTACAGTGTCCCATAGGTTTTGGGTTGTTGTGTTTTCATTTTCATTTATTTCTATACATACTTTGATTTCTTTTTTAATTTCTTCTATGATTTGTTGGTTATTCAGAAGCGTGTTATTTAGCCTCCATATGTTTGAATTTTTAACAATTTTTTTCCTGTAATTGAGATCTAATCTTACTGCACTGTGGTCAGAAAAGATGACTGGAATGATTTCAATTTTTTTGAATTTTCCAAGACCAGATTTATGGCCCAGGATGTGATCTATTCTGGAGAAGGTTCCGTGTGCACTTGAGAAAAAGGTGAAGTTGATTGTTTTGGGGTGAAATGTCCTATAGATATCAATTAGGTCTAGATGGTCCATTGTATCATTTAAGGTTTGTGTTTCCTTGTTGATTTTCTGTTTAGTTGATCTATCCATAGTTGTGAGTGGGGTATTAAAGTCTCCCACTATTATTGTGTTACTATTAATTTCCTCTTTCATACTCGTTAGTGTTTGCCGTACATATTGCGGTGCTCCTATGTTGGGTGCATATATATTTATAATTGTTATATCTTCTTCTTGGATTGATCCTTTGATCATTACGTAGTGTCCTTCCTTGTCTCTTTTCACATCCTTTATTTGAAAGTCTATTTTATCTGATATGAGTATTGCGACTCCTGCTTTCTTTTGGTCTCCGTTTGCGTGAAATATTTTTTTCCAGCCCTTCACTTTCAGTCTGTATGTGTCCCTTGTTTTGAGGTGGGTCTCTTGTAGACAGCATATATAGGGGTCTTGTTTTTGTATCCATTCAGCCAATCTTTGTCTTTTGGTTGGGGCATTCAACCCATTTACATTTAAGGTAATTATTGATAGGTGTGGTCCCGTTGTCATTTACTTTGTTGTTTTGGGTTCACGTTTATACAACCTTTCTGCATTTCCTGTCTAGAGAAGATCCTTTAGCATTTGTTGAAGAGCTGGTTTGGTGGTGCTGAATTCTCTCAGCTTTTCCTTGTCTGTAAAGCTTTTGAATTCTCCTTCATATCTGAATGAGATCCTTGCTGGGTACAGTAATCTAGGTTGTAGGTTATTCTCTTTCATTACTTTCAGTATGTCCTGCCATTCCCTTCTGGCCTGGAGGGTTTCTATTGATAGATCAGCTGTTATCCTTATAGGAATCCCTTTGTGTGTTATTTGTTGTTTCTCCCTTGCTGCTTTTAGTATTTGTTCTTTGTGTTTGATCTTTGTTAATTTGATTAATATGTGTCTTGGGGTGTTTCGTCTTGGGTTTATCCTGTTTGGGACTCTCTGGGTTTCTTGGACTTGGGTGGCTATTTCCTTCCCCATTTTAGGGAAGTTTTCAGCTATTATCTCCTCAAGTATTTTCTCATGGCCTTTCTTTTTGTCTTCTTCTTCTGGGACTCCTATGATTCGAATGTTGGGGCGTTTCACATTGTCCCAGAGGTCCCTGAGGTTGTCCTCATTTCTTTTGATCCTTTTTTCTTTTTTCCTCTCTGCTTCATTTATTTCCACCATTTTATCTTCTACCTCACTTATCCTATCTTCTGTCTCCGTTATTCTACTCTTGGTTCCCTCCAGAGTGTTTTTTATCTCATTCATTGCATTATTCATTTTTAATTGACTCTTTTTTATATCTTCTAGATCTTTATTAAACATTTCTTGCATCTTTTCAATCTTTGTCTCCAGGCTATTTATCTGTACCTCCATTTTGCTTTCAAGATTTTGGATCATTTTTATTATCATTATTCTAAATTCTTTTTCAGGTAGATTCCCTATCTCCTCCTCTTTTGTTTGACTTGGTGGGCTTTTTTCGTGTTCCTTTACCTGTTGGGTATTTCTCTGCCTTTTCATCTTGTTTAGATTGCTGTGTCTGGAGTGGGCTTTCTGTATTCTGGAGGTCTGTGGTTCCTTTTTATTGTGGAGGTTTTACCCAGTGGGTGGGGTTAGAGGATTGGCTTGTCAAGGTTTTCTGATTAGTGAAGTTTGCGTCAGTGTTCTGGTGTGCGGATCTTGATTTCTTCTCTTTGGATAGCAATGGAGTGCCCAGTAATGAGTTTTGAGATGGGTCTATGTGTTAGGTGTGACCTTGGGCAGTCTGTATGTTGACGTTCAGGGCAATGTTCCTGCGTTGCTGGAGAATTTGCGTGGTATGTCGTGCTCTAAAATTATTGGCTCTTGGGTGGTGGTTGGTTTCGGCGCAGGTATGGAGGCTTTTGTACGGTCACTTATTACTTAAAGTTCCATGTAGTCAGGAGTTTTCTGGTGTTCTCAGGTTTTGGGCTTAAGTCTCCTGCCTCTGGATTTCAGTTTTATTCTTCCTGTAGTCTCAGGACTTCTCCCATTATACAGCACTGATAATAAAACTTCTAGGTTAATGGTGGAAAGTTTCTCCCCCGTTAGGGATACCTAGAGAGGTTCACCGAGTTACATGGAGAAGAGGAGAGGGAGGAGGGAGATAGAGATGGTCAGGAGGAGAAAGAGGGGGACTCAAGAGGAGAGAGACAGATCTACCAAGTTGTCTGATCCCAGAGTGTTCTCCGTAGCCCAGACACCCACAAAGATTCACAGAATTGGATTGGGAAGAGAAGGGGAAAGGAGGAAATAGAGGTGTTCTGAGGTAGAAAACAGAGTCAAGATTGGGAGAGAATAATCAACACACTCCTGAATAAAAATGGGAGCTGAATATTGGATTCTTAAATGTTCACAATTTATATCATATACTGAAAAACAAAAATTAAAAATCTAGAGTAGAGGTTAGACTCTTAAAAATACTATATTAAAAACAAAAACCAAAACACACAAAAGAAATTTTAGAAATATATATGAAGTTTGGTATAAAAATAGGGCTTCTCTTCTTCTTTTTTTCTTTTCTTTCTCTTTCTTCTGCAAGGTTATAGTGTATTGAAAATGAAAATTAAGGTGTAGTAAAAGGAGTGCTAGAGGGCTTTAAAAGAAATAAGAGAAAAAGAGAAAATAGAAGAGAAGAAGAAAAAAGAAAAGGAAAAAAAGAAGAAAAAGAAAAAAGAAAGAAAAAGAATTGTTTTACCTAATTAAAAAAAAATCATAAAAATCTATGAAAATGAAAGTTAAGGAGTAATGGGGGAGTAATAGGGAATTTTTAAAGGAAAATAAAAGAGAACCAAGAAAAAAGAAAAAAAAATTTTTTTTTTCCTTACTTAATAGAAAAAAAAAAAAAAGAAAAGAAAAAGAAAAAATATATCTAGGAATTTCTCTGGAGCTGTTGCGGTCAGTGTGGGTTCGGCTCAGCTTCAGATAGCTCCTCGTTCCAGCTTACACTTCTCGATATCTACAGGCCCTTCCGGTGTAGTCAGTCGGTGGTTTCTTCAGGGATTTTAATCTGTTGCACCGGTCCCTTCTGAAGCGGTTCCCTTTGTTTATTTGGGTTCTGTTGCCGGTCTCTCTTCCGCGCCTAATTTCCGCCCTGACACAGGGGGCGGAGGTGGATTCTTATTCAGGTAACTAGTTCCCTCTCGCCGCGGGGAGGGGCTGTGCGGGGAGGGGCTGTGCGGGGAGGGGCTGTGCGGGGAGGGGCTGTGCCGGGAGGGGCCGGCGCTCCCGGGAGGGGCTTGCGCTCTTTTCTCGGTCTGCGCTGCTCAGGCTCCGGGCTCTTCTGTCTGAAGCGCGCGCCACGCTGCGCGCGGCTCCAGCCCTCGGGCGTTTCACAAAAGCGCGGCACACAAAGCTGGGCCCGCGCTCCGGCCCCACGCCGCCCGAGCGGCCCAGGCAGCCAGGCGCCTGACGGGCGCTCTCTCCCCGGGTGCGGCGCGTCTTCTGCCCCGCGCGGTCCCAGTCTCAGTCCCCGCAGGCGCCAGTCCGGTGCGTGCGCCCTCTGCCTGCCGCGTCCCTAGCCCCAGTCCCCGCCCCCGCCGGTCGGGTGCCTGTGCCCTTTGTCTCGCCGCGACCCTCCCGGCGGATGTCGACCATCCAGGATCTCGGTCCCTTTGCTCTGCGAGCGGCCGGCAGTGTGTTCGGGCTGGTTAATTTTCTCTCTCTTTGCTCTCCCACAGTTCAAGCTGGGAACTCACAGAAGCTCCCTCCGCTTGTCCTCAGGGCGCTCAGGCCCGGACCCTGCCCCAAGCAATGCCGCCCGCTCCGCTCCGCCCCCACTTGCTGGTGGCGGATGCGGGCGTCTGGGGTACTTTTCTGCTGGGAGTTGCTTTTAGGCTCGTAATCTGTGGGTTTTATTTATTGTATCCCTCCCAGTCAGGTTCAAACTCCGAGACTCAAACACTTCCCCCAGGCCCGCCAGTGCGAGGGTTTCCCGGTGTCTGGGAACGTCCTCTATTAAGACCCTTCCCGGGAAGGGTCTCCGTCCTTAGCTCTTTTGTCTCGCTTTTTATCTTTTATATTTTTGTCCTACCTCCTTTCGAAGACAGTGGGCTGCTTTTCTGGGCGCCTGATGACCTCAGCTAGCGATCAGAAGTTGTTTTGTGAGGTTTGCTCTGCGTTCAGTTATTTTTTTTGATAAATTTCTAGGAGAGAAAGTGGTCTCTCCGTCCTACTCCTCCGCCATCTTGGCTCCTCCCAAGGATACTCTCTTTTATCACTCTTTCTATATTTCATTCTTTGAAAGGAATCCACTATGCACAGTTCACACTTAGGAAGTGGGGATTTATCCTTTTTGGATATTATTATTATTATTATTGCATAGGAGATTTACCTTTTCATCCAAATAATTTGTTTCTTATATTATTTATTTATATCAGTATCAATTTATGGCTCTTCCCTTTAAAATTTGGGTTTAATCCAGTACAATTTATTGTTCAAAGTGTTCCAGCTTTGGTCATTGAAATCCTTTGCTGCTGGCTTCGTTTGTTGTATGTCAAGAAATTCTTGATATATTCACCAATAGTTGCTGTTATTGGAGAAGGAAATGGCAACCCACTCCAGCGTCCTTGCCTGGAGAATCCCAGGGACGGGGGAGCCTGGTGGGCTGCCGTCTATGGGGTCACACAGAGTCGGGCACAGCTGAAGCGACTTCACTGCAGAAGTAGCAGCAGTTGCTGTTATTATTTTTAATAATAATAAAAATTGCGTTTAGTTTTTTTTTTAAGCACATACTTATTTTCTGGCACTGGAGATGATTAAGACTCATTTTGCATACTTTTCTGCCAAAGTTCTAAAGTCAGAACAAATTCCATAAATGTTCATATTTTGCAACTGTACTATACTTTTTCATTCTGTCTCTCCTTCCTCTCTGTCTAGAATAATTTTTAATAATCTGCCCCAAAGGCTTTTGCAATTTATTTCTTAATGTATTTTATAATACTCCTCAAAATGAGTATTAGCATTGTATTTGAATTGGAAAATATCACCAGCTAGTCTACAGGCCCCGTTTATAATTATAATTTTTTCACACACACAAAAAGTATATATATATATATCCTGATTCAGGATTGAATTGGGCATCTCTCATTGCACTGATGTCATTGGTTTTTTTAGTAAACTTAAATCTGGAGTAGTTTTACTCCCCCCCCTTTTTTTTGTTTCCTTTTATCATCTTGTCATTTGAATTATAGGAGCTTTTTTTTATGGAATGCCTCCCAGTTTGGGTTAGTCTGATATTTTCTCGTGATAAAATCATGGTTAACAATTTTGACAAGAATAGTACAGAAGTGATACATTATATTGGAAACTACAGATTTTTTTGGGGGGGGAGTGGTTTCTTTATGGTGATATTAGTTTCAATCATCTTATATTACATTTATGAAGTGTGTTTATTATTTTTCTGTAGTTAAAAAGTGTCATTAGGAAAATAATTGAAAAGTAGGTATGTTATTTTTAACTAAATTATCACTTACTAGTGTCAACATTTATTGATGATTTTTGTGCTTGTCTATGTTGATTATCAAGTGGTCATTTTCTAATCTCATTATCCGTTCAGCATTGCATTTTGTTATAATGAAAATTTTTCTTTCTCTTCAGTGTTTTATTTATATGATTATGTGAGTATAAACTCGTGGATTGCTAAAATGGTTCTAATTCATTATTGTAATTAATTGTTCTAAAGCTCAGTTTGCTCCTGGTTTAACAAATGAGACCTTATCCAAGATATCACTTATATCATTTAGTATTTCCAGTTAATTGTTATATAGTAGTATCTCAAGTAATGATTTTTAAGAAGTCTGAGGTACAAAATTCTGACCAAAATTTAAGTCTTTCCTCCTATCAATAAATTATTAAATGTTTAACAGTGTTGAATAAATAATAAATCAAAAATGGAATATTAAACAAAATTTAAGCATAATTTCTAGAAAATCCTTATGTCATTTTAGTCAACCTAGGTAAACAAATTAGAAGAACAATTTTATTTAGCTTTCTTTTCCACAGAAAACAATCTTAGAAAGATTGGCTAAGACAATTAAGTTTGATTTCCAACCTGAGGCTACATTTTACCATGAAAACTTCAAATGAGGTGTTATGAATTTCTTCAACCTATATTTATCAAGCTCAAACTTCTCTAGACTTCATTTGGAGCAGATTTTACATAGTAATAACTACTGAACTTAGTTGATATTTGTCATTTCTGAAGGTAATCATCTCCCCTGCTTTACTGCCTTCCTGCTGTGCTCAGTAAATTAGCAACAATAGATGATGATGGCTAAATAATTAATTCAGTGTAGAAAATCTAAGTAGAAGTTTTTCTTACTGTTTTTTGTTTGTTTAAAATGATATATAATTAAGATTTTAAGAAAAAAATTTAAATATGGAAACATTTTATTGCAAAAAAAAGTTTGTCAGTGTTTATATGTTTTATAATATTATGTCCAGAGTCCTGGTTGAGTACTTTAACAAAAATAAAATAGCAAAAGTTGACTCCTCCCTTCTAAGTTGCCATTATATGCAAATTACATGATACTCTATATAGAAAACACTAGAGACTCCACACAAAACTACTAGGACTGATAAACAAATTCAGCAAGGTAGTAATATACAATACTAACATACAAAAATCTGTTGCAGTTTTTTTTTAACAATAATAATGAAATATCAGAAAGAAACATTTTTTTAAAAATCCGTTTAAAATGCCATTAAAAATATCTAGGAATAAACAGAACCAAAGCGGTGAAAGAATTACACACTGAGAAATATAAAAATGTTGATAAAGAAAATTAAAAAATAATTCAAAGAAATGGATATTACATGCTTTTGGATTGGAAGAATTAATACTGCTAAAAGGGCCATAGTATTCAAAACAATTTAAAAATTTAATGTGGCCCTTATCAAATTACTCATGGTATTTTTTTCAAAGGACTAGAACAAATAATCCTAAAATTGATATGGGATCACAGAAGACTTAGAGCTGCCAGAGCAATGCTCAGGGAAAAAGAAAAAAGTTGGAGGCATAACCTTCCCAAAATTCAGACAGTTACTAGGAAGTGTGCATGCATACCAAGTCGCTTCAGGGTCTGACTCTTTGCGACCCTTGGCCTGTAGCCTGACCGGCTCCTCTGACCCCGGGATTCTCCAGTGGATCGCTGTGCCCTCCTCCAGGGGGTCCTCCGGGCCCAGGGATTGAAACTTCCGTGGTTCTTACATTTCCTGCAGCGGCAGGCAAGTTCTTTACCACTAGTCCTCCTGGGAGGCCTACAGTAATCAAAACATCATAGTGTTGACTCAAAAACAGTGGGCTAGAATGGAGAATCCAGAAATAATCCCACAGTCAGTTAGTCTTCAACAAAGGAGGCAAGAACGTACACTGAGGAGAGGAGTCTCTGCAGCAAGCGATGCTGGGAAAGTCGGAGAGCCGCACGCAGATCAACAAAGCTAGAACACACGCTGCACACAGATAAACTCAGACTGGCTTAGAGACTTACACACGAGACACAAGGCCGTGAAGCCCTCTGACATAAGCTGGAGCAACGTTTTCTTAGATCAGCCTCCCAAAGCAAAAGAAATAAAAGTAAGAATAACAATGGGACCTAATCAAAGCGATAAGATTTTGCATAGCAAAGGAATCCATGAAAAAGTCAAAAAGACAGCCCACAGAATGGGAGAAAATATCCACAAATAATGCAATCAACAAGGGTTTAATTTAGAAAATATGCAAACAGCATATGCAGCTCAACATCAGAAAAAACAAAACAAGCAACCCAATCGAAAAATATCTACATCCCGGTGTTCACAGCTGTACTATTTGCACTAGCCACTGCATGAAAGCAACTTAAGTGTCCATCAACAAGGAGTGAATTAGGAAGGTGTGCTACATACAAAATGAAATTTTACTTATTAATAAAAAATAATTAAATCATGCCATTTGCAGCAACATGTGTGGGCCTAGAGACTGTCACACTGAGTGAAGCAAGATAGAATAAGACAAATATCATATGATATTGCTTATATGAGGAAGCTTAAAAAAATAATACAAATGAACTTATTTCCAAAACAGAAATAGCCTCACAGATGTAGAAGAAAATTTATGGTTACCAAAGTTGCAGGGCGGAACAGAGAAATCAGGACTTTAGAATAAGCAGGTGCACATTACTATACATAAAATATGTAACCAACAAGACCCAGTGTATAGTGCAGGTAATTATATACAAGTTTTTTAATAACTTACAGTGGAAAAGAACATATAAAACAAACCACACACATACACAACACACACATATGCATATACATGAATCATTTTGCTGTACATTTGAAGCTAATACAATGTTGTAAATTAACTATACTTCAAGAAATATAGTAGAAGTTTGGAGGTATTTACCATGTTTGCTTTATTATACTTTCAATAAAACATGTTATTTTAATAGGCACTCCATATACTGTTGGCTCAGATGGTAAAGAATCTGCCTGCAGTGCAGGGGGCTGGGTTTGGTGCCGGGGTCGGGAATATTTCCTGGAGAAGGAGACGGCAGCCCACTTCAGTATTCTTGCCTGGGAAATTCCATGGCCAGGGAGCCTGGTGGGATACAGTCCATGGGGTTACAAAGAGTCAGATACTGAGTGACTAACACTTTAACTTTCATTTTCCATACACTATACATCTATTCTTTATAGAAGGCATTTTTAGAAAGATATATACTTGTATGCAACCTCAGAATTTTCAAAGAGCAACAAAATTATGATATTCTAATCAATTGAGAAAATGATGTCCGCTGTGAGGAAACTGAACTTAAGCTAACTTTCCTGTAGAATATTGAAAGATGGGACTAATAATATGGAAATATGCAAAATAATTCATTCTATCAATTTGAGTCTTTCTATATAGTGGAACATAGCAGTCAATTCTAAAGGAAATCAACCTTGAATATTCATTGGAAGGACTGATGCTGAAGCTGAAGCTCCAGTACTTTGGCCACCTGATGCAAAGAACTGACTCATTTGAAAAGACTCTGATGCTGGGAAAGATTGAAGGCAAGAGGAGAAGAGGATGACAGAGGATGAGATGGCTGGATGGCATCACCGACTCGATGGACATGAGTTTGAGTTAACTTCGGGAGTTGGTGATGGACAGGGAAGCCTGGCGTGCTGCGGTTCATGGGGTCGCAAAGAGTCAGACACAACTGAGCGACTGAACTGAATATATAACCAGCTTAAGTTCTATGTAAAGAGAGAGAAGTAATCACAACAGCTTTGTGGTCACTTTCTCTCAGTCTACATGCTTTCAAGGTGCTTGCTTGCTCAGTGATAAAGCCAACTAAGCTTATATTGTGAATTAGTGGATTTCTTGTGTGTCCGTCTTCCCCCAAGACTCCTTGCTAATTTACTATAGACAACTGGGATCACATCATAGTATTATGTTATACTATATTACATATATACAGTGTGAATTTTAGCATTATTTGGAGTTTGAGTTACTAAAACTAACTGAGAAAATCAATCACTTGGAATGCTCTCTCTGTGAATATACCATGCATTCATGGAATGATACCTGTTAGAAATGGGCTTCAAAGTTCTTTGTTCTTTTGCTTCAACACATATCAATGAGCGCTTTATGAATCACTGATTAAAGCAAAGAAAGGTGGAAAACATTTTTAAATTCATCTTTACACAAACATAGAATACTCAATATTTTTAACTGGACTTTACATTTATAGGTAGAGTTGCAAAATTTCTACTTCTCCCTTTGACTCTCAGCACTCTCAAGCAATAAGAAGAATGAAAAATAGGCATGACAACATTATCTTTGGTGAAATCCAGAGAAGTCTGAATCTTCAAGTCACAGAAGAGAAGAAAAGAAGGGTGAAAATCAGATATTATTAAGCAAGAGACTAGAAGAAAGTATTCCTCATAGCTCAGTCAGTAAAGAATCTGCCTGCAATTCAGGAGACCTGGGTTCGATTCCTGAGTCAGGAAGATTCCCCTGGAGAAGGAAAGAGAAACCCACTCCAGTATTCTTGCCTGGAGAATCCCATGGATAGAGGAGCCTGGTGGGTTACAGTCCACGGAGTCGCAAGAGTCAGGCAGGACTGAGTGACTAATACCACCATCACCACCACTAGAAGGAAAATGCCAAATGTGCTGATCTAAGAATGAAGCATCGACATGATATACATTTCATAAATGAGGGCAGAAGAGAAAGAAAAGAATCCATTTGGCAGTCTGGAGGAGATGCCCTGGTGATATGAGTTCCCTGAATGGTCTTTGGTCTGTAATGCAGAAAGGGCGGCTCCTGTTGCTGCTTAGTCAGTGAATCCAGCTCACCTCTCTGTGACCCCATGGACCGTAGCCCACCAGGCTCCTCTGTTCTTGGGATTTCCCAGGCAAGAGTACTCCTAGATGTCCATAGACAGATAAATAGATAAAAAGAAATTGTGATGTATATACATAATGGAATATTACTCAGCTATAAGAAAGAAATGTAGTTAAGTCCATTCTAATGAGGTGGAAGGGCTTCCCTTCTAGCTCAGTCCGTAAAGAATCTGCCTGCAGCATAGGAGACCCAAGTTCGATACCTGGGTTGGGAAGATCCCCTGGAGAAGGGAATGGCAACCCACTCCAGTATTCTTGCCTTAAGAATCCCATGGACAGAGGAGCCTGGTGGACTGTACTCCATGGGGTCGCAAAGAGTTGGTCACGACTGAGGGACTAACACTTCACTTCACTGAGGAGGTGGAGGAACGTAGAACCTGTTATACAAAGTGAAGTAAGTCAGAAAATGGCAAACATCATATACTGAGGCATATATATGGAATCTAGAAATGTACTGATGAGCCTAGCTACACGTCAGCAACGGAGATGGGGGCATAAAGAACAGACTTTTGGACACAGTGGGGGAGAGGGAAGGTGAGATGATTTAAGAGAGCACCGCTGAGACACATACACTGCCCTATGCAAACTAGATGGCCCGCGGGAATTTGCTGCAGGACACAGGGAACATGAAGCTGGCTCTCTGACCTCTTAGAGGGGTGGGGCGGGGAGGGAGGTGGAGGGAGGATGGGGGGGCGCATATGTAAACTGGGGCTGATTCATGTTGATGTATCACGAGACCATCACAATACTGTAAAGTAATTATCCTCCACTTTAAAATAATAACAATAAAAAATACTGGAGAGGTTTGCCATTTCCTTCTCCAAGGGACCCTCCCAACCCAGGGATCAAATCAGTGCCTCCTGCACTGGCAGGCAGATTCTTTACAGCTGAAACACCAGGGAAGCCAAGGCAGCGTAATTAGAAATGGAGGCCGACAATCTGCATTTGTAGCAAGTGATGGAGCTTTTACATGTGATATTGAGGAAAAGAGATAAATGACAATATGAATATCCACACAAGTTTCCATCTCCATTGACTAATTACACTCAGTTATACACATTGAACACATTATAAAGGATGCTGAACACATTATAAAGGATGCTGAACAACTAATTCAGCAATCAGAAAAGTAAACAGATGTAAGACTATACACACACACAAAATTGTTGCCACCAAGCAGGAGTTTTTGCATGAAACAGAAATATAAAAAATAAAGAAAAGATATTTTGAGGAAAGAGTAGGTAAAATGTAAGCTGGTCAAGTCACAAAAACAGTCTAAGTTAATTGTTTCATAAATGTATGCAAATATAGAAATAGTACAAGCAAAAAACATATGGAATAGAAATATAAAAGGTAAAGTAAAAAAATGAGAAGGAGTTGGGGAGTATTAGAGGAAAGGAGGTGTAGGTACACGGTTTACAACTGAATTTCCTAAAGAAAGAATGTGGAATAATAAAGCAAGACAAGATTTTCGTGATGCCATAATTCTGGTACCTTTTCAAAGGCAGACATGTAGGAACTCACAGGCCATAGGCTTATTTTCACTATTTTATTATGAGAGGATAAGAACAATCAGTGAGTCAAGATTTTGGCCTGAGGGATAGGAAAGATGGGATGACATAGGGAAAGATCAGAATAAAAATTTTTGAATACTAATTTGGTGATATCTACATTCTTTGTTTGAGTTCATTCAGTTTATGAAATTCGATTGAATTATAACTTATTTTGATGATACTTTTTCTAAGCCATATTCAATTTAAAATTTCTCAACCATAACACAGGAGATTTTAATGAATTTATTGAATTCATTATCCATAATGATATTGATACCATGTTATATTGAAAAGGAATGTTCTTAATGAGAATAGTATTTGACAATTCTGTTGAAAATGATTAAAAAATGTAGAATATCAGAAAAAAATGGAAATTGAACTCATGTCTATGACTACCTTTTAGCATGATCATTATGTCACAAATATTGATGATAACATGAATGTTGCCAATATTGGCTAACTCATGAAACATCTTTTATTTCAATAGATAATATAGTCTTTGATAAAAGTTATACTTCTTCACTATACAGTGAAACTTCTGAAACATTTCTATTATTGATGATCTTAAAATTCATCATATAAGGACATCATTAATTGACATTCTCAACAGTAAAACTTTAGATTGATGACATCTAAGATTATTCTTTTACAGAATACTATATTTCATAGAAAGTAGTTTGATAGGTTATTTTAATTGAAAAATTATTATTCATTTCTCTTAGAGATGATACATATTTAGGGCAAAATAACACAGGAAATCAAGAGAGGTAGAATAGATGAGTACATAGTAAGCTTCTGAAGATAAGATTTAATTCTGGCAACATCAGAACGATTTAAGCTTTTTTAAAAAAAAAAAACTTCAAACATGGACTATTCAAAATAGTGATATTCTAAGACTAAAGTACAATAGACTAGATTTTGCATGCTTTTTTTGCCCCTACATCTCTACAGATCTCATTTTTGCAGTAATGTTTTTATGTTTTTTAATGGAAACTTCCTTGCCCCTCTCTGGCTCTCTCCCTCATTTATAAATCAGCAATGCAGAGGCAGAGCTTTCCTTTCTTTCCATCATGAACTTGAATCAGAATAGGTGAATTTCACATGAAGATTAATAACCTATCATTCCCAAATAAATGATTCTTTTGTTCCAATAACTAAAATTTAAGAGTTTGTGTAGCATTAAACTTTTATTGTGAATTCAAAAATATATATTTTTAAAATCCTCTATCCCAAAATACAATTTTAAATGTGTATGTGCAGATTTTAAAATATTGTGGTGTGGTAAATCATGGTCAATTAATATAAAGTTCTCTTAAGGTCAAAATCAATGAGTTTAATATATACTTAGAAAAATACTGTATGTCAACTGAAGCTGAGATTATTATGTTTGCTGATCTCAAGATCCAGAAGAAAATCAATAGCACAGAGTCTGCTTATTCTGGCAGAAGGTCTATCATGTTTCCAAAGTGATTTAATTACAATGTGACTAAATAATTTGAAAAAGGAAAACCATGTTAACAAACTGGGATTTCAAACAGAGCAGTATCAAGTTTAGGCTTTGCAAGGAAGCAAACAAAATATTAGGTGCCCATATAAGTAAAAAATTAAAGCAGTGGTATCAAAATCAAGTTATATTGACAAAACCCTAAAAAATACAGAATACTATTTAAATGAGATTACTTTGAAGACGTCAAAGCAAAAGGAAAGCATTCAATAATTTTAAAATATATTTGATGTAAATTATAATGTTTTCTAAATTGTATACACAAGTAGCCTGAAACTCCAATACTTTGGCCACCTGATGTGAAGGGCTGACTCATTGGAAAAGACCCTGATGCTGGGAAGGATTGAGGGCAGGAGGAGAAGGGGACGACAGAGGATGAGATGGTTGGATGGCATCACCGACTCAATGGGCATGAGTTTGGGTAAGCTCCAGGAGTTGGTGATGGACAGGGAGGCCTGGCGTGCTGCGGTTCATGGGGTCAGAAAGAGTCGGACACGACTGAGGGACTGAACTGAACTGAACTGTAGCCTGAGAAATAATAACTGAGATAGCTATTTTATCTTGAGTGACCTGTATACTTTTGCTTGGGAATATAGATAAGAATATAAAGAAAGTTGGAGTAGGATATGGCACTCCACTGCAATATTCTCACCTAAAAATTCCATAGACAGAGGAGTCTGGTAGGCTACTGTCCATGGAGTTGCAAGAGTTGGACACAACTGAGCAACTGAGCCCAGAAAGAAAATAGGGACGCAGTGCCTGATGCTCAGTACTGTTTAGCTCTCAAACCTATTACTGTGTCTTCTGTATTTTCAGGCAATTACAGCTTTCTCTTAAAACTTTTTTGACAACTTAATGTTTAAGTAGGACTTTTCCCTATATCATATGACCATTAATAGGGGGTGGTAAGAGGATTGCATTGGGTGTGGAGTTTTAGCTGTCTCGGAGAGGAAAGGGAAGGCTATCCATTCAGATAAATTTTTAGCAACTCTTTGGTCTCTTCTGGGAAAAAAAAAGAATGGTTTGTTCATTTATTAGACTGAAATTTCCTTCTGCCACTTAGAGTTTATTTTCTCTTGAAAATTATTTGAGTATGACACTGAATCATCATTGACAGATTCAGAAAAGAGCAATGTTTTATTTTGTGATATAACACTGGCCCAGCAGAGCCTGCGAGTCTGGACTTATTTATTAATTCCTCTCCCATCTCAAACTGTCTCCAGAATCTAGTTCCATGAGCTGATTTATTGGATAACATTGGTTTTCAGCTCTGGTAATGCTAACACACCATTTTTTTCATAACGTATTTTTTTGAATTCCATCTTCACTCCCCTGAAATTAAATTAGCAGTAATATAATGTACCTACAAATATACTTTTATAATGAATAACATAACTGTAGTACAAAGAGAAAGGCAACAAAGGCAATTTACACTGAACTAATATGTATTCAATATGCAAATGCTTGGGCAAAATGCCACAGAAGACTTAATGAGGTAGTCATATGCTTGCATAAATGTGCAGAGCAACCACAGAGAAGATTTCAAGAAACCTAGACAGATGTAGATTTGTTTTATTGATTACCTTTATATAATAAGTGTTTCTGCTCATGACATGTTTATTTAAGGGTAAAGAGTCAATAATACTTGGGTAGACTCTGTATTTGCTTTTACTGGGGAAAAAATCATTGATGTTTACAACTGTGCAAACTGTGCAACCGTGTTGATTGTAAACTGTGATTAGAGTGTAGACTTAGATCGTTGTTTTTTAACATTTGTCTATTTATCTGGCTGTGCATGTGATTAGCTGTGGCGGACAAGGTCTTCTGTTGTGGCCACAGGCTTCTCTCTAGCTGTGGAGCGTGGGCTCTGGAGCGTGGGCTCAGCAGTTGCCGTACCTGGGCTTAGCTGACCTGCAGCATGTGGGATCTTGGTCCCCCAACCAGGTATCAGACTCGTCTTCCCTGCATTGGAAGACAGATTCTCTCAACCACTGAACCACCAGTGTGATCCCGAGACTTTGATAATTATAAGCAGATTTCTCACAAATTTGAAAGCCCGGCAGGGCATGTGAAAGTCACATGGGTTAAGGGGTGATTCTTTGTAGTGCATGACATTTTGGAGGATATTGGCACCCAAGGGCCCTGAAGTTTTCTGCCCCAATTGCTGTGAAAACAACGCCACCATCCCCAAATAACCTGAGTATTCCCAAGGAAGAAGCAGTAACACGGACCACTTGACCTGCAAGACGGTTTGTACTGAGGTCTGGAGGCAAAGACAGAAGCGATGGAGACGGCATGGGGGTGTCTCCTGAAAAGACAGCTTTCCACAGCTAAGTACATGCTCTACAAAGAAAATGAAGTGACCAGACTGAAAATACAAAAATAAACAGCTCTTATTCATGGCTCAGATGACATGTTTGGCACAGTTAGAGATTGCTCAATCTCTTTGTATTCCTAAGGAAATTTATTTCTCTCCAATATAGTGATAACAGAAGAGATTTTGGTATTTCTTTGGTGTGCCAAAGGTGTTGCCAACTTTAGAGGATAGTTCTCTGTAACAGACAGTACTCTAGGAAGGCAATTAGCAGGTATTCTGTAGTCCAAAGTCATGTCATAGTCTTCCATAGATATGAAAGAGGAGGTCAGAGCAAAACTATACCCAGGAATAACATAAAATCACTGAGAGAGGTATTAAGGTGACTTGTGGACCTACAGTTGAGGAATATCAAGTCAGAACAAAACTGTTTATTAATTTTAATATGGCTTCATATGCAATAGAATCTGATAGTCTTTGGTAAAGTTTCAGAGGCTAGTTAAACTAATTAGAAAACTTACTCTTAGATCCCCTTAGCTTATCTTCATCAGTGTGTACCTGTGTGTGAGTGCAAGCATGTGTGTGCTGGAGGGGGTGTGTGTGCCAGTATTTTCTTAGTTTCTGACGTTGTAAGGTGTTACAGGCGTATATTATAAGCTTTCTGTCCCGGAAGTAGAATCAGCCACTTTTCTAAGAATCCACAATGATTTTATTGCAGAATGGTTTTAGAAACCAAGTTCATGGTGGTAGGTGTGCTCAAGGTGTCATCTTTTGATGATAACTATCACTTGTGTCTCATATCTAGAAGGAATATAGAAGGCAGCTCGTGGGATAAGCTAAATACAAAGGATTTTCAGGCTCATTAAACACTGCAAAATCAGCAGACTTGCTATACTTCTAGCTGCTTTAAAGGTTTTTCTTGTTACTGCATAATGTCCAAATAGTCTTACTAAATTGTATTCCCATCTTAGAGACAGTGCTACATAGCAGCTTAGAACATGGTTTACCAGGGCTTGAATTCCAGTTCCAACACATAAAGAAGCAAACAAATCTTGCCTGTGTGACCATGGTCAAGTTTTTCAATATCTCCATCCCTGTTTCCTTATCTGTAAAATAGTGATATGAATATCATCATAATTGTATAATTGTGAGGTTTAAATGAATTAACATAAATAAAATATTAGAAAACTGTCTAGAAAATAGCAAGGAATCTACAAAGCTATCTATTAAATGTACATAGCTTTGTATATTTGTATATATACATATGTATGTATATATGCATATATATATACATATGTCTTTGGGCTTCCCAGGTGTCACTAGTGGTAAAGAACCCACCTGCCAATGCAGGAAGCATAAGAGACAGAGTTTCAGTCCCTGGTGATCCCCTGGAGAAAAACATGGCAACCCACTCCAGTATTCATGCCTAGAGAATCTCATGGACAGAGGAGCCTTAAAGGTTACAGTCCATAAGGTATCAAAGCATCTGACATGACTGAACCGACTTAGCATACATGCACATATATGTCTTTAGGGCTAAAAATCAGTTCAGTTTAGTCACTCAGTCATGTCCAACTCTTTGTGACCCCATGGACTGCAGCACGCCAGGCCTCCCTGTCCATCACCAATTCCCGGACTTTACTCAAACTCATGTCCACTGAGTCGGTGATGCCATCCAACCATCTCATCCTCTGTTGTCCCCTCCTCCCACCTTCAATCTTTCCCAACATGAGAGACTTTTTCAATGACTCACTCTTTGCATCAGGTGGCCAAAGTATTGGAGTTTCAGCTTCAGCATCAGTCCTTCCAATGAATATTCAGGACTGATTTCCTTTAGGATGGACTAGTTGGATCTCCTTGAGATCCAAGGGACTCTCAAGAGTCTTCTCCAACACCACAGTTCAAAAGCATCAATTCTTCAGTGCTCAGCTTTCTTCATAGTCCAACTCTCACATCCATACATGACCACTGGAAAAAGGCTTACAGTAGATGTGAGTTTGTATTAATTACTTTGGTCATGTGCAAGAAATACAGTCTGTAGCTTTGGATTTTAAAAAAAATAATATAATCTAAATTGTAATAAAGTACATTAAGATATTCAATATAGTACATATCAAAGGTAAATAAAACCACATTCAG
Organism: Muntiacus reevesi; assembly: GCF_963930625.1. Lineage (NCBI taxonomy): Eukaryota > Metazoa > Chordata > Mammalia > Artiodactyla > Cervidae > Muntiacus > Muntiacus reevesi. The sequence continues at coordinate 2,814,471 of NC_089260.1, read as the reverse complement.
AACATTTCAATTTTCTCATTTTAGTCAACACTTTTATGGAGTCACTTTTTTTGTATTTATAACCTGAGATATCGTTACCTATTTTAGTGAGCCTAGATTTTTTCTATAGTCTTTAATATTCAGTATTCAACAACTGTTCCTCCCGACCTATGAACACACACACAAACCTCAACTGAAATTTAAGCTCATTCTTGAATTCTAATGGAGTCTAAACTTCTAATCCATTATTACCAGTAAGACATGTTTTGCAGTTATGACTAGTTTAAAACAAATAATATTTGCAACAACTGTCATTAGTTAAATGTTAAAACTTAATAGCTGTCCAATTAGTGCGTTATACCAAAAGAGCACTCGATTTTGGAGAAATGTGGACTAAATCATTGGTGGATTATATGGAAAAATAAAACTTACTGTAGCCCTATTCATAATCAAATATCAGTATTTGTGTAACTTTGCAAAGAATGTATTCAGACTTTTAGTTCCTTAGATACTTAACTATGGGCTCCCACATTTCACATACTCAATTTTCATTAAATGCGAGCACATGAAGATACCTCTGATCACCCTTCTCTCTGTGAATTTCATTTTTCAGCTGGCACTTAGACATTCTGTTTGATGTCTGCCAGAATATACTTTGGTTTTAGCAGTGCTAATCAGTTTTCCCCTTGGCATAACATAGATTTTTGCATAAGTTCATGAATATTATATTTTGCCTCTCTGTCCTATACAAATAAGCATATATATTTAATTTTTAAAAGTTTTTGTATTTACGATACTAGATTTACTTAAATATACCCTCATTAGGCATGTCCAAAGTACTAAAATTTGATGAGATACTCTTTGGACAAAAACTGACATTTGTTTTCACTTTTGTGTGTAAAAACAGACAATGTAAGAACTTCTAGAAAGGCACAATGGAGACCCGGTTTCTCAGTAAAGTGCAGTGAACTGAATGGCTTCCAGTTGCCTTGAATAACAAATGAGGTCCCCTGTGACTGAGTTTCAAACGAAGGCTTAAGTGTGTCTGTCTCTGTACTAAAGAAAAGCAAACAAAACAGCTTTCCTTTACTAAATGATAACTTGTAGTCATCTCAGTTTCCCTCAAACTTTAGACCGTTTTGCTTCACCAAAATAGATGTCATTCTATTTCAAAATGTTATCTATATATTTACATGTCCGGTCAAAAGATGAACGTCTAATTATGTTGTGGTGTTATTAAATACCACATTTGAGTGTGGACTCAAACGCGAGGTTTACAGTGGTTAAGATGAATAGAGAGATGTCTCTGAAGCAGATTGATTTGCTCTAAATAGCCGTTCACATTTCAAAGAGGGGATTGCTCAAGGTAAACCACAGCCTCAACAAAAACAAACCTATTTGCATTTTCTATCCTATCACTTAATTTAGACTAAACAGACAGGCAGTCTCCGTTACCTGCACTGAGTTATTTTTAGAGTTCATAAACACAGCCCAGATCGTGACCTAGTGCAGCATTTCAGACTGTTAAAAGGTGGCTCGTTCCCTGGCTATTTCATTTTGGGAAATGGGCAGCCTTACCCTGTAGTGTCATGAACACAGCAGACATACGAGTGGCTCATGTGGTTCAAAATGCAGGGCTTTGGTGCTTACTATAAAATTCAGATTTAGTCATGCTTCCTTCATCCGTATCTGCAAGGGCTTAGTTATGCATCTTTTGTTAAAATAATTTAGAAACTAGCCATATGAGAAAAACAATATTCTTCAAAGTGTACAATTGCTGGAATTGCTTTTATGTACGGAAAATGTTTCAACTAACTCATTATTATTTAGATGAATAGATGATTTAGTTATTGGCTACACAAAATGTGATGGTTTGATCAATTACTGCATCACCGCAGAGTTTGCTAGAAATGCAAAACGTCAGGCTGGCCCTTATACCTCCTGAATCAGAAGAGACATTTTCATATCCCCCAGGCCCAGATGATTCTCATGTATGCTATAATTTAAGTCTGCAGTTGACTGTTCCTGTCTTTAGAATTCAAACCTAAATTCTGTTCATCCCAAATCAATACTTTCTCCAAACTAATTATGTCTATGGGAGAGGATGACAACAGAGATTTCTGTCTGTTCATTTTAACTTTTATTCGACAAGCCTATATTGAGCACTAGCATGTATTGGGCTCTGCGCTAGGTGTTGATTGTATGAACGTGGCAAGAACACGTTCATGCACTGTAGGCATCCCACATCTGCGCTAAGAACAGAGAGATGAGTGCGGGTTGGTGTACAAGTGCTTCTAACAACTTAGAGTTAAGAAATTCACCCCCACATGGCTAAGATGATTTTTTAAATTTTTATTAGAGTACAGTTGATTTACAGTGCTGTATTGGCTTCAGCTGTGCAGCAAAGTGAATCAGCTACACATGTACATACATCAGTTCTTTTTCAGATTCTTCCCCATATTGCCCATTACAGAGCACTGAGCTGAGTTCGTTGTGTTCAGCTTCTCACTAGTTGTCTAGTTTATAGACAGTGGTGTGCATGTGTTAATCCCAATCTCCCAATTCATCGCTCACATCTCCTCATTCCCCAGTAACCATAAGCATGATTTCCACCTTCATGCCTCTATGGCTGTTCTGTAAATGAGTTAATTTGTACCTTTTGGTTTCCACATATGAACGATATATTATGCTATTTGTCCGTCTATCTGACTGACTTCATCCGTATGGCAATCTCTAGGCCCATGCCATTTGTTTCACCCAGTGGCATTATTCCGTTCTTTTTAAGGCTGAGTAACATGCCTTTGTATATAGGTACCACATCCTCTTTATCTACTTTCCTGTCAATAGACATTTAGATTGCTTCCACACGCTGGCTATTGTACACATGAACCATGGCCATGAACCCTAGAGTGAATGTACCTTTTCTGATGATGGTTTCTTTTCTCTGGGTGTATGCTCAGAAGTAGGATTGCTAGGTCACATGGTAGTCCTGTTGTTAGTTTTTTAAGGAATCTCCACACTGTTCTCCATACTGGCTATTCCTTCCAACAGTATAGGAAGATTCTCTTTTCTCTACAACCTCTCCAGGATTCATTATTAGTAGTTTTTTGTTTTTTGTTTCTTTATAATGACCTTTCTGACTGTAGTTTGACTTGCATTTCTCTAATACTTAGTGATTTTGAACATTTTTTCATATGCTATTTTATCCATCTATATGTCTTCTTTAAAGATGTGTCTATTTACATCTTCTGTCTGTGTTTAGACTAGTTTGTATGTGTGTGTGTGTGTGTGTGTGTGTGTGTGCACACGTACTCTGTTGAGCTACATGAGCTGTATGCATATTTTGGAGATTATTTCCTTGTCAGTTTCTTTGTTTGCAAATATTTTCTCTTATTCTAAGGCTTGTCTTTTTGTTTTCTTTATGGTTTCTTTTGCTGTACAAAGGATTTAAGTTTAAGTAGATGCCATTTTTTTAAAAATGTTCATTACTTTAGGAGGTGGATCAAGAAAGAGCTTGCTGTGATTTTTGTCAGAAAGTGTTCTATGTTTTACTCTAAGAGTTTTACAGTGTCCAGTCTTACATTTCGGCTTTAAACACATTTTGAGTTTATTTTGTGTCTGATGTTAAGGAGTGTTCCAATTTCATTCTTTTACATGTAACCATCCAGTTTTCTCAGCACCACTTATTGAAGAGACTGGTGTACTCCCAAGCTCATTCAATAAGGCCACCATCAGTTGATACCGAAACCAGACAAAGATATCACAAAAATAGAAAATTATATGCCAATATCATTGATGGATATAGATGCAAAAGTCCTCAACAAAATACTAGCAAAAAGGAGGGAATTCAGGGTGGAGAGCAGAAATGAGACACTCTGTGATCAGGGAAAAACTGGCAGAGCAGGTCTTCAGATGGTTAGATATTTCTAGGAGTTGATTCATGAGCCTCGTTCTTGTATCTCCTCATATCTAGAAAAGAACTACAGTCTTTTGTGATGATCACTGGTCCATGTGACTAATTAAAGCTTCACAAGGCTGGTAGAAACCTTCCGGAAAAATATGTGTGTACTCTCCTTTTACCAAAGTCACATATATACTGTCCTTCCCCCATACCTCTTTGGAGCAGTTCACCAGAGCTATCTGAGGTTTATTTGCCCCAAATAAAATTGAACTCGCAATTCTCACTTTGTGCCTTTTTTTAAAGTTGGCAGAAAAGGGTGAAATAGTTACCACAAAGTCACAGAATGAGTAACAAATCAAGTTGAGATTCAAGTTTATTTATGCAAATATTCAAACATTTGCCTCATTAGAGCTAATTAGAGAGTCTTTAAGAATGAACACTATAATAATATATTTTTTTTTTGCGATAGCTCTTTGGTTTTGCTTGTGTCGATGACAAACCTTTGCTTAAAAAATCATAGGCAATTTTTCAACAGATTGTAATGCAGATAATCAATTTGTCTCATAGCAGAGATACTATAATCACAACTTTAAAATCCTGCCTGAAGACATTCAATTTGGTAGAAAATTTGTGGGGAGTAAAAATAGTCTTCAGTTACACAGTCCACAATTTTAGACTGATGATTCTTTTAAAATAATTTTAAGGTTGAATTTTGTCTTTTAGTTGGGATCAACTTTTAAAGCACAAACATATGACTTCCTATATATTAACTGTTTAGAGACAGTTTAACTGTTGCATCCAAGTAGCAATGGCATAAACTTGAGCAACTGAACCCTTCAACAGAAGCAGATGGCCTGTTTTAGACTTTGCAGCTTAGAAGCAAGTCTCATTTAATGGCAGCCAAAAAGGCAATGGACAGTGTTCAAATCTTAAATACAAAGAACACTTTTTCTAGGGCTTATTTGGTAAACTGTGTGACAGTTGGGTATCTGGATATGCTAGAAAGAAATGATTTTAAGCTATCACTGAAACTTGTCCATTTGAATTAGGTGATCCATTCTCTGTAATTAAAGCTAAGTAGTAGGTATCTGTCACAAGCCAAATTAATCAAAATTAATTAAAAGACCTTGGAAGGGACATGGCCTGCTGATCTGTGTAGCATGACCCTGAAGAGGACAGCTTATTATATGAGAAAGATTTCACTGTCAAAAAAATTTTCATGCTGGCAAATGCTGAATAAGGCAAGTAAGTTTTTCAGAGGGTAAAGTGCCTATCAATTAGTCATTAATTAGCATTCAGAGGGCACCATTTGATAAATGACTGCTTCCAAAAACTACACTGTATTATCTTCAATAGAAAAATCACTTATTCAAGGGTGAGGGCATCGCTTTTCAGTAACAGTTTATTTGTTTTACTGTCTTATTTTATTCCTGTTTGGTTTAAAGCATGGCAGTGTGTGTGTGTGTGTTAGTTGATTAGTCATGCCTGACTCTTTGCAACCCCATGGACTGCAGCCCACCAGGTTCCTCTGTCCAAGGGATTATCCAGGCCAGAATACTGGAGTGGGTTGCCACTTCCTTCTCCAGGGGATCTTCCCGACCCAGGGATGAAACCCAGGTCTGCTGCATTGCAGGCAGATACTTTACCATCTGAGCTACGAGAGAAACCCAAAAGCATGTCAGAGTGAGGTTAAATGTTTAGTCATGTTAGGTTTATGAAGAACCAAGCCTGCATCCCTCAGCGCATTTGCTGTAACTCATCAGTGATTGTCCTTGGTAACCACTTATCAGAAAAAGTCAAGGCAGGTCCAACTAGTAAAACTGTGCACTGTAGTATCTAGAAACTTCACAGCTGCAAGCTGCAGAAGAGTTTTGGACTCAGTGGTACACGAGGAACTGTCATTCATTTGTTTAATACACAGCTTTGGCGGACTAATTTTTTTTGGTTACTGTTTCAGCTTAGCTCTAACAACATTCAACCTTACATTTGTGTACTGACAATGATCTGCATGAGAGAATGAAACAAAATTGAAATATGATTTCCGTCCTTAAGAAAGCTTCCAAGAAATGCTAGCATCAGCTTGTCCTCATCGAATAATATGGACCCTGGCCTTCCTTTTATTTTTCTTTCCATTTAAAAAATATGCATTTTTAATTGAAGGATAATTGCTTAACAATGTTGTGTTGCTTTTTTTCAGGCTGTGCCCTTTTATACCCATTTATTTTATCTTTAAAAATTATAATTCTATTTAAAATTTTTCCAGCCTTATTTAGATATTATTAATATATAGCATATGTAAGTTTAAGATGCACAACATGATAATCTGATAGCTGTATCAAATGTGGTGAAAAAATTACCACAATAGGGATAGTTAATACTTCCATCCCCTCATATAATTTCCATTTTGCTTTGTGTGATAACATTTAAGATTTATTCTTGTAAAGACTTTCAATTATGTAATGCCATTAACTATAATCATCCTGCCATACATTCAGTTCAGTTCAGTTCAGTTCAGTTCAGTTGCTCAGTCATGTCCAACTCTTTGCGACCCCATGAACCACAGCATGCCAGGTCTCCCTGTCCATCACCAACTCCCGGAGTTTACTCCAACCCATGTCCATTGAGTCAGTGATGCCACCCAACCATCTCATCCTCTGTCATCCCCTTCTCCTCCTGCCTTCAGTCCTTCCTAGCATCAGGGTCTTTTCCAGTGAGTCAGTTCTTCGCATCAGGTGGCCAAAGTAATGGAGTTTCAGCTTCAGCATCAGTCCTTCCCATGAATATTCAGGACTGATTTCCTTTAGGATGGACTGGTTGGATCTCCTTGCAATCCAAGGAACTCTAGATCCTCATAACATATTCATGTTATAGTTGGAAGATTGACACTTTGACCATTGTCTCTCCATTTCTTTTATTTCTTAGAATCCATCATTTTTTTTTTTTTTTGGTCTTGCCACATGTCTTGTGGGATCTCACTTCTTTCACCAGGGACTGAACCCGGGCCACAGCAGTGAAACAAATCCCAACCATTGGACCATGACAGATTTTCCAAGTTCATCTTTCTTAGATTCAACTTCCAAGTGACAACATACAGTATTTGCCTTTCTCTGTCTGATTCATTTAGCGTAATGCCATCAGGTTCCATCCATGTGGTTGCAAATGGGAGGAATTATTTTTTGTGGCTGAATGTTATGTTTATATCTAAATAATAAATATATATAACACAAATGTTTATATATATATAATTTTATTTATACATTGATCTGTTGATAGACACCTATTAATGGCTTGGCTACTGTAAATGATGCTGCAATGAACATTGAAGTACAGATTATTTTCTAGATAAGATTTCATTTTCCTCAAATATATATATGTATACATGGAAAATTCCATAAACAGAGGAGCCTGGTGGTCTACTGTCCATGGGGTTGCAAAGAGTTGACACATCTGGGCACTCACGTACTCACACAGAAAGTGAAATTGCTAGATCATGTGATAGTCTTATTATTAATATTTGAGAAAATTTTATACTGTTTTTCATAGTGGTTATTTTAATTTACATTTTCACCAATAGTGCACAAGAGTTTCCTTTTTCCACAGCCTTACCAAAGCTTACTGTGTTTTGTATATTTTACAATATTCATTCTAATAGATATCAAGTGGTTTCTCATTGTGGTTTTGATTTGTATTTTCCTGATGAATCTTGATGTAGAGCATCTTATCATGTATTCTATGGGTGAGGTTTATCTGTTCTTCAAAAATGTTTATTCAATTCCTTTCCCATATTTAAAATTAAGGTTTGGTTGATATATATAGGTTTCAGATACAACATAGTCAACTTTTAAAAACTATAATCTACTTATATCTATTTTACTGTATTGGCTATGTCTCCTAGGTTGCACAGTACATCCTCGCAGTGCATTTCACACATCGTGCTGACAGTCTGTACCTCTCACATCCCTGATTCCGTCTTATGCCGTCTCGCTTCCATCTCCGTACTGTTAACCGCTAGCTTTGCTCTCTGTATCTGTGGCTCCGTTTGCTGCCATAGTCACCACTTTGCTTTATTTTTTAAATTACACATGTAAGTGATATCATACAGTATTTCTGTTTCACTGATTGTCTAATTTCACTTCGCATAATATGCTCCAAGTTCATCCACGTTGTTAAAATTACACGATTGAGTTCTTTATCATGCCTGGGTGGTGGGTGGCTCAGATGGTAAAGAACCTGTCTGCAACGGGGACCCAGGTTCCATCTCTGGGTTGGAGAAATGTCCTGGAGAAGGGATTGGCTATCCACTCCAGTATTCTTGCCTGTAGCATCCCAGGGGCAGAAGAACCTGGCAGGCCACAGCACAAACTTAAAATCTGTCCGTCTTTCCACCTTTTCCCCATCTAATTGCCATGAAGTGATGGGACATGATACCATGATCTTAGTTTTTTGAATGTTGAATTTTAATACAGTATTTTTTTCTTTCTTTCATATTCATCAAGAGGCAATTTAGTTCGTTTTCCCATGTTATTGCTAATTCATGTCTGAAACTTTGTGACCCCATGGACTGTAGTTTGATAGGCTTCTCTGTCCATGGGATTTCCCAGGCAGGAATACTGGCCTAGTTCTCCATTTCATTCCCCAGGGGATCTTCAGAGCCAAGGGGTTAAACCCATGTCATGTAACTTGGCATGTAGATTCTTTACCACTGAGTCACCAAAGAAACTCACTTTTTATTTTAGAGAATTTTATTATTAATGTACTTAGGAGAGGATGGTCTGTATTTGAAATTAGGAAACCATTACCTCTATGAACTTAAATGTCTAAATCTCTATCCACATTCAGGAAGGTTTTAGGCTTTATTTCTCTAAATAAGCTTTCTGTCCCCTTAGTTTAGTTCAGTTCAGTAGGTCAGTCGTGTCTGACTTTTTGCGACCCCATGGACTGCAGCATATCAGGCCTCCCTGTCCTTTACCAACTCCTAGAGTTTACTCAAACTCATGTCCACTGAGTCAGTGAGGCCATTCAACCGTCTCATCCTCCTGCCTTCAATCTTTCCCAGCATCACGGTCTTTTCAAATGAGTTGGTTCTTCACATCAGGTGGCCAGAGTATTGGAGTTTCACCTTCAGCATCAGTACTTCCAATGAATATTCAGGACTGATTTCTTTTAGGATGGACTGGTTGGATTTCCTTGCAGTCCAAGAGACTCTCAAGAGTCTTCTCCAACACCACAGCTTAAAAGCACCAATTATTCTGTGCTCAGCTGTCTTTAGAGTCCAACTCTCACATCCATACATGACTACTGGAAAAATCATAACCTTGACTAGACAGACCTTTGTTGATAAAGTAATGTCTATGCTTTTAATATGCTGTCTAGGTTAGTCATAGCTTTTCTTCCAAGGAGCAAGCATCTTTTAATTTCATGGCTGCAGTCACCATCTGCAGTGATTTTGGAGCCTAAAAAATAAAGTCTGTCACTATTTCTCCATCTATTTGCCATGAAGTAATGGGACTTGATGCCATGATCTTAGTTTTCTGAATGTTGAGCTTTAAGACAACTTTTTCACTCTCCTCTTTCACTTTCATCAAGAGGATCTTTAGTTTTTCTTCGCTTTCTTCCCTAAGGATGGTTCCATCTGCTTATCTGAGGTTATTGATATTTCTCCCAGCAATCTTGGTTCAAACTTGTGCTTCATCTAACCCTGCATTTCTCATGATGTATTTTGCATACAAGTTAAATAGCAGGGTGACAATGTGCTCCTTTCCCGATTTGGAACCAGTCTGTTATTCCGTGTCCAGTTCCAACTGTTGCTTCCTGACCTGCAAACAGATTTCTCAAGAGGAAGTTCAGATGGTCTGGTATTCCCATCTCTTTAAGAATTTTTCAGTTTATTGTGATCCACACAGTCAAAGGCTTTGGCATAGTCAGTAAAGCAGAAGTAGATGTTTTTCTGGAACTCTCTTGCTTTTTTGATGATCCAGTGGATGTTGGCAATTTGGTGTCTCATTTCTCTGGCTTTTGTAAATCCAGTTTGAACATCTGGAAGTTTACAGTTCATGTACTGTTGAAGCCTGGTTGGAGAATTTTGAGCATTACTTTGTTAGTGTGTGAGATGAGTGCAACTGTACTAATTTTTGAGCATTCTTTAGCATTGTTTCCTGTGAGATTGGAATGAAAAATGACCTTTTCCAGTCCTGTGGCCACTGCTGAGGTTTCCAAATTTGCTGGCATATTGAGTGCAGCACTTTCACAGCATCATTTTTTAGGATTTGAAATAGCTCAACTGGAATTCCATCACCTCCACTAGCTTTGTTTATAGTGATGCTTCCTAAGGCCCACTTGACTTCACATTCCAGGATGTCTGGCTCTAGGTGAGTGATCACACTATTGTGGTTATCTGGGTCATGAAGATCTTTTTTGTACAGTTCTTCTGTGTATTCTTGCCACCTCATCATAATCTTCTCCTTCTACTAGGTCCATACCATTTCTGTCCTTTATTGTGCCCATCTTTGTATGAAATGTTCCCTTGGTATCTCTAAATTTTTTTGAAGAGATCTCTGAGGAAGCTGAAGTTGAATGGTTCTATGAAGGCCTACAAGACCTTCTAGAACTAACACCCAAAAAAGATGCCCTTTTCATTATAGGGGACGGGAATGGAAAAGTAGGAAGCCAAGAAATAAGTGGAGTAACAGGCAAGTTTGGCCGTGGAGTACAGAATGAAGCCAGGAAAAGGCTAATAGAGTTTTGCCAAGAAAGTAGTCATAGCACTAGTCATAGCAAACACTCTCTTCCAACAACACAAGAGAAGACTCTACACATGGACATCACCAGATGGTTAATACCAAAATCAGATTGATTATATTCTTTGCAGCCAAAGATGAAGAAGCTCTATACAATCAACAAAAACAAGACCGGGAGATCACTGTGGCTCAGATCATAAACTCCTTATTGCCAAATTCAGACTTAAGTTGAAGAAAGTAGGGAAAACCTCTAGGTCATTCAAATATGACCTAAATCATATCCCTTACAGTGGAAGTGAGAAATAGATTCAAAGGTTTGGATTATATTGACAGAGTGTCTGAAGAACTGTGGGTGGAGGTTTGTGACATTGTAAAAAAGGCAGGGATTAAGACCATCCCCAAGAAAAAGAAATGCAAAAAAACAAAACGGTTGTCTGAGGAGGTCTTAGCTGTGAAAAGAAGAGAACTGAAATGCAAAGAAGAAAAGGAAAGATATACCTATTTGTTTTTGTTTTCAGTTTTATTTATTTGTTTATTTTTACTTTACAATATTGTATTGGTATTGCCATACATTGACATGAATCCACCATGGGTGCACATGTGTCCCCATCCTGAACCTCCTCCCATCTTCCCTCCCCATCCCATCCCTCTGAGTCATCCCAGTGCACCAGCCCCGGGCACCCTGTATCATGCATCAAACCCGGACTGGTGATTCATTTCACTTTTGATAATATACATGTTTCAATGCCATTTTCCCATATCATCCCACCCTCGCCCTCTCCCGCAGAGTCCAAAAGACTGTTCTATACATCTGTGTCTCTTTTGCTGTCTCACATATAGGGTCATCATTACCATCTTTCTAAATTCCATATGTATGCGTTAGTATACTGTAATGGTGTTTTTCTTTCTGGCTTACTTCACTCCAGTTTCATCCACCTCATTTGAACTGATTCAAATGTATTTTTAATGGCTGTGTAATATTCCATTGTGTATATGTACCACAGCTTTCTTTTCTATTCATCTGCTGATGGGCATCTAGGTTGCTTCCATGTCCTGGCTATTATAAACAGTGCTGCAATGAATACTGAGGTACACGTGTCTCTCTCAGATCTGGTTTCCTTGCTGTGTATGCCCAGGAGTGGGATTGCTGGGTCATATAGTAGTTCTATTTCTAGTTTTTAAAGTAATCTTCACACTGTTCTCCATAGTTGCTGTACTAGTTTGCATTCCCACCAACAATATAAGAGGGTTCCCTTTTCTCCACACCCTCTCCAGCATTTATTGCTTGTAGACTTTTGGGTAGCAGCCTTTCTGACTGGCGTGAAATGGTACCTCATTAAGGTTCTGATTTGCATTTCTGTGATGATGAGAGATGTTGAGCATCTTTTCATGTGTTTGTTAGCCATCTGTATGTCTTCTTTGGAGAAATGTCTGTTTAGTTCTTTGGCCCGCTTTTTGATTGGGTTGTTTATTTTTCTGGAATTGAGCTGCAGGAGTTGCTTGTATATTTTTGAGATTAATTATTTGTCTATTGCTTTGTTTGCTATTATTTTCTCCCATTCTGAAGGCTGTCTTTTCACCTCGCTTATAGTTTCCTTTATTGTGAAGAAACTTTTAATTCCAATTAGGTCCCATTTGTTTATTTTTTTCTTTTATTTCCAATATTCTGGGAGGTGGGTCATAGCGGATCCTGCTGTGGTTTATGTTGGAGAGTGTTTTGCCTATGTTCTCCTCTAGGAGTTTTATAGTTTCTGGTCTTACATTTAGATCTTTAATCCATTTTGAGTTTATTTTTGTGTATGGTGTTAGGAAGTGTTCTAGTTTCATTCTTTTACAAGTGGTTGACCAGTTTTCCCAGCACAACTTTTTAAAGAGATTGTCTTTTCTCCATTGTATATCCTTGCCTCCTTTGTCAAAGATAAGTTGCCCATAGGTGCGTGGATTTATCTCTGGGCTTTCTATTTTGTTCCATTGATCTATATTTCTGTCTTTGTGCCAGTACTACGCTGTTTTGATGACTGTGACTTTGTAGTAGAGCCTGAAGTCAGGCAGGTTGATTCCTCCAGTTCCATTCTTCTTTTTCAAGATTGCATTGGCTATTTGAGGTTTTGTGTATTTCCATACAAATTGTGAAATTATTGTTATAGTTCTGTGAAAAATATCATTGGTAGCTTGATAGGGATTGCACTGAATCTATAGATTGCTTTGGATAGCATATTCTTTTTCACTATATTGATTCTTCCGATCCATGAACATGGTAAATTTCTCCATCTATTTGTGCCTTCTTTGATTTCTTTGATCACTGTTTTATAGTTTTCTATATATAGGTATTTTGCTTCTTTAAGTAGATATATTCCTAAGTATTTTATTCTTTTTGTTGTAATGGTGAATGGAATTATTTTTTAATTTCTCTTCTGTTTTCTCATTGTTAGTGTATAGGAATGTAAGGGATTTCTGTGTGTTAATTTTATGTCCTGCAACTTTACTATATTCATTGATTAGCTCTGGTAATTTTCTGGTAGTGTCTTTAGGGGTCCTATGTAGAGAATCATGTCATCTTCAAACAGTGAGAGTTTTACTTCTTCTTTTCCGATCTGGATTCCTTTTATTTCTTTTTCTGCTCTGATTGCTGTGGCCAAAACTTCCAAAACTATGTCGAATAGTAGTGGTGAGAGTGGGCACCCTTGCCTTGTTCCTGACTTTAGGGGAAATGCTTTCAGTTTTTCACCATTGAGGATAATGTTTGCTGTGGGTTTGTCATATACACTTTTTATTATGTTGAGGTATGTTCTTTCTATTCCTACTTTCTGGAGGGTTTTTTATCATAAATGGATGAATGAAAATGAAAACACAACAACCCAAAACCTATGGGACACTGTAAAAGCAGTGATAAGGGGAAGGTTCATAGCATTACAGGCTTACATCAAGAAACAAGGAAAAAGTCAAATAAAGAACCTAACTGTACACCTAAAGCAACTAGAAAAGGAAGAATTGAAGAAACCCAGGGTTAGTAGAAGGAAAGACATCTTAAAAATTGGGCAGAAATAAATGCAAAAGAAAAAAAAAAGAGACCATAGCAAAAATCAACAAAGCCAAAAGCTGGTTCTTTGAGAATATAAATAAAATTGACAAACCATTAGCCAGACTCATCAAGAAACAAAGGGAGAAAAATCAAGTCAACAAAATTAGAACTGAAAATGGAGAGATCACAACAGACAACACAGAAGTACAAAGGATCACAAGAGACTATTATCAGCAAATATATGCAAATAAAATGGACAAATTGGAAGAAATGGACAAATTTTTAGAAAAGTACAACTTTTCAAAACTGAACCAGGAAGACATAGAAAATCTTAACAGACCCATTTGTTAAGGGAATTGAAACTGTAATCAGAAATCTAACAACAAACAAAAGCCCAGAACCAGACAGCTTCACAGCTGAATTCTACCAAAAATTTAGAGAAGAGCTAACACCTATCCTACTCAAACTCTTCCAGAAAATTGCAGAGGAAAGTAAACTTCCAAACTCATTCTATGAGGCCACCATCACCTTAATAACAAAACCTAACAAAGATGCCACAAAAAAAAAAAAAGAAAGAAAGAAAACTATAGGCCAATATCACTGATGAACATAGATGCAAAAATCCTTAACAAAATTCTAGCAAACAGAATCCAACAACATATTAAAAAGATCATGCATCATGACTAAGTGGGCTTTATCCCAGGATAAAGGATTCTTCAATATCCTCAAATCAATCAATGTAATGCAGATGACACAACCCTTATGGCAAAAAATGAAGAGGAACTAAAAAGCCTCTTGATGAAAGTGAAAGAGGAGAGTGAAAAAGTTGGCTTAAAGCTCAACATTCAGAAAACTAAGATCACACCATATGGTCCCATCACTTCATGGGAAATAGATGGGGAAACAGTGGAAACAGTGTCATACTTTATTTTTTTGAACTGCAGAATCACTGCAGATGGTGACTGCAGCCATGAAACTAATAGGTGCTTAGTCTTTGAAAGGAAAGCTATGAGCCACCTAGATAGCATATTAAAAAGCAGAGACATTACTCTGCCAACAAAGGTCAGTCTAGTCAAGGCTATGGTTTTTCCAGTGGTCATATATGGATGTGAGTTGGACTGTGAAGAAAGCTGAGTGCTGAAGAATTGATTCTTTTGAACTGTGGTGTTGGAGAAGACTCTTGAGAGTCCCTTGGACTGCAAGGAGATCCACCCAGTCCATCCTAAAGGAGATCAGTCCTGGGTGTTCATTGGAAGGACTGATGCTGAAGCTGAAACTCCAATACTTTGGCCACCTCATGTGAAGAGTTGACTCGTTGGAAAGTCCCTGATGCTGGGAGGGATTGAGGGCAGGAGGAGAAGGGGACGACAGAGGAGGAGATGGCTGGATGGCATCACCGACTCGATGGACATGGGTTTGGGTAAACTCCGGGAGTTGGTGATGGACAGGGAGGCCTGGCGTGCTGGGGTTCATGGGGTCACAAAGAGTCAGACACAACTGAGCGACTGAAATGAACTGAACTGAATTTTCCCAGCAATGTATTTGACACCTTCTGACTTGGAGGTCTCATTTTCCTGTATCTTATCTTTTTGCTCTTCTTTATTTTTCATGGGGCTCTCTTGGAGAAGGAAATGGCAACCCAGCCCAATATTCTCACCTTGGAAACCCCATGGACAAAGGAGCCTATTGGTCTACAGCCTATGCAGTCGCAAATGAGTCAGACACAACTTAGTGAGTAAAAACAGCATGGGGGTTCTCTAGAAAGAACACTGAAGTGGGTTGCCATTTCCTTCTCCAGTGACCAGATTTTGCCTGAACTTTTCACTAAGACCTGTCATAGTGGGTTATAGCATGGGTGCATGGCGTGGTTCATAGCTTCATTGGGTTAAGCAAGCCTATTCACCATGAGAAGCCTATGATCCATGAAGGCTTGTTGCCCTAGGAATTGCCCGATGCCATGAGAGCTTGCCCTGAGAAGGTCAACCAGGAGCTGGGTCCAGGGAAACCTGCTTGTAGCTGGGGCTGTGGAAGCCTGTGCAAACCTGGGCCTCAGTAACCACCCAGGGCTGTAGGAAAGATCAGGAATCAAAATGAATTATCCCTGGATTCCCAGGGACCCTCAGATACCTCGGAGCTGAGGGAGTTGTGGGGCCTTCAGTCGTTCAGGGGGACGTGCCCTGGGTTGGCAGCATGTCTCTGGGAGCCTGGAATGGAGGAACCTACCTGCGCTGTGGGTCTTGCCTGGGTCTGCTGGAACCTGCGGATGACAGTATGGTCCGGGGGCCTAGATTAGCAGGATTCTGTTGGGATCTGCTTGCAAATCTTTATTTTATCTTAGTCTAATTGCTTTTGGTCTTTTCAACCTTTGGTCTCACTTACTGTTACTGCATTTTCTATTCCTGCTTGTGTCTGTCTCACTTCCTTCTCTCTTCAATTTCTTCCCTCCCTCTTCCATGCACTTTTCCCCTTTTCCTCATCTTCCTACATCTTTTCTCTATTCATTCTTGAATGCTCACACTCTTGCCTTTCTTTTCTTTACCACATCCCTGTCACCTTGGGACATGTTTTTCTTTTTTTGTTTAACTTGTATTTCCTTTCTCTCCTTTCCCTAAGCTAAGATGATGTCAATCCCAACCATCCAACTGTTTTCAACATCTTGATTGTGGGTGGACCAAGGAGAATGATCTCATTATTGTCTTAACCATTTAAATATGTGGAAAGCAGAGCCCTGGTTAGAGTTCTGTTGTTTTTTTGTGGATTTTGCTTCTGTTTCTTCTTAGGTGGAACATATTATTGTTTAAAAATTATATATTTTTATTTTGTTTTGAATAATAGAAAGGACAAGCTAATCTTTCTGTTCATCCTTAAATATGGTATTTCTGCTTTCAGATAGTTAAGACTAGTTTGTCAAAATTGCCTGATTATCATGGGAAAAGACAAGAGAATTATAGAAAAAGGAATCCATTTTGATTCATTTTTCTACCCTTCTTCTTGGACTGTGAAGTATTTCTAGATCTCAAACATAAATGGAATTCAGAGGAACCCTGAACCACTATGTGGAATGCTAAGATTCCTGCTCATTACTGTGTGGTTGGAAAGCATCCAGATTTCCCTTAAATATGATGATGTTTAATAATCCAATCTTGAATATAGTTTTAAACAAATTTTAACACACTTTGTGAAAACTCAAATATGAGAGCATATTTCCTGAGAATTTAACTTTCAGTCTGTTTCAATATTTCCAAAAAACAATCAATTCATGTTTAGCTACATTGTTGCCATTAGTTACACTGTATGATATACCTAACTTAATTAATTGAGATGATTTCATATTGAAATTCCAGTGGAGGATAATTTCCTTTTGGTCATCTTATACTACAAAATTATCATTATCTATTTTTCATTAATTACTTCAAATGCTTCTTCCCACCAGTCAAAACCATCTCTTGGTTTAATAACCATGAATTTATTTCAAACACAGGGAAACTGTACCTGGGAGTTCTTTGGTATAAGTACCAGTAGCATAAATGAGATTAGACATAGTCCGAACCTGGTAGATTTTATGTAAGTATGGACAACAGATATTCACATATGAATGAAATGATGGTTAATGATGGAGGTTTTATGAGTTATTTATTTTTTCTTACAGTTTTGAGACTCCATGATTTTTTAGTTGACCTTGCAAATGGCAACACTCGGTGATGACACTTGTGGTAGTCAGTTCATGTGCATAAATATAGGTGATTGTGTGTGCACATGCGTGTGTGAGTGTGTAAACTGATGTTTCATTATTTTATCAGCTTCCTCCAATCTACTTTTGGTTAAAACAGCATCTTAAACTAGAGAGAATAGGTAGAACTGAAGAATGAAAGGAAGCTTTAGAAAAGCAGAAGCTTTGCTAGAAGTTACTTCAGGGACGCAAAAGCAATACAAAAGAAAATACCTGTTTTTCTAATTTATATTATTTCTATACTCTGATTCTAAAACATCATATGTGCTTTCCATTGTTTTTTTCCCTAGTAGTTCTGATATTCCTTTATTTTATACATGGAGCTTGGAATATCAATGAAACCTGTAGAATCTTTGATGTATGTATGTATATCAAAGTTGAGGAAAGTGTTGAAGGTTATTTTCAACAAGATTAAGAACTGCACAAATTCATAAATCCAAACTGGTTAATAGTTTTGTTTTGGGAGATTTTCAATGAAGTGGTTTAAAGTATCCAGTGTAACAGAACTTGCATCAGCTAAGCTTCTTTAGTCTATTTCGTGAGGTAGGACCTGTGTATCTAGCATGCATTTGAAATTAAGACACATTATTATTCACCGATCAGTAGTTTGTTTCCTTTTAGATGTGATAAAACACATATAACATAAAACTAGCTATTTTGACCATTTTAAATGTATAGTGAATATAGCAGTAAATCTAAAAGAAGGTTGCAGGATATGGCAAGTAGAAATCAGGGTGTAATGTAGTCCTAATAAAGGTCTAAGCAAATTTCATGGGGACCTCTGTAACCATCTTGAATCAAGGAGAGGGGCCAGGCATTTATTCATCTTTAACAACTGATGTTTGAGGCCCTACCCTGAAACTGGAATAGGACCATAGGCCTGAGGCATCTCTCCTGTCAAATCAATTCTGAAGCTGACAACTGAGGGCTGTGTGGTGGCAACAATCCCAGCAGCAGAAAAAAATGATACTTTAGTCCTGAAAGGGCATCTGGACAATTCATTGCAGACATGGCTTCAGTGTTTTCCCACACAAAATTCTCACTTGTTTTGGTAACAGTGCAAGATAGCTAGGATAAGTATTATTAACCACCTAGCAAGTTAATAATGGAATTTAAAATTTACACTATACAAGGAGCTTGTTTGTTTTATTTAAAACAGAATTATTTATATAAGGTTGGCAGAGAAAGATAATACAAAAACATGTGCTTATTGACACTTTAACTTGTAAAATGTAAAAGGATGATTCTGAGTAGTTTGATGCTAAAGTAAAAAGCTGCATAGAAAACAAAAAACAGAAATAGGCATGATAAATTTCTGATGATTGATGGGAAAGGTCCAATCCCTTGCTGTTATTCAGCATCAATTCTAGCTAAAATCTGCATTTAAGTGCTTACAGTGTCACTTCGTGTGAGGTAACTAAACACTAAGACAGTTCAAAGAGATTTTTCTTTGTCAATTATCTTTATTTTCCCAATTTGTGGTACATTTTCTTGTACGAAAACCTCAGAGAGTTTCCTACTGAGAAATGAAGGTAGGCACAGTAGTGGATCATGATTTTGACAAGCCCAAAGCCTGCTGACCCATGCACAATAGACTCACCTGCCACTTTTTGTCAACATCTTGACAGGGTCATCATGCATTAAAGAGAAACATTCACTCTCTAACACTCTAGTGCTCACTTTTTCTTGAAGAAAGTGTGCAAAATGGTATAATTTTAACACATCACTATCATTTCTGCCTACATAGTAGGCAGTTTTGTTCATTGTAAGTGAAATTCTTGCATGCAAATACATCAGTCAGCAGAAAAATATTCTGAACAGTAGTGGCTCCATCTTTGAAAGATGCATTGGTTGACCTCTAAATGTCATTGCAGCTTAAAACTAAAGCAGGCATTCTCAAGCATGTTTGGCATTGGAATCCCCTCAATAACCAAAGACTAAAAGCAAAGGTGTTGTTTATCTGTCTAGCCACTAATCTATCCTTCTGAAAATCTATCATTGCCTTTATCTATCATCTCTTAACTGTAGGGTTTGGAGACAGGTTGTTTTGTCTCTCCTTCCATACCAAGCATAACTAAGGTTTTAATCTGTGAAGACTATAAGGATACTCTAAGGCAAATTTGAAAACATACTCATCAAATTTTAGAGGATATTAAAGGACTATAATAGATATAATTCTAAGTCACAATGACACATTTTGAAATACCTATTTTAGCAATTAATGCCTATATGAGGCTAGCATACACATGGATATTATTTACTTGCCTATATTCTGATTCAGGATTTTGTTTGTTTTTCCCTTGTGTATATGACTTTCTACATTAACTGAATAAAAGTTTGGCACAGTTGTATGGGATTGAACAGAAGAAAAATTGATAAATATTTTCTTAATATGGTTACCAAATCCTTTAAAGACAATACCATTCACACAATAGTATTCCAGTTATAAAATCCTAATTGTTACATGAACATAATATGACCCTATAGTTTAATGATAAAGGAATTTACCTGTCAGTTTAGGAGACCCAAGAGATGTGGCTTTGATCCCTGGGTTTGGCTGACCTCCTGGGTAGGAAATGGCAACCCGCTCTACTATTCCTACCTGGAAAACCATGGATGGAAGAGCCTGGTGGGTCACAGTCCATGGGCCTGCAGAGAGCCAGACTCGACTGAGCACACATGCACAATGTGAATGAAGAGAGTACTGCTCACTGCACATCAGAATCTTTTCTTGGCCTTCTGTTGTTTTTTCCTTGCCCTGCAAAGCTTAATATCTGTTTGGGGTACAATTTTCTCAAGGCAATGAGTCAGAAAAACATATTAGGGATAAATGGTATATGATTTTCAAGAGAGAAAAAAAGGATTTCAATTTGAAATCATAACATGCTAGGAATTTTTGGGGAAAAAAAGTGTTGCATATGTGCCTCTTGGCAATCAGTAGAAACTGGGGATTTCACTCTGTAGTAACCATTTCTCTTAGGAATATAATGCGTGCTAAGTTGCTTCAGTCGTTCCGGACTCTGTGCGACCCTATGGACTGTAGGCCCCCACCCCCCCGCCAGGATCCTCTGTCTATAGGATTGTCCAGGCAAGGACACCAGAGTGAGTTGCTATTTCCTCCTCAAGGGGAGTCTCCCAACCTTGGGATCAAATGCTCGTCTCTTATGTCTCTTGCACTGGCAGTCAGGTTCTTTACCACTAGCACCACTTGGGAAGCCCTTGGG
This sequence comes from Muntiacus reevesi, assembly GCF_963930625.1. NCBI lineage: Eukaryota > Metazoa > Chordata > Mammalia > Artiodactyla > Cervidae > Muntiacus > Muntiacus reevesi. The sequence goes on along the minus strand of NC_089260.1, from coordinate 2,793,878 downwards.
AATAGAATAGGGCAACTCAAATTTATTGCCTAGGAGCGTAGGTGTTGCTAGGATACTCTTTGGTTAGAGTCAATTGACTTCTATTTCTGGATTCTGAAGTGTTAGGTATGTAGATTCTAAAGGACCTTCAACCGTGTGATAATTTTTCCTTAAACATCGTAGTTTTAAAAACCTTCTCTAATTTAAGAGCAGTTTAATTCTTCAGTGTAAACATTCAGAAAGAAAGACTATATACATGCATTTATACATATGTATACACACAAATGTATGTATATATTAATTATATACACACATAATATGCATATCATTTACTTTCTCATTTTAAGTGGGAGAAAAAGAATCAGAAATATAAAATGTATTCATATCCATACATACATATATTTTACACTATGGTATTATGTATCTAGGTTGATAATCCCAGGTTTTCACAAGCTTTGGGAAAAGTCCAAGTTTATTAAATATATAAACTCAGTCCTCTATCTTGTTAATGAAAAAATGTTAAAACCAATAGGATGTATAAACCAAGGTTTTAAATATTTGTATAAAGTTTATCCTTAAAAACGCCTACATAAACAATGAGACAAAAACTTGACAAGGTACTTTTGTTTATGTTTAGTATTTAATCACTCCTCTTGAAAAGTTATTTATCTCCAACAGAGGTGTAGTAACTATCCTGCACTCTGAGAAAACACAGTGCCACTTATATAGACTTACACTCTGTGTTCACCAGTTCTTCCAATAAACATTTATGAAGCACAGAACATTTCCAACATTTTGCATAGACCATAAAGATGAGTGCATGCTCCATTTGGATTCTGGTTAATAAGCTTTCTCTAGGAAACTTACTATTGGCTACTGTGAAATGAAAGAGGGAAACCAAAAGAATTCCAGGCCTGAATGAACTGGCTCCAGGTAATTTGACATTGAAGCTAGTTATTTTATATAGGATGATAGTATGTACTGGATTTCATGCTTATGAAATATAATTCAATTTATAAAATCATTCACAGAATTGACATGACACCATTAGTTTAGTCTTAGATATTCTGTTTATATGCAGTTTCTACTGAGGTGTCAAACTGTAGACATTGAAACCTTTTAAACTTATTCTTTGAATTAAAGCAGACTAATTTTTAAGCATAGAGTGGGTAACTTGAAAAGTCTAATTTCTTTCCCCCAAAACATATTTACATATATCTAAAGCTAGGATGGACCAGGTCAATATTATTAAAAAGGAATCTCACACATTTATTAAAGCATATGGTTTATACACATATTCATAGTATAATTGGACTTCCCTGGTGGCTCAGACGGTAAAGCATCTGCCTACAATGCGGGAGACCTGGGTTCGATCCCTGGGAAGATCCTCTAGAGAAGGAAATGACAACCCACTCCAGTATTCTTGCCAGGAAAATCTCATGGATGGAGGAAGGTGGTAGGCTACAGTCCATGGGATTGCAAAGAGTCTGACACGACTGAGTGACTTCACTTTCATAGTATATCATCTCATTCAAATTTTGGTCTTCACAACTCAATGGCCAAGTATGCTTATTCCCACCTTTAGCAAACTGAACATGAGACTTAAGGAAAAAATCAACAGAAAAATTAGGCTTTGACTTAGTTTTGTTTATTTTTATGTTAAAAAAATAAAACATAGTGCCAAGTCATGTCCAACTCTTGTGATCCCATGAACCATACCCCGCCAGGCTCCTCTGCCCATGGGATTCTCCAGGCAAGAATACTGGAGTGGGCTGCCATTTCCTTCTCCAGGGGAACTTCTCGACCCAGAAATTGAACTCAGGTCTCCCATATTGCAGGGAGATGCTTTACTGACTGAGCTACAAGCATAATTTTGTTTATAATATTAAACAATAGTAAGAGAAATGACTATCAGGTGTACAAAATTTAAGCAATTCTTATTTTCATATCTTCAATATGTAGTGATTATTAAGCATTCATTCCATGGATGAGCCAGACAAAATTCTACCCTGGGCTTGTTCCCAGGTCACTCTTCTGGTTTGGCTTTCACTGGTCTTGAGGAAGGTTAAGCCAACAACACCCGAGCCAAAAGTAACATCCAGAGAATAATCTTCATCACAACAAGGTTAATAATCGCAACAACTGCCCAAAGGCAGCACGATAGCAGTGACACGGATGCTGGAGCACTCAGCAGTTCTGCTAAGCCTCGGGAGCTTGCATGAGAGGCTGTGTGATCACAGTGTCCTACCACTGGGAAAGGACAGCATGTTTAATCATCCCTTTCCTCTGGCATATTCTTTGCTGGTTTCTTCTTTGTCAGTGTCACACTTGTCTAGTCTTTAAAAAAATATGGGCTTTAAGTGAGAAAAACACAATGAGGAAAATGTAAAAACCTGCAATTTTGGGAGAACTGAATTTATAATAGAGTGACATTATAATAGTTCAGTTTCAAGAAATGGCAACAGTTGAAATTAACCAATAAACCTGACAGCACATAGCGTGATCTATAAGTACAAGTAAATTCGGTACTAACTGTCAGGCAAGCACAGAGAAACTGCATTACTAATGCTATTTCTGAACTTAATTCAATATTTTCTAAAACTATGTCTCTCAAAATGACAGCAAGCAATAAGAAGCTGCATAATGTTTTACTTCCACAATTTAAACAGAACTTTTTCTAAATGATAAAAAATCCTGACTCAAATAAATGACAGAAACCGGTAGTTTTAATTGCCTTTGGCTGAATATAAAATGAAGACTTATAAAGCATTATTATAAGGTCAACATTTATAGTGATAAGCTCAAGGAAGTCAGTGTCATTTACATATGCTTTTAAGGAAAACTATGAAAGTCTTTGAACACATTTATGATTCAGAGTCAAACAGAATTTAAAAATTTTAAAATGTCATTTAGAAAAGGCGAGTGATAGTGAAAGCAACACAGACATTTATACTTCTGTAAAGATTCAGTTGCCCATGCTTGGAAGGATGGTTCTAAGATTATGTGCGTTATAAGACATAGGAGACATGAGATAGAAATGAAGATGAGATTGGTTTCACACGGGGACGATGATAGACAGTCACAATAGAGGATCTGTGTCAAGAAGATCCATTGCATTGCACAGATTAAAGCAGTAATAGCCCATTTGATTGAATCTCTCATTTAAAGGTGAGAAAATTAAATCCTCCAAAAGCCAAATTTATTTCCAAAGTCATGAAATGGTATAGGAACAAAAGCAAGTTCAAAACGCATCTCCTCCATCTTAATCCTTAGTATTTTACCTATGTACCTCCTGGAGGTCTAAAAACAAGAGGCTGCCATTCAGTAAATCTTTCTGAAGGTGATTAAACTGAACAGTAACTTTCAAAATATTGTATAGAAGTTAGATGACTTATAGCTTAAATATCAAGAGAATGATTGTATTGCAAATGAGCTAATTTGTTTTCTTCTTGAGTTTAATATTACTTATATTCTCCCTTATATCATACATAACTGATTGCTTCAGAACTTTTAAATCACAATCTGGCCATATAAGAAATGATGATAAGCTGGTGAATTTTCGTAGATCAGTTTAATCTGCCACACAAGTAATTTTATATCATCAATTTACAAGAGAGAAATATCCCGATTAGACACTTTTCTTCATAAATTTCACTTTATTCTACCAGTTTTTGTATTTATTCTCATCTTTCACTTAAGACAGAAAATGTTATATGCAGAAGACTCTCAGATGCTCATCAGATTTGTCAGAAGTAAGAAATAGTTACTCTTTAGAAGAGGACATTGCTTAAAATATTGGAAGCTTCTTGTATACCACTTCGAAATCCACCTCGCCTCCCTGCTACTTCAACCACAGTGTGCAAACCAGTCACACAGAGTTTCCATCAGCTTCATGTAGGTGCAATCTGAGAGTGCCTCACCTCCAAGCCGTGCTGCCTACGACTTGCTTCTCGCTCTGGGATTCTCTGATGCTGCAACACGGAATGCCTAAGGAAAGCGTCTCTTCCCTAATGAATGCGCATCCCTTACGCATGCATGACCTGTACTTGTGGCAATTAACGCTCACATTTGGCCAATAGAGACCTGGAGTCAACAGATAAACCCTGCCTCTTTTTCCCACCCTGGGTAGAAAGCCTGAGAATACAATTCACAGGTCTCTCTACACATCTCCCAGGATGAGGTTTCAGGGAACTGCATACCTAACTGTCCAGCACAGCTTTCTACGGACTTCCTTGCTTGTGTATCCCGTTTTCTCTAGTTCATTTCCACAGCCGCCTCCTCCTCTCCATCCCCCTCCTGTGATGCTTGAGATGGCTTTGCAAATGCATACCTGCATGAAAGCCACTGTTTCAGGCTCTGTTTTCAGGAGAACCCAGACTCAAACTTTGGAGATATGGTTTTTAATGGGACTAATTTGACTCATTAAGGTAGTAGATGGGGCTGACTTAGCCATAATTCAAATGTGAATTCCAACAAAATTACAATTTTGCACGTCATATATATATAACACATACTATTGGTCTTTGAAATTATTCATGAAAAGCTAAAATAGCAAACATTTATGCTACTAACGTTCTATTTTAAATCCCAGAATATTGACAAAGTGACTCAGTCATAGAGAATTACCTAAATGTGTGGTAGAACTGTAAACAGGGAAATTTCAGTTAGTTGAGTTTTACTTGGACTCAGATGTTGCCAGTGGCAAAGTACTGCTATTATTTGTAGCTATCTATAGCTGTGAGGGCGTATTATCATTAACATTATCTTATTTTGCACTAAATCAGGTAGTTTACTCACTGAGTTGTGTGCAGCTCTTGCAACCCCACGGACAATAGACTGCCAGGCTTCTCTGTCCATGGACTCTACAGGCAAGAATACTGAAGTGGGTTGCCATTTCTTTCTCCAGGGGGATCTTCCCAACCCAGGAATCAAACCTGGGTTTCCTGCATTGCAGGCAGATTCTTTACCGACCCTGAGCTACGAGGGAAGTCTATCTTATTTCATATTTACAACTGGAATTTACATTCTTTCCCTAAGATATAGCTTGTACAATGCAGAAATAACAGTTAACTCCAAATCATATTCTCTTGCCTTTAACTCACATCACTCTTTGTGTTTGCCATCCATCTAACGCTACAACCTTCTTAGGGGAACCTACGTGAACTGCATGGAGCAGTCATTCCGTAATACTCATTTGTTAATTTCTAGTTCTATATAGACGTGTGTGTGGGCTACCCAGGGCCTCAGTGGTAAAGAATCCACTTGCAATGTAGAAACCGTAAGAGACATGGGTTTGATCACTGGGTCAGGAAGATCCCCTGGAGGAGGAAATGACAACCTAATCCAATATTCTTGCCTGGAAAATCCCATGGACAGAGGAGCCTGGCAGGTTATAATTCAGGAGTTAGCAAAGAGCTGGACATAACTGAAGCGACTTAGAACACATAGATGTGTGTGTACATTGCCATTAAGGTATTTACTATTCATGTGAGTATACTTATGCTCAGGTACAGCACTACAAACCTGGCCTTTGAAGATACTGCATTTTAAATGAAAATACTTCGTATGTGAAACTGCTCTTGAGAGTGTTAGAGCTAACAATGCTTGGTACTTGGTTTAGTGGGTTACGTGGTAACCTTGTGTAAAATATGATCATATGTTCTGACTCAGCTATGATCTGCATTGGATAACAAACTGTAAAGGGTGTGTAGCACTTTCTCTAACCCTTAACCATAACTCACAGTGCAAGCCTTCTCAGTTCACATGAATTGTTTATACTTCTTCATGAAGATGAAAGAAAACCCTGGTATTCTGATGTTCATAATTCTGTTTAGATGAAACTCCAATTAAGGAGAAAAAGTAACAACCTAATGGGAACGGGAAGGAGTATGAATTGATTTCACTATTTCAAGGCTGATTTCCTTAGGTAGGTTCCTAGTCTTTCAAGATGACTTCTGGGATTACTGTCACACACTGTCATCTATCATACTGTTGCATTTACAGTGACTGACTGGCTGCTAGGGATTAGAGCAGAGTAGTTGGTCAAGGCAAACTGGAGAGGTGCTGAACTGTTTATATTTTCTACTCTTGGAGGTTGAAAACACAAATCTTACCCTGGAGAGAATACACAGATATCTAATTTAAAGATATTTAAAATACACCCTTTGGCAACTCAGCAGTTGTGAATACCAATTATATCTAACTGTATTCCTTCTGCTCCTTAAACCTAACTCTTGGAAAAAAAAATGTAATCCTTTCAATACTCAGGACATTTTCTGACTAGCAAATAAACACGGAGCTAACCAGATGTAAGTGTTAACCCGTAGAGAAAAGTAATACCTATCATCTGCTCTCTCCAGTTCACCCTGGATACTACCCCCAAGGGAGTCCTTCCAAAATGCCAATGCCATTCATTTATACATTTCATTAATATTCTTTAAAGATTCACCATAACAGAATTGCCAATTAAGTGTTTTCTCATGTGGCTGCTCAAAAAAGTAGTATAGTGCCTATTTGGAATGTGATAAGAGGGCTTCTCAGGCAACAGTAGGATAAGCAGAACACGTTCCTTTTTTGCTTAATGAAGTCATAATGCGACAGGGGGTCTGGATGCCTTTTAAAAGCGTGTGTGTGGCTGCACCTCTCTGCCAGCCCTCCCTCCAGCCTGCGCCCTTCCCCTGGCTCACCGGCCCTCACTCGCATGAGGATGCTCACACGTCTGGAATGAGCTCTTCCATGCCCGACCCCCGAGAGGAGAGTTTGCTCAGCTTCTTCACTCTGCTCGGAACCCCATGCCCCACATCAGTCGGGTGGGACAGCTCCTATGTCTTGGAAGACTGAACTTATCATGTCTTCGGCTATTAAATCTTCCCTGATTCACTCAGCAGTCAGTTACTGCTTCCTTGGTGCCTCCATTTAACTTCGTGCAAAGCTTTCTTCATTCATGCACTCCTTCATTTAGCCTTTTTCTCAACAAATATTACATCAACAAACATGTCACGGATGTATAGTCTCTGTAAAGGACGGTATGCATGATTGTGAATAATATATTGAAGGAAATGCTTATGTGAATATGATTATCCAGTTTTATATAACTTAGGACCTCTCATAAATATTCATAACTAAAATGTACTCATTTATTTCTGTCTCTCATATTAAAACATAAGCTTTTTGGAAGACTGCTTAGAGTATATATTTATTTGTATTCCTCACATTTAGTATAGTGTCTGATACAATGTGGGTGTGCAAAGTTTTTTAATGAGACCAAATTGATTTAATAAACCATTGGGAGAGTAGCTTCTAATTGTATTTATTTTCTCCAACTCAATTATCATGCCTGTATTTACAAACACATGACTTAAAATACAATAGAGTGTCTAGAGTGGGATTACCTTGGGGAAAAAGACAGGAAAATATGTATAAGTGCATAATATCATAGCTCGTTATACAAAGAAACATGAGTTCTTTGTTAGAAATTAGAATGCTCTCTCTTATTCAAAATTAATGATTTTAAAATATTTTAAAGCAATTATTTAAATCACTTAGGTAAAAAAAAAAACAAAGTTAAATGATAAATATGTAAAGTATAGAGTATCCAGAGAAATATAGTAATAATAATCTATCAACAAGAATCAGTGAAGAAAATTCAACTCACAACTTCATAATATAAATATACTTTCAAAACAGAAAAACTCACAGATACATTTTATCTATTCATTTATCACCCTTCTCTCTATTTCTCTATCATCAACTTATCTAAAATCCAAATAGAAAAAAATAAAAAAGGATCAGCATAGGTAATTCATTATTTTACATCTCTTTGTAATTAAGTACATACTCACAGATTAAAGGGGCTTCCCTCTTAGCTCAGATGGTAAAGAATCCACCTGCAATGCAGGAGACCCTGGTTTGATTCCTGGGTTGGGAAGATCCCCTGTAGAAGGAATAGGCTACTCGCTCCAGTACTTTGGCCTATATAGTCCATGGGGTCACAAAGAGTCCAACATGAATGAGCGACTTTCAGTTTCACTTTTCACTTTTCATAGATTAATTTACAGCTGAACTTATAAAGTTCTTCAGTTCTTTTCTTATTTTCTAGTGTTAACATACAAAACAAAATAAAGAGAAGGGTTTTGATTTATATATGTGTCAGAGCTCCTTTCCTCAAAATGCAAATTGCCTTGAACAGGTAACAGCTTCGTCCCACAGTCATTGTCCACAGAGAAGATGAACATGGTTCAAAACTCTGACTCTCTCTCATATAAACCCTTGAACACAAACATACATGTGCACACACATTAAACTCAAAACTTTAACATCTAAAATAAATATCTGCCACTTACAATACTATTCTTACAACAAAGAGGCTTATTTTCACTGAAATGTGTTTTATTATTTTATTTCATTAGAACTATCTTAAATTAATGTGTTGGGAAAAGTGTGTCGATGTAAGATGTGTGAAGACCACAGCCAGGGAAAGTAGGAAATTGTGTAGAAGTGAAAATTAATATTAAATCTTAAAACATTTGAAGATTTCTCTGCCGAGTAAAATACTTTGGAAAACAAAATATATCATTGATTATAAAGAGTTACTTTATAATTGTTAATGAAGTTGGTTTATACTATTGAGCATATGAGATAACAGACATAATTATGACACCAGGCAGATAGGTATGTAGATAATGGTGTAGTTATAAGCATGGTGGTAGTTGTCTGACTCTTGGAGCTCCATGGACTGCAGCCCACTGGGCTCCTCTGCCCATGGGGTTCTCCAGGCGATGATGCTGGCGAGGGCTAGCGTTTCCTTCTCTAAGGAGTCTTCCCAACCCAGGGATCGAGCCCTCAGGTCTCCCGCAGGCCGTGGCAGGTGGGTTCTTTACCACTGGCGTCACCTAGCATGGCTATATTTTACCACATATTTAAAAAGAAAAATATTTTTGAAAACTCAGTTCCATAATTTACGAATTATTTTACCATGAGCTATATATCTGATTATTACATTTTTATAAAACCTGGGGAAACAAATTTTAGAAGGTCATATTCTCCTTGACCAGCTGTTTTTGGGTATTCCCCAAGTATGCTAATCTGTTTGTCTTGTTCCCTTGTATCAGAAATGACGTGTGGGCAGGATAATCTTAGTATCTTAGCTAATAACATACAATCGCACTGTTGTATTAATGTAATTGGCTGAATTCATGCATGGCCTTTTATATTTGTGCGGTAAAAAGGTTTTCATGATGTTTGCTTTTTAAAAATTCCCTTGAAACCCTACTCCCCAGTTCTCATTCTCCTTCTAGTTCTCTAATACTACGTACTAGTTTCTAGTTCCTCTTTCAAATCCCAGGCAACTTCATAGTTCTTCCTCTTACGCTTATCTTTTAGCATTAACATCTCCCTAAAATATGCATCTTTTGTATCTAAAGTGACTCTACATCCCAAGTAGAGATGAATCGTAGAGATGAACCCAGGTAGAGATGAGCAGCAGATCTATTGCTGCTGCATAATTACCAGTATTGGCAACTTACACTTGCAAGAGCACCCAGGTTTGAATGGTCAGATCGTTCACTCAGTGCTTAATCTCTCAGTCTATAAGCCTGTTTTTCACATTGAATACATTTGCCTCAATTCTCAAAGCCTTGATAAGCTGTTCCGATCACTTCCTTTGTTTCACTGAAACCCAATTAGAACTTGAGAAGAGAGCTTACTTTCTTGCAATATTCTCGGAAGGAAATGCTCCTCTCTCACATGCCTAGACAGAGGGGAGGAATATTGATGTTCTGTAGCTCTGAATTGCTACTCCCAGGCTGCTCTACTGTTCCATAAATTTCTGTCCTTTGAGGCTCAAGTATACATCTGAATTTATACGATTATTTTATGTCTCCTCAACAGACTTATTATAACTCTCTGGATTCTCTTGTTTTTCGAAAAATCTCTCCAAGGTTGGCCCCATCCTTGCTGACAAGTTGGGCTTCCCTGATAGCTCAGTTGGTAAAGAATCTGCCTGCAATTCAGGAGACCCTGGTTCGATTCCTGGGTCTGGAAGATCCCCTGGAGAAGGATAGGCTACCCACTCCAGTATTCTTGGGCTTCCCTTGTGGCCCAACTGGTCAAGAGTCTGCCCGCAATGTGGGAAACCTGGGTTAGATCCCTGGGTTGGGAAGATCCCCTGGAGAAGGGAAAGACTGCCCACTCTAGTATCCTGGCCTAGAGAATTCCATGGGCTGTATAGTCCATGAGGTCCCAAAGAGTCAGATACAACTAAGCAACTCTCACTTTCACTTTGTGGAGGAGTTGGCTTTGTTCTGGATAGTCCAATTTAGAAACTTAGGCACAAGTGTTTGCTACTCTCAAAGCAGTGACTTTTATTTATTTATTTATTTTTACCATGCTTTGAGGTATATGGGTTCTTATTTCCCCATCTAGAGATGGAACTCAAACCCCTGTTATTGGGATCACAGAGTCTTAGCCTCTGAACGACTGGAGAATTCCAACAGTGACTTTTCTTTAATTCCACTCTTGCAAGTGGAAGAAAACCTGCATCTATAAAGTCATCTAACTCAGAAATACCCTATGTCTAAAAATCTTCCATTATAATGCTTTTCATTCTGACTATAAATGACCATTTTCCTTTTTCACTTACTTGTGTTTCTTTTCATGACACCATTTGGCCTTTTTCATTTGTTTTTGGCTTCCCTTTTCTTTCTTTCCATGCTGATTCCATTTTTTCTCAACTGCTGTAGAGTTTGGCCAAAAGCAAATTTATATCATCCTCTTTAAACCATTCAGCTATTATTCTTTCTTCTCCTTTTCAGCTTCCCACTCTTTAATTGCTTCTTCTCATCAGAATAGAAATACACTTCAGCCTCTTCCAAAAGACCAAAAGAAATAAAGTAAAAAGACTAGAATTTCATAAACTTCTTAGCCATCTTTCTTCACTTTATGGTCAAATTTCTTGAGAAAAATATCTATTACTGGATCCTTTTTCACCTTTCATTTCATATATATATATTTTTTTTTCATATATATATATGAATATATATATATTCCCTTTCCTGCAAGCTCTCACTGTATTTAAATCACCTAAGCCACTATGGGCCTTAGTGGCTTAGACAATAAAGAATCTGCCTGCAATGTGGGAGACCTGGGTTTGACCCCGGGTTGGAAAGACCCCCTTGAGGAAAGCATGGCAAGCCACCCCAGTATTCCTGCCTGGAGAATCCCATGGACAGAGGAGCCTGGAGGGCTACAGACATGAGATCTCAAATCATCGGACACAACTGAGCGAACATGCATAGCACAAGCCACTCCTTGTCCCTTACCTATTGAGTCCAGCCTTGCCAATGTATTGGGCCCTGCTGATCTTTCCATCCAGTTGGAATAATTTACACTAATTATCAAGATAAGGTTCAGCTGATGTTGCATAGTGAGGCATGGATGAATATGACTCAAACTTAGGTGGTCCACTTAGATACCTTTGGAATCCGCTTGCCCAATTTGGTTGTAAATAGGTCAAAGAGTCATGTTTCAGGAAGAGTGAGAGAACCGGTGTCTTAGGCCTTACCAGGGATAGGGCTCTAGGTCATCTACCATGCATTCCGCCTGGTCCAGCAGGGGCGCGGGTAGACATGTAGGGTCGTCTGGGATGGGTAACAGAGAACAGAGACGATGCTCAGCTGCTAGGGTCTCAAGTCCAGTCCACTTACAGAGTTCCTTAAGAAAAGCTTTCCACTGGAGTATTAAGGAGATGACCTTAGAGTGTAAGCGAAACTAGGGAATAACTGAGCACATCAACATCTGTTGAAGACAGGGTATCTGTTCTACACAACGTAGATTCTCTTCCAGGACAGAAGGCACCTCCATTCAGCTGCTGGCACCTCTTCCTGTCTAATGATGTCTGTATGTCAGACTCTACAGGAAGTGCCTAGCGGAAGAGAACTGCTTCACTCAAAGCCACGCTCCTTTCGAGGGGCATCCTGCAGGCACCGGGGGGCTACTGAGGGAATATAGAGCAGGTCCTCTGCAGCGGGGGCCAGTCCGGCGGCCTGTCTATCTCCAGCTCCGCCCAAGGCGGGCTAAACCCCTCTGGTGGCTGCCCCACGGCCTAGCTTCTGCGCAATTCCATTTGTCAGTTGATACAGACCCTTATACTGAGAGCTCTACCTTATTAACATCTGCCTCCATTTCCAGTTTATTTCCAGGGAGCTCAGCCTGTGACAAAGTCACCCTCCACCCACTTGACTGTTTTTCAGCTCTCTCCCACCTGTTTGCGTTGCCCCAACTCACTGGACTTCTCCCTTGCCCTCCTGGAAGCAAGCTAACTCCACTTCAGGCTTTGTCAGTGCCTTTATGAAGGTCTGAGGGAGTACTGTTCTTCCAGCATTGCAGGCCTTCTAGCTGCCTTCTTATCTTTGATCAAATGGTAAAATTCTCTATTAGGTCTATTCTGACTATGCTGCACACTTAGACACAGACGAACACACACACACCCCAAACACACACACCCCAAACACACACACCCCAAGCAAGCACTCCTAACTCCTTTTTAATTATCTGTCTCTGAGTCTGTCTCTCTTATTTCCATAGCATTTACTATCTTTTAAGTACATAGTATAACACATTATAAATTTCTTGCATTTATTGTTCAGTTTGTCTTCATTCAAAAAAAAAAATATATATATATATATATATATATATATATATATACAAACCCAAATAGGGAATGATCTTTGGTTGCTATTTTTTTCCTCATTACTGTATTTAAGCACACAATAATGAGTCCAGGCACACATTGGCACCCAGTAAGTATTTGTAAAATAAATGAAATCCACTTAGAAATTTCACAAACATTTCCTAATATACTGGTTCAAACTATCACCCAGGATCAAGTTCTCGTATATGCCACTCCTTTCTTCCTTCTTATATATTAATAATGTGCTAATATAACTAGAAAGCAGACAGCTGATCTAGGGCATATTTGTTTACCTCAGTTACCTTTCCAAATTGTTCTCAAACTGTTGTCTATTCCACAGTTATTTCTTTAACATTGGTTCCCGTATCTTCCAGGATTAAACATATTCTAGTTTCTTCCTTTGAAATCGACTTCAAATCTTTACTAATTCTTCTTCTACAAATAGAACAAACTTTTCAATGTGTGAGTTTTTATTTTTCTTCTTAATACTCAGATTAACATGAATTTATCTTTCTAAATCATTTCCCAGCCTTGAAAATAGCATGTACTCTTACGGTCTATCAGTTAAGATGCTTTTAGCTGCCAGAAATCGAGTGGCAGCCAAATGCAGCTTAAAAGCTAGACATTTGATTGTCTCCCATAATGAAAATTTGGAGATAGACAATTCCAAGTTTAGTGTAGCAGCTCCAAAGTACCGACAACGACCCAGGTGCTTCATAGCTTCCTGCTTTAACGTTCTTAGTATGCTGGTTCTTGTTCTTGTTCTTCCATCCCCAGGCAAGGATGAGTCACATCTTTATGGAAATATCCCCTGTGGGAAGGAGTGAATGAAGCATATATATAGGGCTCCTCCATTTTACCAGGAAAATTAATCTTTCTTAGTAGGCACATGTAGTCTTCCTTATATTTTATACAAGTCTACATCTAAACAAATCATGTATGATAAAGATCAAGATTACTAAAACCTGCTTAATTAGAAACTTTCAAAATATTTTTATCATAAACTTTAGGAGATTAATCTCCATATTTACTTTCATAAAGAAATGTTTTAATATCATTGATGTATCTGAAAGGTTCTATGGTATACACATTACTTTATATATATATATATATATAATATTGACATATATAGAATATGAAAATATAGAATATCAATATAACATATATTGCTGATGCAGTATTACTATAGATTAGAATCTATGCTGTACATGTTATGATTATAGCACACATACTTGTAATTCTTAAATGCAATTTTAATTTATGCATTCTATGTTACCTGATTTTTTCATTGTTGATGAAAGTCAAATCTATTGTTTTAACAATTTACTGAATAAATACTTGTCCTTTTTTTACTTACATTGGGCAAGAACCAATTGAATTATTTCTAGGGTGGTTTGAGTGGGAAAATAATTTCTTTCTGTTTGCCCTCATGCATTTTGTTGCTTGAGTGGTATCTGAAAGAACTTTGCAATTCTTTCAGCAATAAAATGGACTGTTGACTGTTTGATAAGCAAATAATGTTGTATACAAAACAAGGTATTTTTTACATGTACATACTCCATTTTTAAATAATTTATTGGTCTAATTGCTAAAATTGTTTCAAAATCCAGAAGCACTCCCTTTAAATTGCTAGCCAAATAATTTGTTGGCATTTTAGGCCTTTTATTTTGGGGGGAAGGGACAAGCCTTCAAAATACCTCCTTCATTTGGAACTTTTGCGAAACAATGATAGCAAGTTTAATCTCCAAAACAAGAAACACAAAAACAGGCCTTTAAGAGAGCATTTATGATTTATAGATTTTTTGATAATGGCCATTCTGAATGGTATGAGGTAATACCTCATTACAATTTTGATTTACATTTCTCTAGTAACTAATGATGTTCAGCATCTTTTCATGTGCCTGTAGGCCATCTACGTCTGCTTTGGAGAAATGTCTATTTATATCATATTGCTCAGCTATAGAAAAGAATAAAATAATGCCATTTAAAAGAAAATAGGTAGACCTAGAGATTATCACACTAAGTGAAGTAAGACAAAGCCATGATGTCACTTATATGTGGGATCTAAAAAGATGGTAGAAATGAACTTATTTATGAAACAGAAATAGATTAACAGACATGGAACACAAAATTATCAAAGGGAGAATGAAGGATGGATTAGGAGTTTGGGATTAAAATATACATACTAACTATAAAATAAACAGCCCATAAGGACTTCCCTGAATTGAACAGAGAATTATGTTCAATATCTTGTAATAATCTATAATAGAAAGGATCTTTAAAAGAATTTATATGTTTAAAAAAAAAAAAAGGAGCGACATCTGGAGAAGTAAACATTTGGGGAAAAAAAAGATAAAAATCATGTAAATGGTACATGGGGAGGTTAAGTATCAAGAACTCTTTGTATCTGCAGATCACCAAGTGTGAAGTGTTTCTAATGAAGGTCTCTGAAGAAACTGCTCCTTTTCTGCTTTATGCCTGTAGCACTGCCACTTCAGGCTATCATAACAATACTGAAGATGATCTAATTATTTCTTTTGTTATGGTTTGTGGCAGAGTAATAAACTTTTTGATTATAGCTTATCTTCTGGTATATTCTACAGGAAAAAATGCACAAAGTAATTAAAACTATCTTGTAATCATTCAAACATTTGGAGCTCTCATTGGAAAAAAAAAGTAAATTTATTTAATTTGTATCTTGATACTTGAACATGATCTTCTCTGCCTAGTAAAAAAAAAAACCATTTTTTTTTCTGGTTGGCGTAAATAACATTTAGAACACATCTGTGAGATAGATACTTCACAATTTTTATTACAGTCTATCTCCTAACTGAAATTTTAATTAGCATCATTATTTTATGTTTGGGAAATGCAAGCTCAGAGGTGTTAAGATACTGTTTAATAGACAAAAAAAAAAAAAAAATAGGCGGAAGAGCTATAAATTGAAACTTATTCTTTATTATTTCAAAGTTTGCTTCTTGTTTAATTTTACACAGGTTGTCTTCCTATCATATTTGTGGCACTATTTATTGGTATCTTGTATAAATTAAGGTGAGCAGTATGTTATTTAATCATTTTATTACTTTTATGTGTTTCATTATTATTGCAAGTAATTAGTTTTCAAGAGGGCAAGAAGCATATTAAATATATTTTCCTCATGTTGACTTAGGCAAGTGGTCATGACCTAATCTGTATCAATTAACTATGATTTTCTGTGATTTTGGGAAGGCTAAATTAATGTTAAGTAATGCAATTGAGGTTAATCACAAGCTTATCCATTTTGTTTTGGTAGGCTGTAATGCCAAGTAATCTTTTGTCTAAAACTTTTCACTTATAAACTAGCTATTTTTAGCAACTATAATTGCAATTTACAGAGTGAAAGGAAAAAAAAATCACAGATGGTAATTTACAATGAAAGCCATTTATCATTATGGGGTAATTAAAAAATTGCAGCTTTTTCTCATTAGCCTTCTCCCTCAACTTAGTTTCTATTGATTTTTTGTCTTGAATAGTTGAGAGAAAATTATTACAAATTGTATGTACTCTTGAAATGCTTATCTTAAACCAAAGCCTAATTGCTAAATTTTAGCTCCTATATACATCAAATTCCACCTGTGCTTGCCACTGTTTTTTTTTTTTTTTTCTCTCTTGTAATTAGACTCTGTCCAATATCATCAGCTCTTCTAGAAGACTTGAGGATTGTTCTTGGGCTACTTTCTTTTTTAGTTCTCCATTAGGTAAGTGAAGATAGCCTTTAAAAACAAAATAAAAGAAATCACTACCTTAAAAAACTTGATAATAGTCTACTATTTTGCACAAATAAAGGAAACTTATCACTGTGATTCATATAGACTTGTAAGTATTAAAGAACTCTAATAGTGCAAGTGACGGGGATGACAGCCATGAAATAAAAAAGACACTCGATTCTTGGAAGAAAAGCTATGACAAACCTAGGCAGCATATTAAAAGGCAGAGACATCACTATCACCGCGCTGACAAAGTGTGTCTAGTCAAAGCTATGGTTTTTCCAGTGGTCATGTACCGATGTGAGAGTTGGACCATAAAGAAGGCTGAGCACTGAAGAATGGATGCTTTTGAACTGAGGTGTTGGAGAAGACTCTGAGAGTCCCTTGGGCTGCAAGGAGATCCAACCAGTCCATCCAAAGGAGAGCAGTCCTGGGTGTTCATTGGAAGGACTGATGCTGAAGCTGAAACTCCAATACTTTGGTCACCTCATGCGAGGAGCTGACTCATTTGAAAAAACCCTGATGTTGGGAAGGATTGCGGGCGGGAGGAGAAGGGGATGACAGAGGATGAGATGGTTGGATGGCATCACCGACTCAATGGACTTGAGTTTGAGCAGACTCTGGGAAACGGTGGACAGGGAGACCTGGCGTGCTGCAGTCCATGGAGTCACAAAGAGCCGGACATGACTGAGCGACTGAACGACAATGTCTCAAGGACGTTTAAGTATCATCTAGCACAGTTGCACATCTAGTATTGGATGCCCCCTTCACAGCTGCTAAGCCTCCCCTTCATTCCTAGTCCACTTCTAGTTGCCAGGAAGAAAGTACTTCCAGAAAATATTATTATGTCTTATAGCATTACCACCTATTGTGCACATGCGAATTTGCTTCAGTTGTGTCTGACTCTTTGCGACCCTATGGACTGTAGCCCTCAAGGTTCCTCAGTCCATGTGATTCTCCAGGCAAGAATACTGGAGTGGGTTGCAATTCCCTTGTCAGGAGATCTTCCCAAACCAGGGATTGAACCCACTTCCCTTGGGTCTCCTGTATTAGCAAGTGGGTTCGTTACTGCCTGCGCCACCTTACCACCTGTTAGGTTATGCCAAATAAATACAATATAAATCATTGTTTTCTATTTTCTGGTTTCTAGTCAAATAATAAGGAACTTCAAAATTATTGTTCAACAATTAGGTTAGCAGTCTTCCTCTTAATATTTCAATGGGTAAGTCCAAACTTGAGTTACAATTATCTTCCTTTGGATAAAATAACATAAACTATTGCATCCATTGAATATTTATTATGTTTCAAAAAATGCAAGGTTGAATGATATTTCTGTCTTTCAACAGACTTCTAAAATGGCTTAGAAGAGACTGTACCTATCCCCTTGCTTGTTGCAACATCAAGAAAAAAATCCAGTTTGTATCAATAATACATACAGAAAACACAACTGAACTCTAACAAGCTGGGCATAAAAATTGTGTGTGTGTGTGTGTGTGTGTGTGTGTGTGTACATGTGCATGCATGCACTGTCAGGAGAATCTAAAGGGTGAATTCTCATTTCCCTCTTTATCCACACCTCCCTCCCCCCACTTAGTATTTCTTTTTATGGTGGTCAGAAGATAAGAAAGATATAAAATCTGTTTGTCTATGAAATCTCCAGTGGAGTTTCTGATGAGGGAAGGAAATGTACTTAACCAAGGTTTAAATTATTCATGCACGCGTGCGTGTGTGTGAGTGTGAATATGTGTGTGCCTCTGTTTTGACAAAGTGTGTCTCAGTTTGTCGTTCAGAAATGGCTTGCAAACTTGAGGAGTAAAAAATAAAGGCGCATTCGTCTGGTTTGCCGAAGTACAAAACTGGCAGGAATTTGCACAGAATGCTCCTAGGGGATCAAACGGGCTTTATTGATAGCTCAGTTGGTAAAGAATCCGCCTGAAAGCAGGAGACCCCGATTTGATTCCTGTGTTGGGAAGATCCGCTGGAGAAGGGATAGGCTACCCACTCCGGTATCCTTGTGGCTTGCATTGAGGGAGACCTGGGTTTGATCCCTGGGTTGGGAAGATCCCCTGGAGAAGGGATAGGCTGCCCCCTCCAGTATTCTGGCCTGGAGAATTCCATGAACTGTATAATCCATGGGGCCACAAAGAGTCAGACACAACTAAATGACTCTCACTTCAGAGCAACAAAAATGTATGCATTTACCATGTCCTATAATTTATCTTTTCAAAAAAGTTTAAATGCAAAAAAAAAAAAAAATACTGAAAAAGTATGAAATTTAGGTTTCCAGTTTTATGATTCAAAAAACAAAAAGTATCACATAATGGTTCACACAGAGCTTTACAACAATTTCCACATTAAATATTATTGATAATAAAAAAAGATCCTCCATTATGAGCTCTTTGAGACTTAAAATTCTCCTTTGTTCTATTATTATGTTCTCTCCTTAGCCTAAAGTTATTGATTAGAATAGACCTGAAGACGGTACAGCCAATACACCTGAGTGCCCATTTATGTAAATTTACTTTCAAAATCAGTCAATTTTTTGCCCTATTTTGAAAATAAAATGTTTGGAATATATAAATATGGCATGTTCACATATAATGTCAACTCTTTAAAAATGTAATTTTGCACACATTCATAAGGGGAAGTTTGTGTACTTACGTCTGATTCACGTTGTTGTATGGCAGAGGCCGACACAGTATGGTGAAACAACTATCCTCCAATTAAAAGTAAATTAGAAAAGAAGCAATATTAGAGCAATATAGCATCAAAAACAATCCTGAATTGGCTTAGTGTTTTAGTTGCATTTTTGGTTAGGTATTATTAATGTGCTTCAAAGGAAAATATTTGAAATCATCATTTCTCTCCAAAATAATGTATTTAGCAAAAGAAGTAAAAAGAAGGAATGGTTTTTATAATTATTTACGCAAATGAATAGAGACTCTAATATTACACAGCGAGACAATGACGGCAGCTTGTAAACCACTTTATTTGGCTATTTCCCTGTGAGATCCTTTATAAATGCCAGCTGTGGGAAGTTTAAACCTGACTGAATAGCGTATGTCCAGGATGCTGCCGGCACACTTATTGCTAGAATTTGGGGGAAATATTAGGTTGAATGGTAACATGAGGAAAGTTAAGTGCGTTCTCTCCCATGTTTCGCGTACTAATGTTCAGCTGAAGATAGGAAGCAAGGTACCCTATCATTTGCTGCAACTCAAGGAGACCTAGTTTTCCCCTCAAATGAAAGTTGCATTAGCATACACAAAAGCCTTCTGGATTTTTCACTGTTATTACATCCATTTTGAAAATTAATTTTTTTATCAGAACACGCTCAGAGAATACAAAATTCGAAAGTACTTACTATTGCAAGAATTTAAGACATTACTATATTTTTTTAGATTTGACTAAAATGATATTTCATTTTGCATCACTGGTGAATGACAAGCATATTTTGGATGTTACACTTCTAAGAATGACCTTGAATATTTAAGATTTTAATATGGAAGCATATATTTTAGAAAATGCTATGTGTTTGGGCTTATATGATTTATTATATATTCTTTATAAAATATTTATAAATGAAGCTTGTACTTATTTGGAATTATAGCACAAAATAAAGTTTTAGACCATCTATGTGGCTCTATAAATGGATTATAATTTTTTTAATGATATATAGACTAAAATCCACCTGTAAATAATTTCTGCATATGTCTGTTTTCTTTTTGCTAATATAAACCTTCTCAACACTATCTTTAAGTGATTATATACAACAAAAATTAGAAAAATACGCCATCAAAATGTTGTAACTTGCCAATGTCATATAATTGATCCATTTTGTTGAAATAAAAAATATCATGCTAAAGACAGCTCAATATGAGAAAAGCAAACAGCTAATCGAAAACAGGCAGGTGAACTTATCAGATACTTCTTTAAAGAAGAGAGACAGATGGACAATAAACACATGAAAAAATGCTCAACATCACTAATTATTACAGAAATGCAAATCAAAACAACAATCAGGTATCACTTTGTATAAGTCAGAATGGCAATCATCAAAAAATCTACAAGCAATAAATGCTGGAGAGGATGTGGAGAAAAGGGAATCTTCTTGTACTGTCGGTGGAAATGCAAGTTGATACAGTTACTATGGAGAATGATAGAGAGATTCCTTAAAACTGGGAATAAAACTGCCATATGACCCAGCAATACCACTATTGGGCATAAAACCCTGAAAGAAAGAAAGTGAAGTTGTTCAGTCATGTTAGACTCTTTGTGACCCCATGGACTGTAGCCTGCCAGCTCCTCTGTCCATGGGATTTTCCAGGCAAGAGTACTGGAGTGGGTTGCCATTTCCTTTTCCAGGGGATCTTCCTGACCCAAGAATCGACCCCAAGTCTTCTGCACTGCAGGCAGACCCTACTGTCTAAACACCAGGGAAGCCCACATAATACCGTGAGGAAACCATAATTGAAAAAAGTGCACGTATCCCAGTATTTATAACAGCACTCTTTACAATAGCAAGGATGTGGGAGCAACCTGGTTGTCTATCAACAGATGAATGGATAAAGAAAATGTGGCACATACATGTTGTACATAAATATACATATTAGCCTTAAAAAAGTACACATTTGAGTCATTTCTAGTGAGGTAGATGAACCTAGAGCCTCTTTGTTATATAGGGTGAAGTAAGTCAGAAAGAGATTAATGCATAAATATGGAATATGCCAAACCCTTTGTGTGGATCACAACAAACTGGAAAATTCTTAAAGAGATGAAATACCAGACCGCCTGATCTGCCTCCTGAGAAATCTTTGCAGGTCAAGAAGCAACAGTTAGAACTGGACACGAAACAACAGACTGGTTCCAAATGGGGAAAGGAGTACGTCAAGGCTGTATGTTTTCAGCCTGCTTATTTAACTTATATGCAAAGTACATCATGAGAAGTGCCGGGCTGGATAAAGCACAATCTCCTCAGCAGATAAATGGCCACGTGAGTTGCGAGTTATCCAGGTTATCTGCTGCTGCTGCCATTGTCTCCAACAGGCCTGCGATCCCGAACCCAGCCTTGAGTTAGTGTCTTTGTTGATACTTCTCATCACTTAATTTCACACTCCTCTAAGCTGCTTTATCCTTGTGACTATCAGGTTTTTAGCGAATAAGGGACGACTTTCTTTACAGTTTTCATAAACATTTATTTTCTAAGTATTTAGCAAGGCTGTTTAGCAAAGACTTCATGGAGTAATTCTCCAATGAGAGCTGAAAAGCATATTTCCCTGAGGAAAATATCAAACTGCTCAGCTGTTTGACATTCTCGGCTATCATTTTATGTTTAGAAAGCTTCTGTACATTAAGACTTCTAAAATAAATTAAATGATTGTCCCCATTAATCACGTCTATGCTCCATTTAAAGACATTATTTATGGCTGAGGTTTGAGTGTTTTCTTAGCATTACACTAAATATTTACTGTGAAGCATCTGAAAACAGCTTTCCTTTAGGGATTATCAACACTTCTTCCTCTTTCCTGCCAGTGGGAGATTCAGTTTTCAAAGTATATTTTCATGCAACCACCTCCTCAGGGTCAAGATTTACAGTTTATCTAAGAATGCGGCAGATTTAATAGGATGTTTTCCTGGGAAATTCTAGCCATATTCTACTGGAGACAATGTAGCCTTATTTATAAATGATGCTAAGCAGTTTATACAGGTAAGAGAAGACATTTGAGAACAAACTCATTATAGATTATGAAAAAGGTTTAACTCAAGTAATGATAAGTTTTTTCATAAGCAAAAATACAGAGACCATCTAACACATTTTAGCATTGTCTGAAATACATTCAAATATAGACTATTAAATGTCTGAGCTGACTTCTGCTTCAGATTTATTCTTTTTAATGTTCAGGGATGGATCCAATTCAGAACTTCAAAGTTTTCACCTCCCACCCCACCACACCTCTCGCCTGGTTGCTCTTTTTTTCTGTTTGTTGGTTTTGTTATTCTTGTTTTTCTGTTTTTAGTCTCAGAAATTTCTTAATTTATGGAAGGTTGCTCTATTTGTTCATTAATTTTTTTTACAGACATCCACAAGTTTATTTACTTTTTTTCTCTTTTAACTAAATTCATTTCATTTCCCAGGATCACAAGAAATAGCCTAAATAATTAGGAACTTTGCTGTATGTTCTCATAAAACATATCATTACTTTCATTTATTTAATTTTATGGAAAATAACAAGAAAAGTGCACATAATCAACATACCCATTTAATATGCCCCCAGATAAAGAAATATAATATTAGCTGACACTCAGAATCCCCCATATTTCCTATTTTAGCCAGTATCCCCAAGAGTAATGTCAATACCAATGTCTACTGGCACAAATTAGTTCTCAGCTTATGTAAATAAAACCATACAGCATGTACATGTTCTGCCCAGTGTCTTTCTCTTCTTATTCTGGGCATATGTACAGTGATGCTTATCACAGCACTATATGTACAAGCTGATAAGAGTGAATAATCAAAAGTTCATGATGTATCCAACCTAAGGAATGTTATATAGTTATAAATAGAATGATAAATCTATATTTTTTCTTGTCAGAAATCTATTATATAGTTTTAAATTGTTGTTCAGTCACCAAGTCTGACTGCGAATCCATGGATTGCAGCATGCCTGGCTCCCTGGTCCTTCACTATCTCCCCAAGTTTGCTCAAATTCATGGCCGTTGAGTCGGTGATGCTATCCAGCCATCTCATCTTCTGCAGCTCCCTTCTCTTTTTGCCTTCAATATTTCCCAGTATCAGGGTCTTTTCCAAAGAGTCAGCTCTTTGCCAAATAGTTTTAATATATACTTGCAAATTACTAATTATACTGTAATTCTATTTTTAATATAATTACAAATCTGTATGAATTTTTTATATTTCTATTTGAATAAATACATACAATATATGACAGAATGTTAAAACGCCTCAACTCAAAGCAATAGGATTTGGGGGAAGCTGTTGTAAGATTATTATCTTTTTAATAAAATTCTACAATACCTGGCTTGCTAACAAGTAGCCATTCTGTGATTTTTAAATACAGAAAATTAAACAAACATACTATTTGTTAAGAATGGGAGAATACATAAACCTGACATATTCAGCATGGAAAAATTGAAATATGAATGGATGGCAAAGAAAAATGAAATGATAATCTGGCTTGCTTTGTTTATACTACAAAGACAACCTTAATCAAATTAAAACTAAGCCATGAAATAATTAAACGTGAAGTAATGTAACATGTTTCTACTTTAAATTTATAATATTTTTATGATCAGTAAATTGCATTCCAGTAACCTGAAATATTTTACAGTTACGTTAGTATCAAATTTGACAGTTAGTAGTTAGAGGGCAAAATATAGACAAATATTTAAAAGTGAAAAGAAAATTTACTTAAGGCTATTCTAATTTCCAAAAGATAAAATTTATTTATTAAAATTTTAGAACAAAGAAATCAGTCTCCCCTAAAATCACAAAACCAGAGTTGAAAAGGTGTTTCATGAGCATTAGAAAGGGGAGTGGTCATCAAGACTCAGTGTAGATTCAAGAGCAAATTTGCCATATTAGAGTCTCCTTTCATCCTAAAGGACTTCCCTGATGGCTCAGAGGTAAAGACTCTGCCTACAATCCAGGTTCAGACCCAGGCTCTATCCCTGGGTCAGGAAGATTCGCCTGGAGGATGGAATGGCAACCCACTCCAGTATTCTTGCCTGGAGAATTCCATGGGCAGAGGAGCCTGGAAGCTATAGGCCAGGAAATTGTAAAAGAGGTGGACAAAATTGAGCAACTAACACTTTCACTTTCATCCTAAATAACTTCTCTGGTGACAATTTATAGATTCAATGTGTCTTAATTTCACTATGTCAGCTAGAACTGTCTCATATCTAAACAGGATGAGATGAAGACTGTATAATGATTAAGCCGAATTGTTGAACAATTATTTACTCATTGACCAAAAGAGATATGCCAAAGTGGCATATCACAAAGGCAGACATTGGATAGGCTCATTAATTTTTTATAATGATAGCTTGAATGAGTACGTGTGTCTGCATCATCTTATTTTAACTTGAACTTTTCCCTATTGAAAATTAATGTATTATATTTGCTGGTAAGATCACAGAGCATGTATGGTTAAATATAACCTGGATTTAAAGTCTCTTATGTAAACAATTGCTCTGCAAGTATTTGTCAATTATTTAATATAAATTCATTTGCTCAAAACTTTGTACATACTTTCATGTCGAATCCAGCAAAGGATAGGTTTTGCATTTCTATGGTGAGAGCATTTAATTTTTCAAGGCTATAAAGTAGAATTTTGAGCGATTTTTAATAAAGATGAAAGGTTTTTAAATATATATATATATATTTAGATTCCATTATTCTATGCTCTAGAATAAAATAATAATAATTTTAAAAGTTTGAAACAAAACCAAAACCTTCAGATTTTATTAAATAAAATATAATTGGCTATAAAGTATAAAAGAGATTTATAACAGGAAAAGTTTATTAAAATCAGGATAATTACCTTTGTAATATAAACTATCCAGAAGATAGAATTTAATTCATCACAGATTCCAGGAAGTAGTGTATGGTCCTGGAAATATAATTTGTGATATACAAGTATAACAACTTATCTAACCAATATGGCCATAAATAATGAATTGTGCACATAAATTGTGGTACCAAAACTCAATAAAACTTATACCACTATTGAAGCTAAGGAACAGCTCTATATGTGCTCTTGCTATTAAAAAAAAAAAGTATGTTTCCACATATATAGATGTTCAGTTGTATATTCCTGGAATATGTTATATAACAAATTATTGACAGTTTTAATTTCTGGGGACCATATGGTAAGCATTTTGAATGCACATTTTTTTTTTTTTTTTGCTATTTAATCTACTATGTACCCTATATTTGCTATAGGGTAGACAGGATATTCAGTTTCCATTGCATATCACCTTGTACTACTTGACTATTTGAAAATGACTTATCTTGTTATTAAATAAATATAAAACAAAATAAAAGTATATACAAAGTACTTTAAACTTATTCCTCAGGTTTAATGCAGTTCCAAAGTTCTGTGATCATCTAATAATAAAGTGCTAACATACTCATATTATGCAGATTAAAGATACCTTATTCTCTCTAGTAAGGCATTATCTATATTCATCTTCTACCCAATTTTATTATTTTTAATCCAGTTTGAGTATTTTATATAAACTGTTGTCTATATATTCCTAGAGCTTAATGAATGGAGATTGATTCTGAAATTGTTTACTTTTACTGACTGATAAATGGCTTTGTAGTTTTGAAGACAGCTATTTAAAACAAGACTCCATTACTTGTGTTTGTCTCTCAGATGATGAAAATGCCTGTGAACTCAAGGTACTCGTAAATGTGACTGTCTGGCTTTCTATGCTATCCACAGCAATTTTTGTATTTTGAACATTAGGTCTAAAAACTGATCTTCATAAAATGTATGTGGCATTTTATGAATATTTCTTACACCAAGTACTTTCTAGTAAACTCTGCTGTTCACTGTATGTTTATCCTAAATTATAGTTCTCATATCATTTATCTTGCTTAAGGAAACTCAGACCATATTCTAGGGGAATAAGTGAAAGATGTCAACTTTTAGGTAGCTTTTTAAAAAAGATAGAGATAATCATACTACTTTACTTACTATATATACCATACAGTAAGCATTTTGAATATATATAGTTTTATTTAAATATTCAATCTACCATACATCCAATATATTAAGCATTGTTAATAATATTATAGAATGTTACATTTCAAAAGGCAAGCAATATATTGTACCTTGGTTTGAGTAGCACATTTTTAAGCCTAAACCCATATTTAAGGTAAACTATGATTATTTTCTTCTCAGCCATTTTCTAAACAATCATTTGTGTAACTTTGTCATCTGAGATAGAGAAAACAAGAACAAAATTATTAAAAAGTAACCACATAAAGATACACAGAAAAAAAATAAAATATATACTTTTGATAGAAAGTAATGAAAACTTGAAACTTAAGAAATGAAGTTAATTCTACGGGCTATGAATATGCCCACATTCCTACTGAAGGGAAGATGAACAAAACACAGTGGGTAGACTCCACATTACTTGGTGCAATTTTAAATAGACTGACCATCAGAAGTTTCACATTTAAAAAAGATTTTTAAAATTTTACCAAAGAACTGAAAAGGTTGAAGGAACTGATGAAATTTCTTACATGTACGTTGAGAGAAAGACTAGTTCTATACCTGGGAGAGGAAATTGTAAATGTAGAAGTTTTGAATTGAAAGCGTGTCTAGACTGAAATGTTTAAGAAAGAGCCAAAGGCTGGTTTGGCTACAATTTGCAAGCTGGAAAGGCAGGCTTAGCCGTAAGCTACTGGAAAGAATTCAGCTCTACTCAAAAAGTAATAGGAAGTCATTTGCAGAGCTTTGGATAGGAGTAGACCGGAACACCATGGATGCTGTATTGAGGGTGTTGGGGAAGTAGGGAAGTGGCTAGGGAATCAGTTAGGAGGCTATTGCAACCTAGTAAGCCCAGAGGTGATGGGGGTTTCACACAGTGCGATAGAGAAGAAGCGATGGGGAGTTGGGGAGAAGCTCTATATCTGTATCTATCTATCTATCTATCTATCTATCATCTATCTATCTATCTATCATCTATCTATCTATCTATCATCTATCATCTATCTATCTATCTATCTATCATCTATCTATCTGTCTATCTATCTATCTATCTATCTATCTATCTATCATCTATCTATCTATCTATCTATCATCTATCTATCTATCTATCTATCTATCTATCTATCTATCTATCATCTATCTATCTATCTATCTATCATCTATCTATCTATCTATCATCTATCTATCTATCATCTATCTATCTATCTATCTATCTATCATCTATCTATCTATCTATCTATCTATCTATCTATCATCTATCTATCTATCTATCTATCTATCTATCATCTATCTATCTATCATCTATCTATCTATCTATCTATCTATCTATCATCTATCTATCTATCATCTATCTATCTATCTATCTATCTATCTATCTATCTATCTATCTATCTATCTATAAAAGGTAGACCAGACAGCATTCACTGACATATTAGATACGGAATATGAAGGAAAGAGAGCAGTTAGAATTTCTCCAGGACTTCTGGTCTAAATGACTGGAGGGATGGAGGTGACTTTTACTGAGATGGAAGACTGAAGTGCAGAGGTTGAGAGTTTGATCAGGGGTTTGTGGTTTGCGCGTATTAAGAAAGCCAAATGGAGATATTGAATAAGCAGTCTGATAGAAGGTATTAATTTAGGAGCTGTCTACAGTTAGATAGTATTCAAAACTGATGACACTGGATGGGATTATCAAAGAAGTGGGTATAGACAGCAAAATGAAGGTGAGGCAAAAACAGACTCGGACATTTCAATGCTGAAAAGTCAGCAAGAGGAAAGGGTAAAGGAAAGAGACTGACAAGACCAATCTTGGGTGGATTTCCAACCAGATTCATTGGTTCCTTGCGAGCTAAGTGAAGAAAATAGTTCATAGAGTGGCTAACTGTGCTCAATTTGTTTGTAGTTCAAAAAAAAAAAAAAAAAAAAGAAGAAGAAGTATGTGAAGCGTGGATGTATAAATGTAAAGGCAGAATATTTGTCAACTCCTTTGTACTTAGAAACATTACAAGTTTGAAAATCTGAAAGACATAAATTATTAAGCATTATCCACACATGTGCTGAATAATGGTATTAACTTCACTTTGGGTGCACTAAGGTTTATGTAATGATGCATTCATAAGTGTAGTAAGCCATGAATCTAGGTATTTTATCCCAGAGAGCAATAATTTAGCAACGCACACTTGGAGTGTTGAGATTAGAAGGGTGAGTGGACAATTCAAAGGAATATTTTGTAAAATGTCCTGAGCTTTTTCACAAGTATGCTTTGAATAAAATATCCATAAATGTTTTATGTAGAATGTTTATAGTTCTTCCAAGGATGAAGAGAGTCAAGTATGACCTTAAACTTTTTATACTAGAGTTGAAAATCTGTTTTTACATCCTTCTAAGAAAAATCATAGACGTGGTAAGTATATTAAATTAATGTTCAGAAGCAATAATGAATTTTCAATCTTATCTGAAATGAGTTGAGACATATTTTTTTCAAGCATGAGTAATGCAATTTCTGTCAGACAGATTGTGTTGTACTGAGTGCATCAGGAAAATAGAACAATAAATTTGATCATTGCTCCATAATAACACCACAAGCCATGATGCTGAATATTAGTCGTGTGTGACTTATGGACACTAAAACGAATAGTGCTAATAATTGGGACCTAGGACAGGATTCAAGGGGTATCATTATTGATAGTGGAAGACTAATTCGAAAAATTCACAAAATCACATTTAACAAAGTGAAATAATTTCCCCACCTGTTTTATTTCAGCAAAAGCAACAGAGCAAAGTTTAATTCCTATGAAATAGCAATAATAGATGCTTGAGAATAAGAAGCTAGGTATCTCAATTTTAACCATATTTAAAAAAATTAAATATATGTTTGCACAAATGAACTTATCAGAAATAACTTTCTGAAAGATATTGGTTAAAATACAGCAACAGCTCATGAGGAAGATGGCATTTAATGTAATTCCTCCCAGACGTGACTTAATTTGCAAGGATCTCTACTACTTGTTGGAATATATATGACTAGAATATATGTCTGACTAGATTAGTCTTTTAAAGAAATTTCAAAATATTATATTTCATTGTAATGGGTTTGATATATCTATACCATAGGGTACATTTGCTCTAAATATCCCAGAGTTTTTTTCTTTATTTTCTCAGGGAACCAATTGATATTTGAATTAGATAATCACTACCAATGAATCTAATTAAAGCGGATGAAGGAAAGGTTTAACCTTTATTCCATAGTCCCACATACGACTCAAAACAATTATATGAGAGGAACTTTTTGTCTTCTTGTCCTGCGGTGGTTGGGGGCGAGGGGAGGGGAGAATTACAAAACAGTAAAATCTCAAACTAGAGCTGTAAAAATGGAAACGACAGGCTTGTGCAGTAATGAAATAAAATGAAACACAGATAAAAATATAGACTCAAAGGAAACATATATAAGATCCAAATCCTTCAATGCCCCCTTCTGTGACTCTGTCTACTTAAACCCTCAAAGTCTTAATTTCCATGTCTGTACGATGAAAATATACTCCTTTGAAATATGAGGAATCTTAAAGTTTGGACCCCAATGGGACTTCTGAGGGCTTAGGATGGTTTTGTTATTGTCTCCCCATAAATGGATTTAATAATGAAGAATAGAAGGAAAAAAAAAGATTTGTGAATTCTCTCCCCATATTAAGAGTTTCTTTCTCTGATTCTGTGTCAGAACTTGAGTTTTCCTTCAGCTCTCTGGTCATGCTTATACCTGTTCTGCTTTTGACACTGTATTGCGTTCAGGTAGAAAGATTCTAAAAGAGAAAGGCAAGTGGTGTTAGTGGCAGGAGGAAACTAACTGCTAGTTAAGTTGTGTCTGAAGTTGTGTACTGAAGGACTAGTACAGCTTTGTGAGAGTGAAAGTGAAATCACCCAGCCCTGTCTGACTCTTTGCGGCCACATGGACTGCGGCCCACCAGGCTCCTCCGTCATGAGCTTTTCCAGGCAAGAGCACTGGAGTGGGCTGCCATTGCCTTCTCCAAGTATAGTTTTGTAGATATTAGCAATAACATTTTATAGTATTTTACCCTTGTCCTAAGGGGAATCAAATAAAAAATGTTTATTATATGTACATAAATCAATCAAAGTTTAATTGAATTGAAGCTATTGTGAAGTGAAGTCAGTCAGTCGTGTCTGACTCTTTGCAACCCCATGGACTGTAGCCCACCAGGCTCCTCCATCCATGGAACTTTCTAGGCAAGAGCACTGGAGTGGGCTGCCATTTCCTTCTCCAGGGGATCTTCCCGACCCAGGAACCAAACCCGGGTCTCCGGCATTGTGGGCAGACGGTTTACTGTCTGAGCCGCAGCTGGGACAGATAGCCGGCATTTTCTGTGATGTGTCAAAAGACTTTCGAGACTTGAAACCTACGACTTGTAAGAGGGGAAAACTTACTTACCCTCTACCCTTCCAGGGTCTTGGCTGATACACGCATGTAATAAAATGCAGATTAACAACCAGAAGTTTGAGAACAGGTGCACCTCCTGTATACACTGGAGATACCCAGGAAAACAGAGTGACTCCCTGAAACGGCCGAAGCCACCACTTTAAATACCATCTCCAGAAGAAGGCAAAGAAGATGCTGGGGAGGGGTGAGAGGCCAAGGGAAATACTTCGGGGTGGCAAACACTGCTTTCCTTTCGGTTATAACTGCCTGCAATTTCAAAACATCTTTTTCTTTTAAAGGAATTAAGACAATTCTGACCAAGCACAACCCTTTTTTTATGTCATTTCTGGCTTAAGATTTTATTTTAATTAGAACATCTCTCAGAATAATTTCTGGAAGTTAGAAGTAATGTATTTAAAAATAAAGTCCAAATTGCTGCTGAACAAACCACATGGAACTCTTCTATCACATAAAGCGTCACTATTACAGTGCTCCTTTCCTGTGACCTCACGTGCGATCATGCTCAGTCACGCAGTTGTGTCTGATTCTGTGCAACCCCACGGATCTTCCCCAATAGAAATAGACATTATAGGAATTAAATTTCATCTCATAACTCACGTAAACACATATAAAAGTTAGTGAAATTTTTCAGGCCTCTAAGAAAAAAATACTGATATATTTTTACAGTAAGAATGCACATTAAATATAACACTGAAAAGTACGTAAGATGCCTAAGACATAAATATTCACGTGGTAAGTAAAAGAATAAGTAAATAATAAATGACATAAACAAAATAATAATTATCACCTGACTATTGAAGAGGTATGCAATTCTTAGTTAAATGATATGCTACCTAACAAATATTTTGAACTAAATGTTGTACATATGGAAATTTATACAAAAAAAGCAACAATAAATTTGTTTTTCTCCAATAATACGTATTATAGCATTATTCATAACTAGAAACAAATGTGAAAGGAAGACAAAGTGACTAAACAAATTTGATACATTATGGTAGCTTATTTAATAATAATAAGCTACACTAATAATGTGTTGTAAGATACAATACTTTGGCCACCAGATGCAAAGAGTCAACTCAATAGAAAAATCCCTCTTGCTGGAAAAGATTGAGGGCTGGAGGAGAAGGGGTTGACAGAGGCTGGTGTTATCCACTCAGTGGGCCTGGAGTTTGAGCAGACTCTTGGAGATAGTGAAGGGCAGGGAAGCTTGGCGTGCTGCAGTCCATGGGGTCACAAACAGCCGGATACAACTTAGCCACTGAAGCTTCTGGCGGTGACTCAGATGGTGAAGAACCTGTCTGCAGTGCGGCAGGCCCGCGTTTGATCCCTGGGTCAGGAAGATCACCCCTCTCCAGTGTTCCTGCCTGGAGAATCCCATGGACAGAGGAGCCTGGTGGGCGACATTCACGGGGTCACAAAGAGTCTGACACAGCTGAGTGACTAACAACACTAGCAACAGAACAGCAACAACAAAAATATTTGACAAACTAATTATTTGCATTGCACCATGAAATACAAAAGGCTATCATACATTTTTTATATAATTTAAATTTAAAATTTCAAAAATACATTTCCATCTGGACCATAGACATATGTAAATGTGTATACCCACACTTGCAAACAACTCTAACAAAATGTAGAGACATTTCCATTAGCAAATAGAATTAAAAGTAATTTATATCTGCCATTTTTTTCCTCTGTAATAGCAATATTGCTTTATGCAATGTTTCAGATGATTAAACTAAAGCATTTTGAGGGTATCAGTTCATAGATGATCAAGATTCCATGGCATTCCTCCCATAATGTGAATATTGAGCACAATTTTAGTTATAATTCTATGAATCTTTAAATCATAGATCATAACTTGACTGTATTTTTAACAATCTCTATTTTAAAAAGTCTTTGGTTAAATATATAGACATAAAGGCTCCCAGAAAAGTGGTCCAGAAAATGACCTCTCCATGTGCTATTATTACACATTAAAGTTACCTTGTTAATATATGAAAATAAAAATAGATCTCAATGAAAACTTTTTAAAGGACATGTGAAAAGCAAAGTTTGACTATTTAGAATGCTACCTTTAGTTTCTGAAGCACAAAAGTATTTTTTAATGTAAATGACCTGAGGGACATACATAGTGTAGAGATTTGGTCCAGAAAGATAATTTTTATAATTCATATGATCATCATACTTCTTACATAGTGAATGCATGTTGAATAAATCAGTAATATTTGGTTTCTCCTTTCTGCCATTTCAATAGGTTAGCTAAAAACATCTATTTATTGGTAAACAGGATATCCAAGAAAATTTTTATTTTATCCTTTTTAACTTCTTTCCTATAAATTGGGATACCTTAAAAACAGGATGATGTACTTGGGTAAGAATAGAATTGTGGAGTCAGGACGTCTGGTTACTGGTTCTAATCTCTATATCTTACCACCTGTACTGACCTGAGAAAGACATTTAAGTACCCTTGAAGCTCAGTGTATTAATTTAAATATAAGCATATTAAAATATATCATATCAGAAATATTGTAAAAATAAAATAACATGTGTAAGGCTGATTTTTAAATTTTTTAAAAATCATGTTATTGCCTCTGCTGACCCTCTAGATATAGCTATTATTTTAATTGATGATTTAGGCTTGATGGCATCTATGCTTATTGGTCACAGTCTATTTAGAATTAATAATGTAGCACTTCATTTACTCTCCTTCACACATCAAGATATAAAAATCTTAGCAGAGTATAATTCCATCTTCTTCACACACCCTCATTTGCTTTTATTGTCATATGTATTATTTCTACTTATATATCCCACCAAACAATGATATATTATATTTTCTATAAAGGATCTCGCATTCGTTATTAGAAAAATATGTAAAAATATTATTTCTATGTACCTAAATGTTTATGATTTCTGCAACTTTTCTCTCCATCCTGTTGATTCATGTTTTCATTTGGCTTAATTTCTCTTTTGCCTAAAGAACTTCCTCTAGCATTTCTTATAGAGAAGTTCTGCTGATGCCAGATTCTCTCATCTTAAGTTTTATAGCCAACACGTAACTCATATGTGAAGAGTACTTTCATTGTGTACAGACAAATAGGTACAACAGATTTGGGAGAGTTAATATTATGTTCAGTTCATGAAGAGACTTCTAGACTGATTTTTGTTCTGTTCACTCCTGAACAGAAACGTCCACATTTTTTTTTTGTTGATAAACTGTTTAATGTAATTGCCACCAAGGCAGTAAGCTCTTTCTCCAAAGTCAAGGGGCGAATTACAGTCTCTCTATCGTATTTTTCAGATGCAAGAAAAAGTTGCCCGTCATGTTCTAAATTGCTTATATTGAGCTTTCTGAATGGTCCCACTCTTTAAAACTTCAGCTCCTGAAGCTCACAGCATCCCGTCTAAATTACCTTAAAAGTCCTTACTTTCTTTAATCTCATTTACAGGTTGGAGGCAGTTTGCTAGTTAATGGACCTCTAACTAGTTCTACACATGTGTTCTGCATGCGTTACAGGATAGTCTAGATAGAAACTCACTTTGAAACACGGGCAGCATTTGTTACAAATTTTCATGGGTATTCATTCAAAACTGTGCTAGAAGGCAGAATATTAATCTCTTGTCATTCAGTTTTTAATGATTTTACTAGAGAGTGAAGAAGTGCACATCATGCAGGAGTCCTGAGCAGCAGGGGAACATATTGTCATTAAGGAAAAGAGGTGATAAATACTCGACGCCCTGTAAAAGTTTAAGCCCCCAGAGGTGTGTTAGTGGGGCCTCAAGTAGAAAATAGAACTTGAGATGTTTTGTCAGATTGTCAATAGCTGTCAAAATTTTACCCATCTTCCGGGCTAACATAGTGAATCTGACACAGTTTCATGGATGCTAGGAGAATACGTGAGACTCCCGGATCAGAGACAAAGATGAGTTTTTGACTCATGGAAATCATAGCAGTCAGAATATTGGCACTTTTGGTGCTGATCCCCTGAGCCTCAATTCTCAGAGGGTGAAGGAAGAATGCCAATGACACATACGTATACACATACACTGGGTTTTGTTGTAAATGAGCAATTCAAAAATTAGAAAAGTTGAATCCTTATAACGACAGTAAGCATGCCTAAACTTTGTTTCAGAAGGAGACAGTATTTCTCTCCTCAAAGAATGTTTGCTATCCAAATGTCTTTGAAAAGATAATTCAGAACAAAGAGCAGTTAGTATTTTGCTAACTAACAAGACATACACAGACGTAAGGATTATGTCACATAAGTGGCAAGACGTCAAAGCATCATTAGTAGCTTGAATTATTTGCTGAGGTGAGGACCAAAGTTATACCCAAAATATTAAACAGAGCATTTGTATACACAGACATTTGCCTAGACAGCTAGTAGCACAATCTTTCAAAGTACGTGTCAACGTGTTTGGTAGTCGCTCAGTCGTGTCTGACTCTTTGTGACCCCATGGACTGTAGCCCACCAGGCTCCTCTGTTCATGGGCTTCTCCAGGCAAGAATACTGGAGTGGGTTGTCATGCCCTCCTCCAGAGGATCTTTCCAACCCAGAGATCGAACTTGGATCTCTTGCATTTCTGGCAGATTCTTGACCACCTCAGTCACCAGAGAAGCACAATGTACTGTGCCAACTGCCTTGCTTGGTTTGAGCAGACTCTTGCCTGTGGGAAAGTCTGATGATCAGAGTTGTCATATTTGGATAACAGAGGAATGGCTAGCAAATGCAAAATAGTCACCCAATAACACCCACCTCACATGACCCTGGTTTGGATTATAGCAGACACACTGCCTACTTTCCAGGGTGAAATATGGTGGAAGTACCCAATCATCAGCCCTGGAATGGCATATCTGTCAACTTATTGAAACAGACATGTCTTTTGTCTCTGAAACCTCATTCTTGAAGCTTTCTACAATGTAGGGTATTACCTCTCAGTTGTTGCTAAGAAGCTGTCGTTTCTAGGAAAAAGGGCTAGATTCACAGATATTTAAATATCTTAAGATTTGGGGTGTCCATCCTAGTATGGATTAGCAAATGTGACTATCTGGGGAATGAGAAGGAAATTAAGGAAAAAGAGGCCGACAGCATCAGCAGAAATTTTTTAATACAAAAATAATGTAATATGTAGGTGAGAAAACACTGTTTATCTGTTGATTGTAGAAGATAACTTCAGAAATCAGAATTAAAATATATAGAATGAAATAGTTAAAAAGGGAAGGAGAAGGGAATGGCAGCCTACTCCAGTATTCTTGCCTGGGAAATCCCATGGACAGAGGAGCCTGCCGAGCTATAGTCCATGGAGTCACAAGGATTCAGATACAACTGAGTAACTTTCACTTTTAAAAGAAATTTAGCTATTATATAAATATCTCTGTAAATAAAAGCTCTGATGAAATGCAGTTATCTATAGGAACACCCTAAAATGAAGATACAGTTATACTGTTCTGGAAAGAACTTTGGTAACGAATATGCAGGGGGAAACAAGAAAGAGAACAGACTTGGCAAAAAGCTGAGAAACTGGAATAGGAATGCAGTGAGCTAAGCCTACTGAGGAAAGCCCCTTAGCAGGAAGCAGACAGGCAATCAGGATGCAGTCAAGACTATTTTATTTATTTGTCTATGAATATCTCATTCATTCATTCCAATTCAGTAGTGCAAACCTCTCAGTAAGTATCTGATATCCATAGGCACAAATTGGAATACGAAGCAACATTTTCAGCATCCAGTATGAGACAGAAAGATAGAAAAAAAAGCAAATGTAGAGTGAGGTGATTCATAAATGGAGCTTATCTAGCAAAACAAGAAATCAAAGCCTCTCAGAAAGATCAGATGTGTCATGGCACATAGAATGACATCAGTGAAAAATAAATCTGAAAGCATAATTGTGTTGACATCAGGGCTTATATACTGTTAGTTCACTGCTTTATAAACCAAAGTTCTCTCTTAAATGATCTCATTAAACTCTCCTTGTGAAAGTCACTCAGTCATGTCTGATTCTTTGGGACCCCATGGACTATATAGTCCATGGAATTCTCCAGGCCAGAATACTGGAATGAGTAGCATTTTCCTTCTCCAGGGGATCTTCCCAACCCAGGGATGGAACATGGGTCTCCCGCATTGTAGGAAGATTCTTTACCAGCTAAGCCACACAGGAAGCCCACTTTTTCCATTAGATTCTTTGATATATTAATCACAATTATTTCATATTTCTGTTCTGATACTTTAAAAATCTCTACTATATCTGAGTATTGTCCTGGTGCTTGACTTACCACTTCCAACTATGTTTTTAAAGCCTAACGTGATTTAACCATAAAAATTCTGTTGGTATGGTTATATTTTTGTGTGGAAAGGGAGCAAATATTCTATAATCCTTTGATAAAATCTTGGGATTGAGTGACCCGTGTCCCTTAGTTATGACCTTCAAAATTGTGTGTCATCTTTTATTTCCCTCTTTTGTTGATCTAAATGTGGCCTTAGTGGGTAAATTTCCTTCTGCTGCATATGATAAGGATGTGCTGCATCTTTTTACTTACTGATTAGGTCTTTCTCATAAAGAATCCTGGGTAGATTAAAAATAATTACTTTGACATATTTTCCAGGAGCATGAGATGTTCTTGGCTATTCACCATAAAGGACTTCCCTGGTTGTTCAGTGGTTAAGAATCCACCTTCCAATGCAGGAAACTTGGATTCGATCCCTGGGTCAGGAAGACCCCCTGGAGTAGGAAATGGCAACCTGTTCAAGTAGTATTGCCTGTAAAGTCCCATGGATAGAGGGGCCTGTGGGGCTACAGTTCACGGAGTTGCAAAGAGCTGGTGGCAGCTGAATTAGTTAGCATGCACACGTCCACCATAAGAACCTGCTGGAATTGCTGGAGGGAAGTCTGGCTATAACTTAGGAGCTTCCAAGACTGCACTCTCCAGGAGTTTCTGTTTTGCTATTCTACACTCTAGCCTTTGTACTAGCCTCCAGAAACCAGTCAATTTAAGGTTTAATTGTATCCACCAGTCTATGGTTCCCCTTAAGCTGATGTGGCCTGTGATTTTCTGTATTTGCCCATCTTCCTAGATTTTAGACCAGTGATTTTTTTTTTTTTCATGTGACCTTAATTCTCTGAACAAGAAATGTTATTGATTTCTAGGTTTTTCAGTGTTTTCTTATTATAAAAAGAGTGGTGGTATTAGTTGCTAAGTCATGTCTGACTCTTGCGACCCCATGGACTGTAGTCTGCCAGGCTCCTCTGTCCATGGGATTCTCCAGGCAAGAATACTGGAGTGGGTTGTCATTTCCTTCTCCAGGGAATCTTCCTGATCCAGGAATTGAATACACGTCTCCTGCATTGCACTTTTCACTTTCATTCATTGGAGAAGGAATGGCAACCCACTCCAGTATTCTTACCTGGAAAATCGCAGGGACAGAGGAGCCTGGTGGGTTGCCGTCTATGGGGTTGCACAGAGTTGGATTCGACTGAAGTGACTTAGCAGCTGCAGCATCTCCTGCATTGCAGGCAGACTCTTTACCAGCTAAGTTAAGAGGGAAGCCCTATCTTTCTTATTAAAAAAGGGAGTGATTCCCTTTAAGCTATTTATATATGAAAACTGAACCTAGAAACATTCAGACTATGTGCTAATGGTCAGTCATTTGATTTAATCTTTGAACAAGGCAGTATCTCGATGTGACAATCTTTTACCAGTAAATGTGAATTCTACATTCTCTATATTTCATGTGTATACTAGTTACAGACTAGCCAGATTTTTTTTTTTTTTTTGAGCTCACCTATTTAATGTAGACCCTAAATGTAGCAAAGTCAAGTTTTTTGAATTCTGCATGAACATCATCTTGCTTAAGTTCACACAGAGTTTGGCATAATTTTTTTTAATCAAAATTTCCTTCAGATGACAGTTGTACTACTGTTTCAATGCTGCATAAGAGTTCTCTCCAGACATTTATCACCCAATCCCAAGTACAACACTAAAATAAAATCCAAAATTCCAAATCACACTTCTGCAATACTTAGACATTTTTTATGGTGATGTGCCAATTGTGTGTATTAATTTATGCATTTTTGAGCTCCTGCTGCCAAGTGAACTCCTGAGAAATCTCAGTAGTATAACAATAAAAAATACTTATATGTTCATTAATATAATTTGTGATTAGATCAAATCGTCAACATTTGTTGGATCATGGAGAAAGAAAAGGAGTTCCAGAAAAACTTCTACATCTGCCTCATTGAATGTGCTGAAGACTTTGACTGTGTGGATCACAACAGACTGTGGAAAACTCTTCTGCAGATGGAAGTATGAGTCTACCTTACCTGTCTAATGAGAAACATGTATGCAGGTCAAGAAGCAATAGTTAGAAATGAACATGGAAGAACTGACTGGCTCAAAATTGGCAAAAACGTACAACAAGGCAGTACATTGTCACTCTGATTATTTAAGTTGTATACTGAGTACATCATGTGAAATACTGGGCTGAATGAATCACAAACTGGAATCAATATTGCCAGGAGAAATATAAATAGTCTCAGACATGAAGATGTTACCACCCTAATGGGAGAAACTGAAGAGGATCTAAAGAGCCACTTGATGAAGGTGAAAGAGCAGAGTGAAAAAGCTGGCTTGAATCTCAACATTCAAAAACTCAGATCATGGCATCTAGTTCCATCACTTCATGGCAAATAGATAGGGAAAAGGTGGAAGAATAAGCAGATTTTATTTTCTTGGCCTCCAAAATCACTGCAGATGGTGATTGCAGCCATAAACCTAAAAGATGCTGACTCCTTGGAAGAAAAGCTATGACAAACCTAGTGTATTAGAAAGCAGAGACATAACTTGGCCAACATCAATGGTCCATCTAGTCAAAGCTATTATTTTCCCAGTAGTTATGTACAGATGTGAAAGTTGGACCATAAAGAAGGCAGAGCACTGAAGAATTAACACTTTTAAAGCGTGGTGCCTGAAAAGACTCTTGAGAGTCCTTTGAACTGTAACAAGATCAAATCAGTCAATCCTAAAGGAAATCAACCCTGAAAGGACTGATGCTGAAGATGAAGCTCCAATACATTGGCCACTTAAAGTGA
Organism: Muntiacus reevesi; assembly: GCF_963930625.1. Taxonomy (NCBI): domain Eukaryota; kingdom Metazoa; phylum Chordata; class Mammalia; order Artiodactyla; family Cervidae; genus Muntiacus; species Muntiacus reevesi. The sequence continues at coordinate 2,754,182 of NC_089260.1, read as the reverse complement.
AGAACTGACCCATTAGAAATTACCCTGATGCTTGGAAAGGCTGAAGGCAGAAGGAGAAGGGGGGTGGGTGCAGAGGATGAGATGGTTAGATACCATCACCAACTCAATGGACATGAACTTGATCAAACTCCAGGAGACAGGCTTCCCTTCTGGCTCAGTCAGTAAAGAACCTGCCTGTAGTCCAATTCCTGGGTCAGGAAGATCCTCTGAAGAAGGTAAAGGCAACCTACTCCAGTGTTCTTGCCTGGAGAATCTCATGGACAGAGGAGCCTTGCAGGCTACAGTTGAGGGGGTCACAAGAGCTGGACAGGACTTAGAAACTAATACCACCACCTGGAGATAGGGGAGGGAAGAGGAGCCTGGAATGCTACAGTCCGTGGGGTCACAGAGTCGAACATGAAGCAGCAACTGGAGAACAACAGTGGCAAGAAAGATGATTAAAGCAGTTCAGTTGGGGAAGATTTGCTTCAATTCAGTTTGGGTAATGATGAGCTTAACTGAATATCTCTCTTCAGTTAAGAATAGAGTTGCTGTACCTGGGTTGTACTAGGAGGGGAGAGAGGTTATACTGTTCCATTAATAGTTACAACATGGGGGAGGGGAGGGTGATAAGGGTCTGTTTTTTCCATTCCTGGGGTGATTCAGTGGCCCAGCCTGGAGGAACAAACTTACCAAGGAAAGCATTTTCATACAGTGACATTTCTGTAAAGATATAGAGAAAACGCTGAATGTTCTGTGGCGAATCTGAAAAGTTATATTACAAATTGTGTGGATATAGGAGGGTTGAAAAATGCCGAGCACAATTTTTATCCTAAATAAGTGAGATAGTCATTGTATCAGTCTGTTAGCCTATTCTGATATAATACATGGAAAATGCCTTGCGCAATTACTGGCATTTGATAAATGAAAGTGCATGTCAACTATTATTATTTTAAGAAGTCATTTTAAAAAAATTGCATAAAGTAGTCATGGAAACTAAAGTGACTGTGTCCATTCATTTATTGTGTGCTGAGCTAATGAGTTTCAAGCAGCTAGTTTTCATTTACAGTGTTTTTTGAACCTTTATATTGACTTCTAATAAATGAGTATATTTAGAGTCCCTTGGACAGCCAGGAGGTCAAGCCAGTCAATCCTAAAGGAAATCAACCCTAAATATTCACTAGAAGAACTGCTACTGAAACTAAAGCTCCAGTACTCTGGCCACCTGATGGTAAGAATCAACTCATTGGAAAGGACTCTGATGCTGGGAAAGATTGGTGGCAGGAGGAGAAGAGGGTAGCAGAGGATAGATGATTGGATGTCATCACTGACTCAATGCACATGAGTTTGAGCAAACTCTGGGAGACAGTGAAGGATAGGGAATCCTGATGTGCTGCAATTTATGGGATCACAAAGAGCTGGACATGACTTAGTGATTGAATAATAGCAACATAATAGGGAACATACCATGCCTACATACAAGTCTCATGAATATTTTAGTTTAAGGCTACATAAAGAATGAGAGGGCTTCCCAGGTGGAGTGAGAGGTAAATAACCTGCTGGCCAATGCAGAAGACTCAAGAGATGTGGGTTTGATCCTGTGTTGGAAAGATCCCCTGGAGAAGGAAATGGCAACCCACCCCAGTATTCTTGCCTGGAGAATCCCATGGACAGAGGAGCCTCGTAGGCTCCAGACCATGGAGTTGAAAGTGTTGGACATGATGAAGTGAGTTAGCACACACACAATGGGAGAGAGTATTTGCAAATTATACATTTGATAACAATTTAATATCCAAAATATATAAGAAACACAACTCAATAGTAAACAAGCAAAAATCTCCTAACAATCTGATTTTAAAAAAGGACTAAAGATTTGAATAAACATTTTTCCAAAGAAAACCTACATTTGTCTCTAGTTTTCTCTTGTTTTTTCCCCCTTTTTTCTTTACTATCATTCAATAAGAGGGCACGTTGCCTCAGAGGCAGACTATATAGGGGGAGAAAAGGAAGCATTTTGAAAGCTTTTGTGTTACTTTGGGGAAGGATGCTTTAAAGCATATGTAAAGCATGTTGGATAGAAATGATAGAGAGAACAGAATTTTCCATCCAGACAATAACAGTGATTAGAAACAAGCAAGCAAACCTCGGCAGTGGCAGGGAAGAGAGTGAGAAGGAGCAGAGCAAAGGGAAATTGTGGTTGATCTTACGCTAGAAAGAAATGGCTGGGTAGTGTATATGTCTGGAGATGGAGCCGTAGACAGTTTCATCAGATTTCTTCAACCCAGATAGGATTCAGAACTCACAGAGAATAGCAACTACTGATGGGGTCACATTAAAATCTCCAACAGAAGTCTCAGTAAACTCATGCAAAGTTTCATAATCAGTGCCTGGTACCTTAATCAGTTCTCTCATGCCTTTAGTGGTCCAGGTGTGGGTTGGAAAATAATTTCCAGACATGAGACAGAATGAGAGGGAAATAAAGTTTACCCAGAGTGGGAGATGTGGTTGGAACAGCGGGCCCGCCCAAGGGAGAGCCGACGTTGGGTGGGGGTCCTCCGTCTACTTTTACACCCAGGGCACAAGGGGTGGGTTAGGGGCCTTGGGGGTCGTTTGCCAGTAGGACGAGGCACATATATTGGGTGGAGAGAAGAGTAAGGCCAATCCCTCCTCCCTGTGGGGTAGGAGGGGAGACCAGTTATACTGTTCCACTAAGAGTTACAACACGGGTGAGGGACGGGCGATAAGAGTCTGGTTTTTCCATTTCTGCATTCCAAGAGCCTCCTTGGCTTTATCTGCCCGTCCATCCTTGGTCACCACAACACCTACTGGTATCTCGGCACATGGAAGTTTCTATAATCAAGGTACAACCCGTGGGGAAGGCGAGGACATCCTGAGGATGACGAAAGTGAAGTTTTCCAATGAAATATCAGGATAGGCATCTGCATTCAGATTTTTGTTTTTAAATTACATTGTCGATCTTGTTAGATATTTAGAATAGGGAAAAGGAGTCCAAAATGGCGATGGCTAAAAGACAAAGTAGTGGAAAGCCTGAAAAAATAGAACAAAGGAAGGCGGGAGGACCGGAGTGGGGACCTCAGGTAAAACAAGCAGCCCTCCTAGCTGGTCCAAATTACACAGGACAGGCTCAGCGGGAGGAGGAAAAGCATAAAATGAGGGGCCAAAATTGAGCTGGGGGCTTCTCTTCTCTTCACGTCTTTTGGATCAGCCCACCCTCACACCTCAAGTATATGCATTTTCCTTTGCTTGCCAAATGAGGCAGAGCTGTAACATGGGGCTGTAACACTGGTCTGTCCGCCACTTCAAATTTTTGTTGTGGCGAGACAGAACTGAGGAAATTACACATGCCCCTGACAATCTTGGGAACAATTTTAAATCCACACTCTCATTTCATCATAAACACTAAAACTGAGATTCTTAATACATTATACTCAGTCTTCCTCGTAGTAATTATATTTACTAAATCTATGTAGTTATTTCTGCCTGATGTGTGGCCATGTTTGTTAATGATAGAGGTGCTGCATAAATAATAACTACACAGGTTAATAATATACTAGCCCATGTGTTACATAACCAAGGTTCTTGAGCTTCATTCCTTGCTGTTAGATTTGTTAGCCCCTCTTTCTTCACCTCTAGCAACCTTTTTCTTATCAATTAGTGTTCATTTTTAAAGCTTTTTAGATTGGGAAATATGATAACTAATCATTTTGCAATTATTTATAAATATAAATAAGCTCTGAGTTATGATATGAGAATTTATTAAGCATACAATATGAGTTAATTTTAACAAATTTAGCTGTGGCCATTAGGTAAATTTACTACTTTTACAAAGAGAAATTTAGCAATTTTTGTTTGAATAGGAGAATGCAAGTATTCATTTATTTTTGATTGAGGAATATGTGTATTTATTTCTGTATGGTTATCTAATCTTTCTGTGTTAATACATCACCTAACGAACTTAATCATGAAGAAGAAATTACCTGTTAGACCAATTTTGTTTACTTTATTGGATTTTTGTTCACTTGATCTTAATCCATAGTGAGGACAGATATTTGTTTACACAGTCCCCTGCCCACTATACCTTGCATGAGAATCGTATCAGTCAACTTACTTCTCTGTCTTTGCTAACAGCGGGGTTTATTTATTTTTCTAAATTGCTCTCAGTTTGAGAATGTACCTTTTTTAGACTCCCAATTTTATGTGTGTGTGTGAGAGAGAAGGAGGGGTGGCCTGGTTTCTAATTTCTGTCCTTGCATAGGGTCATACCTTTGTTCCTACTCCTCAAGAATTTCTTTCATGAGACTTTTCTCTTAGTCACGGTGATGTAGTTTATCACAATCCATTTGGTGTTCTGAATTGAGATTCAAAAGCAACCATTTTAAAGCATTAGACAGCTATCATGGCAGCTAGGGGATAAAATGTGAGAAATAAAGAAGGGAAATTCACAAGGGGACTTTGATAGGCTGTAACACCTTTCCTTCACGGCATTTCTAATGGCTCAGGAGGGAGATGCTGATAAGACAATCAATTTACAGGATCTAAGAAGTATGACTCTGCTGAGTTTTCATGATTGGTGAATTATATATATATATATATATATATATATATATATATATATATATATATATATATATGACTGAATTGTGGTTTGCCAAGGTACTCAGGGCAGGAAGAGCCAAGAGCTGGAATGAAAGAAAGCACCCTGAGTGGCAGAGATTGAGCATCTAGGAGACTTGAAAGCCATATCTGCACCCCCATGCTCATTGCAACCGGGTTTACAATAACCAAGATGTGCACAAAGCCTAAGTGTCCCTGGACCAATGAATGGATAAAGAAATTGGAAAATAGGTATATCTATATCTTCTCTATTTAATATCCATGTATATATGCATGTATGCAGAAAAACACAGTGAAATATTTTCAGCCATAAAAAAGAAGAAAATCCTTCCATTTGCAACAACATAGATATGCATTGAGGGAATTGTGAAGGTGAAATAAATCAACCAGAGAAAGATAAATACTGTGTGATCTCGTATATAGGTGAAGTCTAAATAAAGTACCAAAATAAAAACTCTCTCATAGGTGCAGACAACAGATGGGTGGTTGCCTGAGAGAAGGGATGGGGAAATGAGTGAAGATTGTTCAAAGCTATAAACTTCCAGATATAAGATAATGGGGATGCAATATACAGCATGGTGACTATAGTTTATGCTCTACTGTCTATTTGAAAGTTTCCGAGTGGTGCAGTGGTAAAGAATCTGTCTGCCAATGCAGGAGACATGGGTTCAGTCCCTGGGTTAGGTAGATCCTCTGGAGTAGAAAATGGCAACCCACTTCAGTATTCTTGTTTGGAAAATTCCACTGACAAAGGAGCCTGATGGCCTGCATTTAATGGATTTGCAGAGAGTTGGACATGATTGAGCAACTGAACATGCACACACTCAAGAGTGTAGATCTTAATAGTTCTCATCACGAGGAAAGATATAAGATCAGTACCTATGTGTAGTGATTAATTAAATTTATTGTGGTAACCATTTCACAATATATACCAAGTCTTTATGTTGTACACCTAAAACTAATACAATGCTATAAGTCAATTATGTCTCATGGAAAAGAAGTTATACTAAAATTACAAATAAAATTCTAAAAGAAGAAATCTAAAAGAAGTACTTATGTTAAAAAAAAAAAAAAGGAAATGAAAAAAAGAATTATACATAGCAGCTGAGGACCAATGAACTGAAAGATGAAACCCCAGAAATCAAGTATAAAGTAGAAAATTGAAAAAGTTTGAAAACACTTAACATATTTAACATCATGGGCTAAATAATGATCTGAACTGAGAAAATGTATGGCAAACTAAAATGAATATAAACTTAGAGAGACTATAAGAGTAGAAATATTTTTCTAAAAAAACTGCATATAGAAAATAAACAAAACTGAGATAGATTTAAAAAAAAAAGTAGTGAAGTTGAGAAAAACGTCACGCAGCACGGATTACCAAAATCAGAAGTAAATGAAATTCATCACTAAATCTTGCTAAAATTCAGATGATTACAACACCATCTAATCTACTTTATGCTACAGATTTGGAGATTCAGATAAAATCGACAAATACTTAGAACCCCAACTTAAGTGACACAAAAATAATTTAAAATATTTTATCTGAAATTGAAACTCAAATTACATGTCTTCTTATAAAGAAAAGTCTAGGTCCAGGTGAATTATAATACATATTGATCAAAAAAATGGACATATTTTCACAACAAAAAAGGACTAAGAAGCTTGAAAAATTAATTTGATGAACCCCAAATAATAATCATCATAAAATACAATAAATACAATATGAGAAAAAACTATAGATTTGTGTTTTCCGTGAATGCAACTGTAAAGACATTCTAAACCAAATATAAACAAACCAATTCTAACTACATGCTGGAGTAATAGCACATTATGAGCAAGTGGAATTTATTAGGAAACGCAGTTTTGGTATAAAATCAATTTATCACTTTAGCACAGTAGACTAGAAAGAGTATATGGATCTCTAAAATGACAAACAGCCTCGGTATTAGTTCACCACAGTAAAAACGTGACATACAGATCAGTGGATTCTGTTTAGCAAAATTGTCTTTTCATACATTCTTGTTTTTCTTTCTGAATTCTTGTTATAATATTTAGTGTCCTATGTTTTCATCAGTGCACTTTGTACTAAGATCTATTTTTTCCCTGATATTAATGTAATTTATTTTGCTTTTTAGGTCGATATTTACACAGTGTAGCCCCTTCATGTTCAACCTTTCTGAGAAATTTGTTTTACTTAAATAACTTGTAAAGAGCAGAAGGCTGGATTTTAAATTTCTAAACCAGTCTAATAATCTCTGCATTGATTGTTAATCTCTTAGTTATTTTACAATTAATTTTTAACACTTCTGTATTTTTTATTTATTTTCTTTCTACATTTCTATACTTTCTATATTTTGCATTTTCTAATTAACTCTGCATTTCACTCTTTTTCCTTCTTTTCATCCTTATTTCTTTATTGACTTCTAGTAAACTGATTTTTTTTTTAAAGGAATTCCTTTTGGTTGTCATTGCTAATTTGGAAACCACATAATATTATGGCTATTCTTTTACCAAGTTTTCTTAAATTAGTAATTTATGGAAACAAGTGAGATTTATTTTCACTCAATACTCAAGTTATTCCTTACTTTCATTCTCCTTCCAATTATAAGTATGTGGCAAATTTTAATTACATTTGAACAAGGCTGGAATTTTCTCCCTTACTGCATCCTACCTAGCAACAACACTTTGGGTGTGAGGAAAGGAGAATTTTAAACAGATGCATTATGTTTAGTAACACTGATACAAATTAACCAGCATATGTATTAATTAACATCTTCAGTTTTGTTCCACAGATTTCACAGCTTCCGTTTTGATCAATTTTTTTCTTCATTTCAATACATCTCTTAGAGGCGGTCAGTGTGGGAAGATACCAAAGTAGGTGAATCTGAAAATGTTTTATTTCTTAAGGATATTTTGTGCAGGTATACAATACTAATCTTCAGTTATTTCTACTACGACTTTGAACTTAACTTTGCCCTGAGTTCACATTCATAAGTTTTGATGATATATGAATACATATAAATATATATATATAATATACTTTTACAGTGTCTTTAACTATGGTATTTCTAAATCATTTATTCTAGCTATATTTGAGTTCTATTTTGATGCTTCTAAATATGTAATTATCATATGTGATACTTCTCAAGTCTACTTTTTCTAGTCTTAAATTAGAAAAATTTCAGCTATTATTCTTATTTTAAATGTCTTCTCTGCCATCTACTATATCTAGATTGATAACTCCCAGCATATTGCATGCTACTACTAGAAAGTAAACATTTTCTTTTTATTTCTAAATGAATGTGAAAACGGAAAGTTGAAGTGGTTTGTGTCATTTTTCTGTAATAATATGCAGCGTTGTCTTTATTTAGTCACTAAGTCGTGTCCGAATCTTTGTGACTCCATGGACTGTATAGCCTCCCAGACTCTGTCCATGGGATTTTCCAGGCAAGAATATTGAAGTGAGTTGCCATTTCCTTCTCCAGAGGATCTTCCTGATCCAGGAATCCAGTTCTTTACCACTGAGTCACCTGAGAAACCCCAATAAATAATAATATATAGTATCAGACCAATAAAAAATTTCAACCTAAAACTTGATTGGTTCAGATACTATAAATCTGTACCGAAAATCCATAGTGTGGAAATCAAAATGATTTTTACCTGCTTCCAGACAGATAAGATTTTTCCCTATCAAAGTTTAAAGCAGATTTGTATATTTAAATCTAATGCCTTCAGTCCCAGTAGTTAACAGAATATACTCTCATAATTTAAAAATAAGTTGTGCCTTAAATTTCCATATAGTTTTTATTGAGAATGTAACAGGGCCTCAGTCAGGGATTGGTAGCTGTATATTTAATTCAGTTCTATTTTAGGGTGGAAGGATAGAATTTAAGAAACCACTCACTAGCAAGGCAGTTTGATTAATTAGACATATCTAATTAATTTGGGGGCAGGAGAAGAAGGGGATGACAGAGGATGAGATGGCTAGATAGCATCACCAATTCGATGGACATGAGTTTGAGTAAACTCTGGGAGTTGGTGATGGACAGGGAGGCCTGGCGTGCTGTGGTTCATGGGGTCACAAAGAGCCAGACACGACTGAGCGCCTGAACTGAACTGAGCTGAGCTGAAATAATTTTACATACTAGAGAGGGTGTGTGTATAGGTAGATGTAAAATTGAAGGTGACATTTTCAAAATAATATGCTGAATTTGATATTAAAACTGATGAGCTGATGCTACTTTTATTGAAGCATTTCATATGTGGAAAAATACAGAAGGAAAAATCATACAAATTGTAGAAACTTGCAATATTTTATTCAACACAACTGGTGATAAGATAAAAATAGATAAATTATTACTATTCAATACAAAATGTTCTACCATTTGTTACAAGCTATCAAAATTTTCTACCTGATAAATAGCAACATACATATTAACCTTCATAAAGAAAGAATATGTTATTTGATAGTTGAATAAATGGTACCTTGTATTTAACACTGTAGAAATAAATTTATAAAAAAAGCCAAAGTAAACATTATTATAATTAAAGAAGGTGTCACTAGCATGAATAAACTCAATTTCAACACATTAGATTGAAAATGTCCAGTGAACAAAAATGGTGATTTTGGTTTCTATAAAGGTAGCTTTCTTAAAGAAAAAGGAAAATAATCTCTTGAGAGATATGCTTGTTCATCATCATGATTGGCTTTCCTTTGCCAACCAACAAACCTGATTACAATTGGTGATTGATAATAGTTATTACCCCTGACATCTCTAAAACAAAAATAAGATAAGACTTTATAAAAAAAATAGAACCAAAAACAGAACCCAAACCACTCTATCATCTACATAATTTCAACATTATATTTCTGCTTCTGGTCGCTTTTGAAAAGGTTTAAGATACTTCAATGAGCATCTCATTACTGACATAAAGCTCTATTTAGCAGAAAATTATTCTTACCCATAGAAATGACATTTTATTCAGACTGCCAAAGTGAGTTTATTATTGTGTCATTAATCATTGCCTTGGGGGTGACACCTGGGGAAAATGATTTAGTGGAGATTAGAGCAATCAAATATGACACTGAAAAATACAGTTTATATCCAAGCTGGTCAGTAAAATGTATTTCAGTAAATAATAGTACTGATAAACATTTAAATCAGCTAGAGATTTAATTCTTTTCTGTTTATTAATACTATTAGCTTAATTTTATTAAATTAAAAATTATTCAATTGATACATTGTTAAATATATTCTATTCTAAAAATTTTAAATTTTATTATGTAATACTAAATACTGAAATTTCGCCTACTTTTAATTATTTTTTATTCTCAAACTTTTCTATTCCTCTTCTCTTATTAGAGAAATTTCCTATATCTCATAAAACTCAATTCTTTTTCAAAGTGAGTGAAAGCCACTCAGTCGTGTCCAACTCTTTGCGACTCCATGGACTACATAGTCCATGGAATTCTCCAGGCCAGAATACTGGAGTGGGTAGCCTTTTCCTTCTCCAGGGGATCTTCTGAACCCAGGGATCGAACCCAGGTCTCCCGCATTGCAGGTGGATTCTTTACCAGGTGAGCCTTAAGGGAAGCCCAAATCTTTTTCAAAGAGAATTTAAAATGTAATTTTTAAATTGTGGCTCATTTTCAAGTTATTATAGTCTTTTACATTTAGTTATTTATTATTAATTTTATTATCAACAATTTATTTGTCAATGATTACTTACTGATTTCCCAATATATACCAAGTTATTTGGCTCAGAATAAAATATGGAATAAAATCAACAAACAAACAAACAAAAAAATCCTTACCAATATAAAGTTTACAGACTTCTGGGAAAGTCATCTATTAAGTCATGCACTCACACAAAGAAATTTAAATTTGCAAATGTGAGAGCTAATTTGTACTGGCATATATAAATCAATGCTGGAACTTAGGAGTGTATCCTTCATTTAGAGATGGAGTTGGTTTTTACTGGGGATTGGACAAGTGTGTTTTTTGAACCAAATATTTATGTTGATGTTAATTTTTAAAAGTTCTGTCCACTTAATTTCTATATAAGATAGTTATACAACATTGACTCCTTTCCATATCCATGCAGCATCACATTTAAGTTCTGAGGACTCATGATCAGGAAGATAGAGGTTAGGAAAACCTCTACTAGTCATTATCTTCTTTCTCAATATCATCATCATGATGAAAATAACACTTACTAAGTAGTGACTATTCATCTCCCAGTTCTTAAATGCCTCACACACGTTATATGTCAACTCATAAAACAAGAGATTAGTATGTACCTACATTATCATATGAGGAAACAGAAGTTTGGAAATACTAAGTTTATTGATCTGTATTATATAGTTAAGTAGCTGAGCCTAGGTTTTCTCCTTTATTACGTATAATGTTTATGGTTTATTTTAATTGTTATCATTTAATATTATTATTACACTTGTTAATAGTTGCATTAAGTGTCACACTACAACTTGAAATAATGTTAGGAAAAGAAGAGCTCCTCATGCTAATTATCTCTCTCTCTATTTAGCTATCATTCATCCAGATCTTTACTTAAAAAACTCTCATTATCTCATATGAATGTAATTGTAGTTCTTAAAGAATATAGCCATGCAGAAGTAATTTTAGGCAGATATAATGTGCACAAACTAGGGGATACATTAGGGATCATTTAATTAATGAAAAGCATATTTCCCGTCTGAATGGTTGCAGCTATGTCTTCAAAGATTTTGATGACTAATAGGTGTCTACCTCACAGATGTTCTCTTCTTCACAATCTGTCACTTTCCTTTTGCCATTTTTTCTTAATAGCAGTGAAATGTCAGGAGCAGTGGGAAGGAGAAGTATAGAAAACAAAGGTGATACTACAAAATTTTCCCTAAAACAAAAATTTGCTTTCCTAAAACTTCAATATTTCATTGATCATATTCATAAATGTTCTCTGTCATAGTCTGTGAGGAAGGAAAATACCCTAAAGAGTCAGTAAGTATAGACTGGATTATCCATTTAGGAAATGGCTATACTAACAATCATATCATTTGAATAATACAATTATATCAGCTGTTTATTTTAAGCTTAGAATTTAAAGTACAAGATATATTTGTCAAAATTCTCAAAGATTAAGAGAGAAAAGATTTGACTATAAACCTGTATAAAATAAAATGGATGTACCTGTGATTTTAAGGTTTGCTTTCATTGACTCATCAATTAAAGCTATATTAAAGACCACATGCATCAGTAAACTATGTTAGGTATATTTTTAAAAAATGTTTAAAACATATCTGTAGTGAGGGATAAGTTGAATTAGAATTTTGGACTAAATAGGCCTCAAAATCACAACTGTTACTATTTCAGGTTTAATTTTTTTATGAGAGAAATCACAAATATATGCATTTTTTAAAAACATGTATATATGTGTTTATTTATACAAATAATATATATGTACATATACATATATATTCTGGTTTAAAACTAAGTTATATGTATATATATTTAACTATATATAGCACATGTATTTCTTTTGTCTGATATATGTCTATCTGTATCTATCACTTATATGTTTGTAACCAATATGTGTGCATAACAAGGAGTATTGATAATATCATCAAGAAATTCCTTAGAGATTGTGCAAGACATATTTTCTTAATGCCTGATTTACATCTATACATATATTCTTAAAGCTTGTTCATTACATCTCAAACACACAGTAATAAAATAATATTCCATTTAGATGTCAGAAAAACAAAATTTTAATTGTCATGGTAGATTTTTACATCTTATTTTTAAGTCCAAAAAATATAATTGAGTCTCCATGTAACATTTGCAAGAAATTTGGTGTACTCACATATTCAACAAGTAAAGAGAAAATAAAAGTGTTAGTCGCTCAGGGGTATCTGACTCTTTTTGACCCCCCCTGGGCTGTAGCCTGCCAGACTCTTCTGTCTGTGGGATTTCCCAAGGAAGAATCCTGGAGTGGGTAGCCACTCTTTTCTCCAGAGTCTCTTTCCGACCCAGGGATCAAACAGGGGTCTCCTGCACTGCAGTCAGACTCCTTACCATCTGAAGAAAACATATAAATACTTATATTGTGTGAAAAACATTCAAATGAAAATCCAAAATTGAATAACCCAACTCAATTAATTGAGATAATTTTAATTACTAGCATACTAATATTTAGTTGAATTAATTTTTCTTTCTACAATGGTCAGAAATTCATTTATGCAATGTGGGAGAGGGTGTGGAGAAAAGGGAACCCTCTTACACTGTTGGTGGGAATGCAAACTAGTACAGCCACTATGGAGAACAGTGTGGAGATTCCTTAAAAAACTGGAATTAGAACTGCCATATGACCCAGCAATACCACTTCTGGGCATACACACTGAGGAAACCAGATCTGAAAGAGACACGTGCACCCCAATGTTCATCACAGCACTGTTTATAATAGCCAGGACATGGAAGCACCCTAGATGCCCATCAGCAGACGAATGGATAAGGAAGCTATGGTACATATACACTATGGAATATTACTCAGCCGTTAAAAAGAATTCATTTGAATCAGTTCTAATGAGATGGATGAAACTGGAGCCCATTATACAGAGTGACATAAGCCAGAAAGATAAACAACAATACAGTATACTAATGCATATACATGGAATTTAGAAAAAGGTAACGATAACCCTACATGCAAGACAGAAAAAGAGACACAGATGTATAGAATAGACTTTTGGACTCTATGGGAGAAGGTGAGGGTTGGATGATCTGAGAGAATTGCACTAAAACATGTATATTATCAAGTGTGAAACAGATCGCCAGTCCGGGTTGGATGCATGAGACAAGTGCTCAGGGCTGGTGCACTGGGATGACCCAGAGGGATGGGATGGGGAGGGAGGTGGGAGGGGGGTCCAGGATGGGGAACACATGTAAATTCATGGCTGATTCATGTCAATGTATGGCAAAAACCACTATAATATTGTAAAGTAATTAGTCTCCAACTAATAAAAAAAAGAAAAGAAAAGAAATTCATTTATGCAGTATTATCTCTCAAGTAGTGAAATTTTATCTGGATAGACTCTGTTCTTAGACAGCTGCTACCTGTTGCTACTGCAACCAGAAAAGTTGAAGGGAAAGACCAATATAGTCAAAAGTAGGATGGCTAAAGTTAAAACTATGTTTTCCGACTAGGTTTGCTATACCTGGTGGCTCAGATGGTAAAGAATTGGCCTAAAATGCAGGGGACCAGGATTTGACACCTTTGCCAGGAAGATCCCCTGGAGATGGGAATGGTTACCCACTCCAGTATTCTTGCCTGGAGAATTCCATGGACAGAGGAGTCTGATGTACTACAGTCCGTGGGGTTACAAAAAGTTGCCATCCTTATTGCAAAGCATAAAAATTGGTCTATTAATATTTTCAAAAAATATGCATTCATTTTTTTCACATAAAAACAATTTTCCAGGCCCTCCTTAAAAGCCCAGTAGTTAAGACGCTATATTTTCAATACAAGGAGTGTAGGTTTGATACCTGGTTGAGAAACTAGGATTCCATATGCTGTATATGTGGCTAAATAAATAAATAAAATGAAAACAATGCTACAGTTCACTAGGTATTTCCTTATATTCAATTTTGATGTATTTTATAATGGCTATTTTCCACATGAAATCAAAGTAATTTATTTGCATGTGAATGATTGCGTCTTACAAAACTAAATCTCCAAAAGGTGTGATCAGTGATCTAGTGGTTGTTTTAGTTGCTAGATCGTGTCTGACTCTTGTGACCCCATGAACTGTAGCCCGCCAGGCTGCTCCGTCCATGGGATTCTTCAGGCAAGAATACTGGAGTGGGTTGCCATTTCCTCCCCCAGGGGATCTTCCCGACCCAGGAAACGGACCCAGATCTCTTGCATTGCAGACAGATTCTTTACCGACTGAGCTACGAGGGAAACCCCAAAATGACATTCACTCAGTCATATTGACTCTTCGCAAACCCAAGGACTATACAGTCCATGGAATTCTCCAGGCCAGAATAGTGGAGGGAGTAGCAGCTCCCTTTTCCAGGGAATCTTCCCAACCCAGGGATCGAACCCAGGTCTCCTACATTGCAGGCAGATTATTTACCACCTGAGCGGCCAGGGAAGCCCCATCTGGTGAGCATATTGAATAAAAGCCAATACTTTGGTCATGTTTGAATACTGAAAGATAAATTAGCTGCTAAATATATTCTTAACTAAGTGTATGCCCATTAGGCGCTGTGCATTGCTGCTCCTGCTCCAGACGCCAGTTGTCTTGCTGCTCACTGAATCCAGGGTAGGCAAGGTGTGAGCTAAGAGGTCGGAAGGAGTTCCCTTCCAGCCTGCTGGAAGAGCAGGAGGAGCTGCGGAAACGATTCTTCTCTTCCGGTTGGCGTGGCAGCCATACCCCAGCCTCCCGCCTGGCTGATGCAGCAGCCGTAACATAACCCTAGCACAGCCTCCTGCAGCATAACCGTGATGCCACTGCAGTGCAGCCCCAGCCGAGCAGCTCCAGGGCTTCCACGGTGATGCTCATACAGGCGAAGAGCACAAACTCGTCCCGATCGAAGGAGCACCTCGTGATGCGCAAGCGCAGTGCTATAGGTGACCTCGGATGCTGCGTAGTCATTGTTTACAGAACCGGGGGCAAGAGTGAGAGGGCGTGGGGCTGGAAAGTCTCGGCAAGCCGTCCTGGCTAATTCGCTCTTTCCCTACATGTTGTAGCAATAATATGGTACTGAATATTATTATATATATATATTTTTTTTTTTGGGGGGGGGTACTGGATATTCTAAGATTTTGATGCAAATTGAATCATTGAGTAAGCACCTATTGTGATGTGGATTTTTAAGGTTCCAATTACTTGGGAGTCAATCATGTTGTTGACTGATTTTTGTTCGTTATTAGTTCTTCATTTTATGGCTGTTGCATAGTTTATCCATTCATCTGTAGGTGGACATTCAGATCCCTGGGTCAGGAAGATGCCCTGGATGAGGAAATGGGAACCGACGTCAGTATTCTTGCCTGGAGAATCCCACGGATAGAGGAGCCTGGTGAACTGCAGTCCCTAGGGTTGCAAAGAGTTGGACACAACCGAGCCACTCAGCACACAGGCGCAAACGTTTAGGGGGTGTCCAGATTAAATTGACACGAACACTCATATGCTGGTTTTATATACACTTATGCTTTCTTTTCTCTTAGGTAAATACATAATGTTATGCCCGATGTCCGAATCCCCGAGCGGGAAGAGAGAAGGCTTCCAAGACAATGCAACTCGCAGGAAGGGAAGTTTATTACTGACTCGAGCCAGGACTCTCCGCCCGCAACCAACGCAGTGGTGCGGGTCAGAGAGCCCCGAGCCCAAGCTGTTACACAAATTTATAGAGTGAGAAGCGGATTGGTTACACGTTTGCAAAACAATTTCATTGGTCAATACTTTCACGCGGGCGGGACTTTCCTGGGGGTTTCCGCCCCATTCCTAATTTCCTAATTGGCAAACATCGGTGAAAGCTAATTGGCCCTAATTGGCAAACAGTGGTCATTGTTAAGCGAAAGCTACCTGATAGTAGGAAGGCCTGCTCCTAATCTAAGCTGCGTTACTTCTGCTCACCTCACACATAAAGGTAGAATGATTAAGTATAAATTAGATAAATATAAATGAAAAGCGCAGAAATAAACCCACACACATGGTCAAATATTTTTCAACCCTGAGAACATAGAATGGGGAAAGGATAGTCTCTTCAACAGTTGTGGGGAAAATTGGATGGCCATATAACAAAGAATGAAACCATACTCCTATCATTCACTACAGACAAAAGTCAACTCAAGACTGTTTAAAGATTCTAACATAAAAGCTGAAAATATAAAGCTCCTAGATGAACACATAGGGCATAAGCTCCTTGACATTGGTCTCAGCAGTATTTTGGCAGTTTTAATACCTTAGCAAAGACAATAAAATAAAAAATAAGCAAGTCACCACACTACACAACAAAGGAAATCTTTAGCAAAAAGAAAACACAATCTAAGGACTAGGAGGAAATATTTGCAAAAAAAACCATATTTGATAAGTGGTTTATATCCAAAATACACAAGAAACTCATAAAACAAATGAACAATGACAAAAAAAATTTTAAATAAGTGAAGGGCCCTAATCGACATTTATCCACAGACATCCAATTGACCAAGGGTATGCAAAACTATGTTGAACATCACTAAGCATCTGGGAAACGTATACCAAAATGACAAAGAGATATCTTTTGGCACCTATTAGGGTGGCTTTTATATAAAAAATAAAAAAGATAACAAGTGCTGACAAGGACGGAGGGAAAAGAGGGCACTTGTATATTGTTGGTGGGAATTTAAGCTGATCGTCTTTATGGAAAACATTATAGAGGTTCTGCAAGAAATTAAAAATATGATTCAGCAGTTTCACTTGTGAGCATATATATCCAAGGGGGAAAAGATCATTACATTGAATATATATCTGTGCTCCCCTGTTCATTGCAGGATTACTCATACCAGCCAAGATATGGAAACGAGCTGGGTTTATCTATAGATAAATAGGGAAGATATGGTATATAAGCACAATGAAATATTGTCCATCCCTAAGAAAGAATAAAAGCCTATTATTTGCAACAATACATATGAAACTGAAGATCATCATGCTAAATGAAATAAACCCAAGAACAAAAACATGAAATGGCATCACTTGTCTGTGAAATCTAAAAACAAAAAGCAGGGAGCTCATAGAAACACATAAAATGTGGAAGCAACTAGAAAAATGGTTGCCAGAGGATGGTGGATGGGCAAATAGAAGCTGGTAAAAGTGCACACAACTTCAGTTATGAGATAAATAAGGGCTGAGGATCTAATGTCTGACATGGTTACTATAGTGTATAACACTGAATTGTCTGGCTGCAATTTGCTAAAAGAGTAAAATTCAAATGTTCTCTCTCACACACACACATCCATAAAGATATATAAGTGAAGCAACTGGTACAACTCAGCACAGGAAATCCTTTCACATTACACACATGCAAGTTTCCTTGTGTCTCCTTTCATTGTTTTTTCAATGGTAAGAGCATTTTGATGATATGGAACTGTGGTGCTAGAGGACTCTTGAGAGTCCCTTGGACTGCAAGGAGATCCAACCAGTCCATCCTAAAGGAGATCAGTCCTGAATGTTCATTGGAAGGACTGACGCTGAAGCTGAAACTCCAGTACTTTGGCCACCTGATGTAAAAAGCTGACTCATTTGAAAAGACCCTGATGCTGGGAAAGATTGAGGGCAGGAGGAGAAGGGGACGACAGAGGATGAGGTGGTTGGATGGCATCACCGACTCGATGGATGTGTTGACAGGGAGGCCTGGCGTGCTGTGGTTTATGGGGTAGCAAAGAGTCTCGGACATGACTGACTGAACTGAACTGAAAGAACATTTTACATGAGATTTACTTATTTAAACAAATTTTAAGTATATAATACAGTACAGCTAGCTATAGAAATTCTGCTGTACAGTGACTTCTGAAACTTACCCATTTTGCAAAAATTGGCACATTGTACACTTCATTATCACAGTTTTGTCAATTATGCACAGATAAAATTGAAAAAAAGAAAAATAACTACCACACTATATTCCAAAGTGATTTTTCCATTATACATTCCAACCAACAGTGCATAAAGGAACATAAAAATTTACACATTTGTATTTCTATTGTCTCAAAATTTATTTTATTCTGATTTTTAATAAAAATATTACAATCAAGCTATTTGTTGAAATTTCTCCAAGCACTTACCGATGAAACTTATCCTCTCTTGGACTGCTCAGAAAAGATGCTTAAATGCAGAATTACCTGAAGCATAGATATTTTTCATGTGATTTTCTATAGCCTGAGTATATGAAGGGACGCTTAGTTAGACACAAAACCTCACATTATTTCCTGTGTTTTCTTAAAATGCATTCATATTATCCTGTCTTGTTGCTTTTGAAAAGTATCTGGCTTGCTTGATTTTTGTTTCTATTGCAAATTATTTAGTCTTTTCAACAGGAGCTCTATGGATTATTCCCTTTAAAGATAATAATTTATTAATATATCTCTCAGATAGTGCCTTTTTAATAAGTAAATTAGGTTTTCTTTTAGTTCTAGGTACATTTTAACATTATAAAGTCAGTTATTTACCTTCAGGGACTCTAGTACTAAGGGGTTGAGTTTATTCTCCCAATTTCTACTTTATTCCCTTTCTCTCTGATGTTTGTTTATTGTATTTTTATTTTCTTAGCTATTTCATGCTCTTCCCCCCAAATTTTAATTACGTTTTTCATTTGAGTCTTTTCCATCTCTGTTTCTGAGTCTGACTCTTTCTGGTACCTGATGTATGTGGAATCATTCAGTATTTGCCATTCTATGACTGGGTTATTTCACTTACCTAATGTCCTCCAGATTCACCCACACTGTCATAAAATGAAGGATTGCCTTCTTTGTAAAAACTAAGTAATATTTCATTGTATATGTATTCTGTATTTCATCTATTAATTCATCTGTAAATGGACATTTGGGTTGTTTCTATGTTTTGGCTCTACTGAATAATATTTTCAGAGAAGGCGATGGCACCCCACTCCAGTCCTCTTGCCTGGAAAATCCATGGATGGAGGAGCTTGGTCGGTTGCAGTCCATGGGGTCGCTAAGAGTTGGACACGACTGAGCGACTTTACTTTCACTTTTCACTTTCATGCATTGGAGAAGGAAATGGCAACCCACTCCAGTGCTCTTTCCTGAAGAATCCCAGGGACCGGGGAGCCTGGTGGGCTGCTGTCTATGGGGTCGCACAGAATCAGACACAACTGAAGTGACTTAGCAGCAGCAGCAGAATAATATTTTAATGTACATCGGAGTGAAGATAATTCTTCGAGAACCTGATTTTGATTATTTTGGACAAATATTCAGAAGTGAGATGGATAGATCAAATGGCACTTCTATTTTTTATATATTATAGGAACTTTCACATCATTTTTGAAAGACGTTATACCATTTTACATACCCATCAACCTTAATATTTTTAAAAAATATTAGTCAGATATTTTGAAAAATACCTTTCAATTTGGTTGTGCTTGATATAGTCTCATAATTAGGCTAGTGTTATAGACTTTTTAGAACAAGACCAAAGAACTGAAGTGCCATTTTCATCACACTACATCAAGAGGTACATATTACCATGGCTTATTGCTGGTGATTAATAATTTGGTTATTGTTGGTAATTGATAATTTGGTTAATGCAGAGTCTATCAGTTTCTTCAATTTAAAGCTTACTTTTTTTTTAATCAAATTTTGCATTTTGCCTGTTTGCACTTCCAATTTTACAAGATTTCATTTTAATAACTTTCACTGTTTTTAAAAAATATTTGATAATATTAAGACATTGTATACAATTTTCATCTACTACATATCTGGTTATGGAAAAATTTTGCCATTTGAAATGTTTCAATTTTCTTTTTCTGCTTTTTCCATAGGCAATCATTGTATAGTTACTATCTGCTTTTATTTCAAAATATTATACATTTCCTGGACTTTCAATAACAATTGCATTCAGGCAAGTGTTGAGTTTGAGCAGCTTGCTTAATTACTAGTTCTTAGTTGAAATTTTCTCTGTTTTGTTACTGTAATCAATATTATTCTTGCTTGGCTCTGGTGTGTCATCATAGGCCTCTTTAATTTTCTCGTCTGTCTCTCTTTTTTTTTCTTCTTTCTCTTTCCTATATAGGCTCCAATGATCTTCTCCATTTTGCAAATTGCCCCACTTTCCCAGAGAATGGTATTCTTCCTCCATTGTCATCTAGAATTTTAACCTTCTCTTTACAATTGATGAAAACAATGTGTAGCCCCAGTCCATTATCTGGTTATTGAAGTTGGCTCTGCTGAATTTTGGAGAAGGAAATGGCAACCCACTTCAGGATTCTTGCCTAGAGAATCCTGTGGACAGAGGAGCCTGGCGGGCTGCTGTCCAGAGGGTCTCACAGAGTTGGACACGACTGAAGCGACTGGATTTAGATTTGCTTTCCTACTCATGGGCTTCCCTTATGGCTTGGCTGGTAAAGAATCCTCCTGCAATGCAGGAGACCTGGGTTCAATCCCTGGGCAGGGAAGATTTGGAGAAGGGAAAGGCTCCCCACTCCAGTATCCTGGCCTGGAGAATTCCATGAACTGTATAGTCATGGCGTTGCAAAGAGTTGGAAATGACTGTGACTTTCATTTCACTTCCTACTCATAGTTAATTCAAAACTTGTAATAGTTTCCTTTTTACTGATTATGCCTAGAGTGTGAATGATATTATATATTCTCCATGTTGTTCTGGGTGGTTTTATTGACAAGATTCAGATTTAAGAAACTGCTATTATGCGAACTCTGTTATCTTACTTTTTCTCGAACAATAGAAGCTCTTTTGAATATTAAAAAACTATTATATTAAAAATAATAATGATATGTTCTGAATTTTTCAGTCAGTGATTATAAAGACAATGCTTTAAACATAGACTTCAAGGAACTATTTTGTAGGGGAAAAAAAGATGACACTTTAAGTCACATGAGTTAATCTTGACTGGTTTTCACATTTCACACATAAAACATTAATAAAGCATGTCAATCCATTTCAATCACTTGTTTAATTATTATTCTCTTTGAAGTGTCCTGACAGAATTGAAAAAAAAAAAAAGAAAGTAGTAATATTGCAAATAAAAGCTGTATGGTAGCTTCACAGGTTTATATTTTAGCTCATTGCATCATCAAATACCATTTAAATGAAATAATCTTGTAGAATTTTTACCTTTTTCTCTTTCTAGTCAACATTGTTATTCAAGCTTGCTTATTCTGAGGGACACAAATCCATCAAAAATATCATTAGGCTAAAAAAATAATCTCCTATTTTATTTAGCAGACCTTTTAGTTTTTATACCTGTAATTGTAGTATAGTCAATATCTACCAAAAAATCTTGCAGAATAATTTTATGTTTTTGAGGCTCTTGAGAAGAGGATATCAAAACCTGATTTCCACAATGTAGAATGAACTATATCAATTCAATATCAACATAGAAATCACTACCACAAGGGTGTTACAATGTAAGGAATGAATAGAAAGGAGGAAGGAAGTTGCAATTCAATGATCTAACAAAAGGTAGATATAACAGAGGATCTAAGAAAAAGAATCAGTCATCTTGTAGAAAAGTTACCAAATTTGGGATATGACCAAAGAAAAGCAGTTGTCCAAGGATGTATGTAGAAGGGGATAATCGTATTCATGGCAGAAGAAACAAAAATATTCCATAAATGACATATTTCTGCAAAAAAAAAAAAAAATACTATGTCTTCTACCTAGTGTTTGAAAGATAAACATAGATAGACTGAAAACCAGAAAAGTAAAGAGACAGAGAATGGAATCTATATACCAATCCAGAGAGACAAAATGATGTTAAAAATTATTTAAGATACTAGCATTTCATAATATAAAAATAAAGTATTAGAAAATAGGGAAACACTACAGTTAATTTTTGAATGCTAGTAATGTGCAAAATTCTCCAAGCCAGGATTCAACAGCACATGAGTTGTGAACATCCAGATGTTCAAGCTGGATTTAGAAAAGGCAGAGGAATCTGAGATCAAATTGCCAATATCTGTTAGATCATTGAAAAAGCAAGAGAGTTCCAGAAAAACATATATTTCTGCTTTATTGACTATGCCAAAAGCTTTCACTGTGTGGATCACAAAAATCTGTGGAAAATTCTTAAAGAGATGGGAATACCAGACCACTTGACCTGTCTCTTGAGAAATATGTATGCAGGTCAGGAAGTAACAGTTAGAACTGGACATGGAACATACTGGTTCCAATCAGGACAGGAGTACATCAAGACTGTATATTGTCACCCTGCTTATTTAACTTACATGCAGAGTACATCATGAGAAAATCTGGGCTGGATAAACCCTGGGATTGAATCAAGATTGCCAAGAGAAATATCAATAACCTCAGATATGTAGACGACACCAATATTATGGCAGAAAGTGAAGAAGAACTGAAGAGCCTCTTGATGAAAGTGAAAGAGGAGAGTGAGAAAGTTGGCTTAAAGCTCAACATACAGGAAACTAAGATTATGGCATCTGGTCCCATCACTTCATGGGAAATAGATGGGGAAACAATGGAAGCAGTGTCAGACTTTATTTTTCTGGGCTCCAAAATCACTGCAGATGGTGACTGCAGCCATGAAATTAAAAGATGCTTACTTGTTGGAAGAAAAGTTATGATAAACCTAGACAGCTTATTTAAAAACAGAGACATTACTTTGCCAGCAATGGTCCATCTAGTCAAAGCTTTGTTTTTTCCAGGAGTCAGGTATGGATGTGAGAGTTGGATCATAAAGAAAGCTTAGTGCTCAAGAATTTATGCTTTTGAACTGTGGTGTTGGGAGACTCTTGAGAATCCCGTGGACTGGAAGGAGGTCCAACCAGTCCATCCTAAAGGAGATCAGTCCTGAATGTTCATTGGAAGGACTGATGCTAAAGCTGAAACTCCAGTACTTTGGCCACCTGATGCAAAGAGCTGACTAATTTGAAGAGACCCTAATGCTGGGAAAGATTGAAGGCATGAGGAGAAGTGGACAACAGAGGATGAGATGGTTGGATGGCATCATCATCTCCATGGACATGAATTTGAGTAAGCTTTGGAAGTTGATAATAGACAGGGAGGCCTGGTGTGCTGCAGTCCATGGGGTCTTGAAGAGTTTGACACAACTGTGCGACTGAACTGAACTGAGCTTGTGATCTGTTCTGGAGAAAGAGTCATAAACACTTGAATATGTATTCTGCAGGTTTTGGAAAGAATGTCCTATACATATCTGTTAAGTCCATTCAGTCTAATATGTCACTTAAGGACACTGTTTTCTTATTGATTCCCTGTCTGATTGATCTATTTATTAATATAAGTGCAGTCTTAAAATCCCCTATTATTATTGTATTACCATCAATTTCTCCATTTATATTTTTAACACATGCTTTACATAATATATGCTCCTCAAATTAGGTGCACTTATGTTTAAAAATTTTACATATTTTTGGATTAATGCCTTTATTATTATATAATGCTCTTTTTGTGCTTTATTATAGACTGATTTTGTTTAAAAAATGTTTATCTTTAATTGGAGGATAATTGCTTTACAATATTGTGTCAGTTTCTGCCATACATCAACACCAGTCATCCATTGGTATATATACGTCCCCTTCCTCTTGAACCTCCCTCCCACCGCCTACCCCAGCCCACGTTAAACGCCAGGTTTGGGCCCCCTGAGCCATACAGCAGATTCACAATGGCTATCTGTTTTACATACGGTGATGTGTGTGTGCAGATGGTACTCTCTCAATGTGCCCCACCCTCTTCCTCCCCCACTGTGTCCACAAGTCTGTCCTCTATGTCCTTGTCTCCTTGGGTGCCCTGCAAATAAGTTCATCAGCATCATCCTAGATTCCATCAAGTCTACCTTCCTATGGCAATATTGCTAACCTTGCTTTCTTGTCATTTCCGTTTGAAAGGAATATCTTTTGGTCTGCAGGCATGCGTTTTTTTATCTCTGAGGTAAATCTTTTGTAGACAGCACATCAATTTTTAACCTAATCGCTATCTGATATTTTTGATTGGAGCATTTAGTC
Organism: Muntiacus reevesi; assembly: GCF_963930625.1. Classification (NCBI taxonomy): domain Eukaryota; kingdom Metazoa; phylum Chordata; class Mammalia; order Artiodactyla; family Cervidae; genus Muntiacus; species Muntiacus reevesi. The sequence goes on along the minus strand of NC_089260.1, from coordinate 2,729,861 downwards.
CGTTGATATTTAGAGTGACTATTGATTTTGTACGTAACATTCTGTTACTCTTTTCTGGTTGTTTGTGTAGTTCTTTTCTCTGTTCTTTTCTTATTTTAGTCTCTTCACTGTGATTTAACAATTTTCTGTAGTATTATGCTTGTATTCCTTTCTATTATATATGAAAGTGAAAGTGAAGCTTAAAGTCACTCAGTTGTGTCCTACTCTCTGTGACCCCACGGATTGCAGCACACCAGGCTTCCCTGTCCATCACCAAATCCCGGAGCCCACCCAAACCCATGTCAATTGAGTCGGTGATGCCATCCAACCATCTCTTCTGTCGTCCCCTTCTCCTCCTGTCTTTAAACTTTCCCAGCATCAGGGTCTTTTCCAGTGAAATCAGTTCTTCACATCAGGTGGCCAAAGCATTGCAGTTTCAGCTTCAACATCAGACATTCCATAATTTACCTGATAAATAGTTCAAGCAATAGTAATAATAATGTTAGCTCAATTTGAGAAAGGACAAACATACTGAGAACTTCAGCAAAAAAAAAAAAAAAAAAAAAGAAAGAAAGAAAGCTAGAAAATATAAAAATTAATCAGTCAGAGATGAGGGATGCAAAAGATTAGGTGAAAGTGTTACCTATTTAGATACTGAAGGCATGTCCTTGGGAGGGAGCGTCGCTGTGCAATCTGTTTGTATGTCTGACTGAGTCTTCCTTTGGGGTCTGTTCACATATTGGGCTGAGTCTTCCTTGGGGGCCTGTTCACATGTCGGGCTGAGCCTTCCCTGGGGGTCTGTTCACTTGTTGGGCTGAGTCTTCCTTGGGGATCTGTTCACATGTTGGGCTGAGCCTTCCTTTGGGATCTGTTCACGTGTGGGGCTGAGTCTTCCTTTGGGGTCTGCTCACATGTCGGGCTGAGTCTTCCTTTGGGGTTTGTTCACTTGTCGGGCTGAGTCTTCCTTTGGGGTCTGTTCACATGTCGGGCTGAGCCTTACTTTGGAGTCTGTTCACATGTCGGGGCTGAGTCTTCCTTGGGGGTCTGCTCACATGTGGGGCTGAGCCTTCCTTTGGGGTCTGCTCACATGTCGGGCTGAGTCTTCCTTTGGGGTCTGTTCACATGTGGGGCTGAGCCTTCCTTTGGGGTCTGTTCACATGTCGGGCTGAGCCTTCCTTTGGGGTCTGTTCACTTGTCGGGCTGAGTCTTCCTTTGGGCTCTGTTCATGTGTGGGACTGAGCCTTCCTTTGGGATCTGCTCACATGTCGGGCTGAGCCTTCTTTTGGGGTCTGCTCACATGTGGGGCTGAGTCTTCCTTTGTGGTCTGTTCACATGTCGGGCTGAGCCTTACTTTGGAGTCTGTTCACATGTCGGGGCTGAGTCTTCCTTGGGGGTCTGCTCACATGTGGGGCTGAGTCTTCCTTTGGGGTCTGCTCACATGTCGGGCTGAGCCTTCCTTTGGGGTCTGCTCACATGTGGGGCTGAGTCTTCCTTTGTGGTCTGCTCACATGTTGGGCTGAGTCTTCCTTTGGGGTCTGTTCACATGTCGGGCTGAGCCTTACTTTGGAGTCTGTTCACATGTCGGGCTGAGCCTTACTTTGGAGTCTGTTCACATGTCGGGGCTGAGTCTTCCTTGGGGGTCTGCTCACATGTCGGGCTGAGCCTTCCTTTGGGGTCTGCTCACATGTCGGGCTGAGCCTTCCTTTGGGGTCTGTTCACATGTCGGGCTGAGCCTTCCTTTGGGGTCTGTTCACTTGTCGGGCTGAGTCTTCCTTTGGGCTCTGTTCATGTGTGGGACTGAGCCTTCCTTTGGGGTCTGCTCACATGTCACAATGAGTCTTCCTTTGGGGATCTGCTCACATGTGGGGCTGAGCCTTCCTTTGGGGTCTGTTCACATGTCGGGCTGAGCCTTCCTTTGGGGTCTGTTCACATGTCGGGCTGAGTCTTCCTTTGGGGTCTGCTCACATGTCCGGCTGAGTCTTCCTTTGTGGTCTGCTCACATGTTGGGCTGAGTCTTCCTTTGGGGTCTGCTCACATGTCGGGCTGAGCCTTCCTTTGGGGTGCTCTGCTGACCGCTGCAGGTGTGAGGAGGGAGTCTTAGGCTCACCCTCAGTCCCTGCCCTGACAGTGGCTGGGGGCTGGGGTCCTGGAGCATGGGCCGTGAGGGGATTTGACTTCCCCCTGGTACAACAGCAGTGTCTGCCTTAGGGGAGGGTGTGGCCAGGGCCCCAGGCTTTGGGACTACAGCTCTGAGCGGTTCCACTTTCCCTGTGGTGTGTGTGCCTTACTTAGGAGCTGAGTAAAAGCCAAGTGGTAGAACGCGGAGCTGCGTCTGTTGCTTCCTAAGAGTGAAGAAGCACACCTTCTAGCAATGCCAGTCTCTACCCGGCTGGAGGCAGGGTCAGGGCCCACGCTGGCTTAGTTCGCTCTGTGTATGCGCACACCTGTTGGCAACGGTGGCTTCCGCTTTAGTGAAAAGCAGAGCCGGAACCGGAAGGGCTGAAGCAGGAAGCCGGCGCAGACCGAGGGGCATGCCGGGATGGGCCCTGCAGAGCCTCGGGCGGTTTTCAGTCGGCTCCCTCCTTGATGGGCCTCTACACGAGCAGATCTGAGCATGCTCTCCGCAAGAGCGGCGGTTCAGTCTCTTCCAGCCCTCTGACAGACCCTACTGGTCTTCTAACCAACCAAAGGGACTCACATTTTGGTATTGAACCCAGTGCTGAGGTGTTTAATCTGTGGCTCGAATCCCTCACTCTCCAGGGAGAACCATTGAGCCCATGGATTTCTGCCCCCTTTGACCTGCCCTGCTAGTGGTTTGGGTCCTGACTGCGTTGCTTATTCCTTCTACCAGACCTCTTATGGGTCTGTCTTTACCACCTCATTTGTGTAAGAACTGGTCTGCTGGTCTGCTGTGGTTCTCAGCAATGCTTGTTCTAAAGTTATAATTTGATGGGTCTCTAAGGGGAGTGAGTTCAGGCTCCTCCTACTCTTCCGTGTTGATCCGTCTTCCCATCTCAGTTTATTTTTTGACTGTAACTTTAGCAAAAGTGAGAGACATAGCTTAAAGATGTGGTGTGTGTGTGGGTGCTAAGTCGCTTCTGCTGAGTCTGGCTCTTTGACCCCATGGACTGTGTGGCCCGCCAGACTCCTCTGTCCGTGGGATTCTCCAGGCAAGAATACTGGAGGGAGTTGCCGTGCCCTTCTCCAAGGGATCTTCCCATCCCAGGGATAGAACCCTGGTCCCTTACATCTCTTGCCTTGGCAGGTGGGTTCTTTACCACTAGCATCACGTGGTAGGAGTTGGGAAAGGCAATTGAACAGTGGGTGAATGATGTGTATCATTCACATTGAATTGTGCCAAAACCGAAGCACATGTATAGGATGATATTACATCAACTGTATTTTATATGTTACATAAAATAATTTTTATGATAATCACTTTATTTATATAAAGTTTTGCCATATTTTTATTTATAACCTAATAAAATAATTGGCTAAATCAACAGTAACACAATGAGGATACTCACTTAACTACCAGTGAACAGTGCTATAGAGGAGTCACTTGTTGTAATTGCTACCATCTATGTACCTCAAAAGAATGAAAAAAATGAATGAAACAAACAGCATATTTGTAAAGCATGTGAATTTATATATAAGAGAAATCTCTTGAGAAGCATGAGATACATGTCTTTTTAAAGATTTATTCATTGTAGTGACATTTTCTCTTTTCCAATTCTATTTTAAGCATCTCAAAAATTATTTTGTCATGCAGTTTATTACCAACTGTACCTAATCCCCTGGCCTTACGAAAGCTGTTTTCCTTTTTTTCTCTCACCTTCTATCTGTATTCCCTTGATAGGTTAGCTTTTACTAGCCTCCATAAGTAGGGCGTTTGTTTCCTCCAGAGACTGGAAAGCAATATAAAGGAAATGGAAGATTGATATGAAAGAACACCTGTGCAGTAATGAGATAAAGCAAGTAGTCTGGATGAATAAAAACATGGAACACCTAGCCCATTTGCTTCCTTAAATTTGCAGAGAAAAGTAATATATTAACTGGTTTGGTAAACAGCAATCCTCATAAAGAATATAATTTTATTTTCCTTATTCTTTGAGACATTTTTCTAAAAAGGAATTTGGCAGTAGTGTACAATTAAGATTTTATAGGAAAGAAAATCTTTAACTTGTGACCTGTATTCTTTGGTTGTAATAACATGGGGAAGAAAGCCTAGTGGTGATATTAAATTATATTACCTGAATTTTTTAACTGGAACACTTGGAGTAGGACCTAACATGTGATTTTATAATTGCCTCTCAGTTACAGTCTCTTAGTGAGGAGCTTTTGTGGAATCAGTAAATAAAAGTGTACAATAATTGTACTGGGACATATTCCTAGAAACAGATAGCTACAGGTTTTAGATTCAGTAGAACTTGTTTTAAGTGATTTATGTGTGTGGTTGACTTTAAGCCCTTTGGAATGAATCATAGCAGAGTAGATGCTTTTCCTTTAGACTACGAGGTTAGAATGCCTTTATGAAATTAATTATATTTTCATAGGTAAGTGACATGTGATTTGATGAATTATCACACCTGAAAAATCCACAAGGAGGGCATCTGTGTGCAGATCACTGCTTCTTTTAACCCAGTTGTCAGGTAAGTAGTCTCCTTTTGTGCATTCCACTTGTTATAGAAACAAAAGATGGATGAGGTTTAATAGTTTAAATGCAGTTCTCTATGGAGAAAAAGAAAGAATCATATCTATCAGGCTTATTTTCAGTCAGGGGATCTGACATTTCTTCAAATGCAAAAATGTGTCTATGTGGTATTATAGGGTCTGCCAACATAGCAATCTATCAAGTAATTTGTGTGTATCAAATAGGAAAGGGATTATCACTACTTTTATGTGTGAATTATTTTTTAAACATAATTTGTCTATTTGGATGTTGCTATCTAGTGTAATCACCTGATGCAATTTATCTGAGAATATGCTCCCCAAATATTTAATAATACATGAACTGGATTTTGCTTATTCTTTGCTCAAAATATTAATTAATCTATGGCCCATTAAACTTAGATAAGATGTAAGAACTTTCCTCAGCACCACAGTCTATGCAGACACAAATTACCAATAAGCTTTAGATTCACTATGAACCATACTTTTTCTGTTGTAATGTTAAAGAGCCTATAAAAAAGATTTTCAAACCCCAGTCTCCCATACTGCACATAGGTTCTATACTGTCTGAGCCAACAGGGAAGCTCAAAAAACTTTCAAGTTATGGTAAATTAAACCATTCTAGACTTGCTAAACATCTTACTCCTGGATGAAAAAATAATTATTATTATCACCCATTCTTCCACAAGACATTATAAAAATAGCAGTTGTTTAGTCGCTGTCATGTCCAGATTTTTCAGTGCTATGGACTGAAGCATGGCAGGCTTCCCTGTCGTTCACTATTTCCCAGAGATTACCCAAACTCATGTCCATTGAGTCGGTGATGCCATCCAACCACCTCATCCTCTGTCGCCCCCTTCTCCTCCTGCCCTCAATCTTTTCCAGCATCAGGGTCTTTTCCAATGAGTCAGCTGTTTGCATTACATGGTCAAAGTACTGGAGCTTCAGCATCAGTCCTTTCAATGGATATTCAGAGCTGACTTCCTGATATCCTTGCAGTCCAAGAAACTCTCAAGAGTCTTCTCCAGCACCACAATTTGAAGGTATCAAATCTTTGGTTTCAGCCTTCTTTATGGTCCAGCTCTCATATCTATATATGACTACTGGAATAAGCATAACTTTGACTATATGGACTTTTGTCAGTCAAGTAATTGCTCTTTAACACACTGTCTATATTTGTCATAACTTTCCTTCCAAGGAGCAAGCATCTTTTAATTTTATGGCTGTAGTCATTGTCTGCAGTGACTTTGAAGCCAGGAAAATAAAATCCATCAGTTTCTCCCCTTCTATTTGCCATGTAAAGGTGGGACTGGATGCCATAATCTTAGTTTTGTTTTGTTTTTTTAATGTTGAGTTTCAAGCCAGCATTTTCACTCTTCTTTTTTCCACCTTCATCAAGAAATTATTTAGTTTCTCTTCACTTTTTGCCCTTAGAATGGTATCATCTGCATATCTGAGGTTATTGATATTTCTCCCAGCAATCTTGAGAATAGCTATTTTTATTCTATTCAATTATGGATTACACATGAAAGTTTCCTCATGTTTGAAATCTTAAAAAGTATATAATAAAAATATCAAATATCTGTAATTACACTAAAATCTGAATTTATTAAACCAGTTCCTGTTTATCAATTAAGTATAATTTTCCAGCACTTTGCCTTTATCCTTACCAGACATACGTAACCTAGACAGAGTACCCTTTTGTCATGAGGGTACAAAAGCTGAATTAAACTTTTTTAGCTTATTTAAATCAGGTGCAAAAGCTAATCAGAACTGGGGTCATTAAAATATTCAAAGAGGTAGGATGCAAATGTAAAATTAATTTGACTTGATGAGAAAAATAATATACTAAATTATCTCAGGCATCATGCATAACATAAGAACAAAATGTTACAAAATATACTGCATCAAGGAATTTGAAAATAAAAGTTCCATGGAATTGAAATAGCAGGCAACAACATGAAAGAAATGGTAACTACAAAAAAGACACAAATTAAATCTGTAATTAAGTGTGCTTATCTATGCTATTTCCTCACTTATATAAAGGCAGATTCCATTTGATTTTCACATTAAGAAAGACAAATGACCTTAAAACTGACCCCTTCATAAAAATGCAGCAAACTTGTTAGCCAATTTAATGATCTGTATGTGAAGTCAAAATGTTATAATATCCCATTAGATGTCACCTATTGATTTCTTGTACTCATAATGACAATAAATGAGTAGATAGAGGTTAAAAGACAAAAGTTATGATTTAAAGAAAATGAACACTTCAGAAGCATAATCAGTATAAGACCCTGATTAATAAAAATGATATTGAGCTAGTCAATTAATGTTGACATTTATTTTCCATCATAAAATGAAAAGGATGAAAAGGTTGATCCTATTCATTGCATTCTACTAATCAGGCCTAAGGAAATCTCATACTTTCCTATTTCTAACATCTTTGCTTCTTATATTCCACTTCCAATTTAATGAGTTCAGTTATTAGATTCTATGCAAAGGCAGCAATGAAAACTCAGTTAGGTAACCTTTTCATATGTGCTGTTTTGAAATTTTGGACATATATTCAAAATCCTTTTCTTTAAAAAAGAAGGCTGTAAGTTTGTATGTTTTGCAAGCAAATGATGGAATTCTCTAATATCCCCAGTTTCCTCAAATAACACATTTAAGTTTCTAGTACTAGCCTCTAGATAAAAAGTTGTCTCAATTTGTTTTACAGAAAAATAGAACCTAATTATAGGGTTAGAAAGTACTTCTAGAAATTAAAAAAGCCAAATATTCTTATTTTAGTAGATAATGCATATGTTCTTGATCAAATCTCACTTAGAAAAGTAATAACAATAGAAGAACTGTCCAAACATGTGAAATCTGGGAACACATATGTTGATATTAATTTTAGTGAGGAAACATACACCATTTCAGTGAATAAACCTTGATATAAGATGAGATATTTGATTTCAAACTAAAGTAGCTGATTAGCTGTGTGAACTTTGACTATTTGCATAACATTTCCAAACTCACTTTATAAAGTGAGGAAGCTAATGGTGTCTATATAATTAGAAAATTTAACATTAAATTAATGCATGCAATACACATATCAAGGTGCTTCAAGGATGAAAGGCCTTCACTGATTATCAACAGTTTAGTTACTACTTTTGATAATACTTTGCTTTGAAGAAGAAAGCTCATAGCTTTTGTGTTTGAGTAGGTAAAATTTACCATTTTCACAAATAACAAAATTGTTTATGTAGTGAGTGCATCTATATTTGGTAAAATAAAATTAAGTGATGTTTGATTTAATTACAGGTCAATTTTAATGCATATAGATATCCAATTCACTCAGCACAATTTTAAAAGGCCAGACAGCCTCCACTTATGTTTTTTCAAATTATTTAAAAATTATTTGAGCATAAACACTTTCAAGATAGTGAGAATATGTTCTTTAAAATTGCTGCAGCATAAAAATAAAAGCATAAGCAACAGTTTTTGGCATTAACTTTTTAAGAAACCTACAAACTAAGTAACATTGTCACAGATTAAGACTGATTTGTTAAGAAAAATGGCTTAATTGCTCTAAGAACAATTATAAATTTGTAAGATTAATATTTCCTCCTCTCCAGATCCATGGTAGCCTTGAAAATTAATACTTTTCAACATTCATAACTATGAGAACAGAACAACTTGACAGCTAAAGGAAAGGATAAATGGGTTTGAAATTCACACAAATTTGCATTTCCAGATTGTCATTATATGACTGATCTGACAGCTCCATGAAAAGCTTTGTTTTCAGAACCTGTGTTTATTTGATTTGACTTAGAGTCATCTCTGTGGAAAAAAAAGGAAAAATACTCTATTTCCTTGTTACTTTTCAAAAACAATCAAAGACAACTGTTCAAAACCACAAATGTCTGAAGCAGTGAGATCACCTGGGGCTAAGAAAAGGCTGGCCAAGAAGAAAAGGCTGGCCAACAATCATAAGTATAGGAGAATAAGATGTTTGTAGAAAACTTGGAATATATTTATAATATTCCTTGAATTCATAAGACCATAAAAATATTCAGGCTTGTGCACATGCCCAGGATGGACTTGAGAAAAGCCTCATTACTCACCTTTGGCTGAGTTTAAGACTATGGACAAGCAGAAGGTGATGCGGAAGTCAGAGTTGTAAAATGCCTGCTGGAACAATGACTATGTGTCCCTGCACATACACAGCGCCCCTCTCCCACCATCCCCTCAAAAGACGGGAGGTTTAATAAGTCAAAAATTTTAAGAAAATTGCTGTTTAGTACTGACTGTGCTAACTGAGTAGAGACTGCAGAGATCACACTGAGAAATAACACACTTTATGGAAGTTTTCTAGTAAAGTCTTTGAACAAATAAATAGTAACAGTAGCAACAAACAAATGCAAGCCATGAGCACAAGAAAAAGCTCATTCCCAGAGTCATCGCGTATTATTTTTAATATTCTGTTACTAACAAAAATTCAAGAGAAAATTAAAGAAATAAGAAAGCATGAATGATACATGGGCAAAAAAGCAATCGATAGGAACTGCTCTTCAGAAAGACCAGATGACACACTTGTTGAGATGAAGATTTAAATCAACTGTCATATGCATGGTTAGAGAGCTAAAGGAAAGCATGTCCACAGTATGGAAGTAGGAGAAAAATGTCTCACCAAATAGAAAATAGCAATAAAAAGACATAGTAATAAAAAAGAAAATAGCAAAACTATTAGAATGAAAGGAAGCTAAGAAAAATTTGGTAATATTAGCTAAGGATACCAATAAATTATTTTCAATAATGAATAAAACAACTGGCAGGAAATCAAAAAAGAAACTGAACTTGAACAACACAGTAAACCAACCATGCCCAATATGACAAAGAATGTTCAAACTACCACACAATTGCACTCATCTCACATGCAAGCAAAGTAGTACTCAAAATTCTCCAAGTGAGGCTTCAGTAGTATGTGAATCAAGAAATTCCAGATATTCAAGCTGGATTTAGAAAAGGAAGAGGAACCAGAGATCAAATTGCCAGCATCTGTTGGATCATCAACAACACAAAAGAGTTCCAGAAAAACATCTACTTCTGCTTTATTGACTACACCAAAGCCTTCGACTGTGTGGATCACAACAAACTGTGGAAAATACTGAAAGGGATGGCAATACCAGACCACCTGACCTGGCCTTTTGAGAAATATGTATACAGGTCAGGAAGCAACAGTTAGAAGTGGACATGGAATGACAGACTGGTTCCAAATAAGAAAAGGATTACGTCAAGGCTGTATATTGTCACCCTGCTTATTTAACTTATATGCAGAGTACATCATGAGAAATGCTGGGCTGGAAGAAGCCCAAGCTGGAATCAAGATTGCCGGGAGAAATATCAATAACCTGAGGTATACAGATGACACCACCCTTATGGCAGAAAGTGAAGAACTCAAGAACCTCCTCGTGATGAAAGTGGAAGAGGAGAGTGAAAAAGCTGGTTTAAAACTCAACTTTCAAAAAACTAAGATCATGGAATCCAGGCCATCTAGTCAATGATTTTTCCAGTAGTCATGTATGGATGTGAGAGTTGGACCATAAGGAAAGTTGAACGTGAAAGAATTGATGCTTCCAATGAGTATTCAGGGTTCATTTACTTTGGATTGACTGGTTTGATTTTCTTGCAGTCCAAAGGACTCTCAAGAGTCTTCTCCAACAGCACAGAGTTTTTGACGTTCAAAAGTATCAATTCTATGATGCTCGGCTTTCTTCATAGTCCAACTCTCATACCCATACAAGATCACTGGAAAAACCATGGCTTTGAGTATACAGACCTGTGTCAGTAATGTCTCTGGTTTTTAATATGTTGTCTAGGTTGGTCATAGATTTTCTTCCAGGGTGATCTTTTAATTTCATGGCTGCAGTCACGATTTGCAGTGATTTTGAGCCCAAGAAAATAAAGTCTGTCACTGTTTCCATTGTTTTCCCGTCTATTTGCCATGAAGTGATGGGACTGAATGCCATGATATTCAGTTTTTGAATGTGCAGTTTTAAGCCAGCTTTCCTTCACCTACAATATTATTAGCTAAAATAAATAATAAAAATAAATTTGAAAAGGCAGAATATCTGGGAATATATCGACATTAAGTGATATGTCTCAAAACTATTAATTTTCAAAATGAAATTTAAAAAAGTTAAATACTGAAAGTGTTGAGCTAGATGAAAATGAAAAGAAAACATCTGAGAACTTACGGAATTCAGCTACAGCTGTGCTTGTATGAAAGTTTGTAGCTGAAAACATCTTAAAAAGGAAGAGATATTTTTAATCAGTAACTAAAAATTCACCTTATAAATCTTGGAAAAAAAGCTAATTAAATAAAAGGAAAGCAGAAATAACAAATATAAGAACAGAAATAAACAAAATAAGTAATTTAAAAAATACAGAGACTGTCAAAAAAGTTCAAGTGGTTCCTTTGTAAAGATACATAGAATTGACCAAAATTTAGTTTGACCCCAAAAGAGACAAGAATACTCAAATTAATAAAATACAGAAGGAAAGAAGAAACTCTGCTACTAGCTTATAGAAATAACAGGAATCATAAGAGATTATTATTAGCTATATTTGAAAATAAATTATATAACCAGGGTAAAATAGTTTTTTTGCACTTCATACCCTTGACTCATTTATTTTGCAACTTGAAGTGTGTCCCCCTAAATCTCCCTCACCTATTTCTCTCATCCCTCTGCACTTTTCTCCTAAGTAACCCACTGGTTTTTCTTTGTATGCTTGATTCTGTTTTGTTATGCTTATTAATTTGCTTTTAGATTTATTTGCTTTTATTTAGATTTCACATGCAAATGGAATGGTATTTGTCTTTCTCTGCCTGATTTACTTGACTTAACATAATTCATGGATGTGGGTCCATCCATGATGTTGCAAATGACAAGATTTCATTCAAATTTTTGCCTGAGTAGCGCTCCATTGTAACACAACACATCTTTATTCCTTCATCTATTGATGGACATTTCCAATATCTTATTCATATTTTATCTTTTTATTACTTGTATGGTCTGTACATATTTCCGGTCTTTATTAATGATTTTGATAGTATCTTTTTTCCCTGATAACTCTGAATAGTGGTTTATTAAGTGTGTTATTCTTTCAAAAAGCATTTCTTTTTAATTTCAATGTTTGCCTCTATTGCTTTCTCTTCTCACTGTCATTGAAATTTGCTCTTATAACCATCATTTTATTGTTTTGGATTTAATTTGATCTTACTTTTCAGTTTATTCCACTAAAAGCTTATATCATTGATTTGAGAACTCACTTCAGTTTTAATATATGCACAGAAGAATACAAGCTTGCTATAAATTTTAATGTACAGAATATGGTTATATGGAACTGGAAAAGAATACATATTCTGTTTTTGTATGGTGTGTTATATAATTTTCATATGTCTCACGTTGGTGCATAGTGTTATCCAGGCCTTCTAATTTCAGTATTTCTACTTATTTTTTGGGCGTCCTTGCTGGCTCTGTGGTAAAGAATCCCCCTGCCAGTGAAGGAGATAAAGGTTCAATCTCAGGGTTAAAAGATCCTCTGGAGAAGGAAATGGCAACCCACTCCAGTATTCTTGCCTGGGAAATCCCCTGGACAGAGAAACCTGGCAGACTACAGTCCAGTTCAGCTCAGTCACTCAGATGTGTCCAACTGCTTGCGACCCCATGGCCTGTAGCACGCCAGGCCTCCCTGTCCATCACCAACTCCTGGAGCTTGCTCAAACGCATGGCCATCGAGTGAGCTACAGTCCACGGGGTCACAAAAGAGTCAGAGATGACTTAGCAACTAACAACAACAACAATCTCTCTTATTTCTATCAATCGCTTCTTGATAAATTGTAAAGCTATGTAGTTAGGGGGAAATGGCTTAAAAATTTTATACCTCAATGATAAATTTGCCCTTATCAATCTGTAATATTCTTCTTTATCCTTGAAAACATTCTTTGTTTTGAAAAAAAATTGTATAATACTAGTATGCTCAATACACCTTACTTTTAACCAGTGTTTACATCTTCTTCCATGTTTGGGATTTTAATGAAGAGCTTTATATATAAAGTAGTTTATTATAGACAGCCTATAGTTGATATTTTTAATGCAATTTGCTAATTTTTCTCTTTTATTTGGTATGTTTAGGTAAGTTGCATTTAAATATTATAATCAACCAATTGCAATGAATGCATCTTGTAGTTTATTGATATATATATGATTTGAGTCTACCATTTCACTGTTTTAAACTTGTTTGTTCCTTTTGGTTTTTATTCTGGTTCCTCCTTCCTACCTACTTTAGGATTATATGGATATTTTTATCATTGAAATTTTTCTATTGGAGTAAATCAGTAATGCTGTGTGTTTTTGGTGGTTGTTGAAAGCCTCACAATATAAATACCTAACCATTCATAGATTTCTTAGTTCATATTTTACCAATATAAGTAAAATATCAATGCTTAAAATTATTGGACTGTAATTGTCATATTTATTATATTTATATACATTGAGTCTTTATCTGTTTCAGTTTTGCTTACATAGTTGTTCTTATTTTAGACTTCAGAAAATCAGTGTTTTATATTTGTACAGATATTTACTATATCTTGCTTAAAGTTCCAACTTTCTTTATGATTTTATTTGATTTTTTTGGTCTGAAAAGTAGAGTCTGTGTGTGTTTGAAGAAAGAAAGAATACTTCTGGAGGATAATTCCCTTAGTTTTCTTTTGTTTGATAATATATTTCAATTTCATTTCTAAGTGATATTATCATTTTATACAGAATTATTCATTGATAGTTTTATTTGTCACCACTTTAAATTTGCTATTCATTGCCACTGGAATCTGCACTCATTCAAAATATTGCTCACTTCTATGTAAGATGTCATTATTCTCTGGATGCTTTCAAAATTTTTTGCTTATTTTGTGTTTTCAGAAATTTTATTGTGGTATATCTGTGAGTGTATTGAATATTTGAGTTGACCTTATTTAGGGTTTACTGAGTTTCTTGAATCTTAATATTATAAAAAATGCAAATTTCAATGATTACTTATTCCACCATTGCCTTCCTAGTTGTCTTTTCATATTATCTTTCTGGTCCTCAAGTAAATAAGTATTAGATCTTCTAATATTTTCCCATAATTTCTTGTTAATTTTTCAATTGTTTGTCTCTGTTCTTTTGGCTAATTACCATTTATATACCCTCCTTTATTTAATGGACTCTCTTACTTTCCCTTCCATTTGTTTTTTTTCCTGTTTATCTCCATTCTACTATTTAGCCCACTGCGTAAGTGTGTTATTTTAAATATTATGTAATTCAGTTTCAAACTTGTATTTGGTTCTTTTTCTTCGTATAATTCCTACTTCTACATGGGCATAGAATGCCTGTGTTTTATTTGTTCTGAGATACTTTGCTCTCACCTCCTTGAGCAGTGTTACTCACATGCAAAATTGTTTCAGTTGCCTCTGACTCTTTGCGACCTTACCCGACCTTTACAGCCCACCCGGGTCCTCAGTCCATGGGATTCTCCAGGCAAGAGCATTGGAATGGGTTGCCATGCCTTCCTCCAGGGGATCTTCACACCCCAGGGACTGAACACACATTTCTTACGTCTCCTGCATTGGCAGACACGTTCTTTACCACAAGCATCACCTGGGAAACCCTGAGTAGTGCAATAGGAGCTGCTTTAAAGTATGTGTCCAGTAATCCCCATATCTGACTCACTGGAGTGTTGGCATGCTTATTGCCTTGTCTCTTGTTTCTTTAAATGATGCTTTGGATTTTTTCATGAACAAATTTAGTATTAAGCTTTGAGATACTGGGCTCTGTTAAAATCTGAAAAACAATGATTTTTTTTCTTGCTTGCTTTTTTTAGTATGCAATTATTCCATTTAGGTTGAAAATATAATTTTGATTTCATCTGGGAGATGTGATTTCAATGATACCTTTATGATGTTATGAGTTTTCGCCTGATATATGCCACTCATAGTTTAATCTGTGATTTGCCGAAATGGAGTTTTTTGTAGTTTGAATTTCTCTGCTTTGCTCTGCTGTTTTGGTTCTGTCACATCTCTGTTTTTTCTTTTCTGTGAATAACCACATAATATCCTGCTCATAGGGGGCCTCCATTCCAGTTTACCAGCTTAAATCTTGGGGTTTCTCTCATGATTAAAATGGGATGCAATGCATGACTAGGGTTTGCCTCTGTGGTCAGGAAGGGTCAGGACAACATAATCAAGAGAAAAAATAATTAAAATTGAAGCAGACACTCTTAAGATAATAAAAAGAGTGGGGGAAGATCTTTGCAAAGTGTTTATCTAGTTAAAGGCTGATACTGAAAATAGTCAAAGATCCTTAAAGGTTGACAATAAGAGAGCAAACACTGCAGTATAAAAAGGGGCAACAACAACAACAACAAAAAATCTGAATAGACATTTATCCAGATAAAATATACAGAGGGAAAATAATAAGCATGTGCAAATGTACCCAACATTATATGTCATCCAGGGCTGTGGTTTAAAACAAAAATGATATATCACAATTCACTTATTACAAAGTCTAAAATCCAAAACACTGACAATACCAAAAACTGACATGGATGTGAAGCAAAAAGACAAACTAGTCATTTCTTTAGGGAGTGCAAATGCTACAGTCACTCTGGAAGACAGCTTTGCAATATCTTGCAAAACTAGCAAGCTCTTTTAATAGTATCTAGCAATCACACTTCTTGATATTTACACAAATAAGTTGAAAACATATACACCCAAAAATCTCCCCCAACATATGTTTCTAGAAGCGTTATTTATAATTGCTTAAACTTGGAAGCAAATGAAATGCCCTTTGGTAGAGGAATGTATAAACCAAGGAATATTACATTGTGGAATATTATTCAGTCATAAAAAGGCATAAGCCGCCAAGTCACAATAAAATGTGGAGGAACTTAAGATTCATATTGTTAGGTGAAAGAAGCCAGTCTGAAAAGGCTACTTATTGAATTAGTGCAAATAAATAATATTCTGTAAAAGTGAAAACTTATGGAGATTTGAAGAAATAGCCAGTGGTTGCCAGGAACTGGGGTTGGGGATGGAAAAAGTGATGAGTATGTGGAACACTTTCTGAAAGAGTTGGGAATACCAGACCACCTGACCTGCGTCTTGAGAAACCTGTATGCATTTAAAACTGGAGATGCAGCAACAGACTGGTTCCAAATAGGAAAAGGAGTACGTCAAGGCTGTATATTGTCACCCTGCTTATGTAACTTATATGCAGAGTACATCATGAGAAACGCTGGGCTAGATGAAGCACAAACCAGAATCAAAATTTCTGGGAGAAATATCAATAACCTCAGATATGCAGATGACACCACCCTTATGGCAGAAAGTGAAGAGGAACTAAAAAGCCTCTTGATGAAAGTGAAAGAGGAGAGTGAGAAAGTTGGCTTAAAGCTCAACATTCAGAAAACTAAGATCATGGCATCTGGTCCCATCACTTCATGGCAAATAGATGGGGAAACAGTGGAAACAGTGTCAGACTTTACTTTTCTGGGCTCCAAAATTACTGCAGATGGTGATTGCAGCCATGAAATTAAAAGACGCTTACTCCTTGGACGGAAATTTATGACTAACCTAGACAGCACATTAAAAAGCAGAGACATTACTTTGCCAACAAAGGTTCACTAGTCAAGGCTGTGGTTTTTCCAGTGGTCATGTCTGGATGTGAGAGTTGAACTGTGAAGAAAGGTGAACGCTGAAGAATTGATGCTTTTGAGCTGTGGTGTTGGAGAAGACTCTTGAGAGTCCCTTGGACTGCAAGGAGATCCTACCAGTCCATCCTAAAGGAGATCAGTCCTGGGTGATCATTGGAAGGACTGATGCTGAAGCTGAAACTCCAGTACTTTGGCCACCTCATGCGAAGCATTGACTCATTGGAAAAGACCCTGATGCTGGGAGGGATTGGGGGCAGGACAAGGGGACGACAGAGGATGAGATGGCTGAGTGGCATCACCGACTCGATGGGCATGAGTTTGAGTAAACTCCAGGAGTTGGTGATGGACAGGGAGGCCTGGCGTGCTGCGGTTCCTGGGGTCGCAAAGAGTGGGACACGACTGGGCAACTGAACTGAACTGAACTGATGTGGAACACAGGATATATTTCAGGCAGCGAAATTATTTTGTATAATATTGAAACATGTCATTAAAATGTGTCAAAACCTATATAATGTGCAACATGGACAATCAACAGAAATGTGATTTTGTTATTACTAGCCAATAATAATGCATCAATGTTGAGTCATCAGTTATAAAGACAGTCGTCCACAAGTGCAGGATGATAGTAACAGAAGAGAGCTCGGGAGGGGGAGGGCTGCGAGTGCGGAGCATAGACAGAGCTCTGTGCTCCCCGCTCAATTTCTTATACTTTTAACTGGCTAAAAATAGCCTCTGAATTAGAGTAATAGTAATAAGAATTCCCGCTATGGCCTGAAGCTAACAGTCGATGCTTTCCCGTAGGGGCTAGGAACTCTATCAGCTGTAGGGACATTTAAAGCCCGTCTTAGGGGGCTTCCTGGCGGCCCAGACAGTAACGAATCTGTCTGCAATACAGGCGACCTGGGTTCAGCCCCTGGTTCGGGAAGACCCCTGGAGAAGGAAATGACAACCCACTCCAGTGCTCTTGCCTGGAGAACCCGCGGGCAGGGGAGCCTGGCGGGCCGCGGCCCCCGGGGTGGCCCAGCGCCAGACGCTGGCGTCACAGCGGGCGCTCACCTGCCCTGGGCTCACGCTCAGGTCGGCGCAGAGAGAGCAAACGGCAACGGCTGCCGAGAAAATCGGCCAGCACGCTTTCACTAACCCAAGTTTCCCCTCGCTGCAAGCAATCCATGAGCTTTAGTTTTCGGAGTCATCAAAGAGCTGACTTTTTAGGGTTTTTTTTTTTTTGAGAGTTGTTTCTGTCAGAAGTTGACTATAATTATATGGGCTTGATGAACCTCAAAAATCCACATTACTTTTAGTTTTTATTTGTTATCATTGAAATATAGTTGATTTACACATAAAGACAAACACTATGTTTTCACTTATTTGTGGAACCTGAAAAATAAAATGAATGAATATAACAAAACATAAATACACTCACGGATATGAAGAGCATTGCTTTTTAAATGTATTTCTTAACCATTCACTCATTTATCTGTTATTTTCAAACAAAAGACATAATGAGTGTGCTAAATTCCGGCTAAAAAAGATTATAAGTGTCTTTATAAAAGCAAACCAAAAAAATTAAACACATGGTTAGTTAGGAGAAACGTATATTGCAATAATAAAATAATCATTTTCATGACAGGTGTGTTTATGGGATGTTAATATTGTATAGAAGATGGTATTATTTATCATAGTTTATAGCTTGATTTTTACCACTTCTTATTTTTTTTATTCATACGCTCAGATTTGAGTAATTACATTACTACAGTGTATTTTTGGTTCATTTTGACCAATGCATCTTTGTTACTAACAAAGTTGTGCTTTTTGACTTTTAGAACATTTTCTTTTGAAAAGAATGCTGCATTGGTAGGTCTTTATTGATAGATATCTATTATTGATGACCCTGGATATCGATTGACTTGTCTTGTGAACACATGAATTAGTGAACCAGATGGCTTAATCTCTTTCATAATTTTATAATATTGTAAATGTCCATATGTTTACAACATATGCAGTTTAAACAATGTTCATTTCCAGTAAGTACAAAATGATATAAAGTTAATGAACTGATTTAATTCCAAATATATTCAAGATAACAAAGAACTTCTCATGTTGTGTTCTATATAAAATTGATGTCTGGTTATTTTTTAAATGTTATAGTTTTAAATGATTTTTAAGTAAGTAATTTACATAATACCACATGATGCTATTGCAAACCAACATCTCCCATCAATTTTTTTTCCGGTACTCATTTGTTCCTTATGTAAAATATTTTGGCATCTATTATGTTTCTGACACAGTTCTACATGCTGTAAGAATTAATACAATCTATGATATATTAATCCTGTTTTCAAAGTGATTACAGGCAATTAAAAATGCAAGGGAATATATTTATGAAAAGTGTTCAGATTCAATTACTGTGTAGAAGGATAAGTGGATTTTACAAAATAAGTAATTTACTAAAGGCATAAAAACACACGTTAGAATGTTATGTGTGCATGAGTGAGGGCAGAGAAGTCACACGGAGTTTAATAACTAAACAGATTTAGTGGTGGGAATCTATATAAACGCATTTGGCTACAGTTAAGATACTGTGTCAGTGATATTTTGGGGAGCAGAGAGCAATAAGCCTTTTTTGCAGCTCAGCAGCTTGAAAGAAACCTACATAATAATGAGGACTTACTCTCTTGCACTGAAGAATATGCATAAAGTGTCTCAAAAATGTAATGCTTATTTTAACAATAAAATGAGAGTTGGCTTAACATTCCTTTATTTCAATGTGATTAACACTCTGCAAGGGAGAGAATATTACTGAATGTTCACTCTAAACCTGGAGAGGTCGAAACTATTATTTCATTTCCAGCAACAAATGAAGAATCTACAGCTCGAATAGGCAGCATCTCATGGAAGTTAAACCTATGATCTAGAACCAGTCGTGTACATTTGAAAATCAGCTCAGATATGTGTCTGTTCCGCAGGTTCTGCCGTTACCCTGGTGATTGGTACCCCTTCGGGAGAGGAGTAGCTCTTCCATGAGTGAATTCATGTGTTTATCCTTTCTTTTCTTCCCCCCAAGAGTGATGTGTTATGGAGCATGCATTTGCTGTTCCCTTAAGTTGATAATTGTTATTTACTTAGATGTTCAGTGATGCTCTGTGCTCAAAACGAACAGATTTTTGATGAGAGATAGTCCTTCAACATTTTGTAGTCCCGTTTTCTCATTTATTACATATGAATACATAAATATATTTATGATTTTTATTGTTTTAGTAAGAATAGAACAATTTTTACTGATAAAACAATTAGCAAAATAATGTGCATATGTGTACTGTGTTTTTCCTACCAAGGAATAAGCTTATTGAGGGTCAGGTAAATATGTAATTTTAATGGTATGCAATATATAATAATAACATATTTTTTGTTATGCTGAAAAACATTTCTGGACCTTTTCAGTGTCCTTTGCCTAATATCACATTTTCATCTTGGAACTTCTCTTGGAATTGTTGAATCTTAGTGCAGATTGCACAACTCTGAATCAAAGAGGAGAACCTTGTTCAGTCACCAAGTTGTGTCAGACTCATTGTGACCCCATGGACGGCAGCACGCCAGGCTCCTCTGTCCTTCACCGTCTCCCAGAGTTTGCTCAAACTCGTGTCCATC
The DNA here is from genome assembly GCF_963930625.1 of Muntiacus reevesi. NCBI lineage: Eukaryota > Metazoa > Chordata > Mammalia > Artiodactyla > Cervidae > Muntiacus > Muntiacus reevesi. The sequence continues at coordinate 2,709,824 of NC_089260.1, read as the reverse complement.
GAGTCGGAGATGCTACTGACCATCTCATCCTCCGTTGCCTTCCATCTCCTCCTGCCTTCAATCTTTCCCAGCATCAGGGTCTTTTCCAATAGTCGGCTCTTTGCATCAGGTGGCCAAAGCATTGAAACCTCAGGTTAAACGTCAGCCCTTCCAATGAATATTCAGGATTTATTTCCTTAAGGATGGACTGGGTGGATTTCCTTGCAGTCCAAGGGACTCTCAAGGCTCTTCTCCAGCACCACAATTTGAAAGCCTCAATTCTTCAGCACTCAACAGTAAAATTTATATAATCAGAAGGTATATGTGGGGCTGTTCTCAACTAAAATATTACTCAATAAATAAGCCATTGATTTAAACATATTAACATTTTTTTCTTTGTAGTTCAGGTATACATACCACTTTTCAACACTTACAGCTAATGATCATAGGTACTTATTTTTGTATGTATTTTTAAAATATAATGATGAGTACTTATAAGATGAAAATTCAAAATTATAAAATCTGGTTTTAGAATGTCATTAAAATATATTTGTATGAGTCTTGAAATTTCTTCTTAAATATTTATTAAAATTCAGTTTCTGCAGTATAACTTAAATGTGCTGAAAGGAATCGGCACATTTTTCACATGAAGATCTTATTAGACTGAAATTGTATTCCGTTCCATCTGTGTATCATGGCCCATCAATAACTTAAAGCAATGTAGAACTTTTACATTTAATGTCTTCACTAGGTAATGAAATGGAATATAGAAATATTTCTATGGGTTTTGAATCTCTGTTTTTTTTTTTTTTTTTTAATTCAGTACAAAGTTGAGATGGTGCACAGGCATATTACTGCAGCTGTATCACAGAACATAATAAATGAAGTCATATAAGGATAGATAAAAATGTCTCTTGATAGCTTCCTGTGTCAGCATGTTAAAAGATTATTGATGGTAGAAACCTCAAAGAAGCTTAAGAACAGCTAAGGAGCCAAAAGAAACAACTTAAATGGAAAAAAATTCTGTCCCAGTTTATTTCCCACAAATTGGGTGTGCAACTGAGAGTATGTCAAAATAAGGTTATACCAAGAAAGTAAATACCTCCTTCAAAATTAAAAAAGGCAATATCTATACAAGAACAAATATTATATAACATGTACACTTCATAATAGGAAGGTTTCCCCCGTAGCTTAGTCGGTAAAGCATCTGCCTGCAATGCAAGAGATCTGGGTTCGATTCTCGGGTCTGGAAGATCCCTGGAGAAGGAAACGCCAACCCATTCTAGTATTCTTGCCTCGAGAATCCCATGGACAAGGAGCCTGGTGGGCTACAGTTCATGAGGTTGCACGAGTCTGACACAACTTAGCAACTAAAACAACAACCACACTCTATAATAAATTAATACCCATGTAACAACAGAGTACTAATAAGTTAATAATCAAATATTAGTTTATTAAATTGAGGGGTAGAGATTCCATTAAACAATTACAAATTAAAATATACAGACATTAGGCAATTAGAGTTTTTCAGGTGAAAAGGACATACCCAAAACAAACTAGGAATATTTTCTACCAAGTAACAGAGACAACTATGGGGTGGTAATTTTAAGATTGTTGAAGTAGTAAGACCAATGAATATATTCAAAACTTCATCCTCTTATACCATGTTAATACTGTAACTTTTGGTTTTATTCATTTCCTTACAATCATTAGAGAACAAATACTAGGTAAAAACCCCAACCTGGGCTATGTGTTATAAATGGATAATGAATTATGTTAATTTCTGAGAATATACAACAAAGTTGAAATCTATTTAAAAAACATTTTTTGAATTAACTTTAAAATGCTAAAAAAAGATCAAAGTTGTTAAGTTAGTCAGTTCAGTCGCTCAGTCGTGTCCGACTCTTTGCGACCCCATGAGTCGCAGCACGCCAGGCCTCCCTGTCCATCACCAACTTCCGGAGTTTACCCAAACTCATATCCATCGAGTTGGTGACGCCATCCAACCATCTCATCCTCTGTCGTCCCCTTCTCCTCCTGCCCTCAATCTTTCCCAGCATCAGGGTCTTTTCCAATGAGACAACTCTCCTCATCAGGTGGCCGAAGTATTGGAGCTTCAGCTTCAGCATCAGTCCTCCCAATGAACACCCAGGACTGATCTCCTTCAGGATGGACTTGTTGCATCTCCTTGCAGTCCAAAGGCCTCTCAACAGTCTTTTCCAACACCATAGTTCAAAAGCATCAATTCTTCAGCACTCAGCTTTCGTTTAGTGCAACTCTCACATCCAGACATGACCCCTGGAAAAACCATAGACTTGACCAGATGGACATTTGTTGGCAAATTAATGTCTCTGCTTTTTAATGTGCTGTCTAGGTTGTTCATAACTTTTCTTCCAAGAAGAAGTGTCTTTTAATTTCATGACTGCAATCACCATCTGCAGTGATTTTGGAGCCCAGAAAAATAAAGTCTGACACTTTCCACTGTTTCCCCATCTATTTGCCATGAAGTGATGGGACCAGATGCCATGATCTTGGTTTTCTGAATGTTGAACTTTAAGCCAACTTTCTCACTCTCCTCTTTCACTTTCATCAAGAGGCACCAATAAATGGAGAATATGTGTGCCTGTCTGAACCTTCAAAGCAGATGATCAGAAATGACATTCTGTTATCCATACGGGAGTATAATTAAGGAAATTTAGCAGTTACTCATCCTAAAGAACTTGGAGAGTCCTAAAGAAATGACTTTCCCTTGAGAGATTTTTACCTAAGTTTGAAATGTTGATTTCAATGTCTAGGATAAGTGATATCTACATGAAAAGTGCATTAAAAAGAAAACTTTCTGTAGGTGGAAGAGTTTGAAGTGGGAAATGCATTCCAAGTAGTGTTTATTTTCTTGAAAGAAGGGTTGAAGTGTAGGTTATCATGGTTTCCCTCAGCACATTCAAATCCAGAGAAGCAAAACTAGGATTAAATGATGGTTGCTACCTAAAGAGGACACTAGTGTCAAATTATAACAGATGACAATGCTAGGAGATGCACGGTTAAAGATTATCAGAATAATTGGCTGGAGAATACTATCCTGTAGCAACACAGGTGCTTGTTGAAGAATCAGTCTTGAAAAATAGAGTTACTTTGCAATCAATATGACTGAGGAGTCTTGGACTGAATAAATCATTTTTAATTCTATAGCTTCAAAAATGTTGTTTTAGGTATACTAAAGTTCACAGCATTGATTGTGCTGTTTGGAGACTATGTATACTTTGTTATGTCTGATCTTTTGAAACAGTGTGGTTTGTGATTTGATTTTGCTTTTTTGTTTTTTTTCCTTTTAGCATAAAAGGCAAGGGACTCTTGTCAGCTAATGTGGTTAAGAGGTGGAGTTAAATACAGAATTCTTTCAGAAACTAAGTAAATCACAACTGTAAGAACTTCCTAATTTCTACGTTTTCATAAGGGTCAAGATTTGGTTTCAATATTTGACCTCATCCCTCTACTTCAGACCTCGGAGGTTGTTTCTTTTTGTATAGAGTTCTGGCAAAAACAACCATCCCAACCAGCAGAATTTACATAAGAAATAGACATCTCTCAGCCCAGAGATAGAATACAGATGCCACATGTGAAATCAAAGATTCTTAATGGGCTCCTGATAAAATATTTGAACCTGCCCAATCAACCCCCCTGTTTTTAGAATAATCACAGTTGACCCGTAGCTGCACTTGGAAATGGCAAGAAAAGGATATGAGAGGCAGAAGTTCTGTGTTTGGAGCTGGTGTTTTGTCAGGAGACAGACAGGTTGGGACCTCGGACCCTTTGCTGCAGTGCTTGCGACTGAACAAGTGAATCCTCAGACAGCAAAATACAGAGAAACTACTACAGACAAACGCGACTTTGAAGGCCTGCCGCGGGCTCAGGGGCACTAACCGCAGCAATCCTGGGAGTCAGGGCACGCTGGCCTAAGTCCTGTGAATGGAAGCCAATCCTCAGGGAGGGAACACAGCCCCACCATCAGCAGGAAATTGGATTTAAGATTTACTGAGCATGGCCTTCCCCCCAGAGCAAAACCTTGTTTTTCCTACAGCCAGTCCCTCCCAACAGGAGGCTTCCACAAGCCTCTTATCCCCATCCATCAGAGGGCAGACAGAACGAAAACCACAATTACAGAAAACTAACCAAACTGATCACGTGGATCACAACCTCGTCTAACTCAATGAAACTACGAGCCAGGCCGTGTAGGGTCACCCAAGGTGGACGGGTCATGGTGGAGAGTTCTGACAAAATGTGGTCCACTGGAGAAGGGCATGGCAATGCACTTCAGCATTCTTGCCTTTAGAACCCAATTAGTAGTGTAAAAAGGCAAAAAGATGGGACACTGAAAGATGAACTCCCCAGGTCGGTGGGTGTCCAATATGCTACTGGAGATCAGTAGAGAAATAACTCCAGAAGGAATGAAGAGGCTGAGCCAAAGCAGAAACAACACCCAGTTGTGGATGTGACTGGTGGTGAAAGTAAAGTCAGTCCAATGCTGTAAACAGCAATATTGCATAGGAACCTGGATTGTTAGGTCCATGAATCAAGGCAAATTGGAAGTGGTCAAACAGGAGATGGCAAGAGTGAACACTGAAATTTTAGGAATCAGTGAACTAAAATGAACTGGAATGGGCAAATTTAATTCAGATAACCGTAACATCTACTACTGTGGGCAAGAATCCCTTAGAAAAAGCATCAATTCTTCAGCACTCAGCTTTCTCTATGGTCCAACTCTCACATCCATACATGACTACTGGAAAAACCATAGCTTTCACTAGACAGACCTTTGTCAGCAAAGTAATGTCTCTGATTTTTAATAAGCTGTCTATGTTGGTCATAGCTTTTCTTGCAAGGAGCATCTTTTAATTTAATGGCTGCAGTCACCATCTGCAGTGATTTTGGAGCCCCCAGAAATAGTCTTTCACTGTTTCCATTGTTTATCCATCGATTTGCTATTAAGTGATTTCATAGCATTATTTACAAAATGTGGGGCAAGAGAGTCTGAACATGCCATCTTGGCTAATTTCCCCTCTCTCCACACCACCCCATCCTCACCCTATCTAAGGAACCCCGGGGAGCGAGCAAGGGTATTTGTGCTCTGTTTGTTTCTCTCTTGCTGCAGCATGAGTCTTGATAAAGCCTTGTGTAAATCTCTCATCTAGCCTTGTCAATTTCTATTGATTAAAGAGTCCAAAAACCCTAGTTGGTAGCAAATTTATAGCTTATTATTTCTGATGCAGATTTATTCTACCTGGTCATTTTATTTAAAACAAGAAAACTAATCCTTTATCCTATTTAATATATGCCAATTTTATAACTTCTTCAGGTTTAGAAGTTTGCCTTTCAAAACAGTGCTCAGTCACGTGTCTGTGCAAGGGAAGGACTGTTTCTCTGGATACTAACAGGAGAGAGGAGGGGCCATGACAGTCACATGCACATGTCTTCCCGTTCCCGGGAGCTCTCATTGCCATTCAGTGGACTCAGGTCTTCTGCCAAAAGAGATCAGGACGATGTCACTCTTTTTAAGCACAAGAATTGTCCAATGAGTAAGGCGCTCCAAGGAAATAATCAATGTCTTTGTCTTTCTCTGTCTCATTTTTAAACAATCTTTTTTCTGAGTCAGTGCCCCATTCTCCTTTTTGCTTGTTTTTAAATTGCTTTTAAATTTGTACCCTTTTCTGAGCCACTATCTCTTTTCTCCTGTTAACCAATTTTACAGCCTTCCTTTCCCAAGGATAATCAACATTGTCAGACCTCTGTTCATCTTTCCAGGTTTTTTTCTTTCAATGTGTATATTTAGCTATCATCTATCTGTATACGTGTAGTAAAAACAGGTACATAATAATATAAAAATATATTTGTATCCAATTATGTGTCTGTATTATTTTTCAAATTGCATGTATCATTCCAAAACTTTCTTTTCATTTAAAAATATGCCATGGAGATCATTTCTTGATGTTTGTATAGTACTTTTTAATCACGGTATAATATTCCATAACATGGAATTAATAATCCTTATATTGGTGATAAAGTTATTTGCAGTTAATTATTAATATTCACAAGCCTGTCATGAGCATTTTTGTAGATGGTTATTGTGTACCTAGGTATCTATTTCTGTAGAAAGAGGATTCATGATTGAATTGCCGAGTTAAAGGATATAAGCAATAGTCACTGCCAAATTATATTTTAAAAGGCTACATAAAAATTTGCCTCTACCAGAGTGTATAAAATCACATGTCTTTTCACATTCTCACCAGCCTTGAATGTCATTGATATATTTTTCTTTTAAATTTCTACCAGATTTATGGGTGGAAACATTTTTTTTTTTTTAATGTTTCAGGTGACCATGGAAATTGAAAACACTTGTATCAGATTCTTAGGCATTTGTGACCCCTCTTTTTAATTTGCCTGCTCATAGTCTTTGCCCATTTTGTCTTACTAATTTAGACATTTTATTGAGTTGCTGTAAATGAAAGTCACATGGAAGAAATCACACCCAAGTAATTGTGATTGGACCCACAGCAGGAATCATCTCAATGTGAAACAGTATCATATATGCAGATGATACCACTCTAATGGCAGAAAGTAAAGAGGAACTAAAAAGCCTTTTGATGAGGTTGAGAGAGGAGAGTAAAAAAGCTGGCTTGAAAATCAATATTTAAAAAAGCAAATGAAAATCATGGTATCTAGTTCTAGCACTTCATGGCAAACAGAAGAGGAGAAAGTAGAAGCGTGACACATCTTGTTTTCTTGGGCTGTAAAATCACTGTACATGGTGATTGCAGCCATGAAATTAAAAATCTATTGTTCTTTGGAAGGAAAGTTATGACAAACACAGACAGCATATTAAAAAGCAGAAATATCACTTTGCCGGCAAAGGTCCGTCTAGTCAAAGGTATGGTTTTTTCAGTAGTCATGTATGGATGTGAGAGTTGGGCCATAAAGAAGGCTGAGCTCCCAAGAATTGAAGCTTTCAAATTGTGGTGCTGGACAAGACTCTTGAGAGTCCCTCGAACTGCAAGTAGATCAGGTCAGTCAATCCTAAGGGAAATCAGCCGTGAATATTGACTGCAAGGACTGATGCTGGAGCTAAAGCTCTTATGCTTTGCTCACCTGATGCAAAGAGTTGACTCATGGGAAAGACCCTGATCTTGGGAAAGCCTGAAGACAGAGGAGAAGGGGGTGATGAGGATGAGACGATCAATAGCGTGCCTTCCTCAGTAGGCATGAGTTTGAGCAAACTCCAGGAGGCAGTGAATGACAGAGGAGCCTGATGCTTTGCAGTCCCTGGGGTCACAGGTTTGGGCAAAATTAGTGACTGAACAACAGTGACAATGACGAGCGTTTAACCCCTAAATAAGAAGCCTTGTGCTATTGGATAAGACACCAGCTAACATCCTTTTCTGCACTTATGACTAGGGTTTGCTTGCAATATTCTGAGAATATTCGGACAATCATCAGGGGCAAAGTTTAGTACTACTAGAAATTGAAACATATTTTTTTTCTCATTTTATTCAAATATTTACCCTGTTTGGAATTGATCTAACAAAAGCATTTCTATTTTTTAAGTAGAAGTACAAAGTACAGAGGGGAAGAAAATAAAAGCCAAAATTATAAAAAATTGTGTAATAAAATATGGATATATTGTAGAATCCAGTTAGTAATTATTATAAGCATTCAATCAAAATGAAATTATTTTATTCAGTAGAACTCTTTTTTAAGAGATAATAGTTAAATTATCATGTTAGAATATTTTTTAGCTATTTTTTTTGAGAACTTTAAGCTCTGACAATGAAGATTGAGAAATGGCTCTAATAGTTAATGAATTCTCACAAGAGCCAACAGAGTGTCTTTTTTAAAATGATTGCATTTGTATCTATAAGTCTTGAGCTAAATTATAGCTATCATTTCTCTTAATCCTCATCCAAGAATAGAATTAAATTGCCCTATGTTTTTTATTGTGAGTGCAAAATACACACTTATTTTTCTCCACGTCTTGCAGAGGGGTAGAGGTCAATGGGAAAAGAAAAGAATGCAAAACAAAACATGTATTCAGAGATATTTGAATAAACTCACTTGTATCTGTATCTATTTCTGCCACATTTGAATTGAAATTTCACAGTATAGAAATGTAAATCTCTAGTTAATTATGCAAATAAGTCATCATGTTCAGGTATGCTATATTTTCAGATTGTTTTGAAGATTGCGCTCACTGGCAAAGATAAAGAGTGAATAATAGAAGTATTGTCTGCTTACTGTCAAAATGCGTATTTTAGTAGAAATAAACAGTTGAAAACAATCAATGCAATGCTGGGAGCAGCTGCAGTGTGCCTTTATGGAACACAATAAATTCAAATTAATTAATCCGAAATGAATTACAAATTATTTTTGTAAACTACACATTGATCCTTAAGGGTTATTTAAACAGTTGAACTTGATGTCGTTTGCCCCATCTGCCACAACAGATGCTTTATTCCAATATGAATATTAAATGAATTTTGAAGGCAATTTCCATAATTATAAGAAACATTTACAAAATGGAGAAAAGACAACAGTTTCTCTGATGACTGGGAATACTTTTCTGTAAATTTTATCATGAAAGATATTAAAAATAAAAGCATAACACAAACTTAAGTTTAACTTTAGAACATAAGGACTTTAAGAACCCCTCACAAGGACAATTTTCAGTGTCAGCTTTTCCTGATAGTTTATTTAAGAACTTTAAAGATTAGGTGTTTTTAAAAGATTTGGTTGAATTTACTATCCTCTTTCTAAATGACACATTTCGATTTTATTTGACATGAGTTACTTTTAGACTCCTGTCTTTCTTTTGATTTTGGACTGTTGGAGACAATCGTATTTGGCATGTATAGTAACCTTCTATTTTCAATGAGAGAAATTTTCAAAATCTCATATTATCATAAGCGGTTCCAGGCATTTAAGAGAGTTTTGAGACACTGGGTGAACAAGGTCTCTAGAATAAAGAATATAAAATGAATGCATGGAAGAAGTACACCTAAACAATGGTTTGCTTGTAAGAATAGATGACTAAGAACCAAGGAGCAAACATGAAACAGGTAAAGGCACCAATATACACAATGATATTCATTGCACAATTGTGATTTGACAATGAGCTGTTTTGCACCACTGAGAGAAATAGCAGACATAACACGGCAGATCAGAGTTGGGAAGTGTTATACAACAGTTAGAAGCAACAGAATATATGCAAGATAGCAGCAGAGAGACATCTTTAAAATACAGTATCTAGTGATCAGTATAGAAAACAGGAAGTCAGTTTCAATTGATACATTTTTATCTTCATTGCAGTGATATATTACTGCTTCTATGCATTCTTGATATTTTTGGAAGCCTGGCAATTTTAATCTTATATAGATTTTATGGGACACAATCAAGACACTTGATCACATTGCTTGTTGCTTTTAAAATGTCTCAGCACCAAAGACACACATGGCCTAGAGTTAATTATTCCCAGGTGGAAGTATGGTAGATAATCTGCTTGCTAATGTGGGAGATACAAGAGACTCAGGTTTAAAACCTGGGTCAGGAAGATCCTCTGGAGTAGGAAATGGCAACCAACTCCAGTATTCTTGCCTGGAAAATTCCACAGGCAGAAGAGCCTGGCAGGCTACAGTCCATGGGATCACACAGGGCTGGACATGACTGAGCCAATCAAACATTATGGGGTTTTGGTCTTCCTTAAAAATGTATTATGCTTAATTGGAGGAAACTCGCTTTACAATATCGTGTTGGTTTCTGCCATAGATCTACAGGAACCAGCCGTAGGCATGCATATGCCCCCTCCCTCTTCAACCTCGCTTCCACGTCCCACTGCGCACCACCCTTTAAGTTGTCCCAAAGCGCTAGGTTTGAGCTCCCGCATCGTACAGATCCCCCTAGCTATCTAATTTTACATATGTATGCGTTGCAGGAAGATCCGCTGGCGGAGGGCAGGACAGCCCACTCCGGTGTGCTTGCCTGGAGAAGCCCATGGAGAGAGGGGCCGGTGGGCTACAGCCCGCGGGGTCGCAGAGTCGGACAGACCGAGGCGGCTCAGCGCGCCCTCGATGCGCCCCCGCATCGGGGCTGCTCTCCCAGCGCCCCCGCATCGGGGCTGCTCTCTCAGCGCCCCTGCATCGGGGCTGCTCCCTCAGCGCCCCCGCATCGGGGCTGCTCTCCCGGCGCCCCCGCATCGGGGCTGCTCCCTCGGCGCCCCCGCATCGGGGCTGCTCTCCCGGCGCCCCCGCATCGGGGCTGCTCTCCCGGCGCCCCCGCATCGGGGCTGCTCTCCCGGCGCCCCCGCATCGGGGCTGCTCTCCCGGCGCCCCCGCATCGGGGCTGCTCTCTCAGCGCCCCCGCATCGGGGCTGCTCCCTCAGCGCCCCCGCATCGGGGCTGCTCTCCCAGCGCCCCCGCATCGGGGCTGCTCTCTCGGCGCCCCCGCATCGGGGCTGCTCTCCCGGCGCCCCCGCATCGGGGCTGCTCCCTCAGCGCCCCCGCATCGGGGCTGCTCTCCCAGCGCCCCCGCATCGGGGCTGCTCTCTCAGCGCCCCCGCATCGGGGCTGCTCTCTCAGCGCCCCCGCATCGGGGCTGCTCCCTCAGCGCCCCCGCATCGGGGCTGCTCTCCCAGCGCCCCCGCATCGGGGCTGCTCTCTCGGCGCCCCCGCATCGGGGCTGCTCTCCCAGCGCCCCCGCATCGGGGCTGCTCTCTCAGCGCCCCTGCATCGGGGCTGCTCCCTCAGCGCCCCCGCATCGGGGCTGCTCTCCCGGCGCCCCCGCATCGGGGCTGCTCCCTCGGCGCCCCCGCATCGGGGCTGCTCTCCCGGCGCCCCCGCATCGGGGCTGCTCTCCCGGCGCCCCCGCATCGGGGCTGCTCTCTCGGCGCCCCCGCATCGGGGCTGCTCTCCCGGCGCCCCCGCATCGGGGCTGCTCTCTCGGCGCCCCCGCATCGGGGCTGCTCTCCCAGCGCCCCGCCCCCCTCCCTCCCTGTGAGCACAAGCGTCTGTGTTTGCAGCTCTGCACGTGCCCCTCAGGTAGTGCCGAGCTTTAGCACTGCCATCTTCCTAGACGTCAAACACGCGCATGCATTTAGGCAGCTGCTTTTCTGACTGACTTCACTATGTATGCTCAGCTCCAGGCCCACCACCTTACTAGGGCTGCGTCAATCCGTTCCTTTTCATGGTGAGTATTACCCCGCCCTGCGCATGTACTAACAGCACAGCTCCGTCACCCATCCGCCTGCCAACGAGGGGTTTCCGTGTCCTAGCTGTTGTAAACAGAGCACTGCGGCACACGTATCTCTGTCACTTACAGTTTCCTCAGGGACATGCCCAGTAGTGGGATGATTGGGTCATGCGGTTGATTTATTCCTAGTTATTTTAGGGAATCTCCATACTTTTCTCCATAATGGCTGTTTCAACTTACATTCCCATCAACAGTGCAAGGGGACCCCCCTTTTTCCACACTCTTTCCAACATTTGTTGTTTGTGGATATTCTTGATAATGGCTCTTCTGCGTGGTGTGTGGTGATACCTCATTATAGTTTCCATTTGCAGCTCTCTAATAATGAGCAATGGATGCTTCTGAACTGTGGTGTTGGAGAAGACTCTTGAGAGTCCCTTGGACAGCAGACGAGATCCAACCAGTCAATCCTGAAGGAAATCAGTCCTGAATATTCATTGGAAGGATTGATGCTGAAGCTGAAACTCTAATACTTTGGCCACCTGATGTGAAGAGCTGACTCTTTGGAAAAGACCCTGATGCTGGGAAAGATTGAGGGCAGGAGGAGAAGGGGACGACAGAGGATGAGATGGTTGGATGGCGTTACCAAATCAATGGACATGAGTTTGAGTAAGCTCCGGGAGTTGATGATAGACAGGAAATCTTGGGGTGTTGCACTCCATGGGATCGCAAAGAGTCAGACACGACTGAGCGACTGAACTGAACTGAATAATGAGCGATGCTGAGCACTTTTTCATGTGTTTTTTAGCCACTTGTATATCTTCTTTGGGGAAATGTATGTTTAGGTCTCTGCCCATGTTTTGACTGGGTTATATGTTTTTCTGGTACTGACCTGGACAAGCTGCTTATATATTTTGGAGATTAATCCTTTGGCAGTGGTTTTGGTTGCTATTATTTTCTTTTATTCTAAGGATTGTGTTTTCACTTTGTTTATAGTTTCTTTTGCGGTGCAAAAGTTTTTTAAGTTTAAGTAGGTCCCATTTGTTTTATAATTTCTATCTTATATTTAGTTCATTGGGCTTCCCTGGTAGCTCAGACGGTAAAACATCCAGCTGCAATGCAAGAAACCTGGATTTGATGCTGGGTCAGTAAGATCCCTGGAATAGGGAGTGGATACCCACTCCAGTATTCTTGCCTTGAAGATTTCATGGACAGAGAAGCCCGGCAGACTGCGGTCCACGGAGTCTCAAAAAGTAGGACACGGCTGAGTAGCTGGGCGCAGGACAGCACATATGCTCTGAAGGACCAAATACAAACCACGTTGTACGCTGTCATGAATAAGAATGACCACCAAACACCGGTGTGCTGCATGCACGGCGCTCAGGTCCAGCAGCTTGACGACCTGTTCTTTTACTATCCCTTCCTCACCTAGAGCTCTTGTGAAACTTGTAACTTATGAAAGGATTAAGCAGAGGGAGTCACAGTTGTTCAGTAATTTAAGCTTTCCAAATGAAACAAATCAAAGAAGACACTGCTACTCTGCTGAGTCTTGTTACATCTGTTTCATGATTACAACTTCGAAGATGGCCTCTTTTAGGGAATGGGCCACCTGATACTCACTATATCTGACTTTAAAGTTAGCCTTTGCCTGAATAAGACCCAATCAAAACATCACACCACTCTTTGAAACACACACACACACACACACACACACACACACACACACACATATATACACTTTTAAATTTATAGAAAAATAGACTAAACTAGCATGGCAAATTGTAGATATTAATCACCTTTAAATGTATAAACAAGAGCAAGATAACAGAAATAGATTTTATTGTGATGTAAGTGGATATCTAATCCATGCTGGAAAAAAAAATTTAAGTATAAAACTATTTTCCTTAAAGATTCCTATGCCATATAAAAACGCAGAGTCATTCTGATACTCTCTCCACTAAATGTTTTTAGCTGAATGTTTACGATGTACAAACAATTCCCTTTGAGACCTTGACTTGAATGGGCAAACATAAAATGTACTGAAAATAGCTCAGTATGACTCAGTTCTTCTTTGGAAAAGACATTCAATTGACTTCTTGGCTATTATCAAGATGAATACTTCAGCTTTGAGCGTCTCTCCCAAGTTTAGATTTTAGTAAATGTAAGACCGTTCATTTTTTGAACATTTAACTGAAGCAAGTTAAAGGCTGTGCTATTCAGATTAACGATATGTATTACCTGTAAACTGAAATGTCATGCAGCAATTAAAGTGAAAAGAAACATTTTATGTGTTGGCAATCTATTTCTATTACTGCGTTAGCTATCTGATTTTTCTACGGAACTGCAAAGAGCAAGATAGAGCATATTTACGTGCAAAGAATATCGATGTTGTATTATAAATGTTGCAAAATACATTTGAAGGTATATCCCAGTCCATAAAAGTGTTATCTATCAATGACTTTTATAATACATGTTTTAAAATTTTTTAATAGACTTTAATTCCATGGCATTTCCTGGCAAATAGTGAAATGAATGGTGACTATTTAAGTGAGACTTCACCTACTCAGCATCCGAAAGAGATTTCTAAGATCAATATTTTAAAAGAACTAAAAATATGCTATAAGAATTGTTAAATGGAAGAACTTAGCAGAAATATGGGTTTTAAAGACTAACTGTGGGACATTTACTGCTGCTTCCCTATGTCATCTCCTCTAATCCTTACAATTTGGGTGGGAAACAGAGGAAAGAGTGCCTGACTTTATTTTTCTGGGCTCCAAAATTACTGCAGATGATGGTTGCAGCCATGAAATTAAAAGACACTTACTCCTTGGAAGAAAAGCTATGACCAACCTATACAGCATATTAAAAGGCAGAGACATTACTTTGTCAACAAAGGTCTGTCTACTCAAGACTATGGTTTTTCCAGTGGTCATGTCTAGATGTGAGAGTTGGACTGTGAAGAAAGCTGAGTGCCAAAGAATTGATGCTTTTGAATTGTGGTGTTGGAGAAGACTCTTGAGAGTCCCTTGGACTGCAAGGAGATCCAACCAGTCCATCCTAAAGGAGACCAGTCCTAGGTGTTCATTGGAAGGACTGATGCTGAAGCTGAAACTCCAATACTTTCGCCACCTGATGGGAAGAGTTAACTCACTGGAAAAGACCCTGATGCTGGGAGGGATTGGGGGCAGGAGAAGAAGAGGACGACAGAGGATGAGATGGCTGGATGGCATCACTGACTCGATGGACATGAGTTTGAGTAAACTCCGGGAGTTGGTGATGGACAGGGAGGCCTGGCGTGCTGCAATTCATGGGGTCGCAAAGAGTCAGACATGACTGAGCGACTGAACTGAGGTGTTCTAGCCCCAACGTTACTTCTGAAGAACATGAGGATCTTACATCTTCAGTCATCTTCCCAGAGTCATACAAACCCCCAAGATGTTGACAGGATTCAGTACCCCATGTTATTTCATTTGACAATGCCAACTGTATTACATGGAGCCTTACATAGTATTGAAAAGAAATATTTAATTTAAAAATGTATTGAAGTATAGTTGACTTAGCATGTTCTGTTAATGTCTACTATACAGCAAAATGCACATTCTTTTTCATCTTCTTGTCCATTATGGTTTATCAGAGGACATTGAATACAGTTCCCTATGCTGCACGTAGGATCTTGCTGTTTATCACTCCTGTATAGAGTGGTTTGCACCTGCTATTCCCAAGATCCCAATCCTTTTCTCCACCCTGCCCCACTTTCTTGGCAACCACATGGGCCTTCTCTATGTCTGTGAGTATCTTTCTATTTCATAGATACATTCATCTATTTCATATCTTGGATTCTGCATATAAATGACATCATACAGTATTTGTCTTTTTCTTTCTGTATGTTTATTATGTTTAATTAATATTGCACTTTTCTCATTACACCTTAAATAATTTTTATCATCAATAAAATGTTTGAAAATGGGACTGAATGAGAATCTTCTGGTCAATTCTTCAAAAGAAAGTTGTCCTATTCATAGATATTTCAGTTTATATTAGTGGAACTTACAGAGACTAGGAATTCTGCAGGAATCTATTTCAGACATCACTCTGTGAACTGTAAACATACTCCAAGTGCTTCCTCTGACAGAGACAAACCTGCACACTTCTATTCTTAGAGTAGCCAGATTAAGATGGAAAACTACTTCCTGGCAAGATCAGGTCAGTTCAGTTGTCACTCAGTCATGTCTGACTCTTTGCGACCCCATGAACCGCAGCACGCCAGGCCTCCCTGTCCATCACCAACTCCCAGAGTTTACTCAAAATCATGCCCATCGAGTCAGTGATGCCATCCAGCCATCTCATCCTCTGTCACCCCCTTCTCCTCCTGCCCCCAATCCCTCTCAGCATCAGGGTCTTTTCAAATGAGTCAACTCTTCCCATCAGGTGGCCAAAGTATTGGAGTTTCAGCTTCAGCATCAGTCCTTCCAATGAACACCCAGGACTGATTTCCTCTAGGATGGACTGGTTGGATCTTCTTGCAGTCCAAGGGACTCTCAAAAGTCTTCTCCAACACCACAGTTCAAAAGCATCAATTCTTCGGTGCTCAGCTTTCTTCACAGTCCAATTCTCACATCCAGACATGACCACTGGAAAAACCATAGCCTTGACTAGACGGACCTTTGTTGGCAAAGTAATGTCTCTGCTTTTTAATATGCTGTCTAGTTTGGTCATAACTTTTCTTCCAAGGAGTAAGCGTCTTTTAATTTCATGGCTGCAACCACTATCTGCAGTGATTTTCGAGCCCAGAAAAATAAAGTCAGCCATGTTCCCACTGTTTCCCATCCAAAGTGTAAGGATTAAAGGAGATGACATAGGGAAGCAGCAATAAATGTCCCAAAGGTTAGTCTTTAAGAAAAATACTATAATCTCCAGGTCCAGTCATATTTTATGGATGAGTAGTATTCCATTACATATTTGTACCATATTTAGTTTTTATGGCAATCAATAGCCAGATTTCTTTCATATATTACCAGATCCCTTTTTCCTTTAACTTTCTCTGGAAATATGTTTTATGAACACTGCTTCTTTGTTCAGAACTTCATTTTGATTGTTTGGTCCACCTAGAAAATTCCACAGGATTTTTTTCTTTTTTTAATAGTTTAGTGGGTTTTTTTTTTGTTTTGTTTTGTTTTTTTTGTTTTTTTTTTTTTTAACAGCGAAGAGTTCACAGCAAATTTGAGGGGACAGTAAAGCAACTTTCCACTGAATCCTTGTCCCCACACATGCATATCTTCCCCCATTTCTAATATGTCCACTAGAGTGCTTCATTTATTACAGTTGACATTTTCATTTTGTTAAAAATATTTTTAACTATTCTGAAGATTTCTTCTCTTATCCACAGTGCTTGCTTTCTGTGTATTTTCTATTTTCCTGTTATCTCTCTGTTATGGATTTCTAGGTTAATTCCATTGTGGTCTGAGAGCAAATGCTGTATGATTTCTACTTTTTAAAGCTTATTAAAGTGCGCTTTATGGCCCAGAATATGGTGCCTTTAGGTGAACTTCCCGTATGAGCTTGAGAAGAATGTGTATTCTGCTGTTGTCTGAAGAAGTAGTCTACAGCTATCTTTATATCCATTGATGGTGGTGTTGAGTTTAACTGCTCTTGCTGATTTTCTGTTTGCTGGATCTGCCCATTTCTGAGAAGAAGGATGTTGATGTCTCCAGCTATGATAATGGGTTCATCTATTTCTCCTTGCAGCTCTCATGGCTTTTTGCCTCACATAGCTTGCTGCTCTATTTCAGGCACTTACATGTTAGGATTGTTGTGTTTTCCTGAAGAACTGAGCCCTTTATCATTATGCATCGCCCTTCTTTATGTTTGACAGCTTGTCTTCCTTTAAAATCTGTTTTATCTGAAATTAATAAAGCTCTTCTTGCCTTTTATTGATTAGTGTTAATATGGCATAGTTTTCTCTAAACATTTACTTTTAATTCATACATGTCTTATATTTTAAGTGAGTTTCTTGGTTTGGGGTTCACTTAAACAACTTTTGTCATTTATTTCTTTAGGCCATTAACAAGCACAATGATTACTAATAGAGTTGGATTAATATCTACCATATTTGTTACTGTTTTCTGGTTATTGCTCTAATTCTTTGTCCCTATTTTTGACTTTCCACATTTATTTTTCTGTCTTTTGTTTTTATATTTTAGCATTTTGTATGATTCCACTTATCTCTGTGTATTACTTATGCTGTTTTTTAACTTTTTTTCCCCTTTTTTATGACTGCCCTGGAAATTGTAATATTTATAATTAATCCAAATCTACTTTCAAATATCACTGCATCACTTCATGGGTAGTGTGAATATCTTATAATAAAATAGTACTAATTCCTCTCACTTGCCTCTTGTGATCAATAGTTTCATTCATCCCTGATATATATTCATGTAGGAGCATACGAACATAGATACAAAAGACACATACACCACCAAGTATATCTATTTTTTTTATTTTGATATTGATATTAGTTTTTGAGGTGGAAATTTTTCTACTTATTTTTTCAAAGATTTATGTTTTCTTAACTCATGTTTAGAATAGGAGCTATTGGTAGTAAAGTTTATTAAGACAATATAGATGGAAAATTTATTTTAGAATAATTCCCATTGCCTTGTATAATTACTCATGTAACAATAAACAAGCAGACATTAAATAAAATTTTCGATCCTATAAACAGACATTTGATCTCATCATTTTTTAAAGAATTAAAGAATGTTTACACAAGTTTTCTAGCAAAGGTTTAAGTAAATTACTTGCTCATGTGACTTTTTATTCTTTTGTTAATAGTTCTCAAGAACTATTAGTTCCCGAGTTAATCAAGTTAATCACCTACTTCAGATGATGAAACATTGTTATCAGTCCAGTTGATGTCTTTGTTGTTTAAAATTTTAATTTTCATTCATTCTAATGTCATTCTCCATTCTTTTTTTCTAATCTTTTGTTGACATCCTTAGAAGTTATAAAATGTTTTTATACATGTATATTTAATTTGCCTAACATAAATGAGACTGTGTTATACATCTAATTTCTGTTTCTGTATTTTCCTTATTCTGTACTATAAACTCTTTTAAAAATAGATTTACCATTTATTCTCTTGGATTTTTATATTTTTTCAAATTTCTTTTTGTCACTATTTTAAAGATGTAAACCACTCTGGAGTGATGTTAAAAATGATTTAGACTTAGAAATAATTTTCTGAATTTGTTTGTTATTTTCTTGTAATATGTAGATACTGTAGTAACTGATGACTCAGAAAACTAAGGTTTAGCTGTTACAAACTGAATGCTTCTGTTTCCTCCAATGTTCCTGCAAATTCACATGCTAAATGTTTTCTCCAAATCTCAATACTAAAACCCTAACTTCTAGTGTGGCTGTATTTGGAAGCGGGAGCTGTAAGGAAGCAATTAAGGTTAAGTTATTTCATAAAATTAAGGCCTTGGTTCTATAGGATTATGTCCTTATAAGATTATGTCCACATCAGAGAATGGGCTCGTATTCTCTGGCACAAATAAAAGGTTCACATGAGCACATATCAAGATGGCAGCTGCTTAGACACCAAGAGAAGAGGCCTCAGGATAAAACCTACCATTCCCGCACCTTGATCTGGACTCTACAGCCTCTGGAGTTGGGAGAAATAAATTTCTGTTCCTTAAGTTGCCTAGTTTGTGTTATTTTGCTGTGGCAGCCCAAGCAGGTCAATGCAACACCTTTGTTGCTATTGTTGCTTCCTTGCTTAACTATGCGTCGTGAATCACGCACTTTTCCATCTAGACCTAGCCATGTGCTAAACACTTTGGTGGCCATATCAAAATCTTTTGAGAAGTGTTTTCAAAATTTCTCATTTTCCCTCCGGATTCAGACAAGTGATGTTCTTTTACTGATGAAATGAATCCTACCTCATTCATATTAATGCTGTAAAAAAGTTGAGATAGTCTTCCCTCACCCAAAACAGCTAGAAATTCAACAACATTTTCTTAGAGTGTTAACTGTGCCTTTAATTTAGCCTTTTAAGATCCATGAGTTGAGGCTCACGTGCAACAGATGCATCTGAGATGCTGTGAAAAATTTAACATTACTGACCCACACTACCATCAGAATCAGTAGTGCCTTGATAGGGAGAGTAGAATATGAGTTAATGACAAATTCGTCAGGGCATTATTTCACATCTTAGGCATGTTAAAGTTTAATTCTCATATAGATAAAGCACTGGGAAATATGTAAATATGTAGAAACTCTACAGAAACTGAGTTTTTATTCCTCTAAACAGTTCATTTTTATAATATTGTGTACCCTTGATCTTTATGTACCTCTGGGCTAGTTTCTCATAATCTGAAAGAAAATATTTTCTCTATTTCAGATAATAAATGTTTTGGAAGAATCAACTTTTTATGATTAGTAATATAATTCCCTGAAAGCATTTTTTATTATTTTTGCTTATAATATAATTTTCTGAAAAGTAATAAAAAAGACAAATCTTTAACAAGGCAGTATAGACTACAAAGAAAGCACTGAATATTTTATATATAAAGAAAAACAGTACAATGAAGTGGTGACCACACATACAAGCAATGTAGATTTATAAATCAAATGACTAAATGCATTTATCTACAGCACAAAACTTTCCTAAACCAAACTTGGAGTATTTTTATATTAGTTAACTTACTAAATAACTACCATATTACTAAATTTTAATCTATCTTACTTTTGTTTACAACACTAGTTTTCAGAATAGTACAAGGTTGTGTTCCTAACCACACAATACAAGAAGGGTGTAGGTTGTTTATACTGTCTTTTAGATGAATCGCTTCACTCTACTTTTACCAGTATAGCCTGCAAGAGCTGCTAATCCGCTTCACATTATAAATGCACTGCTCTTATGAATAATGGAGATGTCCTCCATGTTTCTGCAATAGGTTCATTGCTAGTCAAAGTAGAGTAGGCTGCACTTTTAAGGTATTTTTGGCTCTTTGTAAATACTGTGTGAGGTTGAGAGGAGTTGTACTCTCAACCTGAAAGGAGTTCAGATAGAATTGTATGGTGGAATAGCCATTTCATTCCATATTTCTATTATGAAGTTATTTGTGTCCTAAGGTACTTTGGGTGAATCCTACATCCTCAAAACGTCCATGTGAAATCAGCACTCACCAGTGATTTTCACCAGAGCTTTCAAGTGATCATCATCAGAGTGAGTTCTAATTATCAAAACTCACCAGTTCTTTGTTGATGTGTCTTTTAACTGTTAACTTATGTGTGAGATAATAGTTCTCTAAAATTTGAAATGAAAATGTGTTTGATAAAAAACATAGATCACTTGCAAAAATAATTATTTTTGTATTTCTTAGAATTAGACCTAATTGCAGCCAAGTGCACAGTGACAGTGGTTTATATAAAGTGGAGTTTTTAATTTTCTCATGTAACAAAAATTTTGGAAGTAGGCAATCCTGGGTTATTATGGCAGTTCCATTATGCCATTAGATAGACACAAGTGTTTTTTGTTTTTTTGCTCCTCTACATCATTATTTGAATTTTACGAAGAAAGAATAGGAAGGGCTAGAGGCAATTGGTAAGCATCTGCCCCAGTGATATATTCAGATGCTACATGTAGGTACAGTTGGAAAGGGTATGCGGTAGGGATGTCCTTGATTTGTAGCATTTGCTGATTTGCTAATATAAATACACCTACTATAACTTAACTTTTAAGATACTGGCATGAGGTCAGTAAACATGGAATTGTGAAGAGATGGGCAAAATCCATTCTTGCAAGCCAGTGAACGTTTTACCATAAACTTCTGGATCTGCCCTCTTTTAAGCACTTTCTTGAGAGCCAAACTAAGTAATTGATATTTATATCTGATTATTCAGAATTGTGTTCATAGCAAACCCTTGCTACAGAGGAGGCTAGAAAATAATACTGCTCCAAAATCAGAGAAGGGAAGAACAGCTTTTAGGCCAAAAGTGGGTCTGTGATACTTGTCCATGAAAAACAATAAACTAATATTAGAAATATTTCTGAGAAGTAGAGGAAGAGGAAATTCAGAAAAGAGTAAAGTAAATTACTTCTATAAAGTAGTATGAGCAGGCAAATAAAAGAGTGCACAGATAAGATGCATAATTTGATGCTGAAATGTTTTATAAAAAAGTAATTAAATTTAGTTTGTAAATATATTCCCTGGAGAAGGAAATGCAACCCACTCCAGTATTCCTGCCTGGGAAATTCTATGGAGAGAGAAGCCTGGTGGGCTACAATCCATGGAGTTGCAAAAGTGTCAGACTCATCTTAGTGACTAAAAAACAAAAACATTAAATATGTAAAGGGATGAATGTCAAGTTGCTGAAAATATTCATATCTGTAAAATATTTGGATGATAGAAAAATATTCTCACTGCATAAAATTTCATTATAGCTGTATATGTGCTTCTAAGGAAGCATACACAGGAAATCCTTAACATAAATGTATTAATGTTTATAAAATGTAAATTAGTGGCAATGCTAGTAAATGGATTTTATCACTTAAAATTGAATTAGAGCCCATTTGTTCTAAAATATTAGGGAAGAAAATGTGTGTATATTCCAAGTACAGAAAAATTTGCATATTATTTTCCTTTAGAATTCCAAGAAATGACTATAAGAATAATAATTCTTTGACTCTCCAAGAGAGAGTCAAGAAGATTCATAAATTCTTTTTTTCTGGATTATTGCTTTAATCCTTTCTAAAATCTATTCTATTATTCATCCTCTAATGAAAATCTATTGTATGTTAGGCAACTATAACAAGGCATGTTTTAGTCTAATGGGGAAGATAGCCAATAAAATCATTTAAAATATGAACTTCTTACCAATTTCCATTGCAAAGAGCTAAAGGACCCTTTTATGCATCAACTAAACTCTTTTGAGAATCACCAAAATCTTAAAAATTAGCTTCTTAGTACAGTACAGTGTTAGTCACTCGGTCATGTCTGACTCTTTGCCACCTCATGGACTGTAGCCCATCAGGCTCCCCTGTCCGTGGATTTCTTCAGACAAGAATACTGGGGTGGTAGCCATTCCCCTGTTCCAGGGATCTTCCCAACCCAGCGACTGATCCAAGTCTCCTGCATTGCAGGCAGAATCTTTACCATCTGGGCCACCAGGGAAGCCCCATCAGTTAATACAATGGTTAAATAGAGTTTTTCCTCAAGTATAAAATCATAGAAGAAAATGAAGTGCACATTTCTAACTGCATAATTCCTCCAATGATAACAGATCATTTTCTTTGTTTATCTAAAGCAAGATATATCTATAATAGGTAATTCCAGAACAAAAGTTGTAAATGATTATGCTTCTATAATCTCACCATATTTTTCTCAAATTTCTTTTAACAATTTTGATTGGTTCCAGTTTCTAAAGCGAGATACTATGTTGTTTTAAAATTATAGTCCTGACATCTGTAACATTCCTGAAATAATAGTAAAAGGTTGAAACTAAATATTCTAAGAATAAATGAAAGGCTGAGAGGATTGGTCGGTGGTGTGACTCTATGGATAATTTAAAAGAATTTACTACTAAGGCAGTGAAATCCATTTTTGTACTTACAAAATAACATGAAAGACCCATACGTTAGGAATCTCCAATTCATCAAAATATTGAAATGTGCCCTGTCAGTTTTCACTTAAGAGAAGTAAATGTAGGTATGTGTATAGGTGGCTCTTCTGAATTTACAATTCCTTCATTTTTTTGTAAAAGTGTCTTTTAATCAGACACTTTTAAAGACTTTTTAGACACTTTATATTTGTGTTTATATTATATATATGTGTGTGTGTATGTAGGTGTGTGTGTGTATGTGTGTGTGTATATATATATACATATATATATAGTTTATATATTCCCCAGCTTAATTGGTCTTTTCCTTTTTATCCCTTAATTTCAGATGGATAGATATATTTTCATCACTGAAGAGTAAATGGTGCTAAAGTGAGCCGTCCTAAATTCCGTCATGATATTTTCTTTTTGAATGTTTTAAGAACAAGCTTATTAGAGCCACTACCTCTTTCCTGGTAAATAATACATATTTCAGTAAATTCTTCATCTGGTTAATGAATATTTTTAACTATGTACTACTTAGCACTAAGAATTTGCTAAGCCTTAGAAAATTTCTAGAGGAAAGTATCCTTGATTTTAAGAAGCTAATTGTTTTTAATAAAGCTGGCATTTTTGCCAGCAAATGAAGAACCGCAAGTTCAAAAGGGTCACTGGAATGTGTGTAGGAGCACATAGGAAGAGCTCATGGGTGTAGAATAGACACCTTCACTTGGTTTCGGATGTTACAGAGGGCGGAAGAGCAATGCTTTCTTTTTAAATAATGGCAGCAAGAAGATTGGCTATGACAGAATTTTTCAAGTATATTGTCTCAGCATGATTTCCCTGGAAACAGACTCAAGAGAGATAGTTGCATGCTGAATATTTACTGGGGAGGGCTTTGAAATACAGTCCTGTGAGGAAGTAAGGAAGACAAGATTGGAAAGAGAGAGAAGCTGACTCTCAATATCATGACAGATGGAGCTTCAACTAGTCTTATATGGAGAGCTAGATGGTCTTGTAGACTCGTCTCCAACTGCATCTTTGCACCAGTCATTGCCACAGGACACTCCCTAGCAGAACATATGATTTTTCTGAAGCAGTTCCTTGTGACTGGGAGGAATTCCTAGTAAGAGAAGTTGTTGTAATATTCCCAGAGCATAGGGTGTATACACGCTGGCCTTGAAAGAGAGGATCTAAGCACAGTGCCTTGGTGTATATCACAGTCTATCTTGTACACCGCTAGATCCACTTACTTCTTTTAAGTTATTCTCAGTAGGCAGAGACCTTCTGCAAAGATTCTGGATAGAACTTTCCTCTGGGTAATTTTAAAAGAAAGCAGTAGACACAGTCACTCCTCTCTCCTCTGATTCCCCAGAGCCACGTATCCATGTGTTCTATCCGTCTATCAATCTGTCTACCTACCTATCATCTATATCTCATCCACTTCTTACAATGTATCTTTTTTTTTGGCTGATGCTTCAGGTCTGCTTTCAAAAAGTTGTTTCATCATCTATTGGGTTGGCAAACTTTTGGTGATGCAGTATGTGATATTAACCGTGGCTTCCACACTCCTGGATCTATGACCACACCTCCTTTTGCATATTCTAGTTTTCTTGCTCACAGGAGTGATTGCACAATTTTTTTATTGAGACGCCAAACACTCTGTAAGCACTCGGACAGTGGTTCTTGTGAATACACTGAAAGAAAGGGAAGTCCATACTTGCAAAACGTGCCAGTTCTAGTCAGGATGAATTACTGTCTCTTTCAAGATAAAAGAGGACCCTTTTTCATAAACTCGCCGAGAAGTAGCTAGTGTCTTTGAGGGATGGTGCCATACTGGTGGGCTTCCCTGGCGGTTCAGATGGTAAGGAATCTGCCTGCACTGTGGGAAACCTGAACGGCTAGAGCATTGATCTCTGCTGCAAGAAGGTTGGACATTCAATCGCAGCAATGGTTAGACCAGACTTGCTGAGTAGAGCCCATATAAGTGGCTCTTCACATATTTTGTTTTGTTTTGTTTTAATTTCTATCAGCACTGTTACTCTATACACAACTCTTTTTGCTACATTATGGTTATTGACGACAGGGGCCTGTCAACATTACCTATTATGCTTCTGTGTACTTCAAGAAAAAAGCGTTCCTGAGTCTAAGCTCATACTGCTTGCTATACAACAGGCCAATAAACCAAAAAATTAGTTGCTGGGGCAAGAAACTGTGACTTTATTTGAAAATCCAGCATACAGAGAAGATGGTGGACTAATGTCCTAAAGAATCATCTTCCCTGAGTGAGAATTTGGGCTTCTTTTATACCAAAAGTGGAGGAGGTAAAAGTCCGGTTCAGCCAGACTCCAGCGAGGATATTAATTTCTTCCTTCCTTCGGAGATTGGCCTGGTCAGGATGTTTCCAGTGGGCTAAACAAATGTATTTCTAATTTCATGCTCATTACCTGGGAGGCAGGGTTCCCAGAGATGGGCCATTACGTATAATTTAGACTTAAAGACAGCATCCCTTTAGTGATTAACTTGTAAGAGAACACGAAGTTTCTTTCCTACTGTAGAAAAATCTTTGAAATTGTTTTATTTTCTAAAATATAATACTAAATAAAATTTTGGAAACAGCAAATAACTCGTCCCTATTCTCCAAGATCCCCATTCTCCGAACCTTCTTTTCCATCCTCTAGCCACCAAGGTAAGGATTCTGACGCTCTCCCTTCTCTCCCCTTAACAAGTCACAATTAGGCATGGGCAGCAAGGAGCAATGTCGTGAAACTGTAGAAAATTCTACAGGAATATAGATATTTAGCCTGTGAGCAATGCAGATACCACTTTAATACAGTAAGGAATTTTGCTAGACTATAATTCTCTACAATCATAATGATGACATTATGTTATTACATACATTTAAATTATTTAACCTATTATATAAATTATTTGTCATGTATTCTGGGTAGTGTGGTACATATAGAAGAAACTTTGCAAATAAGAAATAAAATATTTTCATTTTTAAGTGTCCTAAATTTTTACTCAATTAAAGGATGCCATTATCCCATAGTGAAAACAATCTTAGATAGTTTTTTCTTTCTGCTGTCTACAGAAATGTGTTTTTTCATAATTAATGCAAAATGCATAAAAGAACATCTAACCATGGATTGCATGTTAATGATTAATAACATAAATATATTTAAAATGTAAAACATTGTCATTCAGCAAGAAACATAAAGTTAAAGTAGCTATATAGCATTATATTAAGTTAGATAAAAATGAGTCTCTATACATATTAGTCACTGATATTTAGTTACTTATGATGTGAAAGTGAAAGTCGTTCAGTCCTGTCAGACTACTTTTGACCCCACAGACTATACGGTCCGTGGGTTTCTCCACGCTAGAATACTGGAGTGGGTAACCTTCTCCTTCTCCAGGGGATCTTAGCAACCCAGGGATCGAACCCAGATCTCTCGCATTGCAGCCAGATTCTTTACCAGATGAGCCACAAGAGAATATGCAGAGATCAAATCAGATTGCAAAGACAGACCCGGGGGCATTCCTGCTTCCAGAAGAAGGTGTGAGGGCATAGACTGGATGTGTGAGTGTGCTAAGTCGCCTCAGTCGTGTCTGACTCCGTGACCTGCGGACTGTACCCGCCAGGCCCCTCTGTCCTTGGGATGCTTCGGGCTGGAACACTGGAGTGGGCTGCCATGCCCTCCTCCAGGGGATCTTCCGCCCCAGGGGTCAAATCTGAGTCTCATGTCTCCTGAGTTGGACCACCACACCACCCGGGAAGCCCACAGGTTGTAAAACCTTCACTACTATTCTGACGTCAAAATCTTCAACATCAAAGATTCCAATAGTTGAAATAGGTGAGTAAGAAAATACTGCAAAAGGAAATGGGAAACTTTGGACTCACTACATGATTTACATGAAAAGGATGTTTCAAATACCAAAGATTGGATTATTGTAATTCTTCTCCCTTTGAAATCTGTTTCTACCCTGTTACAGAAGAATGCTAATAAGGCAAAAAATAAATAA
The DNA here is from genome assembly GCF_963930625.1 of Muntiacus reevesi. Lineage (NCBI taxonomy): Eukaryota > Metazoa > Chordata > Mammalia > Artiodactyla > Cervidae > Muntiacus > Muntiacus reevesi. The sequence goes on along the minus strand of NC_089260.1, from coordinate 2,682,992 downwards.
ACAAGTAAAAGAATTTCAGTGAAATTGACAAAACGGGTATTTATTTGACTTTTTCTTTCAGAACCGTTGGAGCCATTCTCTCCTTATTCTTTTGTGACTCTTTTCTACCCTTTCTTTCAATGTTTAATTATTCACCACATAATCTAAGCAAAGTTTACACAAATAGAATTTTAATACAGTAAAACTCTGTAATAGTTATTAAAAATTGCCACTATTAAAAATCCTTATAACTAATTCTTAATAATTAGTATGCAACTACCATATAAAATAAATTAATGATATTTCTGTTATATGTTAAGAAATTGAGATTCTGGAAAAATAAGCAAACTTTAAATTCTTGCACCAAGAATATATGTTACTGAGCAAAATCGAAAATTTTTTCCAACTTTGTATTGGCTTGACTTTTGGAAAATTTCTGTGAAGGAATGGTTTAATGAAAACAAGATATCATCTGTCATCATATAAACTTTGGGTTGAATTGTGTCTCCAATAATTCCTAGGTGAATAAATTTGCTAAATTTCTATAACACTTTAGAACATTTTTTCTGAAGTAATCAAATAATACTACAATAACAATGTCGGTCATGCATTCTATTTTGACAACTCAATAAATTTGTGTTTGATCCTTAGCACAGTGCATTCCAAACACCAGATGCACAAGGGAGGTTATTATCATCAAACCATGGTTTGATTCTGAAATTCAGAAGTAGATATATAATTAAGAATAGGCATGAATAGTAGATTTATCAAGTGTGAGAGCTCAAAAGATGTGAGTATTATTAGCTATTCAAATTTTTATTTATACAATATCTATAGTACACTACATATATACCATATGGTATGTATACTATACTTAAATATTGTGTGTTATAGTGTATGTATGTGTATTCATTAAGCAACTTGTTATTTAGTATATGTATACACACACACACTACTTTATATATGTAATATATATGCATATGGGCTTTTCTGGTTACTCAGATGATAAAGAATCTGCCTGCAATGCAGGAGACCTGGGCTCAATCCCTGGGTGGGGAACATTCCCTATAGAAGGGATTGGCTACCCACTCCAGTATTCTTGCCTGGGGAATTCCATGGACAATGGAGCCTGGCAGACTACAGTTCGTGGGATCACAACAAGTTAGGCATGGCTGAGTGACTTTCACACACACGCATATGCATATATTTTTATTTAGTGTGTATGTAGTATGTTCACTAAACAACTGCATATCCACTTAGTCTGGCTTCCCTGGTAACTTGGCTGGTAAAGAATCCACCTACAATTCAGGAGACCCGGGTTCACTTAGTGGATCAGGAAGACTTCCTGGAGAAGGGATAGGCTATCCACTCCAGCATTCTTGGGCTTTCCTGGTGGCTCAGACAGTAAAGGATCCACCTGCAATCGCCAGGGTTTGATTCCTGGGTTGGGAAGACCCCCTGGAGTCGGTCAGGGCAGTCCACTTCAATAGTCCCGGCTGGAAAATCCCATGAACTGAGGAGCATGGCAGACTACACCCCGTGGTTCCACAAAGAGGGCCACGCGCCCGAGCGAGTAAGCCGAGCGCATGCACTTACTCTGTATATCGGTTTGTATCAGTGCATCGGTGTATCAGCGCATCTCGTTACATGAAGGCATACAGAGGAAGTGGGTGTGCATATGCTAACAGTTGTTTAGTGAACACACGTAGTGCATACACTCCTCAGGTTTGTATAGGAATGGGTGTGTGTGTGTGTGTGTGTGAGATTCAAGGGAAGATAAAGGTAAATCGGTATGTCTTCTGCTTTTACAGAAGGTATACAGTAGGTATTCAGCAATTAAAATAAATTTTTAAAAATTCTCCAGTAACATAATTTTAAGACAGCAAAATTCAAAGAATTTTCTTTTCTTTGACGCAGTCTCTTAACTGCACGAGCTAGATACTATCCTACTATTTAGTGTAGTTTTACCTAACTTTCCCATGCATGCCAGAGCACTTGTCCTGGTCTATAGCTAGGCAGTTTCTGGCCAGGTTATGCAAACGGCAAATTGATTTTAAACTTCCTCTGGAACTACGAGGGAGTATCCACTGATGCTTGCTAATCTCTTCCGTGTGGCCAAAGTGAAGACTGCAACCTGTCTTGAAAATGTCTAATTGAAAAGATTTCATAAGTGCATTCACTAAATGAATATTTATACTCTGTTCAGAAGCTATTAAATAAGAATTAATATAGTCATTACACATGAAACTCTAATTATAAATTTACATTTCAGTAAGGACATTCTGTTTATTCAAATGACTGTTTAAAAAAAATCAGACAATATCTGCTTTCACAAAGTTGTCTCATAAAATGTTATTGGATCTGTAAAGAAAACGTATTACCCTTGGTGTTTTTCTCTGGATGGAGATTTCTCCCTCTTACTGGCAGCAACGCCTTTCAGATTTTCTTCCCAAAATTACCTCTGAGGACTTATACAGATTGCATTGCAAGCGATTAAGTCTCTGAGAATATAAATATATTTTGAAATATTGCAAAACAACTGAAACTCCAAAGAGCAATAAAACACCACAGTTAAGAAATGTACTGACTTATGGTCTTTTGAACTGGAAAGATAGATTTCATACCATGCTCCAAAGATTACAAAGTTAAATTCTGTTGCCTTTTGGGCATCACTTCAGTGAGACACAATTTTATGTAGATAAAAGTTTAAGGTAACACAAACACTGTCATGAAATTCGTAATAATGCATAGACCATATTTTCTGAAAGCTTAATGCTAGAACAGATAAAGAAAGTAATTTAAAGTTAAATTATATGCCATAATAAAAACTAAACTGTTTAATAAATACTAAGCCTGGTCACAAAATAAAATCAATGTTATTTTAAGTGTGTAGGGCTTGTCATCCATATGGAAATATGTCTAGCTATTCAGATTAGCCACTGACATTCCTTAAAACTAAGGTCAAAATTGTTAGCATACACCCCCTTCTTTTTTTTGTTCATTTTATAAACATGTTCTTATATCCCTTATCATTTTAGATTTAACTTAACATTTTGCACATTTATGAAAGGTACATTGTATACTATTGTTGACTTTTTGAAAGATGATATTATTTGAAAAGTACTGATAAGAGAGTTTTGTTGACTTAAGCTGTTGAAAGCAGTTTTATAGCATTAAGATGAGAAGGTTGCTATTCAGAATGAGTCAACTTTCTTGATTTCTCAGAAGTATGTTACCAGTTAGCAGTAAAGATGAATTTTTCTGTTAACATTCAAGCTCCTTTAATGATTTCACTGCTGGTTTATAGTAGAAGCTTTGCTAAAGTTAAACCTAATGTTTCTAATCACAACCATTTTTTAATTAAAGTATTTTTAATTGAAGGATAACTGCTTTACAGAATTTTGTTGTTTTCTCTCAAACCTCAACATGATATCCGTTTCTAAATTGCAACAATCAGATCACTCTGTAATGTCAAAGAGTCTTTCCATATGCCAACCACTTTTTGCTTTGTTTTTCTGTTTGCAAAATTTTGTTTTGCAGACTCTGAAACCATGAGACAATAAGAGTTTCTGCACTGGAGAGTTGGTCCAAATAAGCCTCTGGGAGCTACGCATTCAATCTATAAACAATCACTAGCAATGCAAGTAATAACTTTAAAGGCAGATACATCCCTCTGTTAGGGGCTTTACAGATGGCACTAGTGATAAAGAACCTGTCTGCCAATGCAGGAAACATAAGAGATGCAGGTTCGATCCCTGGGTCAGGAAGATTCTCTGGAGGAGTGCATGGTAACCAACTTCAGTATTCTTGCCTGGAGAATCCCATGGACAGAAGCCTGGTGGGCTACGGTCCACAGGGTCTCAAAGAGTAGGACAAAACTGAAGCAATTTAGCACACAAGCATGTACATCCCTCTGTTAGATTACAGACATTTCTGGAATGAAAGCAGATGATGTAAGGCACTGATATGGGCCCTTATGCAAGGTGGGTGCTTATTTTATATGAGGCCTGAGGAGTGATAACTTGGGGAGCTCTAGGCATCTAATTTTTCAACAAGAGAGAGCAAACCTCTGTGTCTATAGGAACTTGTGGAACAGAGGAACAAGTGAAACAAAAGGTCTATATTTATTCCTTCTCTTTTGTAGCATCAAGACAACTGAAAATACTCTTGTTTCTATCTTGTAACTAGGTGGAGGTAGTTAGAGCATAAAGTCATCATATTTTCAAATCAGATGTAGATATAAGTATATAGACATATGTAGTCACAGGTTTAAAAAAAGCACAAATATTATCTTATTTGACCTTAAAAACTAGCCCTTATTATTATTATTATTTTGTTGTTTTAGCAATAGGAAACTAGACTTCAGAGAGGATAAATTTGCTCAGGCCATCAAGGTATTTGAATAGAATTTGTCTCCCCAAATGTGAAACACAGCTGTCTTTTCATCACAGCTCTGAATGTTTGACAGCTTCTATACAGTCATTAATGATCACTATTGTATTCCTTAAAGAAGAGTTTCCAAAAAAGTGTTCTACACAATTAGAAGTTAAACTTCCGTACAAGCCACTGTACTTCTTCTGTCATTTTAATGCATTTTACTGAGCTAAGTTTAGAAAAAAATTCATGTGAAATGAACTTTAAAAGGCACAAGTTGAATAGCAATTAACACATCTTTTAGGTAGTCATTTCTGTGTGTCTGCTCAGTCACGCCCAACTCTTTGCAACTCTGTGGACTAGAGCCACTGTAGACTGTAGGCTCCTCTGCTCATGGAATTTTCCAGGCAAGAATACTGACTTGCGCTGGGTTGCCATTTCCCCCTCCAGGGGATCTTCCTGACACAGGGATCAAGCTCACGTGTCCTGCATTGCAGGCAGATTGTTCACCATTGACCCATCGGGGACACCCAGACAATCACTAGTCTAGTAATAATGCCCTTTGCCTATTCTTTCCCTCTACTCTTGATTTTGTCTTTATAGTTCTCCCATTTTAAAAAAGCTTTCTTTGTTCTACCTTTAGTTTTATATATATACATATTATATATATATGTATATATATAATATATATATACATACAACACACACACACACATATATATAAATCATTGTGATAAAAAAGCAGGTGAAATCAACAAAAAAGAAAAATAATAATAATGCTTCTTTGGTACATAAGATATATGAGAGACAGAAGGAAGGTAATTTAGATAATATTTATTGGGAAAAGCAGTTAACAAAAAATGTTACAAAAATAATAAATCTAGTGCTTGATTTAACAAACTTAATTAAGTGCTCATTATATTCTTGGCATTTGACTATGACCTGGATTAACAAATATGAATAGACAGTCACAGACTAGTAGGTTATTATCTAGTAGAAGATATGATATGTAAAACAAAAACAAGTATTTTTTCAAGGATGGTTAGATATGCTATAAAATTATATTAATATGTACAACTATCAAAAAATGTTAGTAAATGCTTAGAAGCATATTGAAATTAGGAAATTGATTTGGGAAAATTCTAATTTTTGACAAGAATTAAAACCACTTGGAAAAAATTTTCAAAAGAGCAAATCATTTTAAAACAGTAAAATTAGAAATCAAAATAGTTTAAATTAGAGAAAGTGTATGTATATTAATCTCTCAGTTGTGTCCAACTCTTTGCAATCCCATGTCCAATTATCTGCAACCCACCAGGCTCCTCTGTCCATGGATTTCTCTAGCAAGAATGCTAATATGGGTTGCCATTCTCTTCTTCAGTGGATCTTCCTGACCCTGGACTCTGGCTTCCTGCATTACAGGCAGATTCTTTACCATCTGAGCCACCAGGGAAGCCCATGAATAAGTATTAAGTTCAGTCACTCAGTCGTGTCCGACTCTTTGTGACCCCATGAACCGCATCACACCAGGCCTCCCTGTCCATCACCAACTCCCAGAGTTTACTCAAACTCATGTCCATTGAGTCGGTGATGTCATCCAGTCATCTCATCCTCTGTCATCCCCTTCTCCTCCTGCCCTCAATCTTTCCCAGCATCAGGGTCTTTTCAAATGAGTTAGCTGTTTGCATCAGGTGACCAAAATATTGGAGTTTCAGCTTCAGCATCAGTCCTTCCAATGAACACCAGGACTGGTCTCCTTTAGGATGGACTGGGTGGAACTCCTCACAGTCCAAGGGACTCTCAAGAGTCTTCTCCAACACCACAGTTCAAAAATTCAATTTTTCTGTGCTCAGCTTTCTTTATAGTCCAACTCTCACATCCATACATGACTACTGGAAAAACCATAGCCTTGACTAGACGGACCTTTGTTGACAAAGTAATGTCTCTGAGTAAGTATATTGGAAGCTGAATATTAAAATCCAATGTATGTTTTATTATTTTAGTTTAACTTTATTAATATTTTGCTATAATTTATTAGTACTGACAAAATTGGGAATATGATGCAGTCAGGTGTGGGATAGGGAATTTCTGAATTATCTCTAGTGGAGAACCTTATAACACTAAAAAGAAATGGATGAGGAAAAGGTTGTCTAGAATTTATTTAAAGCAAAGTATTGTTTTTCAATAAATTATAAATTGGGTACAAAGAATGATGCCTTGATCCTTTTAAGAACATTTAAACCTACCCTGGTGATGAAGATAAATGAGCATTCCTTATATTTGAGCAAGGTAGAAAGTGGAAAGACAGAACCAACAGACCACTGAACCAAGGAAAGAGGTATACACATTATTAGTGTACCCAAAAGACCCAGAAATTCTCACCATCACATTCTATTTCTCTAAAAATGGCTCATGACAAGAGCCATGAGCTTAACCACTACTATGTGCCAGCATTATGCTTACAAAGGAAGAATACTTCTAATGTTCATAGCAACTATTCTAAGCAAAATATTGAGGAATAAGATCAGACCAGGTGGCTGAGATAGTAGAATCCACTTGTAAAACAGGAGACCTGGGTTCAATCCCTGAGTTGGGAAGATCCCCTGGAGGAGGAAATGGCAACCCACTCCAAATTGCTTGCCTGGAGAATTCCTTGAACAGAGGAAACTGGTGGGCTACAGTCCTTGGGGTCACGATGAGTCAGACAGGACTGAGTGACTAATACTTGCGCTCTCACTTTCAAAATCAGACCAGATTTGACACTCTTTGGAAATTCCTTCCCATGTCTGTTTTATAGAATTTTCATATTTTCAGAGATATAAATATCACTGTTCTTTGAGTAGAAGAATAGATCCTTATATAAGTTCTGACCTTATCTCCTTTATCCAGCACAGAAATGTTGCCTTTATTAACTTTCCAGATTTATTTATTCAGCCACAGAAAACCTTATTTCTATATATTTTCAAATCTGTAAACATACCTAAGGCTTTGTCCTGCTAAGTTTAAGCAATAGAAGGATCCTCTAGCCTGTCCACACACCTACTTAATGCATTAGTAGTCTCTCTCCAGTCACAGCTGTCTCTCTTATGATGGAAGCCTTTCTTTTCTGACTCATTCACCAAAAACCATGGTTTTCAGACAAGACTCTCTGTTTGAAAGTCTTTTGTCAATGATGATCAGTGTTGCAGTATAGTTCTGATGTCACTTTTATGTAGCTTTCTACACTATAACCCTCCATTCTCTCTGAAAGAAATCTCTTGGAAACCAAAATGTCACTTCTTGATTTTCTTTCTACTTTTTTCACATTCTTCCAGTTCATTCCATAAGCTTTTCTGCTTCTTTTGAACTTGATCAATGCTAAACACTTGTCCCTTGAATGTTGCAAATTTTCCAGGGCTATAAACGATCATACCGATGATCTGGACCAGTCTGAACCAAACTGAGGTGTCTACTTACCCTGCTTCCTTTTATCAAGGAGATCATCCCAGGTAAAAGAGAAGAGACCGAACCACACCCAAAACAAATGAATAAAGTCTTCAGGTAGAATTTCACAAGATTTTTAGCTGTAATTGTTTCATGACAATCTCTATTCTGACAATCAAACATAAAAATAAAAACATAAATTCAATTTTATCTTTATACCACATAAATTTGCTCAACTGTGTAGTGCTGTTGCGAACTGCAAACTAAGTGCTAACCAGACCCCAAAAAATACATAATTCAGTGTTCAGCTAGTGACACAGACTTAGTTTTTCAAATTTTATCACACTGACAAAGCCAGATGGTGCTGACAGTAAAATGTTTGGGAAAGAATTAACATGTAAGGGCAAACATCAGGGAAGGGTTTGCTTTAGGCTTTTCCTAAATTTACAGGCCAACTCATCAGAGAACTTCCATTTAAACTATTTAAAGATTCCTCTTTTCTTCTCATTTAGTGCATTTTATTATAAAATAATTGATTTCTGAGTATCTTATCTCATATTGGCTAGTTCATCTAATCATAATACTGTCATTAATTTATTTCTATTTCTCAAATAAGGAAATTATTTCTTCCTCAAATATGCCCTTTATTACCTTATTCATTAAAATATTTTCTCTTCTTTACCTACTATTATCCTATCTATACTTACAGTAACCATGACTGAACTAATCAAGAGGAAATGGTGATGTGTGTCTGTGGAAATGCTGTTTGAAAAAAATGTACTATTTTTCTACTTGTTAGTTCTTGTTTACTAATTTATATAATTTTAATTTTGGAAAAATATAAAAGGAAAACAAAACAAACACACAAACAACAACCGAAACGCCCCTCCGTCAAGTTACAAAGGAACCTGCGACAACAAAAAGAGTTTTAATTAAAGAAATATTTTTAAATGAAAATCTTAACACTTACAAAATTAAAGTTAATTATCACAAGGAATTAAGTGGAATTTGATTGATATTTTTTGTATTAATTTTGAGTTAATTTAACAGAGAGTAGAAAATGTTATATTGTCAAGCCAACAAACAGATACTAACTTCGGTCTTAAATACAAAGAAAAAACAGGAAAAGTCTTCAGTGGCAGACCACAGGCAGTCTTCCAGGCCAACTCAAGCTTAGTACAACATGGGGCATGTTGCTTGTGGCATATCGAGAATGGGATGAGGATAGGAGAGAAGAAAGGACCAAAATAACAGATGAAGCCTTGACTGCTCCTAAGAGGACATCTTTATATCCCAGAAGCATTCAAGGTCACTGAAGCACAATGGTATCATATATAAAACTGATGGTCATGAAATGAATGGGTCACGGGTGACTTTGTAATCTAATAGGATATCAGTGCACTAGTCTGCAACTGTCTTTAAACTGTGGGGATTTAAAAGAAACACATTTTACATGAGTTTTATTAAGATTTTCCTTTAAATGTAACTTTATTTTCCACATAAATGCTCATTTTTGCTGTTGCTGACTAATTATACATTAAAGGACTTTTAAAATGTTTTCATTAGCAGTCAAATTTTAAAAGTAGTATTTTTTAAATTAAGCATTATTCAGATGACATTAAAATTAGAGAATAAATATACTGCACAGGCAACTAGAAGATATATAGCAGAATTTAACTGAAAGGGGCTTGTAGTTTTAATGAAACTCTAAATACTCATTCAAGTGTGCAGGCACATAACTATATATTTCAGGGTATATGTGATTGAAAGTTAAATGGGTGTTTCTTGAGATAAAATAGAAGAGTATATTTACAAAATTTTACATGTGTCATTGCCTCTAGGGTCCCAACAGTATCCCTGTGTTTAGAAATTTGATATAATAATTCAAAAGATTTAGCATATAGCTATATGTGTGACTGAGATTTATTATAAGGATATTTTAAGGACAGATAGCTGGATCATAAGAGAAAAAACAAGAGTGAAATCTAGAGAAATCTATGTGAAGGCTTCTTTATGCTTCCTGCCTCCCACGAGAAGTCACATGAGTATATTTTTCTTTCAATGACAAAAAAAAAAGCTAGTGGAGGTGATGAAAATCCAGCTGAACTATTTCAAATCCTAAAAGATGATGCTGTGAGACTGCTGCACTTAATAGGCCAGCGAATTTGGAAAACTCAGCAATGACCACAGGCCTGGAAAAGGTCAGTTTTCATTCCAACCCCAAAGAAGGGCAATGCTAAAGAAGGTTCAAACTACTATACAACTGCTCTCTTTTCACATGCTAACAAGGTAATGCTTAAAATCCTTCAAGCTAGGCCTCAACAATATGTAATCCAAGAAGTTCCAGATGTACAAGCTGGATTCAGAAAAGGAAGAGGAACCAGAGATCAAATTGCCAACATCCATTGCATCATAGCAAAATGAAAGGATTTCAGAAAAACATCTACTTCTACTTCATTGACTATGGTAAAATCTTTGTGTGGATCACAACAATTTGTGGAAAATTCTTAAAGAGATAGGAAGGAATATCAGACCACCTGACCTGCTTCCTGAGGAACCTATATGCAGGTCAGGAAGCAACAGTTAGAAACGGACATCAGAACATGGGATAGCAGACTGGTCCAAAAAAGGGAAAGAAGTATGTCAACGCTATATATTGTCACCCTGCTTATTTCACTTATTTGCAGAGCATATCATTGGAAACACAGGGCTGGATGAGTCACAAGCTGGAATCAAGATTGCTAGGAACAGTAAACACAAATATGTAAATTGTACCACCCTAAAGGCAGAAAGGAAAGAGGAACTGAAGGGCCCCTGGATGAAAGTGAAAGAGAGTGAAAAAGCTGGCTTAAAACTCAACATTCCAAAAACTAAGATCATGGCATCTGGTATCATCACTTTATGGCAGACAGATGAGGAAAAATGGAAACATTGACAGACTTTATTTTCTTGGACTCCAAAATCACTGTAGATGGTGACTGCAGCCATGAAATTCAAAGATGCTTGCTCCTTGGAAGAACAGCTATGACAAACCTAGAGAGCATGTTAAAAGACAGAGACACTACTTTGCATATAAAGGTCCAATAGCCAACATATGGTTTTTCCAATAGTCACATATGGATGTGAGTTGGACAATAAAGAAGGCCGAGTGCCAAAGAATTGATGCTTTCAATCTAGCGCTGGAGAAGACTCTTGAAATTCCCTTGGAGTGCAAGGAGATCAAATCGGTCAATGCTAAAAGAAATTAACCCTGAATATTCATTGGAAGGATTGATGTTGAAGCTCCAATACTTTGGCCACCTGATGCAAAGAGCCGACTAATTGGAAAAGACGCTGATGTTGGGAAAGATTGAGGGCAGGAGGAGAAGGGGATGACAGAGGATGACATGGTTGGATGGCATCACTGACACGACGGACATGGGTTTGAACAGGGAGACAGTGAAAGGCAGGGAAGCCTGGCACGCTGTAGTCCTCGGGCCACAGAGTCAGACACAACTGTGTGACTGAACAACAAGATGTACAATAGCTCTGTTCACGGAAGACCATTGGAGATTCCGCTGAGAAGATTTTCACTGAGGCCTGATCATATAGGTACCCTCTGTCAAGCAGGTACCAAAATTCCAGATTTCAGAGGAAAGCAGGCATCTGGAATAAATCAAATGTTCTCCATTATCCATATTATTTACACAAACTGAATAGGCAGACTGAGCCATGTTCATCAATATTTTTTAGTTAATTGTTGCCTGGTAATGCTCCAAGAATCAAGTTCCCAAATGCTAGATGAAGAACAATCTGGTAATAGTCCTTTATAAGAATAGCAGTATCAAGTTTTCTACATCTTTTTTACACGCTCACACATTTTAGATTAAGCATATGCATAGAAGGGCATCTTGATTTTCTGTTTAGAGGTTTTCAGTCTATTTTTGTTGGGCTTCCCTGGTGGCTCAGATGGTAAAAAATCTGCCAGGTTTGATCCCTGGATCAGGCAGGTGTCTTGGAGAAGGGAATGGCTCCCCACTCCAGTATTCGTCCTTGGAGGATGTCATGGACAGAGGAGCCTGGTGGGTACAGTCCGTGGGGTCACAAAGATTTGAACACAACTGAGAGTCCAGAACACTCACGTTTTACTCCATTTTAGTTAACTGAACTATTGGAGCCCTGCGGTACTCGTTTCCTAGAGCTGATGTAAAAAATACACCACAAATTAGGGGGGCTAAAGCAACAGAAATCCATTCTCTCAGAATTCTAGAGGGTGGAAATCTGAAAGCAGGGCCTAGGGCTCTCCTAAGGCTCTAAGAGAAAAAGTATTCTCTGCTTGCCTCTTAGCTCCCGACGTTGCAGGCCGTCACTGGCCTTCCTAAGCTTGAGGACGTGTCCTTCCGTTCTCTGCCTCTGTCTTCACTCGGCATCCTTAATGTGGGACTGTGTCTCAGGGTCTCTGAGATGGTGACTGCAGCCACGAAATTAAAAGATGCTTGCTCTTTGGAAGGAAAGCTATGCCATACCTAGACAGTGTAGTAAAAAAACAAAGACATCACTTTGAAGACAAAAGTCCAAATATCCAAAGATATGGTTTTTCCAGTGGTCGTGTGAAGATGTGACAGTTGGATCATAAAGAAGGCTGAGCACCAAAGATGATGCTTTCAAAGTTTGATGTTGGAGAAGACTCTTGAGAGTAGTACCTTGGACTGCATGGAGATAAAACCAGTTCATTCTAAAGGAAATCAGCCCTGAATACTCATTGGAAGGACCGATGCTGAAGCTCCAATACTTTGGCCACCTGATGCAAAGAGATGACTCATTGAAAAAGACCCTGATGCTGGGATAGATTGAGAGGAGGACGAGGAGTGGGTGACAGAGGATGAGATGGTTAGATAGCATCACTGACTCAGTGGACATTAATTTGAGCCAATTCTGGGAGATAGTGAAGGACAAGGAAACCTGGTGTGCTGCAATCCTTGAGGTCCCAAAACGCCAGGCATGACTTAGTGACTGAATAACAACTTGGCTGGTACATAAATCAGAAAGTTGTTAAAATGACTACCAATTATTTTGATTTTTATGCATCAGTAATCAATATCTGTGTGCGTGTGCTGTGTGTGCCAAGTTGCTTCAGTCCTGTCTGACTCTTTGGACCCTAGGTTCTGTAGCCCACCAGACTCCTCTGTCCATGGTATTTTCCAGGCAAGAATACTGGGGTGATTGCCGTTCCCTCCTTCAGGGGATCTTCCCAATCAATATCTGGCTCTACATAAATCTCAAAAGTTTGTCTAACTGCATTGGGGAAAAAATGGTCCCTAATTTATTGAGCTTGATTCTAGTGTAAAATATGAATGGAAGTAAAGGGAGAAGACGAGGAGACAGGAGAACAAATGGGAGGAGAGGAGGAACACAAGGAGAAGGGAATGAGAACTAGGAGAGACAGGAGGGGAGATGGAGGAGGGGCAGGCAGAGGAAGTCGGGGTTCCTGACAGAGGCTACACTGAGGTGGGGTCGGGGCATTCCTGACAGCTGCGGCTGCGTCACTGCCCCATTCCCAAGCTAGAGCAGAAGTCTCCCTCCAGCAGAAAATATACCAACAGTGCCTATCCTTGCGCAGAGTATGGAATAGACAGGCCACGTGCACGTGTTGACAGAGTAAAGGAGATCAGTCCTGAATATTCATTGGAAAAACTGGTGCTGAAGCTGAAACTCCAATACTTTGGTCACCTGATATGATGAGCTGACTCATTGGGAAAGACCCTGATGCTGGGAGGGATTGAGGGCAGGAGGAGAAGGGGACGACAGAGGATGAGATGGTTGGATGGCATCACTGACTCAAAGGGCATGAGTTTGGGTAAGCTCTGGGAGTTGGTGATTGACAGGGAGGCCTGGCGTGCTGCAGTCCATGGGGTCGCAGAGTTGGACACGACTGAGCGACTGAACTGGACTGAACTGAGAGTAAATACAGGGTGGAAAATAATAGATTTTAAATGTAGGTAATTGCCTTAAAAACTCATGAGGCAAAAGGGTATAACAGTTATTAAAATGCCTTTTAAAATTTTGAGTTCAGGACAATGGAAAATTTTATTTTCAAATATTACAAATTGGGAATATAACAATGGTTCTTTGCTTTTAATATAACAAATTTAATCTCAACATAAGAAAATTTAAAGGTAGTACAGAAAAATGTATTTTAAACAATTATTTTAAAAGTTGAGGAAAAACTTACAAATGATAGTCGTGTATGGAGAAGATGACATGTGACCCATGAAAAATTAGACTACTGAAAAAAATATTGAATTTTTTCATTTTTCTTGGCTCAGACATATTTTTATGGCTTTGAAATCTGAGGAAATTATTCTTTCTTTAAGTGACTAAATATCCTTTAGTATCCTTTCTACCAAGTCCCATTTATCTCTCCATTCTTTCCTCTTTATCATCATAATATCAGTTCTCAGTCATGGCTAAGTATATTTTTCAAACTCACTGGTCTCTGAGCCGCTGTTTTCCGTCCCCACCTACATGTCGAGTTGAAGAATGGTGGTAGGTTTCCTCCTTAATTTTCCATGCTTCTTTCTATACTGTGAAATCATATTGTAAGTGGGCAGCAGACAGGATTCAGGCTGCACTGAAGAGGTAAAGTATTAACTGAAATCCTTCTCTACTGCTACTGTCTCCGGCAGCACTATAAGAAATAACTATTTGTCTCCTCTTGCCTGGTGGTTTATGGTGGTCCTTTTCTGCATTTGGAAGAAAATTTGTGATTATATGAAAATATAAATTTTGGCCGCATTTTAAATATTTCTAATGATTTCAATAAAGTAGTTGTGTCTTTATGTGGAATTCCAAATTTTAGTCATTTAATTTCTCCGTCTACAACTTTTTTATTTTTTCAGACTTCTTTTTTTTTCCATTTATTTTTATTAGTTGGAAGCTAATTGCTTTACAGATTTGTAGTGGTTTTTGTCATACATTGACATGAATCAGCCATGGATTTACATATATTCCCCATCCCAATCCCCCCTCCCACCTCCCTCTTTACCCGATCCCTCTGGGTCTTCCCAGAATGCAAACTAGTACAGCCACTATGGAGAACAGTGTGGAGATTTCTTAAAAAACTGGAAATAGAACTGCCAAATGACCCAGCAAACTGTCTACAACTTTAACATCACCAGGGTGTTTAAAAAATGGATGATGGGAGACCAGTGAAATCTGAGTAAGGGTGTAAGATGGGTATTCATTTTTATATATTTCATTCTATATTCCTGGAAGTATAATTCTTCAGATTTGTTTTGAACTTAATGTGATTCAACTTTACAAAAATAATCACCTACTCAAAATATAGATCGTTAATTTTTGGTGTAAAAAATAGCTTTGTAATATCTGATGTATTCTACTGTCATTTATAAGATATGCAGTATTTCTCTTATTTGTACACATTTAATTTTAATCATTGGAGAAAATATAAAGAAGCTCTGAGAAGTTATAGCTTTTATAGGGTATGTAGCTCTTAAAAACACAATTTCTGTTTTTCCTGTAATATAAATAGAGCTTGTCAGAGTGTACTGTAAAATCTCAAGCATACTAATTAGAACTTTACTTACAACTTAGATTTAAAATGAAAGGAACATTCAATGAAATGAAAGCTACAATATCTTGCATAACAAGTTATTTATGTAAATTAACGAATATGTGAAAGAAGAACAAAATAAAGTGGTAATATTTTCTTCGCATAGTATCATTTTGATTATTGTACTATTGAATTTTCATTTCCCTTAAATAGCAATTTATATTGTTAATCTCAGATTTTTCACCAATAATTCTTCATTCTTGGCAACAGTCATGTAGTTTTGTGGAAAACTTAATTTTTAACTCAAGGTTTTTAATTTTTCTCCCCCACTTTATCTTGAAGGAAGAATTTTAAATTAGAAAGTTTTCCCCAATTTTAAACACATGATTTTGCCAAAGAGAAAACTTTCTCCCACCTTCAGATTTGTATGTATTATAATGGACTGAAAAAAGTAAATTTAAACATTTGGATGTATACACTTTTATTAAAGGAAAAAAATATAATAAATTCGGAGTTAAATTAGAACAAATATTTTATGTCAATATGGGCATCACTTTAACTTAAACCTATACATCAGCCTTTTCTCCTTTCTGTAATTCATGTATAAAATAAGCCAAAATTTTCATACCAAAGTGAAGCGCTGTTAATATTTTTTATTTCTTCCCCTGCTCTATTGATTAAAATTTGCCCACCTTTTTTGTTTAAAAGTTTCTTTCTTTTACATGCATGTCATAATGAAAGTAAATATCTGAAAACATTGATGAGTAAGCTTTTGGAAAAATTTTTTAAAAAATTAGCAACAATCCTACTAGTGGCAATTTTTTATTTTTAATATAAATAACATTTTTACTAACAAAATATTTGCTTAGAAAACTTCTATATGGCTTAGTACTAGAGAAAATGTAGGATCAATAAACAAACTATATTTAAGAAAAAATATGGTGGGGAATTGAAGTGGATAACTTGATATAGAAATAATTAAACTGCTACTGTGGAGAATAAAAGTTTACACAGGAATCAGTTTTAATGTATTAATTACAATGCCATCGGCACTTGACATGAGCCTATGTTTATAAACCTTGAGTTCCTCGTTCGTATGCATGACAAAACTCCCTAGCTGGACAAGAAGCACGAACACTTAAATTTTGCATTGAGAAATTCTGCAAGAATGTTTACTGCTGTAGGATTTGACTTTGGTTTTAGGTAGGCGTCTCACATCAGCGTTTCATTTATAGCTATCTACTTCCCGTAGCGATGGCTTACTATAAGAGCATCATTTCTAATATAAATTACTAGAAATTCTTGGTGTTTTGTCAAAATGGCCTAGGCTTGAGTTCTAAAAGCAGAGCCTGGGCCAGGTCTAGGGGACATATCAGAGAGCTAACCTCTGGAGTCTCAGTGAGGAAGAAGAGAAAACGAGACCAGGCAGGCGGCAAGACCCCAGAGGGCGGCGATGAGCCGGCTTTGGGGGGACAGTCGGGCCCAGGGCTAGGAGGATGCTGTGGACTCAGAAAGCGCTTCTGTTCCCCCAGCTCTGGTGATTCCCAGCTACAGGCTGAGCAAGCTGCCATGGCAATAGAGAAATTTTATGTTGAATTTATTTTTTGGATAAGCTTTAAATATTAATGTTAAATATATATATATATATGGGTATAAATATAGCTATGTTATTGATCAGTTGCTAAGTCATGTGGCCTGGCGTGCTGCAGTCCATGGGGTCGCAAGGAGTCAGACACGACTGAGGGACTGAACGGAACAGACTCACGCCGTCCAACCAGCTCATCCTCTGTCGTCCCCTTCTCCTCCCGCCTTCAATCTTTCCCAGCACCAGGGTCTTTCCAATATTTTGACCACCTGATGCAAGGAGCTGACTCATTGCAAAAGACCCTAATCCTGGGAAAAATTGAAGGCAAAAGGGGTCGGCAGAGGACAAGACGGTTAGACAGCATCACTGACTCAGCATCAATTTGGGCAAACCCTGGGAGACGCTGAAGGGCGGGGCAGCCTGGTGTGCCTCGGTCCCAGGGTTGGAAAGAGATGACCCCAGTTTAGCAACTGAACAACGAAAGCTATACTTTCAGGGCAAATTCATCAGAATAGGGTTAGTAGGTCAAAGATTCAGTGCTTACACAGCTTGGTTAGATATTACCAAATGTTTTTGTGTTACTAGAGAGTTTTAATAATCAGTGAATCACAAATTGTATATTTATTATAAGAAAACAAGATGTAATTAAATAGACAATATGTTGGTATAGTTTATAAGAAGGGGAACAAATTTAAAAAGTGTTTTGGTTTTTTTTTTAAATACAAAGAAGTTATTGTACTTTAAATCTCTCACTGATTTGTGTGTTTTGTGTGGGTGTGTGTTTGTGTAAAAACATTTTACAGTAAGAAAGTGTGGCGATTCAGGGAATTCAAAGTTAATTTTGGTGCTATTAGACTTGAGGTTATAACTTTGCTTTAATGTATAATTTGCTATGAGAATTAATCTTTGAAAATTATGAAAAAAAATATGGTAAATAGCCTGAAGCTCTAAAAGATCAGTATAAATACCAAGCAATAAGTGAGCATATTTCTTTTAATTATATTATCATGAAACCTAAACCCAACTCATGCTTTCCTCCTTATTAATAACAATGGTAGCTGTGTTTTATCATAAAATTATAAATTGTGATTAGACTCTACTGTATAGATATGTCTTACTTGGCTGAATAGTGAGATATTTTTAAATGTAATTAGATACTTAACCTTAACTATGAAGGTATAAATAGCTACTTTTACATAGACTTCAGTTAAGTAAAGGCATTTCTGCATATTTTTATATGTGCAAGTAGAATTTGCACAAAAAACTATTGCCATATAAACTAAAAGAGATTTGAATGAAAAGTTCTGTGACTTAGATTTTATCTTTTAAATAATTTTCTTCAAAAAGAGTTCATAATATATATTTTCTAATGTTGTCTATATGTAGTTATATATATGTAGATTTTTACCATTAATGGCATGATACCAAATTGTTTAGAAGACACAGATTTTAAATCATAACATGTTAAAATTTTAAAAGTAAATTAGTATAATAATAGTTAAATGCCTTTTATACAATTTTCAGTTATAAGAAAAGTCTTTCTAGGAATCCTGCTGTATGTATTTATTCCCACAGTTTACTAATAATGTTTTTTTACTTACTACATCATATATTTTACAAAGCAACTTCTCAAATATTGCTTCATTTATGTTTCTCAAAAAATCTGTGCAAATATAAAATCACTCTTTTCTGTTCTGTTTTGTATGTGAATAAGTTTGATCTGTACATATGTATAATCAATATGTATTACTTGAAAATTTCATTCTTAGTCTATAAATCTATAAAGATAATCTGATATTTAGGTTCTATCCCTACTTGTGGATCTGATTCTTTTGCAAACAAAAGAACATTTGATGAAATATCCACATTGATATAATTTCTTCCCACTTTAGGAATTTATTGGTAAAATCTTACAACGTCTTGATTAGTTTCAGATTATGTTTTGAGATAATCCAAACTAGAATTTCAAGAAATTGAGGGAGAATAAATTCTTCCCTGTATCTCCAAAAATATGGCAATTTTTCAATGTGAGTTCATTAAAACTATTTATCCTGAAGTTGTCAATCATCAAAACAAGGTAGTTGCTAATTAAGTTAAAATTGCTGTGTATTAAATCTTGAGGTATAAAACAAAATCAATTTCATTTCCTTATTAGAAGAATAGTAAACACCAATGCTGTGCCGCGCTGCGCTAAGTCACTTTAGTCGTGTCCAACCCTTTGTGACCTCCATGGGCTATAACCCACCAGGCTCCTCTGTCCACGGGGTTTTCCAGGCAAGAGAACTGGAATGGGTTGCCATTTTCTCCTCCAGGGGATCTTCCCAACCCTGAGATCAAACCAGAATCTCTTAGTTTTCCTGCATTGGCAGGCAGGTTCTTTACCACTAGATCAATCCTTATATTCAAATATTTCTGATTATGTTATATAATAATTCCAAATAACTTGCTTTATAAAATTATTATAAAATGTGTACTAGAGCAATTTGATTTTCACTTGCATGAAGCATGTTTGTTAGAAAACAAAAGTAATCTATTTTAAAGAAAAGTGCTAATGTGGTATACAGTAACTTATTAATTATGAATATAATATTGAAAGTTCAGACATACTTTCTTATACAACAAGTTAAAAGTGACATTTTATAAAATTTGTAACACTGATCTTCATACTCCATTTTCACATTTTATGGGGAGGGAGGTGGAAAAGGATTTCAGGATGGGGGCACTTGTATACCCATGGCTGATTCATGTCAACATATGGCAAAAACTACTACAATATTGTAAATTAATTAGCCTCCAATTAAAATGGATACATTAATTTATAAAAATAATAAAACACACACAGAGAAGAAGTGTTAAAAATATTCAATAGTATATTTACAAAATTTTGGACATGGTACTAAATAATTTCATTTTATCACAAAATAGAACACAAGGAAATAATACTGGCCAAATGACCATCTGCTTGGGTCTAAAATCTTCACTGATTTTTGGCACATAGGATGACCCACCACTGTCTTAATTTTTCAAATATAATGAGATTTATAGAGCTTATTGTCTTTCATTTTCATTCATCATCATAAAATGTTAAACTAAAATGCAATGTAGCATGAAAATATTTTATAAACACATTTGGGCATCCAAAAATAATTCAAATCAATTAAAATATTGCTTGGGAAGGATTGCCACCAAGGAAAAATCAGTATGTTCATCACTTTTTGTATAGATATTTAAGATTAGCATATGTTAGTAGTGTAAGAGTCCATATGCATATAATATGCTTTTATAACATGGTAGTATTAGGTTAATATTTGTTAACTGAATGGAATTGTGTATCACACAAGATTTAACAAAACATTTAGAGAATGCTATCTATAAGTCTTTTGGCAGAAACTTTTGAGTGTATATATATATGCTTTCATTAAAAGAAAATAGTCTATATCGCAAATATGTTTGATAACAAAACATGGTTTGTTTTTGAATATTGTTGTAAATATATTATGGATATGATTTTAAGCTCTTGAAAATATTTTAATGACAATATCTAAATAATTTGATCAGTATCTAATAATTTGGAAATTCCAAAGAGCATTTTATTATTTAAATTTTTGTTTGTTTGTTTGTTTGTTTTGGAGAGGGCTATGTAGGATGAGAGATAGCATGCAATTTTTATTTTGACAAAGTTAATGAATCACTGAATAGAATGGAAGGGCAGAAATTAACTTGAACTCATCAATAATATTGACAACTTTGGATAGACATGAAAGATAATTATTGGGAACTTGAGGGCATAGCTTTGTAAAGGGAAGAAATATTATTTCATTTGAATAAAGAAGACCCTGACTAATTTTGTAAAAAGAAATGAAAGGAAAGGTCATAGTCATGAGAATAAAGACAGGAGAAAATAAATTTAAAGTCAAGGAAGGAATACAGTTCCAGGTCAAGAGCATATCAGTGTTGATGTTCAGTCGCTCAGTTGTGTCCAACTCTTTGTAACACCATGGACTACAGCACACCAGGCTGTCCATCACCATGTCCCAGAGCTTGCTAAAACTCGCGTCCATTGAGTTGATGATGTTATCCAACCATTTTGTCCTCTGTCATCTTCTTCTCCTTCTGTCTTCAATCTTTCCCAGCATCAGGGACTTTTCTAATGAGTCAGGTCTTTGCATCAGGTAGCCAACATACTTGGAGATTCAGCTTCAGTCCTTCCAATGAGAATCCAGGGTGGATTTACCTTGGATTGATTGGTTTGATCTCCTTGCTGTCCAAAGGACTCTCAGGAATCTTCTCCAACACCACAGTTCAAAAGCATCAATTCTTGGGCACTCAGCCTTCTTTATGGTTCCAAGTCTCACATCCATACTGATTACTGGGAAACGTTCCTTTGGTATCTCTGATTTTCTTGAAAAAGATCTCTACTCTCTCCCATTCTATTGTTTTCCTCTATTTCTTTGCATTGATCACTGAGGAAGGCTTTCTTATCACTCCTTTCTGTTGTTTGGAACTCTTCATTCAGATGGGTTTATATGTCCTTTTCTCCTTTGCCTTTCACTTCTATTCTTTTCTTAGCTATTTGTAAGACCTCCTCAGACAACCATTTTGCCTTTTTACACTTCTTTTTCTTGGGATGGTTTTGATCACTGTCTCCTGTAGAACATTATGAACCTCCATCCATAGTCCTTCAGGCACTCTATCAAATCTAATCCCTTCAATCTATTTGTCACTTCCACTGTGTAATTGTAAGGGATTTGATTCAGGTCATACCTGAATGGTCTAGTGGTGTTCCCTACTTTCTTCAATTTAAGGCTGAATTTGGCAATAAGGAGTTCATGATCTGAGCCACAGTGAGCTCCTGGTCTTGTTTTTGCTGACTGTATAGGGCTTCTCCATCTTCAGCTGCAAAGAATATAGTCAATCTGACTTTGGTGTTGACCCTCTGGTGATGTCATGTGTAGTTATGTCTTGTGTTGTTGGAAGAGGGTGTTTGCTATGACCAGCGCTCTCTCTTGGCAAAACTCTGTTAGCCTTTTCTCTGCTTCATTTTGTACTCCGAGGGCAAACTTGCTTGTTAATCAGGGTATTTCTTGACATCCTACTTATGCATTTCAGTCCCCTGTGATGAAAAAGACTTCTTTTTTGTTGTTACTTCTGGAAGGTCTTAAAGGTCTTCATAGAACCGTTCAATTTCAGCTTCTTCAGCATTAGAGGTTGGGGCATAGACTTGGATTACTGTGATATTGAATGGATTCCCTTGGAAACGAAAAGAGATCATTCTATTAAAAGTAAAAAAAAAATAAAATAAGAATTATATGTCAAGACACTGTGGGATAAAATGAGATGGTTAGACAATAAGGAAACACTATCTGGAACTAAACCCACCAACAGTGAGAAAGCAAGAATGACGTGACAGATTCATTGACATGTATTTGAAAGAAGTCAAGTTTGGGAGCCAGGATATGGTAGCAAAATCATAAGTAAGTAAAGAGTAAGTTTAGTACAAACACAGGTTTCTCTTGGGTCTAGCATGGATAATCAACATGCCCTCATTGCTGATTAATGCCCAGTCATTGGGATTCAGAATATTTCTGTAGGTAGCAGAATCTTAGAAAAGGTTGTCAACAAGGCTTTGAATTTTGAGAAACACTGTTCACTCTTTCAACTTTTAATATTTATTTTCTAAAACACAGAGAATGAGAAAATAATAAAAGAAAGAGGCAAGTTGTTGAACAGAAAAAAATTCTAGAATTAAAAAAAAAACAAAAACAGAATGAGTAATCCAAAGTATATTGGTGTACCAGAGAGTTCATAAACTCAAATTAGAATCAGGTATCAATGAAATAGTCCCATTTCAAAAACTGAAACCGCTAGATTAGAGGTCAACAGAGTATGACTCTTGTGCTTAATCTAATTTGTAGCCTGTTTTTATATGTATCCAAGTTGCTAGTTACTTTTAGAGTCCTAAAACATCATAAACACACACATGTATGAAGACAAAATGCAAATCAAAGGGGATTCATTTGCCTATAAAGTAGCTTGAGCATTATTAGTGGTGAACACTTGGATCCTGTCTATTTTGTGGTATATGCTCCTGGCAAGCCTAAAGTATACACCATAGGAAGAGTCAAAGGGGTTAATTTTCAAAGTATCACCTCTACAGATAATATATTCTGCGATGCATTTCTTTCCCATGACACTTCTGCCTCAGTCCTATTACAGGGCTGCCAGACTTCAATTCCTTCCCTGAACAAATCTACAAAGAAAGGCTTGTGCTTCACCGGAATGTTCTTCCCAAAACCATTTTATCAGGAAACAATTTTGCTTCTCAATGTCTGATTTTTACCTCTGAATCACGTAGCCAGTCAGTCACTCTACCAACAATCCACTTAATACTTTAAAAACATTGATCAGGCACTAGACACTGTTCTAGAAGCTGAGGGTAAAATGATGACTAGGATAGAGTCCCATGTGCAGCGTGCTCCCCGTCCATGGATGTAAACCAGAAAAGAAGGAAAGAGAGGGGGGCAGATGGAAAAGGAAGGGAGGGAGGGGAGGGTAAACTCTGTGGAGAAGATGACGCCAGGCGATCAAGGCGATTGAGAAACTACTTAAAAGTGGTCAGAGAGTTTGTCTCTGAACAGATGCTTGGATCAAGATGGAAATAGTCAGAAAGAAACAAGTATGATGAGGAAGCCTCCTGATGCAGGAACGGTCAAGGAAACGAGGACAAGGAGCAGGCAGAGCCTGAGACATCCTCACTACCACTTCAGATACTTTAACCTGTGACACAGCGGGAAGTATTTGAGCAGAATTTCAAACGCCTTTTGTAATCAGCCTTGGCAACCACTAAAAATAATATCCATCGTATAAAAGCTTGGTGCAAAGCAGTCTCAACATCGTGACACCAAAATCTTCTTTCCCCATTTAAAGGCAGACGCAAATAAACACTTTTCTCAAGAAAATTTCCAAAGAACGACCACATTGAAGCTTATGATGAAGTATCTCAGAAATGTATCTGCTGTATTCTTATAGAGTTTCTGACCAAAAAAGATCACTGCAGACTAGGGTTCTCTGAATTCGGTTACCTGAATGAAGAGCATTGAAGAGTCTTAAGGAAGGGTTGAAATTGGAACAGGAGAGGAAGGGGTGCTGACAGCCAAAGCTGGAGAGGTTTTCCCCTAAAGAATAAAACAGAACAGTTTGCCTAGGGTTCAATGTTTATGAGTAAAAACAAGATATACCTGGAAAGAAAACCTTAGGACAAATGGCTGTGAGCCTGTTCAGAAATGTCTTCCAATTTAAAGAGCAGAATTTTTGGAGAAAGGGAGATTTTAATATTCACACAGTCACAATATTTTAAAGAAACCAAGCATTTATCACCAAGAACATGTAAAAAGGTACTGTTGGCGATCTGCAGACAAAAAGGAAAGTGATGCAAATCACCCTATCCATTCACCTCAACCCTAGAAGTTGACATTCTTTCTACCTGGATGTTAATGATTGATGCCCTACACAGTATTAATGATTGCTGTGAATCACTGAAAATGCTTTCAACTTTATTTTCCAGGAGAGCTTGAAGAGTACTTTTGAGTCTCTCAGTGCATTATGAAATTAGGATGAGTGTGATATTCCTACTGCAACATTGCCTATGGTCCTTCCAGGTCAGTGTTACATTTATCACAATGCCTCAGTTCCACTGGCCCTTTTCCTCCAAGTTATTCCAACAGAAATAGAGAGCATAGTTTTTACTGTTTTAAGACCAAACTGCTGTACTATAATATTGTCACAAATGCTATATTATAATTATGAAAATGAAGTCTACAAATATTTTGTTTTAAAGCATTGTGAAAACAAAGTGTGCAAATGTTTTGTTTTAAAGCAATTATAGCTAGACATTACTGTAAGAGTTAACTCTGAATGAAATATTTTCAAATCAAAATATATTCAGTGCCTCTGTGTTAATATAATCAACATAACTATCAGTTGATTACATAGAGATTTCCACAAAACTCCGTACACAGGCTGACACTGCTTCCTTTTTCTTATCTTCTTAAGAGAGCTGATAATTACCACGACACATTTATTAGTTCAGTTCAGTTCAGTCGCTCAGTCATGTCCAACTCTTTGTGACCCAACGAATCACAGCACTTCAGGCCTCCCTGTCCATCACCAACTTCTGGAGTTTACTCAAACTATTGTCCATTGAGTCAGTGATGCCATCCAGTCATCTCATCCTCTGTCGTCCCCTTCTCCTCCTGCCCCCAATCCCTCCCAGCATCAGGGTCTTTTCCAGTGAATCAGCTCTTTGCATCTGGTGGCCAAAGTATTGGACTGTCAGCTTCAGCATCAGTCCTTCCAATGAACTCCCAGGACTGATCTCCTTTAGGATGGACTGGTTGAATCTCCTTGCAGTCCAAGGGACTCTCAAGAGTCTTCTCCAACACCGCAGTTCAAAAGCATCAATTCTTCGGCGCTCAGCTTTCTTCAGAGTACAACTCTCACATCCATACATGACCACTGGAAAAACCATAGCCTTGACTAGATGGACCTTTGTTGGCAAAGTATATCTCTGCTCTTCAATATGCTATATAGGTTGGCCACGACCTTCGTTCCAAGGAGCAAGTGTCTTTTAATTTCATGGCTGCAATCACCATCTGCAGTGATTTGGAGACCAGAAAAATAAAGTCAGTCACTGTTTCCAATGTTTCCCCATCTATTTCCCATGAAGTGATGGGACTGGATGCCATGATCTTAGTTTTCTGAATGTTGAGCTTTAAGCCAACATTTTCACTCTCCTCTTTCACTTTCATCAAGAGGCTTTTTAGTTCCTCTTCAATTTCTGCCATAAGGTTGGTGTCATCTGCATATCTGAGGTTCTTGATATTTCCCCGAGCAATCTTGATTCCAGCTTGTGCTTCTTCCAGCCCAGTGTTTCTCATGGTGTACTCTGCATACAAGTTAAATAAGCCGGGTGACAATACACAGCCTTGATGTACTCCTTTTCCTATTTGGAACCAGTCTGTTGTTCCATGTCCAGTTCTAACTGTTGCTTCCTGATCTGCATATAGGTTCCTCAAGAGGCAGGTCAGGTGGTCTGAGAGTAGAACAAATTGAGAAAGCAGGATTAACATATATATATGCTATCATGTGTAAAATAGAGAACTAGCAGGAAGCTAGTGTAAAACACAGGGAGCCCTAGGCATTCTGTAAAGATTTAGATGGGTGGGATGAGGGGGGGAGTCTCAAGACGGAGGGTACACACACACACACACACACACACACACACACACACACACACATAATTATGGCTGATTTGTGTAGATGTATGGAAGAGACAGTGACAGACTTTATTTTCTTGGGCTACAAAAATACTGCAGATGGTGACTGAAGCCATGAAATTAAAAGATGCTTGTTCTTTGGAAGAAAAGTTATGACCCACCTAGACAGCATATTAAAAAGCAAAGACATTACTTTGCCAACAAAGTCCCTCTAGTCAAGGCTATGTTTTTTCCAGTGGTCATGTATGGATGTGAAATTTGAACTGTAAAGAAAACTGAGCGCTAAAGAATTGATGTTTTGAACTGTGGTGTTGGAGAAGACTCTTGAGAGTCCCTTGGACTGCAAGGAGATCCAACCAGGCCATCCTAAAGGAAATCAGTCCTGGTTGTTCATTGGAAGGACTGATGCTGAAGCTGAAACTCCAATACTTTGGCTACCTGATGTGAAGAACTGACTCTTTTGAAAAGACCCTGATGCTGGGAAAGATTGAAGGCGGTAGGAAAAGGGGATGACAGAGGATGAGATGGTTAGGTGGCATCACCGACTCAATGGACATGGGTTTGAGTAAACTCAGGGAGCTGGTGATGGACAGAGAGGCCTGGAGTGCTGCAGTCCATGGGGTCACACAGAGTCAGACATGACTGAGCAACTGAACTGAGCTTAATTGTGGCAGAGACAACTACAGCACTCTAAAGCAATTATCCTCTAATAAAAAAGAAAAATATTTTATAAGTAATTGCATACCGAGTTAAATTATTTCAGGTTCAATATTTTCATAAAATAAATTTAAAAAAATTCAAATAGAATGAACAAATATTTCCCAAGCACAGAACATAAAAATGAGGGACTGAACATCCTAAGGATGAATAATAGGAAACCCCAAGACATAAGGAATAGAAATAGAAGCACATGGTAATAAAGATTAAATTAAAAAATCATAAAGTTAAAAAAAAAAATAAAATATTTTGGATATCCTTGGGGAAAGGGGATTTGAGGAAAATTTCATAGTGGTCACACTCACACAATGAAGACTGAAAAAGGCTTTCAATTTCTCTATTTAATAACTTGTTGAGGAGATAGTCACATAAGATGAAATTAACCATTCTAAAGTGAACAGTTTGGTGGAATTATCTCTAATTTTGCATCATAGAACTGGGAATGAAAGAAGATTTTAGATGTTATCCACTCTAGCCACAGGCACTATACTGAAACTCTTTTTCATTAGAGTCGATGTACTACCTTTAAGCTTCTATGTGGACCTATGCTGGGAGTGCTTATGCTTCCTTTTCTAAGGACAGGCGACTCCCTAGAAGCTAAGCTTTAAGGTTTGCAGGCAAGGCCCTCTTGATAGATGCGCCTGGCAAGCAGACATGCTATTCTGAAGAATGGTCCAAAATAGAAAATCTACCCGTCGCAGAGGGCTTTAGGTCAAATTAAGCATTCAGTCTGATGCCAATAAAACATCATGTTGTTTTCTGTCAAGTGGCCAGTTTTTCTATAACTATCTACCTCTTAAACTAGGTTTGCCAGATAAAAAAGTATGTGAATTAAACCTGAATTTAAAAAAAAATCTACTTTTTCAATAGATATGTACCAAATGTTGCTTACAATATGCTTGCAGTAAATAACTGCTTTGTTGTTTGAACTGAAAATTTGATTGGGTATCATGGATTTTTATATGTTAAATCTAGCAACTTTAATTAAAACTAAACTTAAAATTAGACTTATTTTTTCTTTACCATTTTTCTCAGAAGTGATTCTTCTTTTGACTGTCCTTTCCCAGTAGCCTCTTTAGGGAAACTGATGGAGGCTTTTGACAGGGTGCATTATTTTTCTAATAGTGATTTTTTACCTGGGCATATAAATCAAAAGTATCCTTCTTGTCTGAGTACTAGGAAGAATAGCATCACCATAGCCCCAAGGAGATTCCTGATTTTCAACTTCAAAAGGAACAACTAAGCATTTTTCAGCTGAGTTCGTTCTAAAAATGGAATTTTTCTAGAGGTAATTGTTATTAAGGCATATGAATTTCTTTATTGCAGAATGACATAAAATTGTGTCATCTATCCTTAGAATGTCTGTGACCAAGTAGTTAAGCTTAATGTAATGACAGTATTGGGTCTAAGTGTGACCTCTTATCGAGGCTTCATTTTCCAAACAGGTTTATTTGCAAATGCTTGACATTTCAATATTTGGCATTTCAATGCTTCTTGTTTTCCTTCTCTATTAGTTTTAAACCCAGAGAAGAGAAAGATGTGTGAGTAACTATTGTTGCTAAAAAACCAAACAGCGTATTGACGCTCCCCACTCTCCGACTTCCCTGTAAGTACAACTAACATTAATTTATACTGGCACAATCCAGAGGTTCTGAATCTAGGGTTTGCTGGTGAACATCCTAACATATATGATCCCCTTGACATTATGTACAATGTATCTGTATCGCTATGATTAGGTTCCTGGATGAGAGTTTATTGTGTCATCAAATGTTCAAATTATTCAGAAATCTACAAATTCTCTGAACCACTGACAGCTATCCGCTTCTCCACCAGTCTTCACTCAGTTCTCTCCAGAGTCATTGACACATTTCCTAATGTCCTTCACTGGATATTCTTCAATTTATCTTCCCATTGATAAACCCATTGAACAATAGTTTTAAAAAGCATAGTTGTGTATCGCACTGTTCAAAGATATGCCACAAGTCACTGATGGTGTAGCCCAAACCCTTCATGCAGTGAACAGAGGTCTTTATGATTTTGATCTTATTTTCATCTATTCTCTTGTTTTGAAAATCTTCCCACTTAGTTTAGTGCCTAAGTCATATTCACTAGATTAGAACTTACAACTTGAGTGTTATGAAATAAATTGTGTGCCATGCTTGAAGTCTCAATATCACTCACTGAGAAAAAAGGTTTTTGACAGTAGGTTCACAAAGTAGGTGTGGTTCACCAGGGTCATAATATAAAACCACAATTAGCTTCAGGCACTTTCCTTATTTTATACCTGACAATGTAAATCTTCTTTAAAAAGCTGCAACATGTTCTCACTGTAAATATACAGGAATGATTATATCACCGTTATTTATATTTGCTCAAATATGAAAATAAACCAACTGTCTATCAACATTAGAACAGATAAATAAACTAGTGTGTACACCCAATAGAATACTATACGGCAATATAAATTAGCAATGTTACATACAACATCATGGATAAATTCCAAACTAAAAGTATGCAGATACTAAAAGGTATATGCATTATGATTTCATTTATGTGAATTCCAGCAACAGAGAGAACTAATCTACAGTGTCTACCACAAGAAGAGGTTTTCATCTGGGAATTTTGGTTTGCTCAAAAATACATTCTTGTCAAACTCTAAGTGGTAAATACTTGAAGCCCAAGGACCTCTTCACCTACAGAGTGGGAACCTCTTCACCTACAGTTCCCACTCTTTTTCAGCTTTGAGCTTCACCATTTTCTGCTGCTCAAAGTAGAATGACTCACCTCTGTTTATATAGCTAATCTTATCTGTCTCTATGTCTTTTCCAAGCAGCGTTTCTTATTTATTTTATGATGTTATGTTTATGCTTCTTGTTTATTTTATGATGAGGAAAGCTTGTCTTTCCTCAGTCTTCAGAAGGATCCATACTTTCCAACTGTATAAAATTTATCAATACATACTGTATTGTAATTGTTCATTATTAGATTCATGACTTTTACCCAAATCTGTGGTTTCTCGTTCTATTTTTCTCATGCTTGATATGCTCAAACCTGAGATGCCATCACATATGTACATGCATATACTTATGTATATAAATAAGGATATGTGTATATAAGAAGCAGAATAAGCTCTAGATTAAGTAATAGAGCTAACTCTCAACTGAAAGAGGACATTCAATATATCCTTAAGAATAATTCTTGTTTTTGTCTTTTCAAAACATTCAATATTTTTACAAATTATATAAAAAGTTATTTTTGGCTGAAGATATATAGACCCCTTCTTATTCAATATTTTCTATAATTCTGCATTATTAAGAAATTTTAAATCTCTGTTTCAAATTTGTTTAGATTTTAAAAATGAATCTATAGTTAATGAATTCTGCATGACAGGATTTTATTACACGTCATGCTTTTTTATTTCATGATAACTATCTTGTGGTGATAGAAAAACAAGGATTTATGTAAAATACTATCACATTAATATTATAGCAAATATTGTTTGTATAGAAAAACAGAATTGTAAGTATATTAGTGGTAATAATTTTCTAGATTGTTTTTAGCTTTAGTAATGCAAAATTACTCAACTTTCTTGGAGCATTCAGTCATTAAAAAAATCATCCTTTTAGCCTTCTATTTGAAACAAAGCAGCGACCATCTCTCTCTTCAAAAAGCAAAAGCCAGAAAAACCTGCTTTACTCACTGTTACTCATTTGGACTGAAAATGATTTCAGCTTATGTTTCATCTGAGAAAATCACATTTTGAGAGTGTAATTAAATCAAATATGAATTGAAACAAAAATATTTCTGTTAGGAAAATATCTAAAAGTCAAGCTTTTTGTTTGTTTGTTTGTTTTATTCTCCTTTGAAATTGTTTTTCTTGTTATTTATTAATGGTGCAGTGCTCTCTGCAAATGCTTATATTTGACCTAATAAGAATTACCTCCATATTATTGAAAGATGGATTTGTAAAGGCTGCTTTTTAATATCCCCCAACACTATACTAAACACGGTCATTTCTTAAAGGTTGAGATTCCTGGTCAAGCTGCAAAGCCATGTTTAGGTGTAACTTGATTCCTTGGAGTATAGTATTCTGTGTATCCAATTTAAAAATGTAAAATTATTATTATTTAAAATTATTATTCCAGTATAAATGCCAAGGCAGTGTTTTAGGACACAGTTCGGTTCAGTTCAGTTCAGTCACTCAGTCATGTCCGACTCTTTGCGACCCCATGAACTGCAGCACACCAGGCCTCGGTGTCCATCACCACCTCCCAGTGTTTACTCAAACTCATGTCCATTGAGTCAGTGATGCCATCCAACCATCTCATCCTCTGTCATCTCCTTTTCCTCCTGCCCTCAATCTTTCTCAGCATCAGGGTCTTTTCCGATGAGTCAGCTCTTCACTTCAGGTGGCCAAAGTATTAGAGTTTCAGCTTCAACATCAGTCCTTCCAAAGAATATTCAGGACTGATTTCCTTTAGGATGGACTGGTTCGATCTCCTTGCTGTCAAAGGAACTCTCAAGAGTCTTATCCACCACCACAGTTCAAAAGCATCAATTCTTCAGTGCTCAGATTTCTTTATAGTTCAACTCTCACATCCATACATGACTATTGGAGAAAACATAAATTTGACTAGACAGACTTTTGTTGGCAAAGTAATGTCTCTGCTTTTTAATATGATGTCTAGGTTGGTCATAATTTTTCTTCCAAGGAGTAAGTGTCTTTTAATTTCATGGCTGCAGTCAACATCTGCACTGATTTAGAGCCCCCCAAAATAAAGTCTGTCACTGTTTCCACTGTTTCCCCATCTATTTGCCATGAAGTGATGGGACCAGATGCCATGATCTTAGTTTTCTGAATGTTGAGCTTTAAGCCAACTTTTTCACTCTACTCTTTCACTTTCATCAAAAGGCTCTTTAGTTCTTCTTCACTTTCTGCCGTGAGGGTGGTGTCATCTGCATATCTGAGGTTATTAATATTTCTCCCAGAAATCTTGATTCCTTGCTTATGCTTCATTCAGCCCAGGGTTTCTCATAATGTACCCTGCATATAAGTTAAATAAGCAGAATGACATTATACAGCCTTGATGTTCTCCTTTTCCTATTTGGAAACCAGTCTGTTGTTCCATGTCCAGTTCTAACTGTTGCTTCCTGACCTGCATACAGATTTCTCAAGAGGCAGATTAGTTGGTCTGGTATTCCCATCTTTTTCAGAATTTTCCACAGTTTATTGTGATCCACATAGTCAAAGGCTTTGGCATAGTTAATAAAGCAGAAATAGATGTTTTTCTGGAACTCTCTTGCTTTTTCAGTGATCCAGTGGATATTGGCAATTTGATCTCTGGTTCCTCTGCCTTTTCTAACACCAGCTTGAACATCTGGAAGTTCATGGTTCATGTACTGTTGAAGCCTGGCTTGGAGAATTTTGAGCATTACTTTATTAGTGTGTGAGATGACTGCAATTGTGCTGTAGTTTGAGCATTCTTTGGCATTGCCTTTCTTTGGAATTGGAATGAAAATTGACTTTTTCCAGTCCTGTGACCACTGCTGAGTTTTCCAAATTTGCTGGCATATTGAGTGCAGCACTTTCGCAGCATCATCTTTCAGGATTTAAAATAGCTCAGCTGGAATTCCATCACCTCCACTGGCTTTGTTCATAGTGATGCCTCCGAAGGTCCACTTGACTTCACATTCCACAGGATCATTTAATAACAACATGCTCAGAGACCCTAATTAGATACAGTTTGTTCAAGTTACCAAATATGCTTTCTTTGAGATGAAGCTCATGTGATGAGTGCAAAAGTGTCAAAGTTGTAAAGCCAGGACATAATCACTGTGGAATACCAGGGAAAATATTCATATAATGCATGAAATCTCCTTCTAAAATATTCTGGATTGCTCTCTCT
The DNA here is from genome assembly GCF_963930625.1 of Muntiacus reevesi. Classification (NCBI taxonomy): domain Eukaryota; kingdom Metazoa; phylum Chordata; class Mammalia; order Artiodactyla; family Cervidae; genus Muntiacus; species Muntiacus reevesi. Next base: position 2,650,181 of record NC_089260.1, on the reverse strand, counting down.
TCAGCGTAACTTATTCTCCAGTGTTTGATCTTCACAGATGCATCTTCCTTCTTTATCAAGTTGTATTTGAATGCTGCCTCATACTCTTCTGCTTACTTTGTATGTTTGTTAGGATGCTATGTCATCACCGACTCAATGGACATGAGTTTGAGTAAATTCTATGAGTTGGTGATGGACAGGAGGCCTGGAGTGCTGCAGTCCATGGGGTTGCAAAGAGTCGGACACAACTGAGTGACTGAACTGAACTGAACTGGGATGCTATAGAGGTAGGAATGTGAGCCAGCATATTATTTTACAATCTTAATGAAGCAGTGTTTGTTAGCTTACTGGTAAATTTTATTCAGTAGTCCAAATTTTGACTGCTAACTTAAACCCTGCCGAATTTCTAATCTTGTTGTAACTCTAATCCTACCAACTGAATATTCCTTTTTAGATGCAGGTTTTGATTTAATATTTACAACTCAGCATTCAGTTGCAAATATTTACTTCTAAAAATGATATTGTACAAATAAAACATTAAATGATAGGTTTTTGTATTTCCCATTTCCTAGTATATAATCTAATCCCTATTTACTTAGAAAAATTAGAGATTCATGGAGGCTTAAGAATGATATCTCAACCCTTTGAAGGAAAGATATAGTTAATGATTAGTTTTTCAGCATCAGTTTCAGGAAAATTCAAGGCTGAAATATTAATGTATTAGTTTGCTAGTGGGATGAGCAAAATGTCACAACCTGGGTGGCTTGAACAGCAGAAATCCATTTTCTCACAGCTCTGGAGGCCAGAAGTCCAAGACCAAGGCGCTGTCAGGTTTGGCCTCTCCCGAGGCCTCCCTCCCGGGCTTGCGGTGACCGCCGTCAGGGCTTTTCCTCTAAGCTCCTGCAGCCCTGGAGTCCTTTTGTCCGGTTTTCCTCCTTGCACAATAATAGCAGTCAGACCGGATTGGGGACTACCTGCATAACCTCATTTCCCCCTAGATACCTCATTTACGGCCCTGTCTCCAAATAGAGCACATTCTGAAATACTAGGGGCTCTTCAGGCTTCCATACATGTGTTTAGAGGAAAGGTCTATGACAATCAGTGTTCCGTGAACACACTTTGTCAGCATTCATGAGTGGAAGTCCTGGCATAAACGATGAAACGTAAGGAGGTAAAATCCTCTGTTCCCAACATCCTACTGTCCCGGGAAGTACGAGCGCTCCCCGGGATAGGAGAGGGAGGCCAATAAGAGAATCGCTGGAGAGATGCCTCGGTTTTCAGCCTGAGGAGAGACTTTTTGATTGTACCACCGGGGCAGGCAGGGGACTGGGATTTGCTTGGTAGGTACCGAGTCTAGGTATGAAGAGAGAATTTGGTCTGTTTACTAACAGGAGACTCAGGGAACAGCAAGCCCACTGGTGAAACAACGAAGCGTTGCTCCCGAACATTCAGGCAGTGGTGACTGCGAGGCTGCCTCTCTGAAGCCGCTGGTCAGCCATTTTCTTCTCGTCCGCGCCAGAAAGCACGCAGACTGACGGAGAACGCGTCCCGCCTGTGACAGGGGTCAACCCGTCAACGGAACATGGGAGCCGGATGCCCCCTGAGGACACGGCTACTCCATTAGACGACGGGGCGCCCAGACCCTGACTCCTGCAGGTCCCAACACCAGTGTATTCTGGTGAGAAATAGCCAGAGAACAAGACTGCGCCTCGGCAGGTGTCTACAAGATGGCCGCCGACCGGGCGCTTCCCAAATAAATAGCGACGGAGGAATCTGCGTTTGACCAAAATGTAGGCTGTACATGGCTGAAGGACTGAAAAACCACCGTCCTCAGATATCATGTCCTTTCAAGACCTCAGAGCCACAGTCATTCAAAATGAGGCAGAATGGTAGGTTCACGAAAAGCCCAGGATATTAAAAAAAATATAGAGATTTTGTGTTTTTTTCCATGCATAAATTGTTTGCCTAAGAATCTCTTTCTAGTGCATATTTTTTGCAAAAGTTTGTTATGATCTGAATGCATGCTGCCTGGGGGCGGGTGTGCTTTGGAACATGTTTTGTTGTTTGCATTGTTTTCTCAAAGAAAAGTGAATAAATGGCCATGGTCATAAATCTTAGGCTAGGAGCTGACTCACTTGAAAAAACCCTGATGCTGGGAGGGATTGGGGGCAGGAGGAGAAGGGGATGACAGAGGATGAGATGCTCGGATGGCATCACTGACTCAATGGACGTGAGTTTGGGTAAACTCCGGGAGCTGGTGATGGACAGGGCGGCCTGGCGTGCTGCGACCCATGGGGTCACAAAGAGCCAGACAAGACTGAGTGACTGAACTGAACTGAAGGCAAAATCTTCTACGTTGGAGGACTACCTAACTTCTTTTGCATAATGAAAGCCTAAATTTGCTTAAATAAACAATAGTGAAAGATATAAATATGCCGTCAGAGGAGGCAAGTCAATGATTCTTGCGTCATGGTTTCAGTGAGCAGACAATAGCAGGAGACTAAGAATACACGTTGCCTCTTGTTAGTAAAATAACGCAGAGACGATGGCATTTGCCGCATACATATGAGACCAGGAGACACCCAGATAAAAATAAACTTTCTCAGGGCAAAACCGACGGTGAAGTGCACGGTCCATCCTGAACTCTTCTCTTACCTTCCTGCCTTGTTTAGCCTCTCTCCTCTCAAATGGCACAGACCTAAACACTCAGCAGCGTGTACCTGAATAATTCAGCAGGAGACTGGGAGTTACTGAAAGGAAAAAGCCCTAAACTGCTGAAACAGCAATACCAACCACCATTACTGAGAGTGTCAGTTTACAATAGAGATAATTGGGAGCTATGTGGACTAGTTCATAATTCACAAGGAAACACCCATGTTTGTCTGTTCCACATAATAAAATGAACTCACTCTGGACATGGCCAGGGGCTGATGGGATAGTTATCCCATCAGCTTCATAAGTTTAGACATATTTAACTCTGCTTTAATCAGTTCTCTCATCTATAAAATAGAGGGATGCTATTTTGAGAACTGTGCTGCTGAAATTTTTAATGCCACTGTCCTTAATAATATGACTATTGTTTTTAATTATAACAATTTTTAAAGTAAATTTCTGAGTCAGCATTTTTAATATAGTTTCAATATTACAAAAAAATATGTTCAAAGGGGGAAATTTTGTAGCTGAAATAGTGCATACTTTGAAATTCTTCTGTAAAATTATCAGTTATAATTGACGGAAGAATATATTCTGGAAAATAGGAAAGGTGATTTGGTAAAATAGAAATTGCTTTAAATAAACTGACTTAAATAGGCAAGATATCCAATAAGATTTGCTTAATAAGACTGTTAAAATAGATCCCTAGACTACAAAGGAGAAAAAGAAATAAACCTAGACAAGGTTTTACAGCCACTTAAGTAAAACTGATTAAAGGGTATGGGGATTAAATAATTTTTACTTTGCTTTAAGTTCTTGTTTGGAGACTGTTGTATAAAATAGACTAGTGTGATTTTAACTTTTCCTGTGATTATTTTTCATTGAAAAACACCATTTTAATGAATAAAATTATTTTACCTGCCAGACTAGAAAAAATATATATTTTCCAAATTTATTCAGCAGTATTGTGTTCTGAATAAAATTTTAGTCTCTAGAGATCAGAGACTTATATACTTAATTAATAAATTAAGTAGAATCTATTATTTGACCGTCAAATCTCTTGAATACTCATATTTAAGTAAACATTTTTGATTTGTGTTAACAATTAAGTTAGAATGAAATCCAATTAAAGTTCAATTAGCAATTTAAAGATTCAGATTTGCAAAATGTATAGTGAATTCTAATCTTCTTTCAGCTATTGATGTGCATGTTCAGAATATTAAGCTCTTACATGTCCCTAACAACATTTTCATTTTCACATGCAGTGCACATGCTGAGTCAGTCAATGCCTTCTAATAAGTCTTATTCTAGTAAAGCAACCTGGAACTGATAATTGATGTTATTATCAACAAATGAAATAAATCAGTCTAAGTGAATCTCAGTTCTCTTTTTTCTTCACTTAATATAATTATGATAAAATATTCTGATGTGCTCAACAAAGCCGTTCCACTGTGTGTGCACTGCTTTCTGGATGAATAGAATGAATATTAATAGAATTTTTGTAGAAATAGCAAGCTTTCTTAACTCTGCAATTTATGTTATATAAGAAATGGATGATTCAAACAAAGGAATAAGTAGGAAGATCTATTTGCAGGGAGAGAAAAGAAATTTCACTTTAAATGTTACTATTTATGTGCCAAGTAGCACAAGACCTATAAGATGCAAGCTTCAAAAATGTTCTATAAGCAAAATTTTCCTTAACAGTTGTTCCCAGATAGGAAGAGTTAAGGAGGACTCTTATTCATTGGTCTCAGTTCCTGGTAAGGACACAAAGAAGAATCTGAAGTCCTACCCATAGCAAAACAAGTTTATTGAAGAAGGAACAGAAAGAATACCTTAAGGAAGAGATGGGCTAAGCCAAGAGAGGAGCTGACTCTGAAATGAAGAGGTAGCAGCAGCAGCAGCAGAGGTTATCAAGACAAGGCTCTTACATATTCATCCAAGTGGGTGTAGACTGAGAGCTTTGAATGACAGTTGCAAGTTACATAAGAGCAGGCTCTATTGCACGTGCCTTTCCCAGAGTTCAGTCTGTTATAATCAGATGCATGTATGTATAGAATATTTATGAACTCCTAATGTGCTCCTGGCTGCCTAAGGTCACTTGAGGACACAGCCATGCCTCAAGGGCACATGTGAGGGAGCTGGAGAATTCCCTGCGGTTAGTTCAGATCCACTGTCCACATGTGGCACATGCATCTGAGTTGGAAAAGTTTCTATGGTTATTTTGTAGTGAATCTATGAGCTCTCCTTGGTTGCATTTGGGTGTCTCTTGGAGGTTAAAGATCAGCTTGAATCTTTTTTGGCTATGCTATACCCCTTTTTGCTCAGGCCTAACTTCCTACCTAACACCATGGCCAATTTTTATGAAACTATACTAATTTATTGATTTCCTGGTGGCTCAGAGGTTAAAGTGTCTACCTGCAATGCGGGAGACCTGGGTTCGATCCCTGGGTCAGGAAGATGCCCTGGAGAAGGAAATAGCAACCCACTCCAGTATTCTTTCCTGGAGAATCCCATGGACGGAGGAGCCTGGTGGGCTACAGTCCAGTCCAATACTAATTTATTGGAAACGTATTTTCAAATAAGTCAAACAAATGAACTGAAACATAGTTTGACAGCACACAAAATACATGAAATCATGTTGGTATCAAAAGTCAGGGTATGTAGTTATTACAGATTAGGGTGAAGCATTATGCGACTCGTGTGGAGGCAGAAGAGTGAATGGCCTTGGTGAATTCATGCTATGCAAACCCAAATTCCCATTTTGAGAGTATTGTCAGGGTTATGCTGATGCTCTTAGCTATAGGTGCTGAAACCAACATGTGACATGTGATGTCGGAAGCCAAGTCTCATGACACAAAGCGGTCATACAATCAAGGAGTAAAATCTAATAAAATGTGCAGCCCATGTCAGTACCTGGGACCTCAGCATCAGTCAAGGGGTCACTCTAAGCCCAGCACTTAACCAGGAGTCACAGGGAGAACTCTAGCCCTGGGAAGAAAAAGCATGATTTCAGTTTCAGAGAAGTGAACAAGGGCAGGAACTAAGAGAAAAGAGGAGAGTGATTAATGATTTAAAAGACTGGGAAGAGGAGAAATAGAAAGGGATCTCTCTCTTGACTGACTGTTAGCCATCAGTCGTCTCACGGACTCTGTCTCTTTGGTTAGCCATATAGTTTGTTCATTAAGAACGTGAACTCTGGAATCGCATTGTGAAGTGAAGTGAAAGAAAGTCGCTCAGTTGTGTCCAACTCTTTGAGACCCATGGACTATACAGTCTGTGGAATTCTGCAGGCCAGAATACTGGAGTGAGTAGCTGTTCCGTTCTCCAGGGGATCTTCCCAACCCAGGGGTCGAACCCAGGTCTCCCACATTGCAGGTGGATTCTTTATCAGCTGAGCCACCAGGGAACCTCATTGATGACTCTTAATTCTCATCTTTGTAATTTCTGGCTGTGTGACTCTAGCAATGTATTTAATCTCTCTGTGCATCAATTTTGTCATCTGTAAAAAGAACATTATAATTGTCTCTGTTCAGTTGGTCAATAATGTCCGATCCTTTGCAACCTCATAGACTGCAGCATGACCGGGCTTCCCTGTCCTTCACTATCTCCCAGAGTTTGCTCAAACTCATGTCCATTGAGTTAATGCCATCCAGCCATCTCATCCTCTGTCTCTTCCTTCTCCTCCTGCTCTCACTTTTCCCAGCATCAGGGTCTTTTTTAATGAGCTGACTCTTTGCATCAGGTGGTCAAAGTATTGGAGCTTCATCTTCAGCATCAGTCTGTCCAATGAATATTCAGGATTGATGCCTTTAGGTTTGACAAGTTTGATCTCCTTTCTGTCAAAGGAACTGTCAAGAGTCTTCTCCATCACCACAGTTCGAAAACATAAATTATTCAGCCCTCAGCCTTCTGTATGGTACAAATCTCACATCTGTACATGACTACCTGAAAAACCATAGATTTGACTAGACAGACCTTTGTTGGCAAAGTGATATCTCTGCTTTTTAACGTGCTGTCTAGATTTGTCAAAGTCGTTCTTCCAAGGAGCAAGCATCTTTTAATTTCATGGCTGCAGTAACCATCCTCAGTGATTTTGGAGCCTAAGAAAACTATAATAGTATTTAAATCATAGTGATGTGGTAATGATTATGTATGCTAACAGAAAGAGCATGAGCAGAATAATACATATTATATTTTAAGCACTGTGCCAGTTATTGACTATATGGATTTCTTCATTGAAATGAAGAAAATAAAAAACTGTTTTTCATTGCAATTTTAGGTTGTTAGAAAATTGGAGTAATTATTACTTAATGCCATGTTCTAAAAATAAATGGTATGTAATCTTTGAAGTAAACACAAAGTAGAGGAAAGTTGAAAAATGTAAGAGAAGAAAATAGTGCTGTTCCAAAGTAACTAGCCTGGATTTGAAGATTAACTAGAATGGTGACTTGGAATTGATTCAAATTCCTTTTACTTTGTTTTGCTACCAAGTTATGACACAAACTGTGCAAAGGACAGTCTCAAGAGCAAGCACACACGTCAGTGAAAGCAGATTTCAAAGATTCCAAGTATTTCTTAAAGGAACCACAGCCAAAGGTCAGGGATCAATACAGCCAATGTGAAATAAGATATCTTCAAGGCCAGAGGAGCCATGGATGGGGGCATACTGTCTTTCCTTGCCTTCAGCTGTGTAGGGCCACGTTAGCATTCAAGGATCCATTCTATTACTATACAAGGAGACTTGCATTCTATATATATATATATATAGTTGATTCCTTGCTAAATCCTTGGCTCCAGATAGCATGCTCTAAAAAAGATTGTAAATCTCACTAGTATTAGCATTGTAACTCTTAAAGCATTTTCCTTTATCTGTGATATGCTAGGTTCAAGTCTAGCAGTATCTGTAAATTGAACATATTCTCAACTTTTTTGAAGATTCCTGAAAATTTCATGGGAGAATTGAGCTTCTTTGTTGTGTTAGGTAGTTAGAATAGGGAAAAGGAGTCCAGAATGGCTGTGGCTAAAAGACAAGGCAAAGGAAAAGCCCGCGAAAATAGAACAGAGGAAGGTCGGAGGACCGGAGCTCAGACCTCGGGTAGAACAAGCAGCACTCCTGGGTAGCCCAGTGTACAGAGCGCAGGCCCAGGGGGAGGAGAAGAAAACATAAAAAGAGGAGCCAAAGGGCCGCGGTCTCTCTTCTGTTAGAGTCTTTTGGGTCAGCATGCCTCACTCCTGCAGGAGGTATCTTCTTCTGCTTTCTGACTAAAACTGAGCTGAAACACGGAGTTGTAACACTGGTCCATCTGAGGGCTGTAACAACTGGCCCGTCGCTTCAGATTTTTGTTGTGACGAGACAGAACTGAGGACGCTGCACACTCCCCCTGCAGTTAGAAAGTCGGTGGGATCTAGACCTATGGACTTGGAGATATGATCTTAGAAAAGAGGGCTAATGATTTCTGCTTGGAGTAAAATATAAAACTGAAGCGAAGGAACCTAGAATAGAGTCTGTGAAACTTCATATTGCTATTAATGTTGACTGTGATTGTTAGATATCAGCTAGCTCAAATGAAATTTTAAAGATAATCACAAAAATATGTTTCAAAAGTAAAACATTCTAAAGTAATTATATTTCAGTAAAAATTAATTAAAAATACTGGATACCATACTTCAAACCATATCATTGGAAAGTTAAAGATTTTCAGCAACATACCTCTTAAATAAGTAAATATTAAACAAAATACAATTATAAATATGAAGTCCAAACTATAGAATCTTAAACAAAATATTCAAAAATTGTAATGCAAACATCCCAGCAATTGGGACTTTAAGAATATTTTCCAACTTTAACATCACAAGAGTTAAAGCTTGTAAACTAAAATCTTTGAACTTTTTAAATGTTTAGAAAATGAGGAAATTTGACATTTTCAATAAAGTATATAGAATTGGTTAAAGTTTGCCAGAAATACTTTCAAAATGAAATTCACAATGAATTGTAGCCTGCCGGGCTTCTCTACCCATGGAATTCTCCAGGCCAGAACACTGGAGTGAGATGCTATTCCCTTCTCTAGGGCATTTTTCCAACCCAAGGATTGAACCCAGGTCTCCCACACTGCGGGTGGGCTCTTTAGTATCTGAGCCACCAGGGAAGCCCCAAAATTGTATCATAAATAGTTTCAAAATGAAACGAGACTATTGTAAACATATAGCCTGAAACTTAAAGTCAACATTTTACCACACCAAAGAAGATATATAAAAGTAAAATAAACATATGATAAGATTCTCTGCACCTTTTGTCATGAAAATTAATACAACAGTGTGATACCACAACATATCTCTTAGGTTGGTGAATGTTCAGAACACTGAAAACATCAAACTCTGGTAAGAACGTGAGGCTGCAGGAACTCATTCATTGCTTGTGGGAACACAAAATGCTACAGCTCCTTTGGAAGACATTTTGGCGCTTTCTTACAAAGATAAACACATTTGGACCAAACAGTCTAGCAATTGATTTCCTTAATATTTGCTTCAGGGATTTGAGAACTTATGTCCACACAAAAACCTTCACAAGAATGTTTCTAACAGCTTTATTCAAAACTGTCAAAACTTGGAAGAAACCAAGATGTTTTTAGTAGGTGAAAGGATTAGTAAATTATGGTACATCCAGACAATTGAATACTATTCAATACTGGGAAAAAAAAAAAAAAAAGAAAAACAATTATTAAGTCATGACAAGACATAGAGGAACCTTAAATGCAAATTGCAAAGTGAAAGAAGCCAATCTGAAAAGACTACATATTATATCATTCCAACTATATGACATTCTGGAGAAGTAAAAACTATAGAGACAATAAAAAGATCAGTGGTTGTCAGGGGCTATGGAGGTGGGTGATAAACAGGCAGACCACAAAGGATTTTTAGCACAATGAAATATTCTGTATGATATGATAATGATGAATATATGTCATTACATTTTTTTTTCAAACCCATATAATGTTAAACACAAAGAATGAATTATGCTAACTATGGACTTTGGGTAATGCCGATGTGTTATTAGAGCTGCATCTTTGATAAAAAATGTATTGTTCTGATGAATGATGCTGATAATGGAGTAGGCTATGCATCTATGAAGACAGAGGATATATGGGGAATCTCGATACCTTCCTCTCAATTTTGTTGTAAACTTTAAAATGTTGTAAAAAAAAAAAAAGTCTTTGAAAATATTGTAAATGAAATTATAAAGCCAAATGTAAATCAACTTATTTTTCCCTAAATCCAGTTATTTTTCCTCTATATTAATTCAGGTTTCTTTATTGCTGAATAGAGTTCTCTTTTCAAATTTTCTAACTTATAATTTACCTTAATAAATGTAAAAGAATAATGTTTCAGAAAGTATATAACACAACATTAGATATATATAGATGTACTTATATGGTATGTACAATGGATCTTATACATGTGAATGTAGTGATGATTTTGGTAAATAATTTTAAGAAATGTTTTAATTAGAATAAGATGACTAACGTTTGACTTGTAATTATTTGACTGCAGTGTGTACTTTTTAAGTGAGTTTACAGCATGATTGATTTCTATTGGGTACTTAATATTATGAAAAGTTAAGGATACAGCTAACTGAATGGGAAAACAAAGAACTGATTCTTTACAACCAAGTACAGTAATACCAGTGTAACGCATAAAGCTGTATTTCCTCTTCTGCTGTCTTTGGTAGAGTTTCAGAGAGCTGTAATTGTGAATTTTGAGTATAATAATACAATCCTGACAGTAACAATGGACCGTGTCACTACATTAATGAAGACTTTTGCAGAACTTGAAGGATAACATACCCAGCAATTGTGAAATAATGTGGATTCTGCAAAAACAGTGAAAGTAAAGAAATAGCTTCAGAATAATACAATATGGGTCTCAGGGATAGGATATGGCTTGCTCTTCTGTTCATCCAGTTGTCATAGGTGATGTCATTTTCCTAACAAATACATTATTGATGTTCCTAAGGCTGTTTCCCAAAGACAATACTATATTTCTTATGGGACAAAAGAAAAAAAAAATTTTTTTCATGAGAATATCCACAATTAGGTTCTAACATCAGAATGTATTCTGCATTTGATAAGAGACTTATCTAGAGCATATCTAGATATTCTGCAAAGCTCCTGCCTGCTATGCTGTCTGTTTAAAGGGTAAAACTGACAAGCTCTTAAGACACTGAAAATTAATACGGAGCTAGTGATTTTTATTTTAAATAATTTATAATTTTTATTTTAAATAATTTAAATTCTATTTGAAATAATAAAGACATTTGTTTCAAGATCGATGCAAACATTTAAAATGGAACTCTAATGTTCAAATATTTTCAGTGAAGAAGAAAATGATTCCTCTCATAAACAAGTAGATAGGGGCACACTGAGAAATCTCTAATTTTCAGTAAAATAGTCAAACATTGGAGAGAGGATTCCTGGCAGAGAACAAAATATAAGAAGTGACCTGAGTCTTTAACCGTAATATAAGAAAGGATTTATTCCCCGCCCCGCCTTGAGTGTTTTTGTTGTTGTGTTGTTAGCAGACTGTGGATGGGAGAGTAAAATGAGAGTTTACTGCATTGTGGAAAAACGCCTCTGCCCCTAAACAAATGATAAATCTGTTAATGTGTATCTTGGTCACTCAGCAGTGTCTGACTCTTTGCGACCCCATGGACTGTAGCCTGCCAGGCTCCTCTGTCCGTGGGATCACCAGGCAAGAACACTAGAGTGGGTTGCTTTGCCCTTCTTGAGGGGACCTTCATGACCCAGGGATCGAATCCAGGTCTCCACCACTGTAGGCAGACGCCTTACCACTGGAGTCTCAGTTAATAGTTACCTTAAAATATAACACAGCAGTGCTTGTGCTTTGTTTCAATTCTGCAGTATCTCAAGAATTGAAAAACATTTGCACCTTGAGCCACATGTAAAGAGGCTAAAAAAATTAAAAAATTATCACAGCAAAGGATAATTTGATAAAAAAAATATTTGGATTTTGCAAAATTATAAAGATCACAAAATCTATGTTCTGGAATGTCTAACCTATATTTTATTTTCATTTGAAAATGCAATACACACATGGGAAAAGTGAAAGTGTTAGTTGCTTAGTCACATCTGACCCTGCGACCCCTTGAACTGCAGCTGCCAGGCTCCTCTGTCTGTGGGACTCTCCAGGCAAGAATATTGGAGTGGGCTGCCATTCCCTTCTCCAGGGGATCTTCCCAACCCGGGAGCGAACCCACGTCTTCTGTGTCTCCTGCACAGCAGGTAGATTGTTTATGACCTTAGCCTCCACACAGAGCCTTTAGTAATAGTCTAAGATAAGCACCTAACAATGGAAAAGAACCCCAAAGCCTTCTCTGTCACTGCTCGCCCAGACTTCTTTACCTAGAAGCAAAACAAAGACCCTTCTTCCCTAAATGTCCTTCCCTTTTCTGATTTGGCCTCCTTTTATTTTTTTTCTACCCCTCTAGGAATCAAACAAGCTCATGCCTTTAGTGTTGTTTGCAGTTTTAATGTAAGTTTCTCAGCTCCATCAGCCTTAACTCCAACAATCCTCTTACAGCAGTACAGTTACGGTTCAGTCACTCAGGCGTGTCTGACTCTTTGCAACCCCATGAACTGCAGCACACCTGGCCTCCCTGTCCATCACCAACTCCCAGAGTTTACTCAAACTCATCTCCATTGAGTCAGTGATGCCATCCAACCATCTCATCCTCTGTCGTCCCCTTCTCCTCCTGCCTCCAATCCCTCCCAGCATCAGGGTCTTTTCCAATGAGTCAATTCTTCACGTCAGACTTAGTTTTCATTATTTCCCTTGACATGAATTTAATGAAGAGAGCCATCAATATATGATGTCATCATCTTAACAGCAACACCAGCCATATTTCATTCCATGAATTGATCAATATAAGGATAAATTACTAGTACATAATATTTTTCCTATATCTTGTATAAGTAGATATCTACAATTATTGAAGTCTTATTTCATTTCCTTCAGTAGAGCTTTAAAGTTTTTCCTCCTCCAAATTGCTTCATGGTTCTCATTCAGTTTCATTTCTAGATCTTTAGACTTTTGAACCTATTTTTAACTGAATATTCTATTTCCCAAATTGCACTGTATGTCTATAATATAGTTTTAAATGGTAGTTTAATAATGGGCCTCCTGTGATATTTATTCTCTTATTCAAAGTAGTTCTCTCCCTCCCAAACTGATGATTTTAATTTTTCTAAATGTGCGTTAATAAATAAACTGACTTCTTTGGGACAGCTCAATATCAATATTTAACTTGGAAAAAGCTGACAGCCACACTTTAATTTTATTATTATATTTTCTGCTAAGGATGTTTATTTATTCATTTGTTTATTTTGTTTTTATTCACTAGGGTGCTGTTACATACCAGACACTGTAGTAGGTGTTATTTAGAGCAAAGAACACCACCTCAATTCCTATAGCTTTTATTTTAGTGAAAGAGGTTAATAAACAGTGGTTAATACATAGTGAAAAGAAGAGATGCTGCATTTTTATTCATTTTCTTTGTGGGTTCAGTGCATGTATATAATTTTCTCTATCATGGTCAAGGAAGGCCTTGCTGAGAAGGTGACATTTGAGAAAATACCTGATGAAGAGGAGGAAAGGAGCTATGCAATTGTCCAAGAAAGAAGATTTCCAGACAGAAAACCATGAAATTAAGCCCTGAGACATGTGTATGTCTAGCAGGTTCAGAAAATATCAAATTATCATGTGGCTGGAGCTGAGTGTAAGGAGTATATAGTGGGCAATTTGCAATAATAGAAATCTAGAAAAATGAAAATAGGTTTTTGGGAAAAAAAAATAAATTTAGTCTGTGGGCCCTTGCTCTAATGATAAACAAGGTGTGAATTGGTTTAGGTCTAAGAAGAATCAATTATTCGAAGGATGCTGAAGTACCACTTCCAAAAAGAGAATCGGACCCCTCCAACCTCCTCATTCTCTATTTTTTGTCTATGTTTCTCTTTGGATGTCAGCATCATTCTCACAGACCAGGCTTTTCATGGCTCCACCATCAGAGAGAGACATCCTTCTTGATTTAGTTCTGATTTTGAAATCACTACAAAGGTCTCTGGACCAACACAGGACATGATTATCAACTCCAAGACCGATTAATATGGCTATGGGCAGACAGTGGGATAGGCGTCCCTGGTAGTTCAGCTGGGAAGGAATCTTCCTGCAATGCACGAGGCCCCGGTTCGATTCCTGGGTCGGGAAGACCCCCTGGAGAAGGGATAGGCTACCCACTGCAGTATTCTTGGGCTTCCCCGGTGGCTCAGTTGGTAAAGAATCCTGCAATGTGGGAGACCTGAGTTAGATGCCCGGGCTGGGAGGATCCCCTGGAGGAGGGCATGGTAACCCACCCCAGCACTCTTGCCTGAAGAATCCCATGGACAGAGGAGCCTGGAGGGCTACAGTTCACGGAGTCACAGAGAGTCAGCCGTGACTGCGTCATTAAGCATGACACCCAGCATGGAATGCTATGGATGGTAAACCTAATAACACTAAACCTTCAAAGTGAGAACTAGGAGCTATTCACTTATGAAAGGGAGCCACTACTTAGAGATTTTTATTACATATTACTAAAATTTAGCTGAATCATAAGAGAGTGCAAACCTTATGTGTATCCATTTTCAATGGGTTCACATCCTCATATTCTGGTGAATACTTCTCTGAGTACTCAACTAGTTACTAGACATGATAAAGTCTTTGAAAATGTATCTGCAGTCACTGAACCTTTATTCAAAGGTGACTTTTTGACTGGTATATTATTTCTAAGAAATCCAAAGATGCTGTTATTTCTATAGAGAGATATTCTGAAGTAAGCAGGTATGTTGTGATTATTTTTGATTAATCAGAATTTCTCTTTTCTTCTCACAAATTTGCTCCTACATTTTGTGTATTATTTCTCTACCGTGTCAGAATGTATTATTACTTTTGCATCCAGAACAGTAAACACAATAAAATTGGTCTTTGCCCTTATGGAGTTGGATTGACAGATGATATTCAACTACTGTCTACTTATTATTGTGAAAAGTGTTACCAAGATATGACGTTGTTACAAAGAGAGACGTATAGCATGACTGAGATTAAAATGTGAAGCTTTTTAAAATTCATTAGCCTAAAATTAATTTTTATCTTATTATTTCAAAGTAGTTATAATGCCTACTCACTGGATTCTATTTATCTTACTATTTAAATTGCAATTACTCATGCTTAACTATTCTAATCATTATTAATTAGTTAGGGCCTGATAGTACTCCCTAGTGGGTATATTTAAAACAGTTATCATATAATGATACAAATGTTATTCTTAGGAAAGTGTAGGGTAGTAATAAATTTAAAAAGTAATGGTATTTCAGGGACTTGTGACACTAGAGTAATGCAAATCACCTTAATGCCTTAATATATATATATAGGATTAGTAAATATACAGATGTATGTGTATGTATACATACATTTCCTGAATTAGTCCTATTATCTAATTTGATGGAGAGATTAAAAATGTGCATATATTTTTAAAAGTTAAGCAATGAAAAATGCATACGATAAAGATCTGAACTGATATCAGGTAATATTGTCATTTATCTTTTACATCCTAGGATATTTTGGCAACACAGTTGGAGAGTAACTACTGATATGAAAATCACCCTCTGTGTTATCACAGTTGTTATCATCACAAACACAGTTGTCATCACAAACCCAAGAGCCATTCTCATTTCTTCTGTGCCTAGTGAATCTCAATTTTGCTCCATTCTTAAGGGTCAATACACTCATAGAAGGTCACTCTGTTCCTAATCTAAGGGGTGAATGTTGGCAAGTGTGAAATGGTTGTAGTACATCGATCATGGTAATTCTATTCCTTTTGCCATTAATTGGTTTAGGCAGGGGCTTCCTCAGTGGCTTAGTGGTAAATAATCTTCCCGCAATGCAGGAGACAGGGGTTTGATCCCTGGGTGGGGAAGATCCCCTGGAGGAGGGCATGGCAACCCACTCTAGTATTCCTGCAAGGAAAATCCCATGGACAGAGGAACCTGTTGGGCTACAGTTCATAGGGTCTCAAAGAGTCAGACACAACTGAAGCAGCTGAGCATGCACACGTAGTCTAGACATAGATCTGTGATTCTACCATGGGTATTACTTTTTTTAGAGAAAGTCTGTCTGAGAACTTACTGAAAGTAGCTTTTCCCTACCCTGAAGAAGACAAAAACAAGAATATTTGATTTTCTGTTTAGGTATGTAATTCCAAGAGTAGGGGATAAAGTTGGTTAAGAATTGTTACAGTCACTTGTAGATCATCATGAGAAAAAGGGAAAACACCCTGAAGGTGTCAGAACAGAAAAAAGGGAAAGTTTGTTATTCCACAGAATTCATCATCTTCTGAATTCATTATTTGCAATTAAATATAATCAAATAAACTTTACTACTGAAGCCACTTCTAATCAGAAGCTAAGAAGCTTACTACTAAAGGCCATAACTGATGGAATCATTGTGTTTGTTAAAAAATTTTGTGTCTCATATCCAATGGTAATAGCTTTACATGACTTATCTCATTTAACCTTCTTAGGCAAGACTATTACCATATTTTATACATGCAAAATCGTGAGATTAATAGAGGTAAAATAACTACCCATGATCACACACTAGTTGAGTAGCAGAGCTTTCAAATTTAGATTAAGTGACTCTGATTCCAAAGGCATTCTTCTCTGAGCATGACTCAACTACTTATTCTTATTTGCCCAAGGTTTTAAATATACAGTACATTACACTTTTATTAAACAGTTCTTGGTTTGTTACATGGAATATACACAACATAAAATCTATTGTATTTTCAGACCCAAATTTAGCTTGAAAGTGAAAGTCACTCAGTCGTGTCCAACTCTTTGCACCCCCATGGACTGTACAGTAATGATATGTAAATTTCCACATATATGATTTTGTGTCTATTTATGTTTCATTTAGAAAAAAAATTATCTAGATGTTAAGCCACTTAATTTTTAAAAATATATTTACTTCCTTGTATTCATAACCATCTTTATCATTGACCGTAATTGCTCAAAATTGAAGACAGCTATGTTTTTGTGGTTTCCTCCTACTGTATTCTTTCTCTCACTACTCCAATCCACTTTCTGCATTGCTTCTAGAGTTATCTTTCTGACACATGTTCTACTCATTTCATTTTAGTCTTTAAAACTTTTGACAATTTTTCCAGAATAAATTCAAGATAATCCAACACGGATCCAGAAGCTTGTAATATAGCCTTAGTCGAGCTTGTCATTTCCCTCTGCCTCCCTCTGTATATACAATATTTACATAGGTGTATGTCTGTGTGAAGTCTCTACTTGCTTATCGTGTTTGCATCCTTAGTACCTGGCCTGTATCTGACATACAGCCATGGTGGTGGGTTAGTCGCTCAGTCGTGTCTGACTCTTGTGACCCTGACTATAGCCTGCCAGGCTCTCCTGTGCATGGGATTCTGCAGGCAAGAACACCGACATACAGTAGGATAGTAGCTATTTGTTAAATGAATTCATAAAGCAGCGACTTACACAGACAGTGACATTTGGAACCCGACCTAAGCATCAATAGTGTCAACTGCTGCACTTCTAGAAGCCAATTAAAGTCAAGCACCTTCTTAGTGTTAGATACAGAGTTGGGATATATATATATATATATATATATATATATAGTAGAATTTCTCTGAGAAGCTCACAGCTCTGTGTTTTTCTTTCCTGTGATCTGTAAAGCAAGTTTTAAATCAGTGTAATGGAAAGGTCAAAGTTACTAACGGAATAGCTTAGAATAGGGGTGAGGATCCCATTTATAAAAGACAGCTTGAGTCTGAAGTAAGGGTACCCTCACTATTGGCCTGTGGGAACTCTAGTCCTCAGTGATGATTTTTGCCATGTTACTGAACTTTGGACATAACAGGAATGAAAAGTAAGAGCTAGTAATTCACAATATTCTACTTAAACACTGAAACACCTTAGAAAGTGTCTTGTACCAGATTATTACCATTGCTTATTCAAAATGTGTAGACTAATGGTATAATTTATTTTGGGTTTTATTCACACAGCTTGCTTTTGCAATATAAATAACCCCTCAGTAACTTGAGCTTCCCCTGATAATATAGTATAATATTATATATATATATATTTTAGCTGAATGAGTGTATATATATATATGTATATATATGTTTATTCAGGCTTACCCAACATCCTATTTCTCTCCTTCTGATTCAGTAAAATTAGAGAATCCTATGAACTTAGTGCTCTGATAATCCAACCTGTGATGTTGGTTATCATTTAGGTCATCAAAATTGTAGTATTATTTTCCTCAGCTTACCCATTATCTGGAATTACTGTGGAGATTAACCTGGTTTGACAGATCATTACTTTTCTATGAGAACTAAATAAGTGTAAAATTACTATATTTTATTCACCAAACACATTCTATTTGTGAAAGCAATCATGCAAGGTAGATTTTAGTCTCCAAAAGGCTTTTTTGACTCTATGTGAAATCAAATGAAAGGGAACATGATGGATTCAATCATCAGAGAATGTGGTAACATGAAAAATGAGTCATGTGTGATTTATATTCAATATTGAATATAAAAACTGTCTGCATGTATTTTGAACCAGGTACTTAATTTGAGAAACCTTAGAGATATAAGAAATAGTCAACATTTTGAAGTTATCTAACAACTCTTGGCAAAAATAAGGCCACATTAAATGAGAACTGTGGTGATTTTATTAAGTTGAAAAAGATAAACATGAACTTTGCCACAGAATTGAAACATAAACAAGTTTGAAGGGATTTGGATTTCTGAAAGTTAAAAATTATATTATCAAACTAGTATTTATATCCTTTCTATTGATGCCATGAGCTATGTAAGGAAAGTCTTTGGATCTTATTTAGCAAAATAGTATTAATAGTCAGAAAAAAGTTCAGATGGTCTGAAAATAGTTAAACATAGTCACATTGAAATGGAAAGAATATTAACCTGAAAGAAGATATAACACAGATGAAATGGAGGAAGATATTTCAGATATTTGGAGTATTTGGGGAGAATTGGGAAGAAAACGCTTTTCAAGGCAGAAGACATATGCACATTATTGCCTTTCATTTGATGTTCACTTCCGTAGTCAGTCTGTGATACAATGTTGTGTATAGTCTAAATGTCTTTTATCTATTTCTTGTTAAGATATAACATTGCAGAATGAAAATCACCTCTTACAGGCAAAATACCCTGAAGTTTTCCTCTAATATTAAAATCGAATGTGATTTTTCAACATCTGAATCTGTTAAAATAACAAGAATGCAAAATTGTGTGAATAATGCCAGCTTTTTAATAGTAGAATATCATTCGACATGATAAGATATTTCAACAAAATGAAAGGCAAAAATCACTCATGATAGATATTCAAAATCATTGAATCAAATTAAGAATGGACTTTACCATAAGTTTTGGCTTTTTTCTCTCTCTTATCTGTGTTTTGCTTCTGCCTAACCTTGATTTATCTTTCTCATATACCTATTTGTAACCAGGGAAAAATACTGGAGAAAGTTTTTAATAAATTCCTTTTCATGTTATTAAATGACACCATATTTTGGCATTTTATTCAGTCTTTTGTGAGAATGTATACTGTTTTAATGTTTTTAGTTGTTGATGCAGTGTATCAACATTGTTAAGACTGAGACACAAATTAGTATATCTTCAAAAGGGCTACATTTTATTCAGTTTATTTTCTACTAAATATATCAGTATATCTAATATAATCGAAATGCATAAAGCAGGTATTTTGAGAGAATGAGGTTGTGAACTTCCATCCATATTGGGTACATGAGGAAGCTACATGACAAAGATGAAACTGTGGTATTAAAATTACAGTGTGGAACGCCATTCTTATAAATATCTCTGAAAAGGACAGTGAGAAGAGACCATCGTGTTCATAACACGGGGGTGGGTATGCATCCTAAACATCACTGGCAGATAAAGAAAAGAGTTTAAACGTGGAACAAATGCGGCTAGGTAGACAAGCTTCAGGACTCCGTGTGGAAGCGGCAGTTTCTAGACAATTTGAAGTGAAAATAGAGAGTACAGTTCCTAAGGAAGACCAAGAGGAAAAGACCACAATCAACCCAAAATCCCTGCATCGAGAAGAAACACCTGTACAAGCAACAGTATAAGGAGAAGTTCTGTTGTCAGCGCTGATCTATAGTGGGTGACTGTGTGTATTAGGGAGCTGAGCCGCTCCTGAGACCTAGCAGTTTTAAACACTTTATTGGGGCTCATATATTCATGCGCTGGTTGAGTAATTATGCAGACCCGAACCTGTCTCACGCGCCTGTAGCCAACTGGCAGGCGGGCGGAGGGCTCCCTGCGTGGAATGGCCTCACCGAGGACAGTTGCACGTTTTTCCATGAGCGGTTTTCTCAGACCCCTCCTGCAAACACTCCCAGGTCTGCCCCTGCGCTGGTGGCAGAGATGCACGTGTGGGAGCAGATGCTCACGGGGCTTATTGCAGCTTCTGCTCTGCCCGCTTTGCTATTGTTCCGTTTCTCAGCAGATGTGGGCAATCCACGGAAGGTGGAGGACCGTCCCCAAAGAGGCCCAGGTCAGCAGCGTGTGAAATACTGAAGGCGATTAACACGGTCATCCTCCCACATTGGGTGTGAGGACAAGATGGACGTTCAAGTTTAAAACCTGGTGTGTGAAATCAAGGCCAGATTAGCAATTTGTGGATGTGGTACAGAATCCCAGAGGGGTTCCAAGAGTGTCAAGTACCTCCACCTAAGAACCAGCAATTACCTTTTAAACCAGCTAGGACTCAAGCAAAGGATGGTGCTAACACAGCTGTGTGGAAATGAAACAGAAAATTTCCAGGAAAGGTTTCTATGAGACAGTTACATGGAAGACATATTTATGTGGTCACTTCTTTATACCCTTACACAATGCTACGGACTTTTTTAGTAGATAAGAGTGTCCTCTCTTTATGGGTTTACAGGAAGAAAACATTTACGCTTCCCATTGTAGATATATGTGGCCAATGAGGTTTTTTTTTAAATAAAACATTTAATTGCTAGTAAAAGATTCTTATTACTTCCTTCACTTCTGCAAAAATCAGAAAAGATTAATGATGGATGATACCACAAAGATCAGTGGAGCCTGAGTTTCTTAATAGAGAAAAGTTGCTATGGAAAATTTTTGTAATTATAGAAGACTTTCTTTGAATATAAATTATTATATTTTGTGTTAGGCTATTGAAATTTCCAGGGTTGTTAAAGTAGCCAAAGGTCACTTGTAATTATTAATAAACTGAAGCAATTAGCCAATGAAATACTTTCCAAGCTCACTGTTAAAACTGTTTTATTATATAATGCTAATGGCCGTTCTTGTTGCATATCAGAGGGGACATGGTATATATGTGTGTGTGTGTGTGTGTGTGTGTGTGTGTGTGTGTGCGTGTATCATCACAAGAAACTTAGCCTTCAGCATTTGGTTAATGTGGTGTTTACTAGGTTTCGTTGCTGTTACTATTTTTCCCTTTACTTACTCTCTTCTTTGAAACTGAACCACAAAGTCAAGCTCAGTCTCCAGGGAGAGTGCAAGTAAATGAGCCGGACCCTGGTTGGGGGAATGCGCACACATATTTTTAGAAATTCTTCTATAAGAAGCAAATAGTAGCTTTTATAAGTCTCCATATTCAGTGTTTCAATATTTTGTTAATAATTGTTTTTATCCATGAGATGCAGTTTTTCTTTTTCTTGAGGTTTTTTTTTTCTGGTTTTGGTAAAAGAGTAACACTAAATTCATAGAAAACATGGTGTTATGGGCTGAAGATTTGTGTCTCCCCCAATTTCCCATGCGTTCTAAAAACTAAGATCATGGCATCTGGTCCCATTGCATTATGGCAAGGAGATGGGGAAAAAGGAACAGTGACAGACTACTTTCCTGGGCTCCAAAATCACTACTGATGGTGACTGCAGCCCTGAAATTAAAAGACGCTTGATCCTTGGAATAAAACCTATGACAAACCGAGACAGAGTATTAAAAAGCAGAAACGTCACTTTTTGCCAACAAATATCCATCTAGTCTAAGCTAAGGTTTTTCCAGCAGCTATGTACAGATGTGAGAGTTGAGCCTAAAGATGGTTGAGCACTGAAGAATTGATGCTTCTAAATTGTGGTGCTGAAGAAGACTCTTGAGAGTACCTAAACAGCAAGGAGATCCAGTCAATGCAAAGAAATAGAGGAAAGCAATAGAATGGGAAAGACTAGAGACCTCGTCAAGAAAATTAGAGATACCAAGGGAACATTTCATGCAAAGATGCGCACAATAAAGGACAGAAATGGTATGGACCTAAGAGAAGAAGAAGATATAAAGTTCAGATGAACTGTACAAAAAAGATCTTCACGACCCAGATAATCACGATGGTGTGATCACTCACCTAGTGCCAGGCATCCTGCAATGTGAAGTCATTTGGGCCTTAGGAAGCATCACTACAAACAGAGCTAGTGGAGGTGATGGAATTCCAGTTGAGCTATTTCATCCTAAACGATGATGCTATAAAAGTGCTGCACTCAATATGCCAGCAAATTTGGAGAACGTCGCAGTGGCCACAGGACTGGAAAAGATCAGATTTCATTCAAATCACTAAGAAAGGCAGTGCCAAAAAATGTTCAAACTACCGCACAGTTGCATTCATTGTGCAATTCATCTCACACACTAGCAAAGTAATGCTCAAAATTCTTCAAGCCAAACTTCAGCAGTACGTGGACTGTGAACTTCCAGATGTTCAAGCTGGTTTTCAAAAAGGTGGAGGAACCAGAGCTCAAATTCCCAACATCCGTTGGATAAGCAAGAAAGCAAGAGATTTCCAGCAAAACCCATTTCTGCTTTATTGACTATGCCAAAGCCTTTGACTGTGTGGCTCACCACAAACTGAAAGATTCTGAAAGAGATGGGACTACCAGACCACCTGGCCTGCCTCGTGAGAAACCTGTATGCAGGTCAGGAAGCAACAGTAAGAATTGGGTGTGGAACAACAGACTGGTTCCAAATCAGGAAAGGAGAATGACAAGGCTGTATACTGTCACCCTGCTTATTTAACTTATATGCAGAGTATATCATGAGAAATGTTGGGCTGGAAGAAGCACAAGCTGGAATCAAGATTGCTGGGAGAAATATCAATAACCTCAGATATGCAGATGACACCATCCTACAGCTGAAAGTTAAGAGGAACTGAAGAGCCTCTTGATGAAAGTGAAAGAGGAGAGTGAAAAAATTGGCTTAAAGCTCAACATTCAGAAAACTAAGATCATGGCATCCAGTCCCATAATTTCATGGCAAATAGATGGGGAAACAGTGGAAACAGTGGCTGACTTTAGTTGTTTGACTCCAAAATCACTGTAGATGGTGACTGTAGCCGTGAAACTAAAAGACACTCACTCCTTGGATGAAAAGTTATGAACAAACTAGACAGCATGTTAGAAAGCAGAGACATTCGTTTGCCAACAAAGGTCCGTCTAGTCAAGGCTATGGTTTTTCCAGTGGTCATGTATGGATGTGAGAGTTGGAGTATAAAGAAAGCTGAGCACTGAAGAATTGATGCTTTTGAACTGTGGTGTTGGAGAAGACTCTTGAGAGTCCCTTGGACTGCAAGGAGATCCAACCAGTCCATCCTAAAGGAGATCAGTCCTGGTTGTTCACTGGAAGGACTGATGCTGAAGATGAAACACCAATACTTTGGCCACCTGATGTGAAGAACTGACTCATTTGAAAACACCCTGATGCTGGGAAAGATTGAAGGTGGGAGGAGAAGGGGACGACAGAGGATGAGACGGTCGGATGGCATCACTGACTCAATGGACATGATTTTGAGTAAACTCTGGGAGTTGGTGATGGACAGGGAGACCTGGTGTGCTGTGGTTCATGGAATTGCAAAGAGTTGGACATGACCTGCTCTGAATTGAACTGAACTGAAAAGATAACACAGTGCGTATGACAGAATAATGTAACTAGGAATTAGTATATTGCATGCATTTAAATATTTTTATTTTGTTTATTTTAAAATTTGTATTTTATATTGAAGTATAGTTAATGTTTGTTTTAGTTGTAAACCAATGAGATTCAGTAATATATACATATTTATGTACACATTTTTCAAATTATTTTCCTTTTTGGTTATTACAACATATTGAGTAGAGTTTAAGTCAATATAATTGACAAATAGCATTGATTCAATGCATTTATATATTGCAGTATTATTTCTTGTATGGCTATATTTAGAGTTTATATCACATTGCATAATTATCCTTTCTTTTTATTAGTTAGGAGAATTCAGGTATAGTTTTTTTTATCTAGTTTGATGTTTATAGCATAATATTATTGTCAGTATTTTTCATACTGTGCATTAGATTTCTATGGTTGATTTATTACCAGTTGCAAGTGTGTACCCTTAAACATCAATAGTATCACCCTCCCTTATCCCCTGGTGACTATCACCTGATTTTTTTATGAGTTTAACTCTTTTATATTATACATGGTTAAGTGTTATCATATGGTACTTTTCCTTCTCTTCCTTAGCAAATGTGCTCAGGGTCCATCCAAGTCACTGCATGTAATTTTACATTTTCTAATTCACAACACTGAAATTTTACACTTTAGAAAATGCAATGTTATTGAATTGACTATTAGACAAATAAAATAATGCAGTCAGAATTTAATTCTCCAAAAATATTGTGGCAGAAATTTTACTAGCCCTTCCTAATATCCACTTCCTTCTCTTCCCTTCTAAAAGAATTAAACATTGCCGTCTTTAGTTGGATACAGTTACATTGGCTAGAAATATTTTCCCTATTCCTTTGTGTTAGATGTGTAAATGTAAAATTACAGAAATAAAATTGAGGCTGGTTCTGAAATGTCACAAAATGGGGAGCACTTTTTTATTATCCATTTGGCTGTTCATCATGTACATATGATGCTTCTCAATTCATTCTATAAGGCCAGCATCAATCTGATATCAAAACTGCACAAAGACATCATAAAAATATAATATTACAGGCCAATGGCACTGACAAACACAGATCCGGAAATCTTCAGCAAAATATTAGAAAATAAAATTAAAAATATTTATTAAAGGGATCACGGACTTCCCTTGTGGCTCAGCTGGTAGAGAATCTGCCTGCAATGAGAGAGACCTGAGTTTGATCCCTGGGTTGGGGAGATCCCCTGGAGAAGGGTAAGGCTGCCCACCTCAGTGTTCTTGTCTGGAGAATTCCTTGGGGGCGCAAATGGTCAGACACTACTGAACGACTTTCACTTTCACTAAAAGGATCATGCACCAGGATCAAGTAGGATTTATTCCAAGGATGTGTTTTCATGAAATAAATAAAAATTAAAATTAAGTAAATGTAACTACATCAAAAAATAACAACAACAAAAGCCTTTGCACAGCAAAGAAAATTATCAGCAAAATTAAATGGTCATTTACTTTGAATAGGATAAGATATTTCAAATTATATATCTGATAAATGGTTAATATCCAAAATATACCAATGATTTATTTGTATATAATTCATGCAACTCAACATCACAAACAAAAGAAATAAATAGCAACAAAACCTGTTGAAAAATGAGTAGAGGATCTGAATAGATGTTTTCCAAAGATGGTCAAAAGACACAGAAAAAGATGCTCAGGATCACTTATCATTAGGGAAACAGAGATCAAAACACAATGAAATATTACCTAAAATGTCTCAGGAAGGATATATTCAAAAAGATAAAAAGCAAGCATTGATTATGATGTATAAAAAAGGGTATATTTATGCATTGTTTCTGGAATTGTGAATTGATGTATCTGCTATGGAATACACTATGGAGGCTCTTCAAAAACTGAAAATATAACTACAATACAATCTAGCAATTCTACTTCTGAGTATTTATATGAAGAAAATGAAGACATTAGTCTTAAAAGCTGAATGTCAATTACATCACAATAAAAATGGAAGACCTCTTAAGATGAAAAGAGAAGTTATACAGTGGAAGAAGCCGATACTTGCAAAACACATTTCTGACAAAGACTAGGATCAAGAGCACGTTAAGAACTTTCCAAACGCAGTAGTACAAAAATCAAAAGCATGTTTTTAAAATTAGAAGCAAGACTTGAACAGATATTTCATTGAAGAGGATACAGAGATGAAAATAGAGCACATAGAAGATGTTCATCTTTGTTAGAAATTAGAGAAACACAAGTGAAAGACAAAATGTAATAGGGCTACACACCCATGAGGGCGACTTTAAAAACAGTGGTGGAAAAATGTAAGGAAACTAGACTAACAATGCTTCGCTAGTGTATGCTGTATAGTGCAACCACTCCAGGAAAAATAGCTTGGCAGTTTCTTTGCTTTTTTCCCTCAGTTTTATTAAGGATTTACTATTTTACAAAATATAGCACGTGATTAATGTAAATAATTTGGTGAGTTTGGCCATAGGTATACATTCTTGCTACCATCATCACAATCAAGGTAATACATGTATCTACAGCTTCCAAAAGTTTCCTTGTATCCCTTTGGGTTTTGGGGTTTATACTTTAGTGGCAAGAATATTTTACATGAGATATACCATCTTAAATTTTTAAGTGCAAAATATCTTGTTGTTAATTACAAGCAGTGCTTTTAAAACTAAGTATAGTACTACTATACGATCCCCCAATTGTACTATCAGTCATCTATGCCGATTAAAGATCTCTGTGTGTGTGTACTTGCTAAGGCTCATCTGACTCTTTTTGACCTCAAACACTGTAGCCTGCTAGGCTCCTCTGTCCAGGAGATTTCTCAGGAAAGAAAACTGGAGTGGGTTTCCATTTCCTTCTCCAGGGGATCTTTCCAACCCAGGAATCGAACCTGTGTCTCCTGCATTAGTAGGCTGGTACTTTACCACTGAGCCACAAGAGAAGCCCTAATTAAAGATTTAGATTCACCCAAGTATCTGTGCATGAATGTTTATAGCTTTCTCTTTCATAATAGCAAAATCCGGAAGTAATACAACTGTCCTTTAAAGGATAATGTTTAAACCACCTGCTGCTACTGCCGAGTCGCTTCAGTCGTGTCCGACTCCTAGCGACCCCCTGGACTGCAGCCCAGCAGCCTCCTCCGTCAAAGGATTTTACAGTACGTCAAATCATAGACTGCCATTCAACAATATAAATAAGTGAACTACTGATACTTGCAACATCCTGTCAAATCTCCCGAGAATCATGTCATGTGAGAAAAGCCAGTCTCAAGGAGTCACATACTATATGATTCATTTACACAAAATTCTAAAACTGTAAAAAGGGATGACAATTTTGTGGACATAAGGGTTTAAAAAGGAGCTAGTAGCAGGGTGAATGAATATTAAAGGGCAACATGAAGCTTCCTTATGGTGATGGGAACAATCTATAACTTGACTGGACATTGTGATATCCCTATTATGAAATTACATTTTGTGCACGTGAATCTACAATTATCTCAAGAATAAGAAAAAAAATTTAAACCATGTCTCCTACATGTGTTTGCTTTGAAAACATGTATCTTGTGCAATAGGAATAGATAGTTTTTCTCTCCTCTAGCCAATTCAGTTGCAGATTCAAGCAAAGTGTTTGTCTAATTTATAGGTCTTTCTTCTCTCTGGGATGTGTAGCTTTTTCTCATATGTTCTGATTTTAACTATGCATTTAAAATAAGTTTTATTCTATTTTATTCAGCATGTAGAGTGTCTGTAATGAGATTTCCCCCACATTATCCTGGCCCTGTAGATTGCTGGATTTGGAAAGCTATGAGTCTTTCTTTTTTTTTTTGGCTTGAATTATTTATTATACAATTGAATTTAAAGCAAAATAAACTTCCAAAAATATGACTGCCACTGAAGTTAGGTTGCTATATTTTTTCCCATTTTTCTCAACTTTGCTTGGAAAAGATACTTTATTATTGCTATATATTTATAATATAGATCATAAACATTCTCAATTTCCCATTCATAGTTTCTAAAACTCATGTCAAACTCATGATAAATGTTCCCATCAAAAAATGTTAAAACATTCATTTGTGAGTTTCAGAAAGTATTTCTCTTCTATGTGTGTCTGTCAGTAGAAGGAAAAGGAGGTTGATCTTGGTAAATTGAATAACCAGTTTTTCAACCCAGAGAGAAATGGGGAAAAATTAATTTAGTGTACTAAATTGAAAATATTTGAACTTTATTTAAGAATATGAAAATATTAATGTTTTTTTCAAAATATTGCTAATAAGCACAATTAGTTTTGAAGATGTGCAAGTTTGAACTTCATACTCACCCTAATCTAATGCATATTAATCTCAAGTATATTTCCATTCAAAAACACCTGAAAATTATTGTTTCCATTTCTATCCTAGAATATCAATAGAGTAAAGCAAGTAAGACAGTGGTTGGATGAACATTCTAATTCTTTTGCCCAAGCCTATCCCAGAAGCTGTGGAGACATTAAAAAGTACAAAAGACATACTCTTAAAAGTTACCAGTACGGAAAATACATTAAGCTGTCAATATATCTAATGATCAGATGATATGTATGCTGTGATACAACTATAGTGTTCGTAAGATGCTCACCGGTGTTATTTGGAATCTTGATGCCTATAGTTATGTCCATTATGTCCTATTTATAGAAAGATTCTAATGATACAATGGTCTTAATGAACTTGTTTTAACAGGTATACTCACTACCCTTTGAACTTTTCATCATCTCACTTAAACCAAAAGCAGATCCCCAATTATAGGTGTGATTTGAACAGCAATAAAACATATTGATATCAGAGGTAGACCTCAAAGATAAAAACACATACTTTCTGTCCTTAAGGAGCTTATATACTATTGAAGATCCCACAACAGGTATTTCATTTTCCCTCTATTGTATATCACTCAGGTTTCTAACTGATGCTAGCTGAAAAAATGGTTATTTAGAGAAAGTTTAATAAAATGACCATCTGCACAGGTTTGGGCAAGATGGAGGGAAAATATACGTCATATGGTGAAACCTGGAAGCCGTTAACCGACTGGGCTTGAAGCCGGGGTTAGCAGACAGCCTGGAACCCGCGCTCAGGCAGGGCTGCGTGGGGAGGAAGCCCGGCGTGTACCGCTGCCTCCTCCGGGGCCCCCAGCCCGGCCACGGCCACCCCGACCGCGCAGGGACTGAAGAAAGACGCTTCTGGAGCTCCTTCTCCTTCCTCCCTGAGGCTGAAACGAGAAGGCAAGGAAGCCCACCAAGGCGGTTCTTGCAGAACAGCATCTCCGGGCACCAAGCAGGGAGGGAAGAGGTGGAGAGCGGATCTGGGGAGGGCGCAGAGTCCGCCGGGCACTCACCGCGACGGGCTGATGACCTTCACGCGCTTGGGGGTAAAGGCAGCTCTGCGCTGGTTCAGGAGCAAGAGCAGCGTTATGGGCATCTGGGGTCCTCCCTGCATCCTATGTACTTCTCCTTAGCCAACCGTCAACGCTTCACTATATACAAACAAGATGTAGGATTTCGGAATTAAAATGATTCCATTTCACTTTGCTTTTTAAAAATACTTTTTGATGTGGGCCAGTTTTAAAGCCCTTATTGAATTTGCTGTGATACCATTTCTATTTTGCATTTTGGTTTTTGGCTACGAGGCATATGAGATCTCAACTGCCCAACCAGGCATCGAACTTGCACTCCCTGCATTGAAAGTCGAAATCTTACCCACTTTACCAGCAGGGAACTCCCTCACTCCCTTTTTTTAAAAATCAAGACAAAATTATATATGGGCTTTGTATTTTAAGGTCAAAATCAAATGAGGTAATAAAATATGTAATATATTCACGGAGTCATTTACCTCACCCAGTTCTTCCATTATAGGGCTAAAAGAATGTAGTCTAATTTTAATAAATGATAGTGCCATTAAGAATTAAGTAAATTAAGCTATCAGCAAGTATATCAAATATAGATGACCTTTGAATTAAATGCTCTTTCTTTTCCACCCAGGAATAGTAGGCAGTTCACTCAAACTCCTTTTGTCTAGTTGATATTTTGGTGTATCTCAATATCAAGTACGTTGACAAATATTTATCTTACTAAGAATCACTGAATTTGAAGCTAGATATTAAAAATCAGAATTAGATGACTTATGTGTTGAGGAAGGAACACTATATGGGGCATATAAAATATTGGATAAAAGACCTCTATTAAGTACCTTTGAGATTTTAAATGAACAACTTATGATCACAACTTTCAAAAATTTAAATATGGAAGACCAAAATGGGCTACATGTAGCATAAAATAATGCTTTTAAATATTTTTTTCTAGATTCAGTGAAGTCAATGCACTAGAATTTTGTTATTAACGTGAATGTAATGACTTAAGTTAGATTGCATTAAATGTAGATACTGAAGAACCCATACACACGCATTCACACACACACCCCTTAATGATATTGCATTGTGTGTGCGTGCTCAGTCATGTCCAACTCTTTGCAACCCCAGGGACTGTAGTTGCCAGGTTCCTCTGTCTATGGAATTTTCCAGGCATGAATACTAGAGTGGGTTGCCATTTCTGACTCCAGGCGATCTTCCTGATCCAGGCATAGACCCCGTGCCTCTTGCATCTCCTGAATTGGCAGGTGGATTCTTTACCACTGAGGTACCTGGGAAGCCTAACTAAATTAGAGTGTAGGGGTATTAATACATTTTCTGAATTTTTCAAATCGAAGTAAAATTACTACAGAATCAAAAGAGAGTAGCAAGTTTAAAAATCTCATTTATTTTTCATTTTCATGAGGCTTGTAAAATATGAAAATTGCTAATGTTATTTAAATATTTGCAGAAATAAATATGTAGGATTCCATTTTATTTTATTTTTTCTGTGATGCCTTTGGGTAGTTGGGTATTTCAATTATTTCTGACATGTTACATGCCAACTAATACCTTGCAAAACTTGCCTGGAATATATTTTTCTTCAGGCTCTTTCATTTTGTTTTATTGCTCATTTTCATTCCCCAAAGTGTATGACACCTATAGTGCTGTAACTGTAATTTAAAGGAATCCACTTGTGACAATAAGAATAGTACATTCTTGTATCTGAACAGAATTATAACTTTAAAAGCATTTCCATTTTAAGTAAATGTTTTATCCTATCTTTATAATGAAATATTTTATGTATTATAAGTTTTTTCTTCTACTAGCAATTCTCATAACCCAGGAATCTTCAGTGTTATTACTCTCAATTAAATTTTGTCACTATTCTCTATTATAAAATTTATTTTCTCCTACAAATAAGTTGTCAGGTCTTTTTAAAACAGATGTTGGTTTTCCAATATTTTTACCTTCCTGGAAAACATCCTTAATTGTGTTTCTTTCTTCCCCCTTTCCTTTTGGTTACATGTTAGAAACTATTTTTTAACTGATAGATCACTTATAATCTTCCTATAATCTTTTCATCGACCCCCAAATGTTATGTTATTTCCAACTGGAGACCTTATTTGACTCAGTCTCCCTCCCCATGCATTTCTCTTGCACAGGCAATGAATTTCTTACCTGAGATGGTAGTTATTTACGTTTAAAAACCTTTCATATTTCGGCTCCAGTTTTTCTATTTCTTCTGATCACTTCTGGATGGTCTAATAGCCTCTTCCTCCAGTCACTAAATTCTAATTCTTTAAGTATAGCTTTCAATGATACTTCCTTAGAAATTTCTTTCTTGAAGTTCCTAAGACATCTCAAGTGTTTAGTTTCTACTTCATGCTTTCCATTGTTATTTTTCTCATAGTTTTTTTATTTTCAGTTTTTTGTTTTTTTTCTAAAGCTCTCCCTACAGTGAGATCCCAGAGGTTTTATTTCTTACTTGGATTTTAATATAGCTAGTATTAAGAGATTGGTTTAATTAAGAAAGATAGCTAGAAAAGAGAAATTCTATTCCTAAATATTTTTACACTTTTTATTTTTTTAATTTTTTCTACTTTCTCTTGTAACTCAATTGTTTCTAAAATTCTCATCAGCATTGCTGGAGGAGTTTGACAAAAACAGACCAAATGATGAATGATACAATTGAGACTACTTGACCTTTGGCTAAACAGCTAACACCAACACTTATATATCTTTCATGCTTGCTCTTTGTGTTTTCTACTTCCTTTTGCTGATCTTACCCCCTTCAAACTGTCTTCTAATCTCTCTCTGACTTTGGGATAATGCCCATTTCATCTATGATTTCAGACGAAGTTGGTTTTTGCTCCACCCTATCTGGCTTATATGTTACATGTATTAAATCTTCTCTCTAATGGTCCTGTTATCTCCAAGACGATTCCATTATTAACATGAAAACTGATAAAAGTACTATATCATTCTGTTATGGTCAGCTTCCAAATTTGCTCTTCTTACATAATTTACTTGTTTATTGAATGTCTGCATATGAAAAAGTGTGTGAGATTATTTAGAAGAATAATTTTCTCACTCTTTCATTTTAACTCTTAAATCACTGAATGTGAGAATACGACTCAAATACCTGAATAGTCTCATTGGGACACACTATTGCACGATCTGTAACCACAAGTATAACATTCAATCAAAATTTTTCTTTAGTCAATATTTTTTTTGGAATAGACTGCAGTTTTTTAAGCCCACCAATCTAAACTAGACTTTCATTTACACATAAGTCTTTCTTAGACTTGACAGTTATGTACAGTTCATTAGTGTTAAGGATTTCCGTTCCTTTGTTCTTAATGTATTGTTTGTTAATTAATAATAATTGCAACTTACATTTTATTGTGGTACTTATTTACTCTTTTTTCCTTCTGAAAAAAAATTGAGATTTGAAATATCTCAATCCTTTCATATACTTTGTGAATTGTACAGTGAGAGATCATATTTAATGTTTTATTGTAATGTTCAAATAGAAATTCTCTTTCTCCCTTACATTAAATATTTGAATATTTCCTTGTATATTTGCTATCTACTTGTAATTATCTTTACACGCTTGCTTTCCTCACATTTTTGTTTAGTAACAAATGCATGGCTTACCTTGTGACTCAATATTTTCTAAAATTCTCATCAGATTGGCCAGATAGTAAGATTAATAAACGAAAAGATCAAGTGTGTAAATAAAATAGTTACTTGGAGCTACTCAATGTTGTATTCAAATCCTGATAAGTCAATTTGTTATTGTTGGGCTGTACTCCACAGGACTGAAAGGCTTGTATTTGTCTAACGTGAAGAGCAGAGAGCGAGCCCAGAGTGAGTAACAGAGACATCAGCGGTTTAGTGGATGGGGCGCTGCCATGTCTCAGGCAAGGTCCTGGAACAATTCCCCACCCTTTGCCGCATGAGGTGGGCAGCGTGTGGCCGCAGCCTTTGTTGGGGGGAGGAGGAAAGGAGAGATTGCCAGTTACAGGGGGACCGATGCCAGGTGGGCTTGTTAGTTACTGGGGAACCGGGACAGGGGCACGGCCCTCACTGCCCTCTCGCTGAGAACACTCACCAGCTGGGGCGTGGGGAACATCTGTGTGATGGGTGAAGCAGGCACTGGTCAGGCAGGCGACGTACAGAGAACGAGAGCAGCCCTCCTGAGTCACCTGGCAATACAGTTACGCACTATTTCCTTTCCTATTTTTGCTTTATGTTTTCTTTCCTTATATTTTCCCAAGGTTAAAGGTTCATGTTCCTCTTATTGTTTATCTATCATATTGATTAGTGTTTATACTACATAATCTAATTTAAAATAACATTAAAAAAACACATAAGGAAGAGAAAGTTGTTCTTGAGAACATTTGATATGGTAAGTTTGGGAAAGATTTTTTTTTATATACAAACATATTCTGTCTTTCCTCATGATTTTGCCAAGGTAATTATTTTCTGCAATGGTCCTGAATGGTATGGTGCAACATGTCTTCCAAAATGTCCCTGATAATGTCAAAAGCTATGCTGTTGTTGTTTTAGTTGCTGAGTCGCGTCGGACTCTTGCGACCCCGAGGACTGTAGACCACCATGCTACTCTGCCCATGGGATTTCCCGGGCAGGAGGACTGGAATGGTTTGCCAGTTTTTCTCCGGGGGATCTTCCCAACCCAGGGACCGAACCTGCATCTCCTACACGGGCAGGTGGATTCTTTACCACTGAGCCCCGGGGGAAGCCCTGTCGATAGTGACGTGAGTGCTCTATCTCTGCTGTTTGTTCTTATTCAGCCACCAAGCTGTGTGTGACTCCTTAAGACCCCACGGACCGCAGCAGGCCAGACTTCCCTTTCCTTCACTGTCTCTGAGTTTGCTCAAATTCATTTCCATTAACTTGATGATGCTATCTAACTGTCTCATCTTCATCCTGGGCCTGAAATTTGGTGAAGAATTAAGGCAAAATTACTACTGCTAAATATATACAGAGGAGAAAAAAAATCCACCTTTGGATCAATCTTCTTTACTATGAGAAAGATCAAGTAAAAACTTCTCTTAATTACACAAAAGTAAAATGAGAGAATGTCCCACTTTTGTTATTTAAATGTTGAAATAAAATCTTTTGTAATTTTATGAGACTGTAATTCTCCAAAGCCTGTGGAATACTGAGGAAACAGATGGTTTGAATAAGGAAAACACTGGGCTTCCGAGGGAGAAAGGGCAACAACACAACATTGGCTTTCTAGAATTTGAAATTTTAAAAATCATTCAGAAGAAATATGAACCTTGTGATCAAATTAACCTAAAAGGAATGAACATCAAAAGCACTAAAGTTGAACTGATGAGGAAAAAACACATGTTCTGAATTGATGACTTGAACTTGGTTACAGAGGACTTGATCTTACACATCAGGTGGCTTATTTCACTCAGGACGCAGATATTATAGCTTTGATTCTGGGTTTCGAGAACACAGAATTAAGTGGAATCTATAAAACTATAGCTCAGACGGTAAAGCTGCTGCCTGCAATGTGGGAGACCCGGGTTCAATCCCTGGGTTGGAAAGATCCCCTGGAGAAGGAAATGGCAACCCACTCCAATATTCTTGCCTGGAAAATCCCATAGACGGAGAAGCCTGGTAGGCTACAGTCAATGGGGTCACAAAGAGTCATACACGACTGAGCGACTTCACTTTCATAAAACTGTCATATAACAAAATTATTAATGGATGGGTTAGATGATGGTTCAATAATACATAATCACAGAATTTTATTGGCTCAAAACAGGTTTTATAACTGAATAGGCCATGCTGGTTGGTAGGGATATTTGCTAATGTTTACATATTAAAATGCAGGCAGATAGAGGTTATTTGTAAACACATGCTGTAATGATTTTCTCAGCAAAGGAACAAATGATAAAAAAAAAAAAATCACCTCTTAAATGAGTTCATGCAAAGTGAGAAAGATTGTTTGTGTTTCTCACATTTCATTGTCTGAAGCACATCATATGGCCATGCTTAACTTAAAAGGTTCAGGGAATCTGAATTCTATGTCCTGAAGTGTAATACAAGAAAGATTGGTGAGCAGCGCTGCTGACTGCTTCAGCATTACATGTTTAAATATTTTGTAAAGACTTCTCTACATTTTGCCAATGATAGATGCACAATTGTCTAGACATCACTTAATTTACAGTGATATGATTCAGTGAAACCAAAAAAACTTATTCACCAATTTAAAAATTCTCTTTGTATTTAATTTAGCACATTTCCCCTTCTGTCCCTAAATTTTATTTCTCATGCACTTAATACTGTATCACAAAAAATAGATTAAAGCATCAAAATATATATTAAGTGTTGTAAAATATAAGAAAATGCTTTTTTTTTTTTTTGAAAATGCATTTTTAAATGTAGACTAGTTTAAATAGTTTGATGTTTGGGCTTTCCTTTTGTTAAAAACAATTCATTCTTCAGATTCTTTAATTGGCATTTCCTTTGCATTAATGATTTATTTTATTTACTTCTTTTATTTCAGGCCTTTTCATTTTGTAAGTTATTCTACTTGACTTATATCTAAGATTTAGCACAGTAACCAGAAAGGTTTTGGATGTTTAGCTAATAAATAAATGAATAAATAAGAAATCATTTTTACATTTTGCTTTAACCATATGGCCATAGAGGTTTTTTAGAACTTATAACGTCTGAAGTGGGCTTCCCAGGTGGATCAGTATTAATGAATCTGCCTGCCAATGCAGGAGATGCAGGTTCAAGCCTGGGTCAGGGTGATCCCCTGAATTAGAAAACGGGATCCCATTCCAGTATTCTTGCCTGGAAAATTCCATGGACAAAGGAGCCTAGCGAGTTATAGTCTATCAGGTGGCAAAGAGTCAGACAGGACTGAGCAACTGAACACACATGCTAAGGTCTGATGTAAAGAATATTAAAAAACAAAGCTCTTTTGTCTCCTGTGAAGAATAAAACATTAACTATTAGTCAACCTTTGATTGTTTTTTTTTGCTGTTGACCAAAGTCTACTTTGGTACACTCATAAATTACTGTCAAACACTGATTTGCAGAATACCACCCAACTATGCGGTGATTTATGTTACAAACAATATGATACAATCTGTCTTTTAATGCTAATCAATCCATGCCTTTGCTAATAATCTACATGATTTGTAATGAAAAATATATTCGTATTGATGCCATTATTATAACGTGAGCTTTGGGAAGTGAAGAGGTAGTTAGAATCTTACAGGTATTTCTTAATATCACAACTAAAAGTGTAGATTTTAGAATACTCTCTCTTGTTGTTACTGTGTAGATTAATATATAAAAATTATTTTTTGCAAATTTTATCATGTAATGACTTCACTTGGAATTTAATTTGTATCTGGAGATTTAATTTTGCTATTATTTAGGGCTTTACAAAATAAGGCTTCAATGAATATTAGAGTAAGAAGTTTTTACAGTATTTTACAGTAACTTTAAGATGAGATAATTGAATGGCATCACTGAATCAATGGACATGAGTTTGAGCAAAGTCCAGGAGATAGTGAAGGACAGGGAAGCCTGGGGTGCTGCAGTCTGTGGGGTCACAAAGAGTAGGATATAACTTAGTGAATGAACAACTACAGCAACAATACCTTTAATTTTTACATGACATGGGATATTCAGTATCATAGCAAACACAACCAATAAGTATCAACTTCCAAAAAATAGTTTGCAGTTAGTTAGTTCAGTTGCTCAGCCGTGTCTAACTCTTTGCGACCCCATGAACCACAGCACACAAGGTCTCCCTGTCCATCACCAACTCCCGGAGTCCACCCAAACCCATGTCCATTGAGTCAGTGATGCCATCTAACCATCTCATCCTCTGTTGTCTCCTTCTCCTCCTGCCTGCAATCTTTCCCAGCATCAGGGTCTTTTCAAATGAGGCAACTCTTTGCATCAGGTAGTCAGAGTATTGGAGTTTCAGCTTCAGCATCAGTCCTTCCAGTGAACACCCAGGACTGATCTCCTTTAGGATGGACTGGTTGCATCTCCTTGAAGTCCAAGGAACTCTCAACAGTCTTCTCCAACACCACAGTTCAAAAACATTAATTCTTCGGCGCTCAGCTTTTTTTATAGTCCAACTCTCACATCCATACATGACCACTGGAAAAACCATAGCTTTGACTAGATGGAACTTTGCTGGCAAAGTAATGTCTCTGCTTTTTAATATGCTGTCTAGGTTGGTCATAACTTTTCATGACCAAGAAAAGGCTGTATATCATCACCCTGCTTGTTTAACCTATATGCAGAATACATCATGGGAAACGCTGGGCTGGAGGAAGCGCAAGCTGGAATCAATATTGCCAGGAGAAATATCAATAACCTCAGATATGCAGATGACACCACCCTTGTGGCAGAAAGTGAAGAAGAACTAAAGAGCTTCTTGATGAAAGTGAAAGAGGAGAGTGAAAATGTTGGCTTAAAGCTCAACATTCAGAAAACTAAGATCATGGCATCTGGTCCCATCACTTCATGGCAAATAGATGGGGAAACAGTGGAAACAGTGGCAGACTTTATTTTTGGGGGCTCCAAATCACTGCAGATGGTGACTGCAGCCATGAAATTAAAAGACACTTACTCCTTGGAAAAATGATCTTGTAGGTAAATATTATCTTACTCTGACCCGAGAATAATGATATATTCTGATTTTCCAAAAACTGAAGAATATTCTTCCTTTAATAATACAAGTTATCAACTCCACTAAATTTTTCTTTGGCATATATTTCTTTAATTAAAATAGTTAAGTCTCTATAAAGAACCAATGTTCTATTCCAAGTATTTAGTCTTTAACATGAGCCACACAAATTGATTATATGGAGGACTTCTAAATCTAGACAAGCTGAGAGTCAAGGTTGGTGAGTTATTTGAATACTTCTAATCAAAAAACAACACTTAACTCTCACAGCATCAGTCCCTCCAAAAACAGCATTTGAAACTCCACAAGATAATCAGGAGTCACCACATGAAACCATCATGAAGACATTTGTCTCTAAAATTATCTATCCAAAGAGAGAAAAATGAGGATACTTTTATGTATAATCTGGGAAATATAAGATTAGAATTCGTGTAACTCTATGGCTGATTCACATCAATGTATAACAAAACCCACTGAAAAATAAAAAAATTAAAAAAAAAAAAAGAATAGGGTTTATAAATAAAAGAAAATATATTGAAGAATAAGACAATTCTAAAATTTAAAGAGTAAAATAAGTCTTCCTAGTTACTCTTTCCTAGTGGCTCAGATGGTAAAGAATCTGTCTGCAGTGCAAGAGACCAGGATTTGATCCCTGTGTCAGGAAGATCCCCTGGAGAAGGGAAGATCCCCAATATTCTTTCCTGGGAAATCCCATGGACAGAGGGGTCTAGTGGGCTACAGTCCATGGGGTCACAAAGAATCGGGCATGACCGAGAAACTAACACTGAAATAACTATGCAAAATGCAGTGAACTAAAGTACAATTATAATTATTCAGTACAATGTGAAGGGAGACTTTTTTTGTTTGTTTTTGGTTGCTTTAAGTCTTAGTCGTGACATGCAGGATCTACACCGTGCCATGTGGGATCTTTGTGGCACGTGCGCTGTGGGTAGAAAAAAATATTGTGTGCATTTCAGGCCAATGCATGGAAGAGTCAGAGCATGATTTTCCAAATGTCTCTTCTTCTGCTCTAGGGACCTAAAGGTCATGTATTTCATTTGGTGCATTTACAAAATGGTGAAGGCGCATCTATCATCAGGAGTATTTGAATGAACACATGGAGCAGAGCCCTCATAGACAGGATCTGACAAGCTTTATGAGCAATGCATCATTTTTGGTTGGACTGAGCACCTGAGACTTTCAGGCCTTCTGCTATTGCAGCATATCTGAACACATCCTACTCTATCTTACAACCTCTTGCCTAGGGCATTTGCTGCAGTTTCACCAACGAAGTCTAATAATTTTTCCTTATAATATTCAATCAGGTAATTGGGGAAAATGACCTTCCTGAGTGTCTTGTTCTAGTTATCCTTAAAACCTTAGTCAAATTCTGCCAGGTGATGTTTTCATAACAAACAATTCTTAAATTTCAGTGTTTGAAACCAAAAAGATTTATTTCTCTTACAACACCTGTTCGCTTGGCTGCAGGTCAGCAATGGCTCTGATGCATAGGTGTTCTTCATTGAAAGAGCAGACCACTTAGGGACAGCATGGATGAAAGATAAATATATTTGGGAAGCATACATGGATTTTTTAAAGCTTCTGCTCAGTAGTAGCACTTGTCATTTTTACAAGTTGTTTTCAGAGGCAAATGACCAATTTGGGAGTAAATGAAATAAGAAGTATAATCATTTCACAAGGAGAGGCAAAAAAAATCATAATAATTGGAAGCAATAACAAAATATACAACACTTACTTTCTTTAATTATTTTCCTCTGTGGTACTGCCTAATATTATGCTTGGAACATGGTGGTAAATATTTTGAGTCAATGGCTTTTATTGCTCAACATTCTGCTTACTCGAATGTTCTTGTTCCTTGAAAAGTTGCCTCTTATAAACAAATGTAGTTTTGCATCCATTATATTTAGAATTGACCTTGCCAGAGAATACCAGAATAAATGTTAAAACTCACTCCTTTTGTACTATACATTGTCTTTTAATGAAGTTTAACATTATATTAACTTTTTAATCACATAGATAATATTACTGACTCACATATAATTATAAGCTCAACTTAAAAGCCTAATATTTTATACTCTCCTCATACTGCTTTTCTGCATTTAAATCATTATGCCTTAACAACAGAATGCAATGTTTATTCATGTTAAGTTACATCTAAGAAAAAGATAGTTTGAACCCATTTATCCAGATTGTTCAGATTTTTTTGGAATCATGGTTTTGTCATACAACATATCCTTCTTAATTCTGAATCACAGTCTTCCTATCTATCCACCTCAGCCCTAGGTTTGGTAGAAATACAAAACTGAATACCATAGAAATGCTCCAATCACAGAAAATGCTCTAAAAGATGGCAGTAGACAAATGTCCCAGGATATATTAGATATGGTTCCCAAATTATGGGCTTCCCTGGTGGCTCAGTAAATAAAGAATCTGCCTGCAAGGGGATGTAAAAGATGCAAGCTCCGTCCCTGAGTCGGGAAGATCCCCTGGAGAAGGAAATGGCAACCCACTCCTGTATTCTTAACTGAGAAATGCCATGGAAAGAGGAGCCTGGTGGGCTACAGGCCTCAGGGTCACAAGAGCTGAACACAACTTAGCTACTGATCCACCACCAACAACCCAAATACAGATTTTTTTTTTACATCTGGAATATAAGTGACAAATTGAACAAGAGACTCCGAATTTTGGCTTACTCTTAACATCAGATGCCCCAGGCATAGCACATCTTGTAGTCTCTGTGATGAATTTTGGATATGTCTTTTTTAAAAACCTGTTGGAGCAAAGGGAAATGTTAAAAAAAAAAAAAAAAAAGAGTTATGGTTTAGAGATACACATAGCTCTTTAGCAATGAAGTGAAGTTGCTCAGTCATGTCCAACTCTTTGATATCCTGTGTATGGTAGCCTACCAGGCTTCTTCTGTCCATGGGATTTTCCAGGCAAGAGTACTGGAGTGGGTTGCCATTTCCTTCTCCAGGGGATCTTCCCAATCCAGGAATCGAAGCCAGGCCTCGCATATTACAGGCAGATGCTTTAACATCTGAGCCACCAGGGAAACCCAGATCTTCAGTGGTAACATCTATGTATCTTTATTTCTTGTCTACGGTAATAAACGGTAATAAGCTTATCTAATGTTCTTCATGTAACAATTGTCTGAGCGCTACTCAAGAATAATCCATGATTTCCCACAGATTTATGAAAAATATTTTCATGCCATCTTTGTCATTATATTGCAATTCATGTGAAAGAAAGGCACATCCTAACAGTTTACAGAAATCAAGATTATGGACATCTTGGGTAAGGAGGCATTAATCTTGTCAATCACTTTTATAAACCTATTTACTTGTATTCACATCACTTTATATGATTACCTTTTAAGTTAGTCAAGAGGACAAAGATGAAGAAATATGGAATCCTACTGTTTTTTATCTATATAATTATGTTTATTGACACTCAGTGTATGTATGTATGTATGTATGTATGTATGTATGTATGTATGTTTGTGTGTATTGAATTTCTGTCTGGTACCAATTGTTTTCAGCTCAATGAACTTCCTTTTGTATTTCCTATAAGATAAATAAATTACTAACACATTATGTCAGCATTTGTTTATCTAAGGGAGTTTTTATTTAGTCTTCATTTATGTGGCTTTTTGAGCTATTCTTCCTGGAGTCTGATGAGATTTTTTGATACATAAATTAAATTTAAATAAATTTGAATATTAGGCAACTGTTATTTCTTTGAATATTTTTTCTTCTCCTTTTATTTTCCTCTCTCTTTCTGATACTACCATTGCATGTATTTTTGCATGCTTAATGGTGGCCTGCATTTGCTTGAGGCTCTCATTTATCTTCATTCATTTTCCCTGTTAATTTTTTGACATGCATGATCTCCATCAGTCTATCATCAGCTCACTTATTCTTTCTTCTGCCAATTCATATCTACTTATGAGACCCCTAGTAAATACTATTTTTCATTTAAATTATTTATTTTTCAACTTCATAATTCCTTCTGTTGTTTTTTCATGAATTCTATTTCTGTATTAATAGTCTCTACTTGATGTGATATAGCTGTTATGCTTCCATTTATTTCCTTAATCATAGTTCCTTTAATTCCATAAACCTGTATATAATGGTCTTTATAAAAACACTCTATAATTTGAAGTTTTTATTTTTTTCCTGATAAATCTGGAGATCTGGTCACTCTCATAGGAAATATCTGTTACCTTTCCAGCATGTAAGTTAAATATTCCTGTTTCTTAGCTTGTCTCATATTATTTTTATTGTTAAAACTGGACATTTTAAGTAATATATTTTAGCAGCTCTGGGTTCTGGCCTTCCATTTCTCCAGTTTTGCTCTTGTTACTCTCTTTTTTATGACATTAGTGACTCGCTGGATTATTTTGGTGGAGTTTAGGGAGCTGTGTGTTCCTGGCTGCAGCAGTCAGAAGTGGATTCTCTACCTCCCCGGCCAAGGAGTGGAGGAGCAAAAAATTATTCTTTGTTCAACTACCAAAGTCTTTCTTGCCAAGTTTTCATTGGTTTTCTTGATTATATGATTTTTCATTTGCCAGTTAAATTTTGCTCAGTTTTATATTTTCTTAACAGGCTATATGTGGAGGAGATGGAAAGTTTTCACAACTAAACTTAAAATACGCTTTAGTGTGAAGTGGTATTTCACTTTTTCTTCAATTCTAATAAATGTAATCTAGCTTTTTAAAAAGTTTTTCTTTTCAATTTTAATATATATAGAGATAAAACTTCATAAGCATTTTACAATGTAACACAGACTTACATCTCCTTCTCTGTGGGATTTTATATCACTTTTTTTTTATTAGTTGGAGGCTAATTACTTCACAACTTTGCAGTGGGTTTTGTCATACATTGACATGAATCAGTCATGGAGTTACATCTATTCCCCATCCCGATCCCCCCTCCCACCTCCCTCTCTACCCGATCCCTCTGGGTCCTCCCAGTGAACCAGGCCCGGGCACTTGTCTCATGCATCCCACCTGGGCTGGTGGTCTGTTTCACCACAGATAATATACATGCTGTTCTCTCGAAACATCCCACCCTCACCTTCTCCCACAGAGTTCAAAAGTCTGTTCTGTACTTCTGTGTCTCTTTTTCTGTTTTGCATATAGGGTTATTGTTACCATCTTTCTAAATTCCATATATATGTGTTAGTATGCTGTACTGTTCTTTATCTTTCTGGCTTACTTCACTCTGTATAATGGGCTCCAGTTTCATCCATCTCATTAGAACTGATTCAAATGAATTCTTTTTAATGGCTGAGTAATACTCCATGGTGTATATGTACCACAGCTTCCTTATCCATTCATCTGCTGATGGGCATCTAGGTTGCTTCCATGTCCTGGCTATTATA
This sequence comes from Muntiacus reevesi, assembly GCF_963930625.1. Classification (NCBI taxonomy): domain Eukaryota; kingdom Metazoa; phylum Chordata; class Mammalia; order Artiodactyla; family Cervidae; genus Muntiacus; species Muntiacus reevesi. The sequence continues at coordinate 2,606,991 of NC_089260.1, read as the reverse complement.
AACAGTGCTGCGATGAACATTGGGGTGCACGTGTCTCTTTCAGATCTGGTTTCCTCAGTGTGTATGCCCAGGAGTGGGATTGCTGGGTCATATGGCAGTTCTATTTCCAGTTTTTTAAGAAATCTCCACACTGTTCTCCATACTGGCTGTACTAGTTTGCATTCCCACCAACAGTGTAAGAGGGTTCCCTTTTCTCCACACCCTCTCCAGCATTTATTGCTTGTAGACTTTTGGATAGCAGCCATCCTGACTGGCGTGTAATGGTACCTCATTGTGGTTTTGATTTGCATTTCTCTGATAATGAGTGATGTTGAGCATTTTTTTATATCACTTTTAGGAAGTCTTTTTGTTTTTTTATTTGATTTTTTACAGTTTTTCTGTAAATTACCTCAAAGATAAATCACTGACCGATTTTCTAGTCTATTACTCAGAAATTTCTCTTTAATCTACCTTAGATACAATGGCCTACATCTCCTCATTTCAGTTCCCTGCTCATTCATTTTACTCCTTCACTACTATCATTGCAATGCTTATTCATTTACCACTGAAACTCTTATTGACCTAATGAATCAAACCATCCACCCCTTTCACTCTGTAGCTTTCTTCTCTGCTCCAAACATCTATTCATCAGCTTTTCTAGGGGTTGCCATACTCAACAACTCCTAAAAGTCTACCTTTCTATAAGCCAAGAATAGAGAAATTGAGAAAATTAACAATTTTATTCAGATTTTAAAATGTCTGCTATGTCTCCTATTTTCATTATGTTTCCAATGACACTATCTTAAAATAGAAACTTATTTCTTCTTACTGTCCCTAGTGAACAATTTAGACTTCTTGCCTTAAAATATTTTCTGTCAAACTATCTTCCCCAACTTTGATGAAATAGATAAAGATATAGAAATCCTAACAATATTAAATGATATTAAAATGTTAACTACTTTACTCAGATTATCTTTTTAAATCCTCTCTGAAACACCATATGATAAATGAAACTCTTAAAATCAGGTTCAAGATGAGGAAATAAAGGTTCATAAAGAACAAGTAACATGCCTAAATCATAAAAATTAAACTGTCAAGGTTTTTGCGTATTCTTATATCACATCAACTACAGTGTTTCTCAGCCACAATAAAATATTTACACTGGTGTGCTTTATATAAGTTGGTTTGCACTTATTCTAATCCTTTAGTATTCTGCTTCATAGTAAATCTTTATGTGACTATGCATTGAGTATCCTTTTAGACTCTGCAATTGATAAGGGTAGAAATCATTTCCCGAGTGTTTATTAAAATGATTTGATGTGGCGTCACTCAGCAACAATTAAATGAGTCTTTCCCATTAAAGACATTAAAAAACTATTGTTAATTAGTAGCTTAATTATTTTCTAGTTTTGCAGTAGTTGAATAACTTTTTTCTTCATTTGAGAGAGGTACTAATTTCATCATCTTGGCCTCTTTCTAATTGTGTCATTATGAACTCCCTGCCCAAATCTAGCCTGAAGCTTCAGCTAGTTAAATATGTTTTGTAACTTTCCCTAAAGGACTATTAAATCAGCATCCCTGAATTAACCATTATTCAGTGATGGCTAAAGAGATGCCCAAGAGCTTATGCCTATTCTTGTAATTGCTATAAGGATATTTAAAATAGCTGTTTCAGTTCAGCCACTCAGTCGTGTCCAACTCTTTGTGACCCCAAGAACTGCAACACGCCAGATTTACTTTACCATCACAAATTCCTGGAGTTTACTAAAACTCATGTCCAGTGAGTTGGTGATGCCTTCCAACCATCTCATCCTCTGTCATCCCCTTCCTCCCCTGTCCTCAATCTTTCCCAGCATCAGGATCTTTACAAATGAGTCAGTTCTTCACATCAGGTGGCCAAAGTATTGGAGTTTCATCTTCAGCATCAGCTTTCCAGTGAATATTCAGGACTGATTTCCTTTAAGATTGACTGGCTTGATCTCCTTGAAGTACAAGGGACTCTCAAGAGTCTTCTTCAACACCACAGTTCAAAAACACCAATTCTTCAGCACTCAGCTTTCTTTACAGTCCAACTCTCACATCCATACATGACCACTGGAAAAATTGCCAACATCCATTTGATCATCGAGAAAAACAGGAGTTCCAGAAAAAATCTACTTCTGCTTAATTGACTCAGCCAAAGCCTTTGACTGTGTGGATCACAACAAATTGTGGAAAATTCTTAAAGAAACGGGAATACCAGACCACCTTACCTGTCTCATGAGAAATCTGTATGCAGGTCTGTATGTATCTTTGTTTAGACAATTATCTAAATGCATGTTCTATATGTGTTTATCAATTTGTCTATCCATCTATCTTTTTAACTTCCCTGATAAACTAGTATCTCATCTGTCTATTAATTATCAACATGCTTGCTCAGTAATTTATCAACCTGTGATTTATTTGCCTTTCTCAGAATGAGTGCATGTGCATGAATTTTATTCAGCTATGAAAATAGAATATAAATAAACAAATATATGGAGTAGTTATTTTTTCTCATTTAAGCTGAAATAGTGGGGCACTTCCATTCCATTCATTATGAACCCAGCTGCAAAGTCATGAGAGATTTCGTGAGGTATATAGCAGCCCAGAGTATATGGTTAGGGCTCTCCTGTTTCAAGCAGTTAATGTTGATAGACTGGCTGTATAAGCATATATGATCCTTTTAAAAGGTAGGAAGCCTCACAGACTGTGCTCATAGGGAGTGGAAATTTTTACCGAAAACTGAAGCCCTAGGATCTAGGATCCAACTTCCTCAGGTAAAATTTTCCTCTGGGATCTTTTTTTCTCTATGAAATTCTGCGTGGGATTAGGGTTTATGGCAGTCATTCCTCAGAATATCTACAAAGTTGTGGATTTTTCTCAATTCTTACTATATGCTTCAAACTCATTTTTCAAGGAAAAGTTCTACATTTAGTCTTCCACTAACTATCCTCTATCATTCTAGAATCAGAAATTCTATGCAGTTTCTCTTCAAAGGACTTAGAGACATATTGTTGATCTTTCTTTCCTGAGTGGAGGTCAAAGCAGAATTGGAGGCTTAGATAAATTCGTGGGGCTTTTTTTTTTTCATATGTAATCATCCCTTTACACGTGTCCACATTAATTTATTTATTCACATATCATATGGTACTAATTAATATATGCATAACATCTATCATGTGTCACGCGTGTATGAGAGTCTGTGTGATACCTACAGCGTCTTGTGGAGATTTAATTGGTCATCTGGAAAAAGTTAGTTTTCATTGCAATCACAAAGAAGGGAAACACCAAAGAATGTTCAAACTACCTTACAAATGCACTCGTTTCACATTCTAGCAAAGTTTAATCACAATTCTTCAAGCTAGGCTTCAGCAGTACGTGCAAGGACAATTTTCAGATATACATGCCGGGTTTCGAAAAGGCAGAGAACCAGACCAAATTGCCAACGTTCGTTGGATTGGAGAAAGCAGGGGATTCCTCAAGCATCTACTTCTGCTTCACTGACTGTGAAAAAACCTTTGACTGGGTGGATCACAAAAATACTGTGCAAAGTACCAGACCACTTTATCTGCCTCCTAAGAAATGTATATGGAGATCAAGAAACAATGGTTAGAACTGAACATGGAACAACAGACTGGTTCAAAATCAGAAAAGGTGTACATCAAGTTCACCAAGGCTGTGTATTGTCACTCTGCTTATTTAACTTATATGCAGAGAACATCATGAGAAATGCCAGGCTGAATGAATCACAAGGGAGAATCAAGATTGCTGAGAGAAATATCAATGATCTCAGAAGTGCAGATGATATCCCTCTAATGGCAGAAAATGGAGAACTAAGAACTGCTTGATGGTGGTGAAAGAGGAAAAGCTGGCTCAAAACAACATTCTAAAAACTAAGATCATGGTACCCAGTCCCACTATTTAATGGCAAATATAAGGGGAAAACTGGAAGCAGTGACCTATTTTCTTTTCTTAGGTTCCAAAATCAGTGCAGAGAGTGGCAGCAGCCATGAAGTTAAAAAATGCTTGCTCCTTGGAAGGAAAGCTATGACAAACTTATACAGGGCATCAAAAAGCAGAGACATCACTTTGTTGACAAAGGTCCGTATAGTTAAAAATTTGTTTTACCAATAAGCATGTACAGATGTGAGTGTCGGACCATAAAGACGGTTGAGCACCAAAGAATTTATGTTTTCAAGTTGTGGTGCTAGAGAAGATTCTTGAGAGTCCTCTTGGACTGCAAGGAGATCAAACCAGCCAATCCTAAAGGAAATCAAACCTGAATATCCATTGAAAGGACTGATGCTGAAGTTGAAGCTCTGTTACTTTGGTTACCTGTTGTAAAGAGCTGACTGACTGGAAAAGACCCAGATGCTGGGAAAGATTGAAGGCAAAAGGAGAGGGGGGTGGCAGAGGATGAGAGGGTTAGATCACATCACCAACTCAATGGATATGAATTTGAGCCAACTCTGGGACAGTGAGGGACAGGGGAGTCTGCATGCTGTAGTCCATGGGGTTGCAAAGAGTCAGACATAATTTAATGACAGAACAACAAATAAAATGATCAATGGCATTTTTCATAGATTTATGAAAGTGTTGGCCATGACTTAGCGACTGAACAACAAACAGCTGTTCAAAAATATGTGGGTGACTCTCACATACATGTCAAAAAAATGAAAGACATATAAAAGAGCCCATCTTATATATTCCCCTTCATTTAGAGTTCAAGAAAGCACAATGATTTGTTTGTGATCTCAGAATAATTTATCCTAGGAGGTTCCAAATAGAAAGTGATGAAGGGTCCTTCTGGGGTTCTGATAATTCTCTACATGTTTTCCTATGTGCTGTTACATATATGTTCACTCTGTAAAATTTAATTGATTTATACAAGTATTAAGATCTTGTACTTTTATTCTCTGGGCGTTATACTTCAAGAGAAGGTTAATAAAAGTGTTATTATTAAGGCCAAAAAAATATATCTGAAGGCCCAAAACCTGGACCTGCTAAGGAGATGGTTTGCCATATAAATTTCTTGATTTTACAGTAAGTACTAAATATTCTAAAGTTATTACTAGTTACTTGCCCTTGAAGAGAAAGCAGGAAGTTAGCCAGATATTCAGAAATGCTGGACAAGCCCAAAGGGAATTATAGACAGAGAAGTATCTAAAGAACTAACAGGACCCTCACTCTGATCTGCAAGTTCCTTTGTGGTTGAGCTCCTTCTTAAAATCTTGAAGGGTAGGGAAATGTGTACTCTGATTGCAGTCACCTCCACATCCTTAGGTTTGTTGGAAAAATTTAGCTACATTACTATTGACATTTGCAACTTCACACAAGGTTGGTTTGAATGTATTACAATGGAACAGCATTATAACCCTGAGCAAACAAACAGCAAACAAACAAACATGTAATATGAAAATATAAAATAAATCTTAAGATGTAAAATTAAAACATGAAATTTCTTTAGGAGAGATTTTGTATTTGCAAACCAGCATGACCCTCTGCTTTGTGTTAGAGCAGACTTGCATCTTTGATTCAAAACATGTGTCTAAGAAATGCATCTCTTTAGAAGAACTTAATCCCCTTAACTCTAGCTCTCTATAAAGTAACTTCAGCAGCCTCCTTGCTTGGAGACAGGATGATGTTCCTGTCCTCTGCCCCATAGTAGTGGTAATGCTAGTTGCTCAGTCCTGTCTAACTCTTGGCTTGCATTCTCTAGCCAAGAATTCTGGAGTAGGTTGCCATTCCCTTCTCCAGGGATCTTCCCTATCCAGGGATTAAACCTGGGTCTCCTGCATTGCAAGCAGATTCTTTACTCTCTGACCCACCAAGGAAACCCACATGGCCCTGTAGTCAAAGTCTAATACAGAGCTTCTACACAATGTGCAGGACACAGCTGAGTTTATCAATTATTAGTCACCATTAGGTAAACCTGTAACATTCTATTGTAATCTGGCCATAGATAATTCATAGCTGGATTCTAATCATTGATTGTGGATAATAAGAAAGAATCCAGTCCTCCAAATTAGAAGCTTTCAAGAGCTCAGTTGGTTCTTTGTGCTCCAGGCCAAGGAGCCTGACATCCACAATAGAACTCTCTGGATCTGTAACCAGAGGATAAGCTGTAAGCACGTTAAATGCCAATCATAGCAGATGAAGAAGAGAAAAAGAGAAAGGGGTATGTGTGCTGTATTGGGATGCATTAATATCAGAGAAGTGCTATAAAAAATAACTCAGGATACTGGTCACTGAGAAGTCAGTACAGGGGGCAGGATTGTTCCAGGTCTTGGCGAGGGGTGGGGTCTCAGCAGGAGGCTTGCCTGGCCAGATGGAAAGGACTGGAAAACCTCTTTGTGCACAGATGATCTTTTCTACAGGATTTTTAAATTATGCCTATTAGGATGCATTTGTTAATAAAAGTGCAATTATCTCAGCTTGAACTGACCCATTGATGTTTTCTTTAGAGCCTTCCCTTTCTCTTAGGACAGACTTTCTCCTAATTGATGTTTTCCATTGTCTCTGTCATTTCTGAAACATGATGCTTCATCCAGAGAAAGCTAAATTGTCTTTAGTCTAACTTGTGCGGTTGTTTATCTAAAGAGATAACACATGAAAGAACATTTCGCCTGTGCTGAGTTGGGGGGAAAAAAATGGTGCTAATGAATACACATCTTGTTTTTCAGTCTCTGGACAATGTTAAAAGCCGCTTGAAAGAAGAACAACCTGAAGAATCTCAACACTTAAATTAAACACGTAGGCAAGACCAGATGCCGTTACAAAGACAGAATTTGACAGGAAAGCTCGGCCCAAAAGGATCCCAGCTGTTGTAATGCCACTACTTCGACATGTCTGATGGCAGGCTAGGTGACAGAAGGGAAGGTGAAAGTCGCTCAGTCATGTCTGACTCTTTGCGACCCAATGGACTATACAGCCCATGGAATTCTCCAGGCCAGAATAGTGCATTGGGCAGCCTTTCCCTTCTCCAGGGGATCTTCCCAACCAGGGCTCAAACCCAGGTCTCCCACATTGCAGGCAGATTCTTTAGCAGCTGAGCCACCAGGGAAGCCCAAGATACTGGAGTGGGTAGCCTATCCCTTCTTCAGCAGATTTTCCTGACCCAGGAATCAAACCAGGGTGTACTGCATCGCAGGTGAATTCTTTACCAACTGAGCCGTCAGGGAAGCCCTAGGTGAGACAGGAAAGCCTCAGCTGACATGGAGATTCAGAAGGAAGCCCAGTTCCATGTCTCTTCCCATATGCCTTAGCCTAAGTAACTCCTATTTGTGGATTCCTACATACAAATGGGCTTTGTTTTCTCTTTAGTTCTGTTCAAAGCAAATGAATTTCTTGCAGAGTGACTTTTGTTCATATTCCCTATCTCTGGATTGTACTTTAAAATCTTAATAATTCAAGAATTACTGTTGTCAAATTCAGGCACTTGAGCTTTATAGGATTTCTGCTGGCTATTTTAAATCACAAAATTAACACGTCTGAATTTTCTATCTATAAATCCATGATTCTGAACTTTTTGAAATCAGGGCCCTCTCAAAGAATATTAATAGAGGATAGCAGCATATCTTCCAGCTTTTATTTTATAGATAAGGACATTAAAACCAACCAATATCTGAGGATGTTAATGTTTCATACTATACCCAACTCAAGCCATAAAATCAAAAAACAAGTTACCACAAAGCAAGTCAGTTTTACCAACAGCTCTCAACTCAGACGTGCGGAAGTGCCTCTGGATTTTTGCTCATCTCCCTAGTGACAAAGATTCACCAGGAACACTCCGCACTTCGCTTTCGTTGTCATTGTATGAGGGTAGAGATGGAGACGGTGATACAGAGTGAGGCAAGTCAGAAAGAGGAAAACAATTAATATATGTATGTGGAATCTTAAAAAAATGGTGCAGATGAACTCATTTGCAAAGCAGAAATAGAGACACAGATGTTTAGAGAACAGAGGTATGGGCACCAAGGGGGGAAGTCTGGGGGGCTGTGGTATGAACTGGGAGGTTGGGACTGGCCTACGTGCTGCCGATACTATGCATAAACTAGACAGCTAACGGACCCTGGTGTAGACAGAACACAGGGAACCCACTCGGCGATCTATGGTGACTCAGTGGGAAGGAAATCCAAAAGAGGGAGCACGCGAGTGAGTAATAGCGGATTCGTTGTGTTCTACAGCCAAAGCTCAGCACTGTAAATCAATTATATTCCAGTAAAAGTCTTTGAAAAATATAAAATTTGCTTCTTCAACTACACTGCCTGGTGACATGATCTCACAGCCTCATTGCGCATGAGTCCATTCATGTTCACTTGAATTTCCCAACTAGACTGAAAGCTGTATGTCATCAGGAGAAATTCATGCTTTCAAGAGTTTCTATTCATTGTTTTTTCAAGAAGGATTTTTTATTATTTTGGGCAAAGAATCATTTTGAAGACCTTTTTAAATATTAAGCCATATCTATAGTTGGATTCCCTTTAAGAGGGAAAGTGAAAGCGTTAGTCACTCAGTCATGTTGGACTTTTTGTGACCCCATGGACTGTAAGCCTCCAGGCTCCTCGGTCTATGGAATTTTCCAGGCAAGAAAAGCTGTCCCCTTCTCCAGCAGATCTTCCCAACCCAGGGATGGAATCCAGGTCTCCCGCATTGCAGGCAGACTCTTTACCACTGGAGCCATCAAGGAAACCCCTTTAAGACGGAAGTATTAACATAGTAACAAAATATTTTGCAGGACACTTAGACTGATATATACTCACCGTTCTATTTACAGTAACATAGCAATTATTCATAAATTATCTATTGGGCAAATGAATTTTCGATGTTAATCTTTAAATTTGAAGTTTTTGTTTTTATTTTTCAGTGATTTCTTCATGTTATATTACTGTTTCTCTTCCTGTATATTATCAACTCAAACACATAGCATACTTCAGGTTTCCAAGCATAGTGCTTTTTTTTTTTTTTTTAATCTATTCATCCCATCTATTTTGAGGACAATTTTAAAACTCACAGAAATTCAATGGAAAAGTTAAGAATATTTTGAATGGTAATCCCTCCCTAGGTGTTCTATGCAAATTTTTAAATAGCTGTCTATAAAATGGTTATAAATGTGTATTCTTGATAAACCAGCAGGGAGAACATCTATACATTTTTGAATTGCAGTGCGATATGAAGTAGAGTGGAAGGATTTAATAGTATTCTTCAAAATATTTCATGGGCACATTGTCAAAATGCTTAAGCAAATGCTTTTTTTTTTTGTATCCTTTTCTACTGAGTCAATATTAGTAATTTTCATAAAAGCATCTTGCAGAGTCAAGAGAGTCATGAATGCCTTTTTTTTCCATGAGCAGAATGAGCTTATGTGGAATATTGATTCTTCATGTCAAACACAGCTGGAGTGTTTCACTGGCAATTCCAGATCTGGCATACAAAATAGTCTCACTATTTCTCATACCTACTGAATTAGATTAAGATTGGTTAAGAGGTACCTTAAAGAGATGCTACTTGAAGGCCGGGCTCTTGTAGCACCGAGGGAGAAGAGAGGATATTATTAGTCATCTTCTAAAGTGCCCCGGAAGACAAATCAAAGCTGTTTCTGTTTCCTCAGTGCTTTCCGGGGGGCAATAGCCCACTTCTGGCGAGCCATGTCAGCGTTCCCTCCCGTGGTCCCGGGCAGATGACTGCAGAGCGCGCCCCTCTCTGAGCAGGGATTAGGCAGCTGTTGCAAGCAGATGGGCGACCCCAATAACGCGTAGCAGGTAATAGCCAAGCAGAGTGAGCGTTCCCCAGTTCTCAGGGCTGATTTAGCTGGATGCTCCGCCTATGAGTATGCTGCTTAATTTTGAGGGAGTTCACTGCATTTCAGAGAATTATCATGCTTCTGAGGACATTTTAATGCTTCTTAATGCTCGGAGGTGCGCATTAGGAGTTTTCTGATTTCTGGCTTATAGTGTGCGCTCAGGTTTTCCTCACTGTGCGTCTATAGCATGAGTATGTGCGCATGATGAGTCATTCCGTTGTCTCTGACCTTTTGTGACCTTCCAGCTGCAGCCCACCAGGCTCCCCTGTCCAGGGGCGTTCCCAGGCAAGAGTCCTGGGGCGGCTGGGCTGCCACGCCGTCCCCCAGGGAGTCTTGCGGACCCAGAGATGGAATCCACCTTTCTTACGTCTCCTGCGTTGGCAGGCGGGTTCTTCACCACGAGACCCAGATGGGAAGCCGTGTCTACAATGTGGTCAGTCACTCGGTCATGTCTGACTCTGTGCATCCCCGTGGACTGCAGCCCGCCAGGCTCCTCCGTCCATGGATTCTCCGGGCAAGAATACTGGGGTGGGTAGCCTTCCCCTTCTCCAGGGGATCTTCCCGACCCGGGGACCAAACCTGCGCCTCTTACATCTCCTGCACTGCCAGGCAGGTTCTTTACCACTAGCGCCACCTGGGAAGCTATATCATAGTGGTTAACTAATCCACATCTTACATTTTTGTTTTCGTGAGCCATTTACATCTTCAAATTTCCAAAGCTTATTTTTCTCTGCAGACTTACAGATAATATTGAGGTGAAGCATTCTTATACTCTCTATTCACTGACATTTTCAGGATCTAAGTTGTATATTTACATAATTTCTTTTCTTTATATTAAAATCTTGACATCACATTTTTTATTGAAAACAGATAGATTGCCAAACTGTAGTTATAAATAGTTTCCACTAGAAAATATATGTGAAATGTCATATATTTATATCAGGAGTTTTATAGTTAATAAAGTGACTTAAAATTTATAAGTTAAGGAGTTCACTTGTTGCTCCTGTATTAATAAAATGCAGAACTGAGTTTGGTATAAAAGCAGAATTCAATGAGTGGCCTTCTTTATGTTATCTGCAAAAGCACTTCCCAAAGATTTTAAAGTGTATGACCTTGGGAGGGGGGAAAAAAAAAAAAACGATATGCATTTCCCTCTGGCCTTCAAAGTTTGGGGTCATTTATTACCACTGATAAAATACAGCATGCCAACTAGCAATGGATTATCCTAATTCCTTCCACATTAACCTGTTTCATTTTTACTGAATATTTACCACCATTTATAGTCATGTAAAGATAAAATTTCAGGATGGGAAGGAAAAAAGTATAGATATAAGGCAACATTTTTTTGTTGCTGCCAAATTCTTAATTCCCAGGAGCAAGTCACTTTTTGAGGGAGAAGCTGAAGAATAGTCACATTTTGTTACCATAAGACAAGCTGTCACTTTATAAGAAATAGAAGGTATTATTTTGAATCCACAATTCCAAATATATTTCATGTATTGGCTTTAGAAAAACATGTGTAGTTTGTCATTTCCATGAGACTGTAGAAACGATTAACTGAATAGATTTAGACTTGTGAATTGTGTTTCACAAAAATTGTGAAAAGGAAAAAGCTGTGACATAGGTAGCCACAGAGAAGCATATTCATTTTATTAGATTTTAATACCAAACATTCCTTTTTTATTTTATCTAATTTTGTTTTGAAGTATAGTTATTTTTTGTATTGCATTGTTATACAATTTAGTTATACAATAAGTAGAGTTATTTTGCATTGACGTGTAGTTATATTCTTGCCTGGAGAATCCCAAGGACAGAGGAGCCTGGCGGGCTACAGTCCGTGGGGTCACAGAGTCAGACACGACTGCGTGACTAACACACACACATATAGTTAATTTACAGTGCTGTGCTAGTTTCAAGGATACAGCAGAGTATTTCAGTTATACACACACACATATATGTGTCCGTATATACGTATTCATTTTCAGATTCCTTTCTCTTAAAAGTTATTTTGAAATATTGGGCATAGATCCCTGTGCTATTCAGTAGGTTTATTTTATATATAGTAGCATGTGTGTGTTACTCCCAAATACCTGTTTATCCCTCCCGCCACACCTTTCCCCTTTGGTATCCATAATTTTATTTTTGATATCTATAAGTCTGCTTCTGTTTTATGAATGTGTTTATTTGTATCATTTTAAATTCATTTCCACGTAAGAGATATCACATGATATTTGTCTTTCTCTGTCTGATTTACTTCACTTCATATAATAATATCTAGGTCCATTCATATTGCTGCAAATAGTCTTATTTCTTTTTTTTTTAATGACTGAGTAGATATTCATGTGACTGAGTATATTTTCTAATATATTAATAAAAACTTACCAAGAGAGTGCAAATGTTTTTAACTGCCATTGTTTTGAAGTAAGCAAAAAGACTTGGAAGGCATCCATCAATGGTATCTAGGTAGTTTTTTCAAATATAAACCTTAGAGAACAGTTAACCCTGTAGTAGTTATAAATATCAGCCAATTTTTATGCATTTTTATAAACATTAACTATTCCAATCCTATAAGATGGATGAAAGTGAAAGTTGCTCAGTCGTGTCCGGCCTTACAGTCCATGGAATTCTCCAGGCCAGAACACTGGAGTGGGCAGCCTTTCCCTTCTCCAGGGGATCTTCCCAACCCAGGGATTGAACAGGGGTCTCCTGCATTGCAGGCAGATTCTTTACCAACTGAGCTATCAGGACAGCCTAAGATAGGTGACAATGCTATTATCCCCTTTCGTAGACAAGGAAATGAGGCAGCTGAGAGTCATGAGTGATTTACCTAAGATAACACGACAGTTAAGTGACAAGACCAAGGTGTGAATTGTGGCCGCATGGTTCCAGAACGTGACACTATATCATCATGTGTTACTATAGCATGTATATTTAATGCTCTCTGTGATGACATGATGGCTTTTATTTCTGAGTAATATTTCAAAGAAACTACTGCTGTTGAATTGAGTCTCATCACAAAGATATGTTAGAATGCTAACCTGAAAATATGAGACATTCTGAAAGTAGTGTTGTCACAGATGTGGTTAGTAACTGCATGGTCACATTGGGGTAGGATGAAGTCTTGGTTCAATAAGAGCGGTATCCATACAAGAAGAGGAGAAGAGAAACGGACCCAGAAACACACCGGGAGAAAGCGGACAAGGGAAGCAGAAACTGGAGGGACGCCTTTGCAAGCCAGGGATTGTTAAGGATCACTGGCAAACAGACCAGAAGGAAAGACTGTTCCTTACAAGTGTCAGAGGGAGTATGGCCCTCGCACTACCTTGATTTTAGACTTCAACCTTTAGATATTTGAAGCAATGACTTCCTGTTTCAAGCGACCTGCACTATGATTATTTGCAGACACAGGGAACTAAAAATAAACTGACCACATTAATGTACAAAAGCATCGTCAGTGATATTAAACAAAGAGGCATAGATAACCTTCAGAAAGGTGGAATTTATATGTGGATAAAAATCTAGCAAAAAAAAAAAAAAATCTAGCAAAAGACTTTGAGGTTTTCAAGGAACCTGTGCTTTTTGCTTTGATATTATCTAGTGATTAAAACATACTCAGTTTGGGTAATAAAGTTGTGATTTCTGGATATCCCTTGCCGAACTATTTCAGGTAAGTAACTGACCCTTGTGTATGTATACAACTTAAACTGGAAATATTGAGGATGGAGATAGCATACCTTCTGATATACTGCCTGGGTAGAAATGTTATGAATGATAAAATTGTCCTGGAATTCATCCATTTGGGTCAAAACAGACTCTCTGCCCTTGCTTCATGTTGGTTTATGGCAGAAGTCAACACAATGTTGTAAAGAAATTATCCTCTGATTAAAAATAAATTTTAAAAATTTTAAAAAATATAAAAAAATAAAGTGAATAACCAATAAGAGATACTGTATAGCACACGGAAGTCTGTTTAATTTTATGTGGTAGCCTGGAAGGGAGAAGGGGGAGAATGAAAAGTGAAAGTGTTGGTCGCTCAGTCATTTCTGATTCTGTGTGACCCCGTGGACTGTAGCCCGCTAGTCTCCTCTGTCCTTGGGATTCTCCAGGCAAGAATACTGGAGTGGGTTGCCAGTCCCTTCTCCAGGGGATCTTCCCAACCCAGGGATCGAATCCAGGTCTCCTGCATTGCAGGTGGATTCTTTACCATCTGAGCCAGGAGGAAAGCCCAATTGTTGCCTGAAAAAGACAAAAAGAGGGAGAACTGATACTTATTTATGTTTGCTGAGTCCCTTAGCTCTTCACCTGAAACTATTACAACATTGTTAATTGGCTATACCCCAATACAAAGTAAACTAATATTGCAGCAATAATTGCAACAAGGGAAAAATAAAAGAAATTAACCATTAACTTAAATGATTTGGAAAATATGCAATGACCATGAATTGGTAGGCTCAATAATGTCTATCTTCTTCCAGAATGACTTTATATAATCTCATTCAAAACTTAGCAAATTTCTTTCTAGAGATTGGCAAATTGATTTAAAATGCAAACTTTCTAGATAATGCAAATAATCTTACACTTCAGTTTGAGAAGCTCAAACTAGTTGATTTCAATACTTACTATAAAGCTACTGTAATGGTGATATTGTACATTAGAGTAAGGAAAGAAAATATATCAATAAAATAGAATATGACATACAGAGTGGATAGAAACATATGCTTTAATTTTTATAAAAGTTGCTAAGGCAATTTAACAGTAAAAAGAACATCTTTTTAAGAAATAGATCTGCAACACTTGGATGTCTGTATATCAAAGAAAAATAATCTCACACTCTGACTTGCTTCAAAAGCAAAAATTAATTCATGGTAAACTGTGAACCTCAGTAAAGCTAAAATTATAGTTCTCCTACAAAATAATATGACCAAACATGTTTGAGACCTTGAGACAGATTTCTAAGACTTGCCAAAGCATTAACAGTTAAAGAAGAAAAATTGAAAACTTGCAAGCAGTAAAATTAAAACATCTGTTGATGTCATCTTGGCAAATGAATAAGCTTGCCAACAAAAGAGATAAATATCTGCACTGAATATTTGACTAAGGACTCAGATCCTGAATACATAAAGAACTTCATATCAGCAATGAAAAGATTTAAAAAATTGGGTAAAAATGTCATCATATTCTGACTTGACTGTTTGCTGCTAGTCTGAAAACTTGGACTAGTGTCACAGGTATATGAGTATGGGCCAACATGGCCTGTATGTTGATGTGTGTGTGTGCTAAGTCGCTTCAGACGTGTCTGACTCTGTGACCCCATGGACTATAGCCCACCAGTCTCCTCTGTCCATGGGATTACCCAGGCAAGAATATTGGAGTGGGTTGCATTTCTTCCTCCAGGGGATCTTCCCCACCCCGGGATGAAACTTGCCTCTCTGACATCTCCTGCATTGGTGGACAGGTTCTTTATCACCAGCTCTGCCTTTGAAGGGGTGATACAGGTTTCAGGGATGCTGATACAGTTTTCAGGGATGCTGATACAGGTTAGCAAAGCTAGGTCACTGGAGGCCTGCGTTGCTGCACGCTGAGCTGCCCGGGGCCCTCAACCTCGGCCGCACTGTGCCTCCAGGCTTTGTCCGAGCGCTGTGAGGCCAGCGGTCCAGGGCAGGAGTCTTGGGGCCCTGGGGGTGGCTGGCCGTGTGCCCTAGACCTGGTAAACGGGAAGGGGGTGCCGTCCTTGGGGCACCGCTTTCCCTTCAGCACCTTGCACGCTTGCTGTGCTCTTCATGGAAGACTTGGGAAGCTTTCCCTCTGAACCTGCATCATGTCTAGTGGGTTTTCCAGCACAGAAGCCACAGGGTGACCCAACACACAGATCTGATCAAACCCTAGTCGATTGTGCGCGAACTGCTGGGGTCACTCACAGGGAGATCATTGAAGGCTTTTGGAATACTTGTCCGCATGAAGGATTCCTGGAACTTGATCAGCGATCGCTATTCACTCTTCTCCCATGCTTCACACTTATCTCTTAGTTAATTGGGAATAAACCCTAAGACCAGCTCCCTTACCTCCCACTGGCTGTCTGACTGCTAAAGGGACTCAGACTCTCTCGTTTCTCTTTGATACTGTGTGACGTGAAAGATGCAGGCTCAGGGTCCTGTCTTCTCCTCTGGGATGGAGTTAGGATGCTCATCAGAAGAAATGAAACTCATTTATCAAGAACCGGGGTTTCCTTGGTGACTCAACGGTAAAGAATCTGCCTGCAATGCAGGAGACACAGGTTTGATCCTCGGACCAGGAAGATGCCCTGGAGGAGGAAATGGCAGCCCACTCCAGTATTCTTGACGGGAGAATCCCATGGATTGAAGAGCCTGGCGGGCTACAGTCCATAGGGTCTCAAAGAGTCGGACAAGACTGAAGTTCTTTAAAACTGGAAAACTGGTCTAAAAATCTAACTTCGTAAAACTGAGTGGAACAAAAAATACATTGACTCGAGATGTATTAGATTACAGATAAGTGTAGCCTTACAGTTGTATTTATCCACAGAGGATAAGAAGTTCCTGTCTGTTGCTCTTGGAAATGAGAAGGTTCAACATTCCTTGATGTCCAGCCTTTACTAATGTCCCAGTAAACACTTGGGAAGGTTTCACAACACTACTATCTCATGATGGTACCCAAAATGATTTTATTTAAAAATGCCTAAAATGCCTATTAGTAATTAAATATGCAATGTGCCTTATGGACATAAATCAGACACCACTGTAAAAATGTTGCTGTGACACTTAAAAGCAGCATGTGGCTGACATAGAATAGCACATGGCACGCCTTGCTTCACAATATGTGTGCATGCCTGCTAAGTCACTTCAGTCGTGCCCAACTCTTCACGACCCTATGGACTGTCGCCTGTCAGGCTTTTCTGTCCATGGAATTCTCCAGGCAAGAATACTGGTCTGCGTTGCCTTCCCTTCCTCCAGGGGATCTTCCTGACCCAGGGATCGAACCCGCGTCTCCTTCAGCTTCTGCGTTGCAGGCAGGTTCTTTAGCACTGAGCCACCTGGGAAGCCCATATGCCCATGATCGCAACTAACACAAACCTTGACCTAATCAACATGAGTCTCATGTTACACAACGTCCCCAAAATTTACCAATAAAATTATTCTCCAACTCATATTTGTTCTTGACTTCTGAGTGCACATGTCAGCGTGCAAGTTATGCTCTGTTAGAAAATGAGTGAAATTTTTTTAATTATTTAAAATTTATGAAATTTTAAATCCATTTTTTAAGTCTAGATTTAAGGAACCACAGACTTAGACTTCTGCATTTCAGGAAAAGTGAGTGAAAGTCGCTCAGTCCTCTCCGACTCTTTGCGACCCCATGTACTATACAATCCATGGAATTTTCTAGACCAGAATACTGGAGTGGGTAGCTTTTCCCTTCTCCAGGGGATCTTCCAACCCAGGGGTCAAACTCAGGTCTCCCGCATTGCAGGCGAATTCTTTACCAGCTGAGCCACAAGGAAGCCGGCATTTCACAAAAGAAGATGGTTAATTATGCCCCCAAGACCATCTTCTCATTAATTTGCACTAATCAGTTATCAAAGGACCTAATTTCTCTGCATTCCTAACTTGCTTTGTGTATTGCTCTGAAAACACATTATTTAGGGAACTTAAATCATTCTCACAATATATCCAGATAAAGATTCAGGTGGAACTTCTGACACATAAACAAACAAACATAAAAGGTAATTGAACAAAACACCTTAGGCTCATTGTTAATAGTAATTTTTAATCAAAATTCAGGTTTTATCCACCTTGAAAAATTTAAATAATTTAGAAAACTCTACCTTTTAAATTGTGCTTTTCAGTGTATTTCAAAAGCATTGATAGAAACTATCAAAGTGTCAATTTTGACCACTCTAAAATATGAGTGTTTGCACATTTGAGTAAAGGTTTTTTGGTATGTTGAAATTGGTTTGTCCTAAACTTATTTTATAAGAGCTCAGAAACCTTTCCCTCACATTCATGAAGGTAGATATAGAAATAACCAGTAAGCACATGAAAATGCTTACAGTAACAGTAGTCATCAGTGAAGTAAAAACAAATATAGAGTGAGATACCATTTCACAAACTCTATAATGGTTCAAGTAAAATACTTTTTTGACATTACCAGATATTGGCAAGGACTGAAGCAAGTTGAATATTTGTTTATTCTTGGTGGGAACATAAAATAATAAAACCATCTTGGAGAACTTTTTGGTGATTTCTTAAAAACTTAAGCATATATCTGGCCAGTGATTCAGCAATTTCATTTTAAATGTTTTTCCAAGAGAAATAAAACATATATTAACAAGAATGCTTATAGTAGTCTTATTTATATCAGCCCAAAAAGAAAAAAGCCAACAACAAAATATTAGATCAATACATATTCTGATATATTTATATAATAATAACATGAGAATGAACTACTAATGTATGACAGCAAGATGGATTAATTTCAAAATTGCTATCTCAAATTAAAGGAGACAGACAAAAAATTCACACATCCTATCCAATTCCATATTTCACGTCTTACCAACCAAGTGATTACCTGTTGGATTGGAAGTGTGTGAGATGGAGTACAAGAGACATTTCCAGTAATGAAAGTGCAATATATCTTTTACTGAGTGGTAGTTTTATAAATTTATTAGAATTGTCAAAAGCCATCAAGTTGAGCACTTAAGATCTGTACATTTTATTGTATAAAATTATCATTCAATTTTAAAAAGCCAACAGCAAAGTAAGCAAGTCTTATGTTTTTATTTTAATGCTATATTAGAGCCCAGAGCATGATTTAATAGCCCTAGGAAGAGAGGTAAAAATGATAATGTCCTTGGATCCTTAGGTGAAAGGGAATGTCTTTATCAAAACAGATAAAGTACAAAGATCGATATCAATGTTTTGGACTTGTCTATATGAATATCATTTACTTCATAAGTTTCCTATGCTACACTATTGCTCTGGAGCGTGTGTTGTCATTTTTTTTTTTTTTATTCATAAGGCAAACTTAAAGCTCAAGTACCACTTTCCTGAGTTAATCTGTGCCTTACAACTTGCTTGATTTTATTATTCAGGATTCTAATAATTTTTCAAGTATGCCCAAAATAAATAGCCAGGGTAAGCTGGTTGCAACAAAATGAAAGCAAAAATTGCCTCTTTCATTTAGCGTTTTAATTAGAACAGGAAGAAAACAAGAGGTTAACTTAATTCGAGAAAAGTCCACAGAGACATCAAGGAATTTATGTATTTTTTTCTGGCGCTGGTACATTTGCCAGACAGGCAAGGGCTCAGCAGAGCCAGAAAGAGCTCCCAAATGCGACCACTGAGGCGCGTTATATCTTAAATAACAATCGTGCCCTGCCGTTGGAAAGCCTCCCAAATGTGACCAGCGGGGAGCATTAGATCTTAAATAACAACCATGCCTCTCCATTTAGAGGATAAATCAGTGTTTAAAAGAAAGCTGTCCACGCAAGTACACTGTGATTAAAATTAAGTGAAATTAAGTGGAGTGTGATTGGAAGGTGTTTTTTTTTTTTGGTGGCAGGGGGAGGCAGTTTGGACAAAATATCAATTGCTGGTGTAACCAGGCTAAATGCACTTTCTTGAGACATCATGCATGCAAGAAATATTCTGGTCACTAGCTACCCTCAGGGTCTTTAATTCTACAGCACTTGCTGATTTGCACTGAAAACGTTATGCAGGTTGGTTATATTGAATAAAAGACTAATTTGCATATAATTATTGATTGTTTGTTACTCAGTCTCAGCTAGATGCAGATATCTTCCAGGATTTCACTGCTTAAATCTATGCATTTATATTGTGTGTGTAATGTTTATAACGATACTTTTCAACTTCTACGGACCATTTCTTCCAAGAAGCTCAAACTTAATAATACACGATCAACACTATTTTCCCTTTTCAAAGGGATTGTGATCTATAATGAGTATGTGAAATGCATATTTAAATAATCTCAGATCAATGTGGGCATAATCAGAGTCCTTTACCAAACAGCTGGTCTGGGAAGACTACATTACTTATCTGCTGGACTTTGCCTGAGAGGTCTATGAAGCCTCATGAAAAGTTGTCATTTTCAGCTTGAGCAGACTCAAGAGTCTCCAGAGAGCGCTGTGTCCACGTTTCCATCTAATAGCCATCTATCAATGAACTCTGGAAAGTCATTGACTCCACTCACCTAAAATAAATAGTGGAGTTGGGAACTGTTGGGGACACCACATATTTGCATGTCTTGATGTTATCCAGTGACCCTGCCTGAGGATAGAATCACTTGGTTCTCCATAAAACGCATCTAAATAAAACTCCCCTCACAAAGGGACCACATTACCCCACAGTATGTCTGAAGAGTAAAGACTGAAGCCCAACAAAGGGACTTTTGATCTGTGACTTGGCAACATAAGGGCCAAATCCAGGCAGAATGCCGCAGAGAAGGTTTTGGATGACTCAGGGGTTGCAAAGAGTCGGACACGACTGAGCAACAAGCCCAAGGTGAACTAGCCAGCGAGTTGGTGTGTGGGATGAAAACCGCAGCTAGTGATGGGAAGGCAATGGAGCTAGTGTGTTCTCCACTGGTTCCGAGTTTCCAGAACGCTGACTGTCTTTGTCCCTGTTATAACAGATGCATCCTCTCTTCTGTCTTCAACCTCCCCAATCTTGAGAATTCACTAGCAGGGCCATATGAAATTCATAAGGAGTCATGAAGTCTTTTTAAAGAAAACTGTGAACAAGAGTAACGTCAAAACACCTGGTCCTACTAATACAGCTAAACTGTCTGTTATACTTCAAAACATGATATCTATAATACTTCTTTATTCTTCAAATCCTTACGAATACTGTCACACATTATAAAGTAGGGAAGAGACAATTACCATGCATATTTAAAGTGTACTATGAAAATAGTCTGATAAATATATTTTTCAGTCTTCTAAAACTATTTGGCACTGTGCAGATGCCTTCTATTAGAAATAGTTATTTTTAGCACAGTTTGGCAGTATACATGAAAGTTAACCTACAATGGAAAAAGTAGGAGTCTTAAGATTTCTGAAATAGCTCTTTAATTCTTCATACTTTCATATGTGTCTATTTATACAAAAATGTTATACATATATGTAGATTTAATATGTATAATTTATTATGATTTAATAAATTTACTATGATTTAATATGTATAAAGTAAAAATATATCAAGCAGGAATTTGAAATTATAAATACATCAGTTTTTTTATTACTGGAAAATTTTGTCATCAAAATAATGTTAATATTTATTAGTTAGGAAAGTATTATAATTGAGCATTTATTATATTCAAAAATATGAATCTATATTATTGGGTTGGCTAATAGGTTCATCTTTTTTTTTTAATAGGATGACTTTGTTGAAGACAGCTTCATTCACACAAAACAATTTTGTTAGACTGTGCTGTGACAGCTGTCAAATTTTTAAAAATATATCAGCATGTATATTTTTAAAAGAAAACTTATCAGAATTGGTGAATTTTTATGTAGCCATTTTAATATTGAAGTTGGAAGGAAAACAGCAATATTTGTGGCATATTATGCTTTTCTATTTCAGGGAAGGTAAAAATGCAACTGAAATGCAAAAAATAAAAAATGATTCGTGCCGTGTATGAAGAAGGCGTGTGACTGCGCGCACACATCACAAGCGGCTTGGGAAGCTTTGTGCTGGAGCCTGCTTGCAGGATGGTGCCCCATGGTCAGATAGACCCGCTGAAGCTCATCATGATAGAACTGAGGCATCACTTGAGAACAATCAACGCTATACCACATGGGAGATAGCTGACATATTCAAAATATCCAAATCAAACACTGAAAGTCATTTGCACGACCTTAGTTATGTTAATCACTTTGAAGTTTGAGTCCCACATATAAGTTGAGAAAAACTCTTCTTCCATATTTCCTTGTTTCCATGTGCAATTCTCTACTTCGACATAATAGAAGCACTCCACTTTTAAAACAAATTCTGACAGATGGTGATAAGTGAATACTGAAAAATAATGTGAAATGGAAGAGATTTGGGAACGAGCAAAATAAACCACCACCAACCATGCCAAAGGCTAGTAGTCTTCATCCAAAGAAGGTGATGTTGTGTACATGGTGGGGTTGGAAGGGAATCCTCTATTATGACCTCTTTCTGAAAATCCAGAAGCTTAATTCCAGCAAGTACTGCTCCCAATTAGACCAACTGAGAGCAGCTCTCAGTGAAAAACTTCCAGAATTAGTCAACAGAAAACACATAATCTCCCATCAAAATAACTCAAGACAGCATGTTTCTTTGATCACCAGGTAAAAATTGTTATAGCTTGGCTGGGAAGTTCTGATTCATCCATTACATTCACCAGATATTGTACCTTTGGATGTCCATTTATTTCAGTATTTACAAAGTTCTTTCAATGGAAAAAAAAATTCAGTTCCATGAAAGACTGTAAAAGACACCTGGGATGGTTCTTTGATCAAAAAGATAAAAAAATTTGGGAAGATGGGATTATGAAGTTGCCCGAAAAATGTCAAGAGGCAGTGGAACAAAATAGTGAAAACATTGTTCTATAACATTTTTGGTGAAAATATCTTTTATTTTTACTTAAAAAATGAAGGTACTGTTTTGGGCAAACCGATATGCTTATTCTGATATTTGATTTTAAAATCTATAACGACTGGAAAAGATATCTCACAAATATAGATAAATTCAGCTGAAACAAGTTTCACAAACTATGATACTCATTTCACCCTCCAGTAATTGTACAAAGTGTGTGTGTGATTCTGTAATAAGTTAGCTATGAACGATGTGCTTGTGCATTTCACTGGCGGTTCTAGCTCTGAAACCTTGTGATAGAATCATTTATTGACCATTTGCTTGTTTTACAGTCTTTTTATTTGTCCTGAGTGCCAGTCAAAGTAGTAACACTGTTAATGGCTTCACTGTTTTAGTTTTTCATTAAAATCTAGTTTTCATCAAAAAAACTCTTCATCAGTTGAACATACACTTTCTCAAGCATATTCTTTCCTTTAGAGGGACATTAAAAATGTAGTCCATGCATTTCTTTAATAAAAAAGCTTCAACCAAATTCATAAAATTTCAACTTCCATTCTATGTTTAATCAAAAACAGTATAAAATAGCTCATTAAGTAGCTTTATAAGGTAGTAAAATAATACTATAAAATGGCTTTAAATTATATTAAAATTATAGACTTTATTTATTTACTTTGCCTGTTTGCTTCTAAAATATCTTATTATTTATGTCTTTAACTTGTCATTATCTAATAGTTCAAGGCAAGCTTCTCTGGAGGCTCAGATGGTAAAGAATCTGCCTGCAATGCAGGAGAGCTGGGTTCCATCCCTGGGTCAGCAAGGAAAATCCCCTGGAGAAGGGAATGGCAACCCACTCCAGTAATCTTGTCTGGAGAATTCCATGGACAGAGGAACCTGTCAGGCTAGAGTCCATGGAGTAACAAATAGTCAGACATGCCTGAGTGACTTTCAGCTTAAAGGCAGAGTCTAGAAGTTTTCATAGGAACCATTAACATTTTATTTTAAACTGTCTTCATAATAATTTGGATTGTTTGTCTGAAATCTCATCAGATTCCAATTACTGATTTTGAAGATCACTATTAATTGTACATCTAAATTATATGATAGAGAATTCTCTGGTGATCCAGTAGTTATGACTGTTTCCAATCCAGGGGATGTGGTTTTGATCCCTGGTTGGGGAACTAAAATTCCACATGTTGCCAGGCATGAGCAAATAATAAAATATTAAAATAAATTATGTGAAAAAGGACTCCGTCTAGTATGAGAAGCCTCCATTCTGCTAATTTTATTTTCATTGCTGAATTGACCTCATTGTTGGGATGATATGATTACTGCTTATAGCACCACCTAATTGTTCAGTTCAGATGTTCAGTCATGTCCGACTCTTTGAAACCCTATGTACTGCAGCATGCCAGGCCTCCCTGTCCATCACCAACGCCCAGAGATTGCTAAATCTCTGAGTCAGTGATGGCATCCAACAATCTCATCCTCTGTCATCACCTTCTTCTCCTGCCTTCAATTTTTCCCAGCATCAGGGTCTTTTCAAATGAGTCAGTTCTTTACATCAGGTGGCCAAAGTAATGGAGTTTCAGCTTCAGCATCAGTCCTTCCAATGAACGCCCAGGACTGATCTTCTTTAGGATGGACTGGTTGGATCTCCTTGCAGTCCAAGGGACTCTCAAGAGTCTTCTCCAGCACCACAGTTCAAAATTATTTAATTCTTCAGCACTCAGCTTTCTTTATAGTCCAACTCTCACATCCATACATGACCACTGGGAAAACCATAGCTTCAACTAGATGGATATTTGTTGGCACAATAATATCTATACTTTTTAATATGTTGTCTAGGTTGGTCATAACTTTTCTTCCAATGAGCAAGAGTGCTTTAATTTCATGGCTGCAGTCACCATCTGCAGTGAGTTTGGAGCCCAAAGAGATAAAATCTGTCACTGTTTCCATTGTTTACCCATCTATTTGCCATGAAGTGATGGGACCAGATGCCATGATCTTAGTTTTCTGAATGTTGAGTTTTAAACCAACATTTCACTCTCTTCTTTCAGTTTCATTAAGAGGCTCTTTAGTTCCTCTTCACTTTCTGCCATAAGGGTGGTGTCATCTAAGTATCTGAGGTTATTGATATTTCTACCAGCAATCTTGGTTCCAGCTTGTGCTTCATCCAGCCTGGCATTTCACATGATATACTCTGCACATGTTAAATAAGCAGGGTGACAATATACAACATTGACATACTCCTTTCCCTATTTAGAACCAGTCTGTTATTTTATGACCAGTTCTAACTGTTGCTTCTTGACCTGCACACAGATTTATCAGGAGGCAGGTAAGGTGATCTGGTATTCCCATCTCTTGAAGAATTATCCAGTTTGTTGTGATCCACACAGTCAAAGTCTTGGGCATAATCAATAAAGCAGAAGTAGATGTTTTTCTGGAACTTTCTTGCTTTTTCAGTGATCCAACAGATGTTAGCATTTTGATCTCTGGTTCCTCTGCCTTTTCTAAATCCATCTTGAACATCTGGGATTTCACGGTTCACATACTGTTGAAGCCTGGCTTGGAGAATTTTGAACATTACTTTGCTAATGTGTGAGATGAATGTAATTGTGCCTAATGATAGGGTTTTGTTTTTGTTTTGTTTTTTTGTTTTGTTTTGTTTCATTTTTAGGGGATTGAGGGTATTCCAATCTGTTAAGTGTTCTGCATTTGAAAATTTAGAGTCATGCTTAAATTTAACTGATTTAAATGGAGTTGCAGACTATTCCTGATTATTGCCAATAGAATTAATGACATATATGTACATCAGACTCATCATCACTTACTCAAAGGAAAACCCACATTAAATTATAAGACAACTAGAAACTTATCAGTACAGTATAGAAAGGTGATACATGAATCTATGCTTCTCTTAATGTTTTTATTTATGCCTTCTGAGTCTGTTTAAACTTGATTATTAATATATCTTTTCCAATATGCAATAGATTTTTGCTATACCCATCCAATCTTGAAATATATTGAGAATTCCCACTAGTCCTTAAGGTTAACAATTGTTATCTTCTGTGTCTGAGTAACACAGTAAGAACTTTACAAATGGAAAATAGCACTTCTTCAGAACATTTAAGACATACTTTGCCACTCACCTATTGATGCTTAGCAGTAACTTCCTATGACACTCTTATCTACCCTAGAAATTTTCAACACCTTCACATAGGCTAAAGATAAATCTGGAGCCTAGATCTGCTGTATAATTCTCTCTTTCCCTGAATCACATTTGAACAAGCAGTCTCACCAGAGTAGAATTCCCAGATATTATAGATTGTGCTTTCAAAGTCCAAAGAAGTCCATTATTACTCTTCCTGGTTGGTGAAGGTATGAAGTATAGCAATTTGCCTGTTATTTCAGAAGAAAGGTCCAGGGATGCCACAGCCACTTAACTCCTAAGACATTTCCTGATAAAGTAGATCCTTAAATCTTCAATTACCATCTACCTCATCCTAAAGGAAATCAGTCTTGAATGTTCACTGGAAGGACTGATGCTGAAGCTGAAACTCCAATACTTTGGCCACCTGATGTGAAAAGCTGACTCATTTGAACAGACCCTGTTGCTGGGAAAGATTGAAGGCAGGAGGAGAAGGGGACGACAGAGGATGAGATGGCTGGATGGCATCACCAACTCAATGGGCATGAGTTTGAGTAAACTCTGGGAGTTGGTGATGGACAGGGAGGCCTGGCATGCTGCAGTCCATGGGATTGCAAAGAGTCAGACACGACTGAGTGACTGAACTGAACTGAACTGAACTGATAGGTGGGAATTATGACAGTAGCTGGTAATTATTTCCTAATAGAGTATCTGGAGTGTTTCATACTTTCTGCTCATAGGAGTCATTTACCTAATGTCATTATGTACAGGACTCATATTATGATCTATGAATATTAAGGTGAGCAAGAACTCTGGGACTCTACTGTGACAAAGAAAGACAGGTTAATGAAGCTGGAAGCACTTTCACAAAGGAGCATCCTCTTCTTTCCACTTAGAGTTCAACTGCTTTTGATTTTTTCTGTCTATTGGAATCAAGAAAAAACATTTGACAAGTCAAGGAATGTATACCAAGTGCTGGAAGTGTTGTCTATGAGTTGCAGTGCGTATATGCATGCTCAGTTTTGCTTAAAGTTGATATACAGACTGTAGCTCACCAGGCTTCTCTGTATGTGGGATTTCCCAGGCAAGAAGACTGGAGTGGGTTTTCATTTCCTCTTCTGGGAGATCTTCCAGACCCAGGAAACAAAACCACATTTCCTGTGTCTCCTTCATTGTAGGCAGTTTCTTTCCCACTGAGCCACACTGGAATAGCTGATGGCAATTATTTCTTTTCTTCTTCCCACTTTGTTAAGACAAGATCGACCTTGTTCTTCAGTCGTGAATTCGTGTCTGACCCCGTGCCTCAGTGAACTGCAGCACTCCAGGCTTTCTTGTCCTTCACTATCTCCCAGAGTTTGCTCAAAGGCATGTCCATCGAGACAGCGATGCCATCCAACCATCTCATCCTCTGTCACCCTCTCCTCTTTTGCCCACAATCTTTCCTAACATCCTGGCCTTTTGCAGTGAGTCAGCTCTTTGCATCAGGTGGCCAAAGTATTGGACCTTCAGCTTCAGGATCAGTCCTTCCAATGAATATTCAGGGTTGATTTCTTTTAGGATTGACTGGTTTGATCTCTTTGCTATCCAAGGGACTCTTAAGAGTTTTCAGCACTGCAATTCGAAAGCATCATTTTTCTTTTCTTTCTTTCTTTTTTTTTTTTTTTTTGGTTTTCAGCCTTCTTTAAGGTCTAACTCTCATATCCCTCTCATATCCATACACGACTACTGGAGAAATCACAGCTTTGTCAATACAGACCTTTGTCAGCAAGGTGATGTCTCTGCTTTTTCATACACTATCTATGTTTCTTATAACTTTCATTCCAATGAGTCTTTTTAATTTCATGACTGCATTCACCATTCACAGCAATTTTGGAGCCCAGGAAAATAAAATCTATCACTACTTCCATGTTTTCTCCTGTTTTCCATGAAGTAATGGGACTGGATACCATGAGCTTAGTTTTTTGAACTTTGAATTGTAAGTCAACTGTTTCACTTTCCTCTTCCACCTTCATCAAGAAGCTCTTTAGTTCCTCTTTACCGTCGCCGTTAGAGTGGTACCATCTGCATATCTGAGGTTGTTGATATTTCTCCCGGCAGTCTTAACTCCAGCTTGTGATTCATCCAGCCTGACATTTCACTTGACGTACTCTACATACAAGGTAAATAAGCATGGTAACAATATACAGTCTTGACGCACTCCTTTTCCAATTTGACCCAGTCTGTTGTTCCATGTCCTCTTCTAATTATTGATTCTGAACTTTCATACAGGTTTCTCAGGAGGGAGGCAATGTGGTCTGGTAATCCCATCTCTTTAAGAATTTTTCATAATTTGTCATGACACACACAGTCAAAAACTCAGTGTAGTCAATGAAGCAGAAGTAGATGTTTTTTTTTTGTTTTTTTTTTTTTTTTTTCCTGGAATTACTTTGCTTTCTCCATGATCCAGTCAGTCAGTCAGTTTAGATGCTCAGTCGTGTCTGACTCTCTGTGAACCCATGAACCGCAGCACGCCAGGCCTCCCTGTCCATCACCAACTCCTGGAGTTTACTCAAACTCATGTCCACTGAGTTGGTGATGCCATCCAGCCATCTCATCCTCTGCCGCCCCCTCCTCCTCCTGCCCCCATGTTGGCAATTTGATCTTTTGTGCCTCTGCCTTTCCTAAAACCAGTTTGTCCATCTGGAAATTCTCAGTTCACGTACTGTTGAAGACTAGCTTGAAGTATTTTGAGCATTACCTTGGTAACATGTGAAATGGGTGCAATTTTAAGGTAGATTGAACATTCTTTGGCATAGGCTTCCTTTGGGATTTGAATGAAACTGACCTTTTCCAGCCCTGTGACTACTGCTGACTTTTCCAAATTTGCTGGCATAATGATTGCAGCACTTTCACAGCATCATATGTTGCAGGATTTTACATAGCTTGGCTAGAATTCTATTACCTCCATTAGCTTTGTTCACACTACTGCTTTCTAAGGCCCATGTGACTTTACACTGCAGGATATCTGACTCTAGGTGAGTGACCATATAATTATGGCTATCTGGGTCAATTAAGACCTCTTTTGTATAATTCTTCTGTGGAATTCTGCCACCTCTTCTTAATCTCTTCTGCTTTCGTTAGATCCTTGCCATTTCTGTCCTTTATTGTGCCGATCCTTGTGTGAAATCTTCCCTTGGTATCTCTAATTTTCTTGAAGATATCTTTAATCTTTCCCACTCACTTAAGAAAGCCTTCTTACCTCTACTTGCTATTCTCTGGAATTCTGCATTCAGTTGGGTATATCTTTCCAGTACTGTGTATTCTTAAGGTGCGCAGCATAGTGATTTGACTTGCATATATCAGGAAATGACCACCACGATGTTTAGTGAACACTATCAGCTCAGATAAATACAAAATTTTTAAAATATATAACTTTTTTGTAATAAGAACTCTTAGGATTTACTCTTAACATCTTTCACATGTAACATACAGTGTTAGTTATATTTATCATGTTAGTTATATTTATCATGTTATTCATTCAGTTCAGTTCAGTTCAGTCGCTCAGTCATGTATGATTCTTTGCGACCCCATGAATCACAGCACGGCCAGGCCTCCCTGTCCATCACCAACTCCCAGAGTTTACTCAGACTCATGTCCATCGAGTTGGTGATGACATCCAGCCATCTCATCCTCTGTCGTCCCCTTCTCCTCCCACTTTCAGTCTTTCCCAGCATCAGGGTCTTTTCCAATGAGTCAGCTCTTCGCATCAGGTGGCCAAAGTATTGGCGATTCAGCATCAACATCTGTCCTTCCAATGAACACCCAGGACTGATCTCCTTTAGGATGGACTGGTTGGATTTCCTTGCAGTCCAAGGGACTCTCAAGAGTCTTCTCCAACACCACAGCTCTAAAGGATCAATTTTTCAGCGCTCAGATTTCTTAATAGTCCAACTCTCACATCCATACATGACCACTGGAAAAATCATAACCTTGACTAGACAGACCTTTGTTTACAAAGTAATGCCTCTGCTTTTTAATATGCTGTCTAGGTTGTTCATAACTTTCCTTCCAAGGAGTAAGCGTCTTTTAATTTCAGGGCTGCAGTCACCATCTGCAGTGATTTTGGAGCCCAGAAAAATAAAATCAGCCACTGTTTCTACTGTTTCCCCATCTATTTGCCATGAAGTGATGGGAATGGATGCCATGATTTTAGTTTTCTGAATGTTGAGCTTTAAGCCAACTTTTTCACTCTCCTCTTTCACTTTCATCAAGAGGTTCTTTAGTTCTTCTTCACTTTCTGCCATAAGGGTGGTGTCATCTAAGTATCTGAGATTATTGATATTTCTCCAAGCAATCTTGATTCCAGCTGTGCTTCCTCCAGCCCAGCATTTCTCATGATGTACTGTGCATATAAGTTAAATAAACATATAAGTTAAATAAACATGTAAATATAAGTGAAAATATACAGCCTTGATGTACTCCTTTTCCTATTTGGAACCAGTCTGTTGTTCCTTGTCCAGTTCTAACTGTTGCTCCCTGACCTGCATACAGGTTTCTCAAGAGGCAGGTCAGGTGGTCTGGAATTCCCATCTCTTGAAGAATTTTCCACAGTTTATTGTGATCCACACAGTCAAAGGCTTTGGCATAGTCAATAAAGCAGAAACAGATATTATTTGGAACTCTCTTGCTTTTACATTTGTAATATTAATTCATCTTTTTATCTATTTTTTATCAATGTGTTTATTTTTATTTGGGATATAATTAATTTATAATAGTGTGTTGGTGTCTGCCATACTTCATGAATCACCATAGGTATACTATGTCCTGGAGAAGGAAATGGAAACTCACTCCAGTATCCATGATGCCTGGAAAATCCCAGACAGAGGAGCCTGGCAGGCTCAGTCCATGGGGTCGCAAGAGCTGGACATGACTTAGCGACTAAACCACCACAACCATACTATGCCGTCTCCCTCTTTAGCATCTCGCCCACCTCCCACCCCGTACCTCCCCTCCAGCTTGTCACAGAGAACTGGTTTTGAGCTCCCTGCCTCATACAGCAAACTGCCCCCGGCCATCTATTTAACTCCTGCTCAAGCATGTATGTCCACGTCCTCTCTCCATCTGTCCTACTGTCCCCTCCATCGTGTGTCCACAAGTCTGATCTCTGTGTTTGCATTTCCTTGTGCAGTTCTTTCTTTTGCCCATTATATGTCACAGGGTAAAGGGTGTAAAGATGTAAACTTGAGCAAACCTTGAGGAAATCTCAGGTTTTTAAAAGTTTGAGGACAAACTTTTATTATACCACCTTCATCTCATAACAGTAATTTAAAATAAGCATTGTTTAAAACATCCACTTGCTATGGTTATAAACTGGTTAGACATAAAACTCTCCAGAGTCACCTGCCATGATTCATCTGACTTTTATTCATATCATAGAGACTAGTTAATATGATGGAGACTATCATAACTGCATTCTTTGAGTTTTTGTCTATACAGTAGATACCTGCATTTTCTTCATAGAACTTGGTATTTTTTTTTTGGCTTAATGTCTTGACATGAGTGAAGGGAAGTCATAGGATATTCCACTTCATCTCTTCCACTCCAATGACTGCAACTTCCCTGACCAGGGAGCTAATCCTCCCTCCAAAGGTTAAGATGACATATATATATATATTATATATATATATATATATATATATGTATATGTATATGCTGGGCATGGTGAACATAGTTGTAATCTCCAAAATACATATATACATTTATATATGCAAGGTACACATATACAATCTCCAAAATTTATATTTGAAAACTTAAGAAATACAGAACGAGTTAGCTTGTGAGATAGCTTTGGATTAGTTTCCATTTATCACCTGGTTTCCATAAGCTCCTACTTAATTCAAAGACGATAAGCATACTTTAGGTCTTCATTAGTGATGGCGCAGAACTCTTCATCTAAGAGATATGAAAAAAATGGATAATCTTCATTTGTAAGCGTGTAGTCATTTTAGCAAATGGTTGCAGACCCCTTTATGAAAAATTCAAGTGATTGCTTATTATATATACTTGTATTGGAATTGCAGGATCTTTCCTCAGCAGAGAGGCAGTCTAAATAATAGGGTCAGGGTCCCTGAACTTACTTGCCTCTGGAAAATGGGCGAGGGAGAGCAGCAGCCCTCAGCCTCTGCTCCTATCTCCTAGTATATGATTACGAAGATGTAAATTGAGCAGTATTCTAATTGACTAACACTCTGTCTTGCCCCTAGCGACACCATGATCTATTAGCCATCGCACTAAATAGCTATAATTCCCACTCTTCCTTGACGTCCCTTGTGGTAATTGCATCTACCTTGCCCCTGACAGCTAAGTAACGCCATCTAGTCTCTCTCTCTGCGCAACATCATGCACACTTCTAGGCAGCACCTCCCATTCCCCCAGCCTATCTTGACAGCTCCAGGCTATCTTGATAGCCATCTTGGATAGCTTGCTTCCCAAAGGTGTGAGTGCTCCTCCAGTGTTCTTAATAATCTAAGAAGTGATTTTCCTCTGGGTTCTTCTAAAGAAACTCAATAAGTGCATTCTCAGGTCTGAAGAATAAATCCAAGACAACATCCCCACCTTCTTAAGTCTTCAAAACCCTTCTCCAAAACATGTCACCATAGTTCTAGCATCTTTGTGTAATTTATTCTAGGCTTCTGCCATATCAAATCTTAAAGAAGCAAGGTGAGCTGATGTCAAGTGTCACTGTCAGAATATTACATCACAAGTCACAAGTGGGTGGCTTTTGTCAAGTGATTCTCATTTATTTGGTTTTAATCTTCTTCAATTTCCAGTCTAACACACCCAAGATCTGTTCAAATGCTCATTTCTTCCATTAATGCCAGCAGATAATAGCCAATTTTTATATTTCCTATGTCATTAAGACTATTTCCTCCTAGATAAGACTGTACTTCTCACTCAAATTCTGTTAAGACTTGACTCTGGGTATTGTCCTGGGGGTAATGAAAAATGTCATGGTTGGATCTTAAAGTGGACAAGATTCACCCACTTCAGCTGAGGTTGCTACATGAGACCTGAGCACGGGGAGATTGCCCTGTTCTTGCTTGGAAGAAGGGACTGTACCTGCACACAGTTAAGTTTCAAAAAAATGGGGGCATACGGGATTCTCAGGCTTCCCACATCTGGGGAGTCGACAGTTTCCTTTTTCAGAGCTCTATCTCTATCATGGTAGTCACTGAAAGCTGAAGATTATTTTTCTTTTGCATCACTTCCAGTTATATAGCTGGGTCCTGGGTCTGAGTTTCAGTGGTGCTCTACGATCACAAAGGAAGAAATTCTCCTTTTAAGCCTATGGGGGCTTTCTAGCATTCACATCATGCCTTATATTGGCAATGGTTTGCTCGGGGAGGAAATTTTTCTTTCTTCATGGTCTTCAATGCGAAAATATTTAAATGTTTATGGAAGACTCAGTAGAAAGGATGAGGCTGGGTGTGAAGATGACTCACTGCTCAGTTAGTGTGAACATGAGAGCTTGAACACGTGCGGAGTTACCTAATCAGTGTCTAGAAGAAGTCCGGAGTCTCTTCTGTTTTGAAAGGAGAAAAGCTGAAAGGATTTACAGATACGGAAAATGGTTTCATGAAAGCCTTAGGAAGGTGAGCTGAAAGTTAACTCTCGGGTTGGTGAGTGCGGGATATGAACTACGGAAAACAATTATGGATGATTAAAGGTGCCGATTGGGCTTCCTGGGTGATGCTAATGATAAAGAATTTTTTATCTGCCAATGCAGGAGAGGTAATAGACACGGATTTGGCCCCTGGGATGAAAAGATCCCCTGGAGGCAAGTGTGGCAATCCCCCTCCAGTATTCTTGTGTAGAGAATCCCATGGACAGAGGAGCCTGGTGGGCTACGGTCCCTAGGGTTGCAAAGAGTCAGACACGACTGAGTCAACTTAGCATGCACGCAAAGGTACTGATTGTTAAAAACATTTAAAACGTTATCAGATTCTGGCTCAGTATCAGAAAAACAAATAACCCAATCAAAAAATGGGCAGATGCAGAAAAAGAAATGGGCAGAAGACCTAAACCAACATCTCTATAAAGAAGACATACAGATGGCCAATAAGCACGTGAAAAGATGCTGAACATCGCTCATTATTAGAGAAATGCAAATCAAAACTACAGTGAGGTATTATCTCACACCAGTCAGAATGACCATCATCAAAAAACCTGCAGGCAATAAATGCTGGAGAGGATGTGGACAAAAGGGAAACTTCTTGCACAGTTGGTGGGAGAAGTAGTTGATACAGCTACTGTGGAGAACAGTGTGGAGATTCCTTTAAAAAGAAGAAATGAAACTTCTATATTACCCAGCAAACCCACTACTGGGCATATACTCTGTTAAAAAAAAAAAAAAAAAAAGAAAGAACGGAAACAGCACATAATCGAAAACCACACATGTACCCTAAAGTCCATCACAGCACTGTTTACAATAGCCAGGATACGGAAGCAACCCAGATGTCCGTCAGCAGATGAAGGGATGAAGAGGATGCGCCACACACATCCAATGGGATATTTACTGAGCCACAGAAACGAATGAATTTGAGTCAATTGCAGTGAGGTGGATGAACCTAGAGCTTCTTATACAAAGTGAAAAGAGTCAGAAAGAGAAAAAAACAAATATCTATATTAACATACCCACACATATGTGTATGGAATCTAGAAAAACAGTACTGATGAACCTATCTGCAGGGATGGAATGGAGATGCAGAAGCAGAGAACGAACCTGTGGATAGTGAGGGAAGGGGAGGCTAGGCCGTACTGAGAAAGTAGCTTTGACATACGTACGCAATCGCGTGTAAACAGATAACTAGCGGGCAGCTTCTGCCTCACAGCGAGCCCAGCCTGGCCCTGGGACAACCTGTGGGTGGGCGGGAGGGGAGAGGGAGGCTTACGGGGAAGGGGGCTCACACACA